>NC_138769.1:24123467-24723467 GCF_965119305.1 Pelophylax lessonae
CTCTGGATTATGTCTGTTTACAAGTAAAAATTCACAGTGGTTTGTATCTTTCTTTAAAAAACAGTCACATTTACAATTCTTAGTGAAATAAAAAAAAATCCAGTTGTTGCTCCACTTTTGATTAGTACTGCCAAAGGCTGTAGTTTTCCACTATACTCATCAGGTCCAGTCTATATTTACATAATATATCCCACGCCTCGACAGTTACCAGTACAACAGTTGGCACTGGCTTAAAAAAAAAAAAAACAAAAAAAAAACAAAACACGAGGCTTTAAATCTACAGACACTGTTTTTATTTTATTATTTTTTTTTTTTTTTTAATAACCAAGATAAGGGGGCCAGTGATATAAATGCTAAATATAACTGCGGTGCCGGACATGACAGCAATGGAGAGGGAGGAAAAAAAAAAAAAAAAGTCCAAACAGAAACACTGTTATTCCGTGCTAGAACTTTTCCTAGCTACCTGACATACTTTATCTGCTAGCAGGCACTCACCTAACAGTGGCCACTACTAACTAGCAAACATTGGCTTATCATAAAGGACAGAAATTAAGAATACATTTATTATTGCAAAGTGAAAAAGGCCTAAAGTTAAAAAAAAAAAAAATAAATAAAGGAAAGGATTTCAGGAAAATATTGTTCTAATTTTACTGACACTATCACTTTAAAATAAATAAATAAATAAATAAATAAAATACAATGATTTAAAGTAGGAAGATATTCAAATTTTACACTCACTTAAAAAAAAAAAAAAAAAAAATTATATATACTGTATGTGCATGTATATATTTTACTGTATGTGCACGCATGTATATAGTATACTTTATGTGCATGTATATATTATACTGTATGTGCATGCATGTATATATTATAATGTGTGTGCATGTATATATTATACTGTATGTGCATGTATATATTATACTGTGTGTGCATGTATATATTATACTGTGTGTGCATGCATATATTATACTGTATGTGCATGCATGTATATATTGTACTGTATGCGCATGTATATATTGTACTGTATGCGCATGTATATATTGTACTGTATGCGCATGTATATATTATACTGTATGTGCATGCATGTATATATTATACTGTATGTGCATGTATATATTATACTGTATGCGCATGTATATATTGTACTGTATGCGCATGTATATATTATACTGTATGTGCATGTATATATTATACTGTATGCGCATGTATATATTGTACTGTATGCGCATGTATATATTATACTGTATGTGCATGTATATATTATACTGTATGCGCATGTATATATTATACTGTATGCGCATGTATATATTATACTGTATGCGCATGTATATATTGTACTGTATGTGCATGTATATATTTTACTGTATGTGCATGTATATATATTATACTGTATGTGCATGTATATATTATACTGTATGCGCATGTATATATTATACTGTATGTGCATGTATATATTATACTGTATGCGCATGTATATATTATACTGTATGTGCGTGTATATATTTTACTGTATGTGCATGTATATATTATACTGTATGTGCATGCACACACACACATATATATATATATATATATATATATATATACACACATATATACACACATATACATACACACACAGCACTTTATGTTCTGTCACTACCTGTGTTCATAGTTGCAACACTTTCACTCCAGGAGAGATCTGAGAAGAGCATAGGCAAAAAAAAAAAAAAAAAAAAAGCTTATTTCCAGTGTATTTGTTTCCCTGTTCTCTAAAACTGCTTCAACTCTGCCGAAAAAAAAAAGAAAAAAGAAGAAAAAAAAACTTCAAAACAATGACCCAGAGCTGGCACAGGCAAGAGGAGAAAATATGCTGCCCTTTCCTCGATGATTCACAAAATAAGCCTCGGTCCTTAGATCTACTTTTTTTTTTTTTTTTTTTCCTCTCTCTACCCTCTTCACAAAATGGCTTTACATATTAAAAAGGTCTCTATAGCAAGGACAATGACACACACACACCCCCTTTTTTTTTCTTGCCAGACACATACAAGACACACCTAATGCTTCACTTCTCCAAGACTACCTGTTAGAAAGTTTCATTTCATATCACATTCGCCACAATAGTCAGAGAAACATAAACTCGAAGAGAAAAAAAGAAAAAAAGTTAAAAGCTGACATGTACAATATTAAATCCCTTTTAATTCTCTCATCCATTTTCAAAATAAACACAGCAAGAAGAACAAAATCTGGGGGTGGGAGGAATGCAGTCACAGCTTCTGTCCAAAATAAATATATATAAAAAAAAAATTATAAAAAAAAGTTTAATGTAAAACAACCTGTTTCAGTCTTTTTTTTTTTTCCATGCTTTTATTTTTCACATTTTTGCAAACTTCAAAACAGCAAAAAAAAGGATAAACACAAGATTGTGCCGGAGGAACGTTATGAAGCTGAAAACAGTTTGCAATTATCTGGCACATCCTGGCACAAATTAAGATGCATATAGGATATTATTTGGCTCAAATAAACAAGACACGAGAAGGACAGACAGGGGGAAAAAAAAAATAAAAAAAGGAAAGGGGACAGTTTTTAACGAGTCACTGATCATGATTTTTTTTTTTTTTAGGAGAGACCGAAAAAGAGAGGAAAAAAAAAAAAAGAAATACGTATTTTCTATTTTTTCAAAACACCAAAAAAAAAAGTAAAAGACAATGACACAGGCAGTCACACCCATAAACACAAATATCTTTGGTTGAGGACGAGGGTGATAAAAAAAATAAAAATAAATAAATAAAATAGCAATTTTGGGTAGGCCCATTAAAACATCTCGAGCAAATTTCAGGGTGGTATGGAAACTGCAACTTGCTCTACTCCTTTAGGAAATCCAAAACACAAATAGCAAATGGGAAGAAGGGAAAATAAAACTGGGAATTTATCATTTTTTGCTTTTAAAGTTAACTGGCCTACCTTGTCCCCCAGAGATGAGTTTGTCTTCTCAAAATCGGAGTCTCCCTGGAACTACAGTGTGAGTGGTAATGACTGCCTGCCTGCCTAATGAGTCCATTTTCCTGCTCTTGATGTTGTGTATATACACACACTGCAACCTACCTTACAAACCACAGAGACGAGAGAGAGAGAGAGAGAGAGAGAGTGGGAGAGAGAGAGGGAGAGAGAGAGAGAGTGGAAAAGAGAAAGAGAGAGAGGGAAAGAGAAAGAGAGAGAGAGAGAAAGAACGAGCAAGAGTATGTGTGTGTGTGATAGAGGGAGAAAGACACAGACAATGCCCTCCTACCAGACACCAGACAGCCCTCCTTCCTCTATCTAGCAAGCAAAATACTAACTCGGCTACTGCAGCAACAGGTTCAACACTGCTTGACTAACACACTGGGAAAGATACCAGCCAAAAAGGACCAGGACACAAACAGTTAGAGAGCATGCAGCCCCACCTTTTTTTTTTTTCCTCCGCTGCTCTTGCATTGTTTTTTTTTTTTTTCAGCACTGATTATATATTAATGTAACACGTTCTGTCAGAGGTCGCACAGCCTATTCAGTCACAAAAATATGGAGAAATGCATAATTGCTCTCCCAAAATTTTTTTTTTTTATTTAAAGCTGCACTGCCTGCAATCATGTACTGCAATCAGGGAAGAAGAAGAAGCAACCCCCCCTAAATCTACTGGTCATTTTGGATGCAAAAGAATATACACTTTTTTTTTTTTAATTTTTTAATTCTGCATTAGGAAAAAAAAAATATTCCTCAGGCTGATAGTAAGCCAAGGGGAGTGTCTCCCACTAGTGATAGGATAAATGTGCAGTGCTTATGTCTGAACAGGTGCAATGCATATAGTACATAGTGTTACAAGGACAGAAATAAATGATACACGGAAACCTTTGCCCAATTAAAACTGGGGCCAAGGTTATTTTAAATGGAAAGCCAGGATACAAAATTCACACCAAGCGAAGAGACACCGAAATAACATTCTTGTTATTATAAAAAAATATAAAAATAAAATGAAATCACGTCGGCCTTGATCGAGGAGAAAGCTTACGAGAAAAGTTGGAAAGCCTGGATAAAAATTCACACCAAGCAAAGAGACCCGAAATAAGCAAAGAGACCCGAATTAAGCAAAGAGACCCGAATTGAGCAAAGAGACCCGAAATAACATTCTTGTTCTTAAAAATAAAAATAAAAAATAAATTAAAATGACGTCAGCCTTGATCGACGAGAAAGCTTACAAGAAAAGTTGGAAAGCCTGGATAAAAATTCGCACCAAGCAAAGAGACGTGAAATAAGCAAAGAGACCCAAAATAAGCAAAGAGACCCGAAACAAAATTCCCACCAAAAACAAAAATAAAATAATATGACGTTGGAAAGCCTGGAAATGAAAAGTTGGAAAGCCTGGATACAAAATTCACACCAAGCAAAGAGACCAGAAATAAGCAAAGAGACACCGAAATAACATTCTTGTTATTAAAAAAATAAATAAAAATTTAAAAAAATTATGTCGGCATTGATCGACGAGAAAGCTTACGAGAAAAGTTGGAATGCCTGGATAAAAATTCACACCAAGCAAATAGACCCGAAATAAGCAAAGAGACCCGAAATAAGCAAAGAGACCCGAAACAAAATTCACACCAAAAACAAAAATAAAAATAAAATAATATGACGTTGGAAAGCCTGGAAATGAAAAGTTGGAAAGCCTGGATACAAAATTCACACCAAGCAAAGAGACCCGAAATAAGCAAAGAGACACCGAAATAACATTCTTGTTATTAAAAAAATAAATAAAAATTTTAAAAAATTACGTCGGCATTGATCGACGAGAAAGCTTACGAGAAAAGTTGGAATGCCTGGATAAAAATTCACACCAAGCAAATCGACCCGAAATAAGCAAAGAGACCCGAAATAAGCAAAGAGACCCAAAATAACATTCTTGTTATAAAAAAAAAATAAAAATAAAATGAAATGACATCGGCCTTGATCGATGAGAAAGCTTACGAGAAAAGTTGGAAAGCCTGGATAAAAATTCACACCAAGCGAAGAGACGCGAAATAAGCAAAGAGACCCAAAATAACATTCTTGTTATTAAAAAAATATATAAAAATAAAATAAAATGACGTCGGCCTTGATCGACGAGAAAGCTTAGGAGAAAAGTTGGAAAGCCTGGATACAAAATTCACACCAAGCAAAGAGACGTGAAATAAGCAAAGAGACCCGAAATAACATTCTTGTTATTAAAAAAATAATAAAAATTTTTAAAAATGACGTCGGCATTGATCGACGAGAAAGCTTACGAGAAAAGTTGGAAAGCCTGGATAAAAATTCACACCAAGCGAAGAGACCAGAAATAAGCAAAGAGACCCAAAATAAGCAAAGAGACCCGAAATAACATTCTTGTTATTAAAAAAATAAATAAAAATTTAAAAAAATTACATCGGCATTGATCGACGAGAAAGCTTACGAGAAAAGTTGGAAAGCCTGGATACAAAATTCACACCAAGCGAAGAGACCAGAAATAAGCAAAGAGACCCAAAATAAGCAAAGAGACCCAAAATAACATTCTTGTTATAAAAAAAATAAATAAAAATAAAATAAAATGACGTCGGCCTTGATCGACAAGAAAGCGTATGAGAAAAGTTGTAAAGCCTGGATACAAAATTCACACCAAGCGAAGAGACCCGAAATAAGCAAAGAGACCCGAAATAACATTCTTGTTATTAAAAAAAACATAAAAATTAAAAAAAATGACGTCGGCCTTGATCGATGAGAAAGCTTACGAGAAAAGTTGGAAAGCCTGGATAAAAATTCACACCTAGCAAAGGAGATGGGAAGTAAGCAAAGAGACCCGAAATAAGCAAAGAGACCCGAAACAACATTCTTGTTATTAAAAAAATGAATAAGAATTAAAAAAAAATGACGTCGGCATTGATCGACGAAAAAGCGTATGAGAAAAGTGGGAAAGCCTGGATAAAAATTCACACCTAGCAAAGGAGACGTAAAGTAAGCAGAGACCCGAAATAAGCAAAGAGACACGAAATAACATTCTTGTTATTAAAAAATAAAAATAAAATAAAATGACGTCGGCCTTGATCGACGAGAAAGCTTACGAGAAAAGTTGGAAAGCCTGGATTAAAATTCACACCAAGCAAAGAGACCCGAAATAAGCAAAGACACCCGAAATAACATTCTTGTTATTAAAAAAAATATATAAAAATAAAATAAAATGACGTCGGCCTTGATCGACGAGAAAGCTTACGAGAAAAGTTGGAAAGCCTGGATAAAAATTCACACCAAGCGAAGAGACACCGAAATAACATTCTTGTTATTAAAAAAAATATAAAAATAAAATGACGTCGGCCTTGATCGATGAGAAAGCTTATGAGAAAAGTTGGAAAACCTGGATAAAAATTCACACCAAGCAAAGAGACCCGAAATAAGCAAAGAGACCCGAAATAACATTCTTGTTATTAAAAATAATAAAAAAAAATAAAATAAAATGGCGTCGGCCTTGATCGACGAGAAAGTGTATGAGAAAAGTTGGAAAGCCTGGATAAAAATTCACACCAAGCAAAGAGACACCGAAATAAGCAAAGAGATGCAAAATAACATTCTTGTTATTAAAAAAAAATATAAAAACAAAATGAAATTATGTCGGCCTTGATCGACGAGAAAGCTTACGAGAAAAGTTTTTTAAAATTTAAAAAAAAAAATAAAGGGAACTGCAAATACTGAGCGAACTCTTTGCTGGAACACAAGACAGAAATTTCAAGACCAGTTATAGGTGGGGGAGGTGACCACTTTTTGTATTTTTGTATAAAAGACAGAAATACACCGGATACCGGAGAATTAATCTCTGGACCGGAATGTTGGGGTTACCAATCAATCTCAAGGCAATAAATCTGCAGCTGTTGTAATTTTCTGAGAATGCAATGCAATATGGCCGCCTGGAGCTGTTCTGTACACAGAATGTATACTGACCACACCCCCAGAAACATCATTTCCTGCTTGTGTGATTGGCTCACCAATTTTCCCAGAAGTCTGCACTAAGATACAAGTCAGATTTCTGGCATCCTCTGCAACAAAAATGTCATTTTTGGTGAGACACTCCCAATAGGAACACGTCTAAAGGGGTGCAGGCCCAGCAGATTTCCTCATTAGAGCCCTGCAGCTGCCACAGCTGATAGATAATTATGAAACCACTCCCATTAGACCCACTCAGCACAGAGGAACAAACCATGATTTCTTCAGAATAACAAAAGGGAGGAACCTGCAACAAAAATTGTTAAAATCGCTGCAATGTACAGAGATCACCCAGAGGGGAATGCTTTTTTTTTCTCAACAAAAGTGGAGTTCCGCTTTAAGTGGTTTTACCGGGATGATACCTGCAACAGTTTTTTACAGCTGACAGTCGGCTGTCTTGTAATAGCAATCAAAGTGGCTAATTAGCTGCTTGATTGCTATTACAAGCAGCAGAAGGGGATGCCCCCTCCCCCTCCCGTGGCTCTCCTGTCCCACCGGGAGAGCCGAGCTACTAGCCGCTACGTCATTTGGGTTTAAATGGTTATACCAGGATGATACCTGCAACCGTTTTTTAGAGCCGACAGTCAGCTGTCTTGTAATAGCAATTAGAGTGACTAACTAGCCTCTCGATTGCTATTATAAGCAGTGGGAGGGGATGCACATGGCTCTCTTGCTCTCCCGTCAAAACAGGAGACCCGAGCTACTAGCCAGCACATACGCCGGCTAGACGGAGACCCATACAAAGCCAGAATTACCTTTGATCGGGCCTCCACTATGGTAGCCCCGGGAAGCAATGACATGACACCACTTCTGTATGTCAACGGCGCCATCTTTTGAAAATCTAAAATCGGTTGTTATTACAAGCAGCGGGAGGGGACGCCCCTCCCATGGCTCTCCCGCACTCTCCCGTACCACCAGGAGACCTGAGCTACTAGTCCCGACACATCCACTGGTTAATTGGAGACCCATACAAAGCCAGGATCGGCTTTCATCGGGTCTGTAGTATAGTAACATGGAAAAAATAACATGACACCACTTTCAGTTTATCTACATGTCAACAGCACAATTGTTTTGAAAATCGCAAGCATTCAAAAATGCCGATCTTGGCGTTTTGAAGTCTTTCAAGTAGGGATCGACCGATATATATCGAGGGCCGATATGCACTTTCCCCAATATATCGGATTTGGCCCCGGAGGTTACCGATATTGCCGATAATTCGGGAAAGTGCTGTACCGTAGTGATGCCTGCAGCTAGAGTCCATAGCCGACGTTCGGCTGTCTTGTAATGACAACCAATGCGGCTCGCAACCAGCCTGCACGTCCACCGAAGGGAAGACCCAATCAAAGCCGCATTCGGCTCTGATCGGATCTCCATGTGAAAGCCTGGAAATCATGTCATGACATCCCTTCCGGGTACTCGGCGCCAGATTAAAAAAACTGACAGCATTCAAAACAGCCAAACTTGGCGTTTTAAATGCTTTTAAGTGCAAGAGTACCTGTCAAAAAAAAAAAGTAAATAAATAAAAAATATATATTTTTTTTTATGTACGAAATATTGGCCAATATCGGCCAATACCAATATGCGTTGACCAAAATATCGGTATCGGCATAAAAAAAAAAACGGTAACGGTCGATCACTACTTTCAAGTGCAACGGAGGGATATGGGGTCTTATTAACCCCAGACTCCTCCATAAAGAATATTTGTCACATGCTTATTGCTGTCACAAGGATGTTTACATAAAAAAAAAAATTAAAAATGAATTTAAAAATTTTAACGGAAAATTGCACGGTCGTGCGACGCTGTACCCAAATAAAATTGATGTCCTCTTTTTCCCCACAAATAGAGCTTTCTTTTAGTGGTATTTGATCACCTGTGCGATTTTTATTTTTTGGGCTATAAACAAAAAAAGTGACAATTCTGAAAAAAAAAAAAACAATATTTTTCAAATTCTGCTATAGAATATTCCCCAAAAAATTGTAAAATCTAAATTTTTCATTCTTTTAGGCCAATTTGCATTCTGCTACATATTTTTGGTAAAAAAAATCCCAATAGGCATATTTTGATTGGTTTGCGCAAAAGTTATCAAATCTACAAGCTAAGGGAAAGATTTGTCTTTTTTATATTTTTTTTTACTAGTAATGGCGGTGATCTGCGATTTTTTAGTGGTACTGCGACATTGCGGCGGACAGATCGGACACCTGACATTTTTGACACTTTTGGAGGTACCAGTGACATTACTACAGTAATCAGTGCTAAAGGAAGTGGAAGGAGTTAACCTAGGGGTGATCAAAGGGTTAAGTATGAGCCTAGTGGTCGGGGCGCTCACCTGTGGGGCGCATATGGATGTGAATGGTGGAACTCATTGTTTACTAACTTTTCCTCTGTACTTTCCTCCTTTACTCCCCCTTCTCCCTGTTACCCCCCATGCTCTTACTGGTTCATCCGCCTTTGCTCACCTCTTCTGTTCATTGCAATGTTGTTCCAGTGCATACATTGTATAGTGTAACATTGTACACTTGTTAGTTGGAGGCCAGTTTACCACCCCCCCCCCCCGTATTTTTTTTTATTCTCCCTCTGAGTGTTATGTACATTGTGTCCTACCTTTTTTCTTATTTGTTAAATGCAGAAATAAAAATTATACAAAAAAAAAAAAAAGGGTTAAGTGTGAGCCTAGGGGAGTGTTTGCTAACTGTATGGGGGTTGGGCTTGTGAAATAACCATAGAGATCTGTGATCCTATATAGAAGTGATCCTATATATCTGTGATCCTTAATAGATCCTATATACAGGTGCTCTGTGGTCATTCCAGAGAGAAGAGTGGTCGGCTGTGTTTACAACAGCTGACTGTCTTTCACTCTCAGCAGGGAGCGATCGCGGGTGCCCGGCGGCAATAGCGACCGCCTGCCCCATGGATCGGCTTCCCTGCTGCCTAGTGGGGGCGGGAGCTCGCTGCTGGTGGTGCACGCTCGCCCCAAGCACGACGCGCGACAGACGTAGGGCTACATCGGTTCGCACAGGAGAGTAGCAGTAAATGTGCGGTGGGCGGTTGGGAAGGTATTAAAAAAGCACCTCCCCACTTGAATACATTGAAAGCGCAGCAAGAATGAATCAATAATGCACCAGTGTTATGTTTTTGAAGCGGTTTTTGCGTCACATGACCTATGAAAAACACACCATAAGTACAGTAAAATTGTGGTTAAATCGCAGCAAAATTACAGTAAAATTTCAGCAAAACTGCAGTAAAATTTCAGCAAAACTGCAGTAAAATCGCAGCAAAATCACATGCCATTTCGGTGCTATTATCGGCACCTTTTCCTCTTATCGGCAAAATGCCAAAAACACCATTTTTGGTCAATCTCTAGTTTTGCACAGAGCAGCCCATGTACGGGCACGACTGGGTGGAGCTAGGAGGCGATCGCGCGCCGCCGGAGATTCGCTCCCGCCCCCGCTCGTCAGCTGGGTAGCCAGTGCGTGTGACCAGCGGCTCCGATGGCCGCCGGCCACTCGCGATCTCCCGCAGCTGAGAGAGAAGGACGGACGGCTGATGTAAACACAGCCATCTGTCATTCTCCCTGAAGTAATCACAGAGGCTATGCGATCCTGCTATATAGGATCGCATGTCTCTGTGATTACTTAACAAACCACGCCCCTAGGGACACATTTAACCCCTTGATCACCAGTACAGTTAACCCCTTCCCTGCCAGTGTCATTTTTACAGTAACAGCGCATATTTTTAGCACTGATTACTGTAGTAATGTCACTGGTACCCCCAAAAGTGTCAAAAATGTCAGTTAGGGGTCCGATCTGTCCGCCGCAATGTCGCAGTCCCACAAAAAAAATTGCAGATCGCCGCCATTACTAGTAAAAAAAAAAAAAACAATAAAAATGACATAAATCGTTCCCGTAGTTAGTAAACCCAATAACTTTTGCGCAAACCAATCAAAATAAGCTTATTGCGATTTTTTTTACCAAAAATATGTAGCAGAAAACAAATTGGCCTAAAATGTTAATAAATTTTGATTTTTACATTTTTTCTTTGAGAATTTTATATAAAAAAATTTGAAAAATATTATTTTTTCAAAATTGTCGCTCTTTTTTGGTTTATAGCGCAAAAAATAAAAATCGCACAGGTGATCAAATACCACCAAAAGAAATCTCTATTTGAGGGAAGAAAAGGACATCAATTTTGTTTGGGTGCAGCGACGCACGACCGCGCAATTGTCCGTTAAATTCACACAGTGCCGAATCGCAAAATAGGGCCTGGTCTTTGAGCAGCCAAGTCCTCCGGTCCGAAAGTGGTTAATGCATAAATTGCATTAAGATAAAATACAAAAAACCTTCCTTTGGAACCTCTTTAATTCTTTAAAAAAAAAAAGGTGTCAATCCAGCCATACATAACATGAAAAAAACAGACCCACAAGCTGTTTGTTTTTAAAGAACATTAACAATTAAACAAAAAAAAATAATAATAAAAGAAAAAAAAAAAAAAACATTCATAATGTACCAATTGCTTCTATAGACATGAAAGGCTTTTCAATAAACAATGTATATAATTTGGCAGTAACAGAAAAGTAGCCCTACCCTGCTACACTATACCAATGATGACATTGTTCTATTGTTAGAACAGGTGGTAAAGTACAAATGCAAAACTAGGCAACCCCTTCGCTCTCACAGCTTTGTGCACCACAAAAAAAAAAAAAAAACCCTCGAATTTTGGTGTATAAAATACAATCCGCAGTGGATCAATGGCAATCAGTTATACACAAGAAACCTGCCAAAGATTTGCTTGTCTCGCAGCCTGGCGGAGAACACCTTAGACATATTTATTAAAGAAGCAAAGCACTTAATCACAGCGATCAAAATTGAGTTACGTTTAATTACCGCATATGGCTATTTATTTTGATAAATGAATTAGCAGACCTATAGTATTCTTTACGGAGAGATTAGAAACAGATCTCCAATACGGCAGAGTGAAGCAGATAACAAATATTTTATCACAGACGACAACTCGGAATGTGTTTTGGTGCTCGTACCGTATTCACTTCTATGCTTTTGTCCTTATGTGCCTCATCTAGGATGTTCTTTGCAGAGCCTCCAAAAATATGTCATGATCAAAAAAGAAAAAAAAAAAAGGCGGGATTTCCATGGCCAATGAAGGAGGGATGGTCACAAATACAACAATAGTTTTTAAATAAAATCCCTTTTATTAAAAAAGGATGAACATATGCAAACGAAAATTTTACATAAAGCAACCGTATTCCCTAAGGAACCATCGATACAAAATAACAAAATGGTAACAGTTATGTCTCATAGCGGATATAGTCTGTAGGTCGTCAAAGATCCAACGCGTTTCATCAAGGGCTTCTTCAGGGCCAGAGAGACCTTCAAAAATATGTCCTTTATTACTGGTACAACTATTTTTTGCTGTGCCTGGATGGAGCTCTTCCTTAACCCCTTTGCGCTGAACGCCTCCTGGCTATTTATGAGTTCTAAAAACCGGGAGGTGGAGGCGGGCATTCGGGTCATGTGATTGGCTGTCACATGATCGGAAAACCTCCCGCTCCCAAATATCCATCGGAAGCTTACCGATCCCCGCCGGCTACTGTGCACTCTGAGCATGGTAAGCTGTTTTTGGTGTTAAGGGTCACACGCCGGGTCAAATAATTTTTATCCTCTTTTTTGTGGAATTGAGTAGGGCCCAGGGATGTCAAACTGGTGGCCCTCCAGGTGTTGAAGAACTACAAGTCCCATCATGCCTCTGCCTATGGGAGTCATACTTGTAGCTGCAAAGCATCATGGGACTTGTAGTTGACACCTGTGTAAAACAGTAGGCAATTAATGATCAAAAAAACTATTTAAAAGAATTTACATTTTATTAAATTACATATAAAAAGAAGACCAAATCCCCTCTAAATGGGGGGTTTGTACTCCTAAAAGTCAGAACCACCATTGTTCAATACATTATAACAGTGACAATATATCGAGGGCTTATGTGAGCTCCGTCAATATTTGATAGAGACCATATAGTCCACCATATTGCAAATGAAAATTAACATGACTTAGCCCATAGTGGTAATTCCAGCTAATTGTAGAAATCCTTCATTCATACGACACTTTCAATAGTGGTGAATGCTACAAATAATGCTGTGATTCAAACGCGTTTCAACATTCAAAGTTGTCTTCTTCAAGGAAGTTTGCTACCACTCTGTAAGTATAGATAACCTACATTATATTTGTATCCATTAGATATACATTGCAAAAAAATGCTTCTCCTCTACGCTTACCTTGAATAAACATTCGAGCATGTTAACCGCTTGCTGACGCACGACTATTTACTGCGGCGGTCAGCCCCTCACAGGCAAAGGCTACGTCGCTAGCCTGTGAGGGTCTAGGGAGCGAGCGCGCGCCGCCGGAGGCGCGCTCCCTGACCCCCCCGCGCGTGTGCCCGGCGGACCCAATGTCCGCCGGTCACTCGCGATCGTCCGTTAGAGCGGGAGAAAGGCAGGCGGCTAATGTGAACGAGCCGCCTGTCATTCTCCCCTGTGTATGAATGGTGATCATACGGTTCTACTATGTAGGACCGTTGATCACTGTTCCTACACCTCTAGCCACAGCCAATCACAGTTAGAATCACGCCCCTAGGGACACACATAACCCCTCCCTCTCAAAAAAAGTTAACCCCTTCACTGCCAGTGTCATTTTACAGTAACAGTGCATATGTATAGCACTGATTACTGCAGTAATGTCACTGGTAACCCCAAAAGTGTCAAAAATGTCTGTCAAGGGTCTGATCTGTCCACCCCAATGTCGCAGTACCGCAAAAAAAAATCGCAGATCACCGCCATTACGCGTTAAAAACAACAGAAATTACAAAAATCTTTCCCTTAGTAAACGCGATAACTTTTGTGCAAACCAATCAAAATACGCTTTTTGCGATTTTTATTACCAAACATATGTAGCATAAAACAAATTGGCCAAAAAAGTTAAAAAATTTTGATTTTTACATTTTTTTGGGGGAATTTCATATAAAAAAAATGTGAAAAATATTGTTATTTTTGCAAAATTGTCGCTCTTTTTTTGTTTATAGCGCAAAAAGTAAAAATCGCGCAGGTGATCAAATACCACCAAAAGAAAGCTCTGTTTGTGGGAAAAAAAGGACATCAAATTCGTTTAGGTATAGCGTCGCACGACCGCGCAATTGTCCGTTAAAATCACGCAGTGCCGAATCGCAAAATAGGCCCTGGTCAGGAAGGGGGTAAAATCTTCCGGGGCTTAAGTGGTTAAACGGGACCTCTACAGTATCAGGACACAGGCCTCCAGTTACATTGTACACAAGGACCCCTTACCCACAAGGACCCCGGGCTGCTCTGATGCCATTTAAAAAGGCTGCAACGTTTCTGCCACAGACATGTCTGAAGGATTCCAGGTGAAGAAAAGTAAAAAGTCCCCACCACTGACCTACGGGATGAAGACAAGGACAGAGTGCAGGCCTCTCTACCAGCATGTGTGGTGTACACTGTGTCTGAGCAGAGGCCGATTCCATGCCCCACTGGAGACTCTCCTCCCCCAGGCAGTCCCGACCGAGCTGCCCCAGCTCCCCCCAACTGCTGTTCAGGTCAGAAACCCAGATTCGGCCGGTGAGTAGAGAGTACATGGAGCAAAGCTTCAGCCTGGAATAGGGGTCAGGAGGAGACAGGGAAAAGGGAGAGTGGGAATCAGGCTGAGTTGCTGCACCATGGACCTCTGGTTTATACTTGCCCCCTGAACCAAAAGTTGCCAATCAGCCTCTGCCCTTACGTATTGAGTATCCCCAAGTGGTATGCCCCTTAAGGAGGGTTATTCCTCCATGGTGTGCTATAGAAAATAAAATGCAAAAAAGTTGTAAGAACCACTATAGCCATAGTGTTCCAGCCATTTCATGGGTTCCCCCAATCCTTTAGCTTTATTTATCTTACAGTAGGGGTTTGTCTGGGGTAGTTCCTGCAATACAATCGGATGCCAAGGAGGTTGTTGTCTCCTAAGGAGGCAGTGCTATTCCGCAAATCTGCACAGCTTCCTCTCTCCACGCTGGTGTGGAGAGAATGGCGTTTCCGTAAGGTCCCTAGCGTTCTATAGTGTAGATCGCGTATGCGCCTCCGCGCTGCATGACCACGTCACTTCTAGTCTCCTGGATCCTCCCCTCGAGTCTCCCAAACCCCGATCCACGCCAGCTACTGTGCGCTCTCAGCATGGTAAGTTGTTTTTATGCGGCCGCTCGGTGTTAAGGGTCACGCGCTGAGCGAACGCATATACATCAAGTAAAATATATATTGAACACGTCACCATTTTCTAGGTAAATATATTTCTAAAGGTGCTATTGGCATGAAATGTACACCACATGTTGGTAACAACCCATGCAATCCATACATACAAATAAAATAAAAACAAATAAGTTCAGAAATGAAGCTATGTATAATAAAATGGAATGACACAGGAAAAAAATATCGAACACTTGAAGAAAGGTAGGTGCAAAAAAGCAAGGAAGGCATAGAAAGCAAAGACACCAGCTGAAATCTATCAGTAATTAGAAAGTAATCTTGCCCCTTGTCACTGAAAATTATTATCAACTGGTTTAGGCTCAACTGATAGCCTAAAAAAAGGTGTCTCATTACCAAGGTGTCACATAAGAAATATCTCATGATGGGTAAAAACTAAGAGTTCTCTCAAGACCTTCGCAAACTTATTGTTTCCAATGATACTGATGGCATTGGTTACAGAAGGATTTCTAAGCTTCTGAAGATTCCAGTGAGCACTGCTGGAGCCATAATCCGAAAGTAGAAAGAACATAATTTTTTAAATTTAAACCGGCCTAAAAAAAGGTGTCTCATTACCAAGGTGTCACATAAGAAATATCTCATGATGGGTAAAAACTAAGAGCTCTCTCAAGACCTTCGCAAACTTATTGTTTTAAATGATACTGATGACATTGGTTACAGAAGGATTTCTAAACTTCTGAAGATTCCAGTGAGCACTGTTGGGGCCATAATCCGAAAGTAGAAAGAACATCATTTTTTAAATTTAAACCGGCCATGACCAGGTGCTCCTCGCAGGATTAGTGAAAGAGGAGTGAAAAGAATTATCAGAAGAGTTGTCCAAGAGCCAAGGACCACTTGTGGAGAGCTTCAGAAATACCTGAAATTAGCAGGTACAATTGTTTCAAAGAAAACAATAAGTAATGCACTCAAACGCCATGACCTGTACACACGCAAGACTCCATTGCTGAGGAAAAAGCATGTTGAAACTCATTTAAAGTTTGCTTCACAACATTTAGACAAGCCTGTGAAATACTGGGAAAATATAGTCTGGTCAGATGAGACCAAAAGTGAACTCTCTGGATGCCATAATACACACCATGTTTGGAGGTCAAATGGCACTGCACATCACCTCAAAAACACCCCCATGCCAACAGTGAAGTTTGTAGGTGGGAACATCATTGCGTAGGGCTATTTTTCAGCAAACTTCATATCATTGAAGGAAGGATGAATGGAAAAATATACCAAGACAAGATCTGCTGCCATCTACCAGCATGATGAAGATGAAACGAGGGTGGACATTTCAGCAAGACAATGATCCCAAACACAAAGCCAAGGAAACTCTCCATTGGTTTCAAAGAAACAAAATAAAGCTACTAAAATCCCAGCCAATCACCTGACTTGAATCCAATATAAAATCTATGGAAAGAACTAAAGATCAGAGTTCATAGAAGAGGCCCATGGAACCTTCAAGATTTGAAGATTGATTGTGTGGAAGAATGGGCCAAAAGCACACCTGAGCAATGCATGCGACTAGTTTCTCCATACAGGAGGCATCTTGAAGCTATCATTACCAACAAGGGATTGTGTATGAAGTATTAACTACATTTCAGTTTATTATTTTAAGAAAATGCATCAGAAAATGGTAGACTATACCGATATACATTAAATCTCTGCAGTGTATAAGGCAGGGTTTCTAAACTAGGGTTCCTCCACAGGTTGCTAGAAGTTATAACCCCTTCATTCCTAAGCCTTTTTCTGACATTTGTTGCTTGCAAGTTAAATGTTTTTGCTAGAAAATTACTTAGAACCCCCAAACATTATTTATATTTTTTTTTAGCAGAGACCCTAGAGAATAAAATGGCGATCGTTGTAATATTTTATGTCATATGGTATTTGCGCAGCGGTCTTTCAAATACAATATTTTTTTTTGAAGAAATACACTTTCATGAATTGAAAAAAAAAAAAAAAAACAGTAAAGTTAGCCCAAAATAGTAGGGAAGATTTGGAAAAAAAGAATAGAATGTCACTGTAAAAATATAAGCTTAGCCTACTTTAAAAGTGGACAGTGTCAGTCAGTAGAGCAGTGGATGGTGTCAGAAGAGCAGTGGATGGTGTCAGTAGGGCAGAGGTTGGTGTCAGTAGGGCAGAGGTTGGTGTCAGTAGAGCAGTGGACGGTGTCAGTAGAGCAGTGGACAGTGTCAGTAGAGCAGTGGATGGTGTCAGAAGAGCAGTGGATGGTGTCAGTAGGGCAGAGGTTGGTGTCAGTAGGGCAAAGGTTGGTGTCAGTAGACCAGTGGACAGTGTCAGTAGAGCAGTGGATGGTGTCAGTAGGGCAGTGGACAGCGTCAGTAGGGCAGTAGACACGTCAGTAGGGCAGAGGTTGGTGTCAGGAATGCAGTGGTTGGTGTCAGTAGGGCAGTGGTTGGTGTCAGTAGGGCAGTGGACAGTGTCAGTAGAGCAGTGGATGGTGTCAGTAGGGTAGTGGACGGTGTCAGTAGGGCAGTAGACACGTCAGTAGGGCAGAGGTTGGTGTCAGGAAGGCAGTGGACAGTGTCAGTAGGGCAGTGGACAGTGTCAGTAGAGCAGTGGACAGTGTCAGTAGGGCAATGGACAGTGTCAGTAGGGCAGTGAATTGTGTCAGTAGGGCAGTGAATTGTGTCAGTAGGGCAGTGGACGGTGTCAGTAGGGCAGTAGACACGTCAGTAGGGCAGAGGTTGGTGTCAGGAAGACATTGGACAGTGTCAGTAGGGCAGTAGACGGTGTCAGTAGAGCAGTGGACAGTGTCAGTAGAGCAGTGGATGCTGTCAGTAGGGTAGTGGACAGTGTCAGTAGAGCAGTGGACAGTGTCAGTAGGGCAGTGGACAGTGTCAGTAGGGCAGTGGACGCATCAGTAGGGCAGTGGTTGGTGTCAGTAGGGCAGTGGATGGTGTCGGTAGGGCAGTGGACAGTGTCAGTAGGGCAGTAGACGCA
Source organism: Pelophylax lessonae (assembly GCF_965119305.1). Classification (NCBI taxonomy): domain Eukaryota; kingdom Metazoa; phylum Chordata; class Amphibia; order Anura; family Ranidae; genus Pelophylax; species Pelophylax lessonae. The sequence goes on from NC_138769.1 coordinate 24,141,728, forward strand.
TCAGTGGAGCAGTGGACGGTGTCAGTAGAGCAGTAGACAGTGTCAGTAGAGCAGTGGACAGTGTCAGTAGAGCAGTAGACAGTGTCAGTAGAGCAGTGGACAGTGTCAGTAGAGCAGTGGACAGTGTCAGTAGAGCAGTGGATGGTGTCAGTAGGGCAGTGGACAGTGTCAGTAGAGCAGTGGACAGTGTCAGTAGAGCAGTGGACAGTGTCAGTAGGGCAGTGGACAGTGTCAGTAGGGCAGTGGACAGTGTCAGTAGGGCAGTGGACAGTGTCAGTAGGGCAGTGGACAGTGTCCGTAGGGCAGTGGACAGTGTCATTTGTTTTTTTATTTTTAGCATTTTACTTTTTTATTACATTTTTTTATTAAATATGTCTCACTTTTGAAACAGAGAAAAGAGATTAGGGACACAGTCCTCAACCTCCATCTCTGCAGACTCAGCTGAATGGAATAAATGAACAGGAAAAGCTCTGTATAGAGCTTCCTGTTCATTCACAAACTGAAGCATAGTAAACACAATTTACAGGGAGCTTGGGCAGCAGAAAGAAGGGTAACCAGGACAGGAGGGGTGACAGGGTCGGCCTTTACTGGAAGCAATCCCTTTTAATCCAGCAGCAGCTAAATGCTGGTGGGTGGGAGAGAAGGAGAAGCCAGCTTGTAGCTGTTGCCGGAGTAAAGAGAATAGGTTCCAGTAAATGCTGCCGCTGTTCCTGTCCAGGTTCCTGAGGTTGGCAAGGAAGGGATGAAATCTACCCATCACCTGCCTGCGATCAACCGGTAGATCCCAATCAACGACAGGTTGCTGAACCACCACTTTGCATTACAACAGAGGTTTTAGTTGCACATTTGCAAATATATGTGGAAGCCTCACTTTCTTGTCAAGGCCCCTCGGTTTCCTGGATACTACAAGCAGCTTTCACTGGTTTCTCCTCTAACCTCACATCTAAACTTTCTCCAGCCATGTTGAACTTCTGGAGGAACCAGTGGTAGCTGCAGGGTACAACAGAAATCAACACGCCTGGATGTATTGGTTTCTAAGCAGACTTCAGGGGACCAGTCCTGGTGATCAGAGTGCAATTCAGCAGTGCTGATACTGGGAAAGGTGATTATTTACTGACTTTTACAGGTAAGAGGGATCAAAAACAAAATTGCAACAGAGACGACTATTCTTGTCAATGTCAATGCAAGGTCCTTTTTAGGTTGACTCTCATAACTGCTGACCACTTTATAGCAACTGCCCGAAAGGTGGCCAGATGGTTTGCTCGCGATACCTTGTGAGAGTCAGCAAAACAGAGGTACTGACTCGTGTGCAAGTCACTGGTAAGCTCTAATGCAGCTCTAGGAAGGCTCCAATTTTCTTTAGCAAAGACAATATGTTTCTTTATTTTGCTTTCACTATATGATAGTATTCATGACCAATACTTTAACCTCTTCAGCCCTGGAAGGTTTACCCCCCCCCCCCTTCATGACCAGGCCATTTTTTTTTTTTTTGCAATATGGCACTGCGGTACTTTAACTGATAATTGTGCAGCCGCATGACGCTGTACCCAAAAAAAGAATGAAGTCCTTTTTTCCCCACACATAGAGCTTTCTTTTGATGGTATTTGATTACCTCTGCGGTTTTTATTTTTTGTGGTATAAACAAAAAAAGACAGACAATTTTGAAGAAAAAAAAAAAAAAAACATTTTTACTTACTTAAAAAATGTACTTACTATAAAACATACCCAATAAAAAAAAAAGTATAAAAATCCAATTTCTTCATCGGTTTAGGCCAATATGTATTCTGCTACATATTTTTGGTAACATGCTGTATAAGCGCCCATAGTGAAGCCAGACATGCTGCCCACACCTAAAAATGGCGGACCGACTGTTTTTAACCCCCGCAGCGGTCGCCACACGTGTCTGTACCTCCAAAAGCCCCCTAAAGTGACACAAGAGAGGGACCCCCAGAAACCCACACAGAGCACCGGCTGTGAGAGAAAACCCCCACAGGGACCGGGATCAAGGAGCCCAAAAAACGCATTTTCAGCTTTCAAGTCCAGAATCAGACGCACCTTGCCCTCCTTTCTGGGCACAGTGAACAGATTCGAGTAAAACCCCCGAATCCTGTCCCGACGAGGCACCCGGGACGATCACCCCCTGGGCGAGGAGATCCTGCACCGCCTGATGCAGGTCCTGTAACCGCCCTGGGGTCAAATGAAGATTTGAGGGAAAGAATCTGTCCACCGGCCACAAAAGGAATTCGATCTTGTATCCTGATCGAATGATTTCCTGAACCCACCTGTCCGGAATTCGGAGCAGCCAAGGTTGGAGGAATCCGCGTAAACGTCCCCCCACCCCTGAAACGGGTGAGGGCACCCCTTCAGGCAGAGGCGGACTGGGCGGTTTTTGGTTTGCCCACCCAGGGCTTTCTCTGCCCACCCTGGCCCTTGAAGGGTTTTCCCTTGTTCTGCGCCTTGAAGGCACGAAAGGACCCCTGATTTGGTTTAAAGGAGGGGCCCCGCTTACCGTGGAAAAACTTGCCCTTGGGATTCTGGAGCCAGACATGCTGCCCACACCTAAAATGGCGGACCCGCGGTTTTTAACCCCCGCAGCGGTCGCCACACGTGTCTGTACCTCCAAAAGCACCCTAAAGTGACACAGGAGAGGAACCCCCAGAAACCCACACAGCGCACCGGCTGTGAGAGAAAACCCCCGCAGGGACCGGGATCAGGGAGCCCAAAAAACGCACAGACATGAGGGGATAACACAGACACACAGGACTGCCAGCCCCAGACAGAGGCCCCACACAGAATGTACTTACCTGTACTCGATGGCGTGGGGTGCCTCACATTGCACGGAAACCGCCCACCCTCAGATGGCAGGGGCGCCATCAGCCAAAAAACGCAGGATGCTAACAGTACACGGAGAACCGTGGATAAGACGTTCGAGTGAGGTAGCCACCTCACAGGCTGCATCCCTGAGGACAGGGATGGGTCGTTTGCGAGGTCAGGGCGAACACATAGCCTGCTAAACGCTCGATGGCGGGCTGGGATTCCATCTGGCCCTCTGTCCTGGAGAACCAGGACGACCAGTCCGATTCCCAGCTCCACAAACGCCGTCTTCATCCGAAGATCCGACTAACTAACGCTGACAAAATAAACAGCTAGTAATGCAAAGAAAAAAACACATTTGCAGTAAATAAAATAGAAGAAGAAGGCTGAGACTGTAGCCCCAGCACAGGGAAGCCTATCTCACTCCTAACTAGGCAGAAGACAAACTGAGTTGGGATGGCTGACAGCAAGGGGGTATTGGACCAGTGGGACAGCCCCCATAGGTGTGTCTATGTAAATGCTTTGTTTTTTAACAAGTCTTATGCTTAGCTTGCTCCTATGGATAAGAGGTCAATACCCATTGGTGAAGACTGTATGAGTGGGCGGCGACTGTCGGAGGACGTAAGAGAAATAGGGTTTCCATCCGTCCAGATTTGACGGATCGGATGTCAGCGGACATGTCTCCGCTGACATCCGATGCCCCATAGAGATGCATGGGGGGACCGTTCAGATCCGCAAAAGAAAATGGACAGGCGGATCTGAACGGTCCGCCTGTGTGAAAGGGGCCTTAATCATCTATAGCAGGGATCCTCAAACTACGGCCCTTCAGCCGTTGCAGAACTACACATCCCATGAGGCATTGTAAAACTCTGACATTCACAGACATTACTAGGCATGATGGGAATTGTAGTTCCTGAACAACTGGAGGGCCATCAGTTTGAAGACCCCTGATCTATAGTGTTGGGTTTCCTACATGTATGAATGTTGCTACAATATTTAAAACTATTAGTTTTGTTTTTCACATTTTAGAATGGTGGGTCCCTAAGACTGTGCATCATTTTAAAGGGTGCCTTGATCTAAAAAAGGTTGATAAACACTTTTCTAAAGGTCACAGAGCTGCTGGATGCAGGCAAGTATCCCACATCTATGCTGCTTGGACCATGTTAACCCTCTTCCCTATTAGGAGATGCAGAACCATCAATTGGAAGCTCTGACTGGAATGTTGCATCCAGTGTTGAGGCTGCTGTGCTACAAAAGGTGCCCACATAGATACATTGCTGTAGATCTGTGGTTTAGGAAACACTTAACCGTGGTCCAATTCATCTACTTAGTGCCCAATGCCATTAGTGCCATTAATTCAAAGGCAGGCTAATGGGTATTTGCATTTCAGGATTGCAAGCAGCATTCTCGCTGAACTAATGCTGTAAAGATGTAAATAAAAATTAGCTTCACTAATTGCGCTTCAGTCTTTTTATGCAATTAGAAAATGTAGATATTACATGTATATTGACAAGCAAGGCTTTTAATACTACAAAAAAAAAAAAATACTTGCATTAAAGCGTAACTCCACTTTTGTTGAGAAAACGACATTCACCTCTGGGTGATCTCTGTACATTGCAGGGATTATAACAAACTTTGTTACAGATTCCTACCTTTTGTTATTCTGAAGAAATCATTGTTTGTTCCTCTGTGCTGAGTGGGTCTAATGGGAGTGGTTTCATAATTATCTATCAGCTGTGGCAGCTGCAGGGCTCTAATGAGGAAATCTGCTGGGCCTGCATCCCTTTAGACGTGTTCCTATTGGGAGTATCTCACCAAAAATGACATTTTTGTTGCAGGGGATGCCAGAAATCTGACTTGTATCTAAAGCCTCGTACACACGCAACGGATTTCCACCGATCGGTCGTCCGTCTTTTGTCCAGAAATGTGTTTTGTTGGTTAGAATGTGCCTAGACTGCACACGAATTTTCACGACAAAATTCTACTTCAGAAGTAATGTCATGTGTTGGTTTGCTTTCTTTGTGTTATTTCTTCTCTGAGCATGCCCAGAATTGCTCATAAGATTTTTCCCTGTCGAAATCTGTACTGACTGAACAAAAATCAGCCGTGTTTTGATGGTGGACAAAAATTTTATAGCCTGCACACCAGGGTTGTTGGAAGCATCATACTAACAAGCCAAAAATCGGCAGATTGGTCGTCGGACAAAAATTCCCGGCCGAATTTCGACACGTGTGTACGGGGCTTTAGGCAGACTTCTGGGAAAATTGGTGAGCCAATCACACAAGCAGGAAATTATGTTTCTGGGGGTGTGGTCAGTATACATTCTGTTGACAGAACAGCTCCAGGCGGCCATATTGCATTGCAAATTCAGAAAATTACAACAGCTGCAGATTGAAAAGGAAAGGTGGGGTCCTGATGAGATACACCCAAAATTATTAAAAGAGCTTAGTGGTGAGCTGGCAAAACCATTAACAGATTTATTTAACCAATCATTAGTAACAGGAGTCGTCCCGGAAGATTGGAAATTGGCAAGTGTCGTGCCCATTCACAAGAAGGGTAGTAGGGAGGAATTGAGCAACTATAGACCAGTGAGTCTGACATCAATAGTAGGCAAATTAATGGAAACCCTATTAACCGGTTGCCGACCGCCGCACGACTATATACTGCGGCGGTCAGCCCCGGCCAGGCAGAGTGACGTATCGGTACGTCACTCGCCTGTCACTGACTTGCGAGCCTATCGCGGGCGGGCGCGCGCCCGCCGAGGCGCGCGCCCGCCGCGGCTCGTTCACAGGCAAGTCAGTGCGTGTGACCGGCGGACTCGATGTCCGCCGGCCACACTACGATCGCTCCTGTGAAGGAAGAAAGACAGAGCAGCTTGTGTAAACAAGCTGCCTGTCAGTTCTCCCTGTGTAAAAGTGAAGATCTGACCGTTCTACTATGTAGAACGGTTGATCTTTGCTTTTACACCAATAGCCATGTCCCTACACAGTAGAAAGCACGCCCCTAGGACACACTTAACCCCTCCCTGTAAAATAAAGTTAACCCCTTCCCTGCCAGTGTCATTTTTGCAGTAACAGTGCATATGTATAGCACTGATTACTGCAGTAATGTCACTGGTAACCCCAAAAGTGTCAAAAATGTCAGTCAAGGGTCCGATCTGTCCGCCGCAATGTCGCAGTACCGAAAAAAAAATCGCAGATCGCCGCCATTATGCGTTAAAAAAAAAAACACCAAAAATGACAAAAATCTTTCTCTTTGTTAGTAAACGCGATAACTTTTGCGCAAACCAATCAAAATACGCTTTTTGCGATTTTTTTTACCAAACATAGGTAGCATAAAACAAATTGGCCGAAAAATGTTAAAAAATTTTGATTTTTACTTTTTTTTTTGGGGAATTTCATATAAAAAAATGTGAAAAATATTGTTATTTTTGCAAAATTTACGCTCTTTTTTTGTTTATAGCGCGTGATCAAAAAATCGCACAGGTGATCAAATACCACCAAAAGAAAGCTCTGTTTGTGGGAAAAAAAGGACGTCAAATTCGTTTAGGTACAGCGTCGCACGACCGCGCAATTGTCCGTTAAAGTCACGCAGTAAAAAATCGCAAAAAAAACCCTGGTCCTTTAGCAGCCAAATCCTCCGGGGCTTAAGTGGTTAAAGGATAGGATTGTGGAACATCTTAAATCCCATGGATTGCAAGATGAAAAACAACATGGATTTACTTCAGGGAGATCATGTCAAACAAATCTTATAGATTTTTTTGACTGGGTAACTAAAATAATAGACGGTGGAGGTGCAGTAGACATTGCATATCTAGATTTTAGTAAGGCTTTTGACACTGTCCCACATAGAAGACTTATCAATAAACTGCAGTCATTTAGCATGGACTCCCATATTGTTGAGTGGATTAGGCAGTGGCTGAGTGACAGACAACAGAGGGTTGTAGTCAATGGAGAACATTCAGAACAAGGTCATGTTACCAGTGGGGTACCTCAGGGATCTGTACTGGGACCAATTTTGTTTAATATCTTCATAAGTGATATTGCAAAAGGCCTCCATGGTAAGGTTTGTCTTTTTGCTGATTACACAAAGATATGTAACAGGGTTGATGTTCCTGGAGGGAAACGCCAAATGTAAAAGGATTTAGGAAAACTAGAAGAATGGTCAGAACTCTGGCAACTGAAATTTAATGTGGATAAGTGCAAGATAATGCACCTGGGGCGTAAAAACCCAAGGGCAGAATATAGAATATTTGACACAGTCCTGACCTCAGTATCTGAGGAAAGGGATTTAAGAGTAATTATTTCAGAAGACTTAAAGGTGGGAAGACAATGTAATAGAGCAGCACGAAATGCCAGCAGAATGCTTGGATGTATAGGGAGAGGTATAAGCAGTAGAAAGAGGGAAGTGCTTATGCCGCTGTACAGAACACTGGTGAGACCTCACTTGGAGTATTGTGCGCAGTACTGGAGGCCATATCTCCAGAAGGATATAGATACTCTAGAGAGAGTTCAGAGAAGAGCTACTTAACTAGTACATGGATTGCAGGAAAAAACTTACCAGGAAAGGTTAAAGGACCTTAACATGTATAGCTTGGAAGAAAGAAGAGACAGAGGGGATATGATAGAAACTTTTAAATACATAAAGGGAATCAACTCGGTAAAGGAGGAGAGCATATTTAAAAGAAGAAAAACTACCACAAGAGGACACAGTTTTAAATTAGAGGGGCAAAGGTTTAAAAGTAATATGAGGAAGTATTACTTTACTGAGAGAGTAGTGGATGCATGGAATAACCTTCCTGCAGAAGTGGTAGCTGCAAATACAGTGAAGGAGTTTAAGCATGCATGGGATAGGCATAAGGCTATCCTTCATATAAGATAGGGCCAGGGACTATTCATAGGATTCAGATATATTGGGCAGACTAAATGGGCCAAATGGTTCTTATCTGCCGACACATTCTATGTTTCTAAAGGTCATTTTTAATAACATTCAATTACAATACGACTTGTGTCGCAATTGTATACGCTATATTGTTTTTTATTTATTTGTTATTTTTTTTCCCCACAAATGTGGAGTTACCCTTTAAGCTAACCTCTTCCATATGTGTCTTATAAAAAAAACAAAAAAAAAACAAAAAACTAAAATCTCCTTAAAAAAATAACTTTTGCAAAGAATATTATAATAATATATATTTTTTTTTTAAATGACACTTTATTCATATTCGCGACATCGAGCCAAAGTGACAGTGAAAGGGCTTCAAATTAGAACATGATTGGCCTGCTTACAAAGCACTGGTACAGTGACGGTGGGTACCTAGGCATGCACCGCTGCAGTAGCAAATTACTTGGGGAGAGCAGCAGAGAGGATAAGAGCAGGTCCATTGGTGAGAGCATGGGGTGGCATAAATAACACTTTAACCACCTGAGTTCCACCCCATTCATGACCAGGCCATGTTTTTGCTATTCAGCACTGCGCTACTTTAACTGGCAATTGCATGGCCAAGCAACAATGTACATAAATTACATTTATATAATTTTTTTCACACAAATAGAGCTTTATTTTGGTGGTATTTGACCACCACTGGGTTTTTTATTTTTTATTATATAAACAAAAAAAGAACGAAAATTATGAAAAAAAAGGGAACATAACTAGCTAAAAAAATATTTTTTTAACAAAGGTTCCCTTTAAAAAAAAAAAAAGCTAAGGCCGAAGTCCCAGCCAGGAACTAGATCCTACTTATAAACTAGGCAGAAACAAACTGAATCCTATAGCAGAGTGAGTGGATGTATGCCTGCAGGGACTGCCCCCACAGGCATGGTAAAGATTTTTCCTGCCTAGTGTCCTACTCCTGTAGGGGGCAGCATAACTCAATGGTCAAGAAAAAAAACGGAGCTGCGTCTGTTGAGGAATGATAGAGAAAAAAAAAAAAAAGTACTTTCTGCTATAAAACATATCCAATAAAAAAAAAATAAAAAAAGTTTTATAAATTAAGGCCAAAATGTATTCTGCTACATGTCTTTAGTAAAATTTAAAAAAAAATCACAATAAGTGTATATTGATTGGTTTGAGTGAAAGTTATAGCGTCTAAAAACTATTTTTATAAAAACATTTTTATACTAGTAATAGCAGTGATCAGCGACTTATAGTGGGTCTGTGATAGTGTGGCAGGCAATCTGACACCTTGTGGGGACTATTCATTAAAATGTGTTAACCAGTTTACGACCGCTCGTCGCAGATGTACTTCGGCAGGCAGCCGCTCCCAGGCAAATCGCCGTACATGTACAGGACTCGCTCTTGGGAAGCTAGGGGGCGAGCGTGAGCTGCCGGCGGCGCGCTCCCGCCCCCCACTCATCAGCGGGGACTCTGATGCAGGGGGCAGGTGGCTCTGATTGCCGCCAGCCACCCACGATCGCTCCCCGCTGAGAGAGAAGAACGGGCAGCTGTTGTAAACACAGCCGACCGTTCTTCTCACTGAAATGATCACAGAGCTCCTGTGATCCTTCTATATAGGATCACATGTCTCTAGGGTCATTTCAGAAGCCACGCCCCCCCACAGTTAGAATCACTCCCCTAAGCTCACATTTTACCCCCTGATCACCCATAATGTTAACCCCTTCCCTGCCAGTGTCATTATTACAGTAACAGTGCATATTTTTAGCACTGATTACTGTAGTAATGTCACTGGTACCCCCAAAAGTGTCAAAAATGTCAGTTAGGGGTCCAATCTGTCCGCCGCAATGTCGCAGTCCTGCAGAAAATCGTAGATCGCCGCCATTACTAGTAAAAAAAAAAATTACATGAATCTTTCCCCTAGTTAGTAGACACGATAACTTTTGCACAAACCAATCTAAATACACTTACTGCAATTTTTTTTACCAAAAATATGTAGCAGAAAAATTTGCCTAAAATGTTAAAAAATTTAGATTTTTAACTACTTAAGCCCCGGAAGATTTTACCCCCTTTCTGACCAGGCCCTATTTTGCGATTCGCCACTGTGTGACTTTAACGGACAATTGCGCGGTCGTGCAACGCTGTATCCAAATGAAATTGACGTCCTTTTTTTCCCACAATCAGAGCTTTCTTTTGGTGGTATTTGATCACCTGTGCGATTTTTACTTTTTGCGCTATAAACAAAAAAAGAGCGTACATTTTGAAAAAATAACAATATTTTTCACATTTTGTTATATGAAATTCCCCCCAAAAAAAAGGAAAAATCTAATTTTTTTAACATTTTTGGCCAATTTGTTTTCTGCTACACGTTTGGTAAAAAAAAATCGCAATAAGCGCAAAAGTTATTGCGTTTACTAACTAAGGGAAAGATTTCTGTCATTTTTGGTGTTCTTTTTTAACGAGTAATGGCGGCGATCTGCGATTTTTTTTGCGGGACTGCGACATTGCGTTGGACAGATCGGACCCTGACATTTTTGACACTTTTGGGGTTACCAGTGACATTACTACAGTAATCAGTGCTATACATATGCACTGTTACTGTAAAATTACACTGGCAGGGAAGGGGTTAACTTTATTAGTGATCAAGGGGTTAAGTGTGTCCCTAGGGGCATGCTTCTAACTGTAAAGGGGTGTGGCTAGTGGTGTAACAACAGAGACATACGATCCTACATAGCAGGACCGTATGATCTCTGTTATTACACAGGGGAGAATGACAGGCGGCTGTTTTTACATTAGCCGCCTACCTTTCTCCCTCTCCACGGGGAGATCGCAAGTGACCGTTGGACATCGGGTCCGCCGGTCACTTGCGCGGACTGCTTAGGGAACGAGCTGGGGCACCTCCGGCGGCGCGCGCTCGCCCCCCTAGAGCCTCACAGGCGAGTGACGTAGATCTACAGTACGTCACTTTGCCTGTGAGGGGCTGACCGCCGCCGTAAATAGTCGTGCGGCGGTCGGCAAGTGGTTACATTTTTTTTTGATAATGTCACATAGCAGAATGTGAAAAATATTGTTTTTTTTTTTTTTTTCAAAATTGTTGCTCTTTTTTTGTTTATAGCACACAAAAAAAAAAAAAAAAAAACACACAGGTGATCAAACACCACCAAAAGAAAGCTCTATTTGTGGGGAAAAAAAGGACATCAATTTTATTTGGGTACAGAGTCGCACAACCGTCAGTTAAAATAACGCAGTGCCGAATCGCAAAATAGGGCCTGGTCAGGAAGGGGGCAAATCCTTCCGGTCTTAAAGTGGTTAATAAAATGTTCTAAATTACTCTTCCACTAAAAAGAAAAAACGGGAAGAGGAATCCTTATTCCTTACCTAAAACACAAGTCCGAAATAATTTATACATAAAGAATGATTTATTAAAATGTGTTAAAAATAGACAGGAAAATCGAGTATTTTTAATGCATAATAACAGGATGAACAGTTGAAAGCTTTAAAATTACCGACCTTTCCTTATACTGCCAAAAATACAGATATCTAGGAGAAAAAAAAAATAAAAATATTCTCCACGTAACTGATCAAATCCTCCCCTTGTGGGCGGCGCCGGAGGCTCGCTCCCGCTGTATTCAGTCACAGCGGGAGTCGGGCCAGGGGAGGAGCAGCGGTGATCACCGCCGCTCTTCCCCGATCGTCGGGGAATCGAGTCTGGAGATCCGCCCGCTTGTGTAAACAAAGCGGGCGGATCTCCTAAGTGACAAACAGTGACAGATTGCAGGGTTCAGCATAGCTGAACATGCGATCTGTCCCTGTGTCACTCAGTCACCTCCCCCCCACACACGTTAGTAAGCACCAGGCATACATTAACCCCTCCCTCTCCCCAATAAAATTAACCCCTTCCCTGCCAGTGTCATTTTTACAGTAACAGTGCATATTTATAGCACTGATTACTGTAGTAATGTCACTGGTACCCCCAAAAGTGTCAAAAATGTCAGTCAAGGGTCCGATCTGTCCGCCGCAATGTCGCAGTCCCGCAAAAAAAAAAATCGCATATCGCTGCCATTACTCGTTAAAAAAAAAAAAAAACACCAAAAATGACAGAAATCTTTCCCTTAGTTAGTAAACGCAATAACTTTTGCGCAAACCAATCAAAATACGCTTATTGTGATTTTTTTTTACCAAACATAGGTAACAGAAAACAAATTGGCCAAAAATGTAAAAAAATTTAGATTTTTACATTTTTTTGGGGGGGAATTTCATATAAAAAAATGCGAAAAATATATTTTTTTTAAATTTACACTCTTTTTTTGTTTATAGCGCAAAAAGTAAAAAAATCGCACAGGTGATCAAATACCACCAAAAGAAAGCTCTGTTTGTGGGGGAAAAAAAAGGATGTAAACCTTTGTTTGGGTACGGCGTCGCACGACCGCGCAATTGTCAGTTAAAGTCGCACAGTGCCGAATCGCAAAAAGTGGCCTGGACGTAAGACAGCAAAATCCTCCAGTGGTAAAGTGGTTAAATGATGGAGACAGAATATCAACCAAAAATCCAGAAAAAAACAAGATACAGATGTTATAAATTGAGTTGCAGTTCAGTGAGTAAAATAAGTATTTGATCCCCAAGGAAAACATGACTTAGCCCTTGGTGGAGAAACACTTGTTGGTAAACACAGAGGTAAGACGTTTCTTGTAGTTGGCGACCAGGTTTGCACACATCTTAGAAGGGATTTTGGTCCACTCTTCTTTACAGATCTTCTCTAATTCCTTAATGTTTCTTGGCTGTCACTTGACAACTTGAGTTTTAAGCTCCCTCCATGGATCCTGTTCCTTTACAGCATGTTATACAGCACATTGGTAGTGCTGTGTAATTTGGCCCCTTCTATCACCTGAAATACCTGGTTGATCCTGCCTGGTTCTGCCCCCCCCCTGTAAACTGACCATGATTTATCATGGCTGCTGCGCCCTGACACCATGGTCAGTTTATGTGCCTCTGTCACCTGCAGCTCTCCTCTGTCCTCTCTCCCCCCTCCCTCCCTGCCTGTCCGCTCCGATCCGCTCCCCGGCCCTCCCCTCCTGCTGCTAAAATAACGGTGTCTTCTTCATCTGTTATATCAAATAATGTGCCCCAGTGTATGTGTTTTGTAAAAAATAAGTCGCTGCGTACTTTATTTTACTACGCCCCCTCAGCGCTCACGTGACTGAGGAGAGCTGCAGGTGACGGAGGAACGCAAACGCCCCTATGAGATCTACTGTTTATAAGGTGGAGGTTGCACTCGATTTGTGGTGATTAGCTATCCTAACACTAGAGGAATTTCTTTTTCTACATTTTTACTTTTTTCAATATTTTTTTTCACTGGTAATGTGATAATTATTTGTGTTTAATCATAAGGACTAATTATCCTTAATTTGGGACAATTATATCATTGGGATTCTATTTGTGGAATGTCTTATACAGTATTTGCTGATTCTTTTTTAGTTTTAAACGCTATTTACATGTGTGTGTTTAGCGCAGCTCTTTATACAACTGTGTCTATGGGAATGTTTGACCATTCTTCCATAAGCGCATTTGTGAGATCAGGCACTGATGTTGGGTGAGAAGGCCTGGCTCGCAGTCTCCACTTTAATTCATCCCAAAGGTGTTCTATCGGGTTGAGGTCAGGACTCTGTGCAGGCCAGTCAAGTTCCTCCACCCCAAACTCGCTAATCCAATGATCAGACTTCTGCTTACATGCCCCCCCATGCACAGTAATTTACTGGGAAGATCCGTGTACTGTTGTTTCTCCACCCCAGCGCTCTAAGAACCTTATGCAGCTGAGAACACAGATTATGTGATCACTTATAAAAAAGGAGAAAAAGAGTATTTCAAATATTTTTTTTACAAGCCAGCCTCCAAACACCTGCAAAAAATGCAAAAAAAATGCCCGAAAAATGTCTAAAAACGATATGCTCAGGTTTGATTGGAGCCTTACATATGCCAAGTGATACATCATGTGATACACAGGTGCATCAGGTGATACACAGAGATGAAAGCAATCCTCCTACATACATTGTACCTCTTTATCTGCAGCCTTCTCTTCATCTGTTCAAAGTCCAGAATTTAAAAAAGCTTGTCTGAGGTATCAGAAAGCAGGGGACAGGGAGCTGAAATTACACTCTACAGAGCTCAGTGAGGAGAGCTCTGAGAGCTGATTGGAGGGAAGGGACTCATCCCCCTTTACACAGCTCACCGGAACAGAGCTGAGGCTTTCAATCATCTGGAGGTCCCGGTTACCATTTTTCTCTTTTTGTCAGGAAAAACTTGTCAGAAATAACGCATGCTTAATAGCAGAGAACGAAGCAGCAAACCAAAAGAAAAGTACACACTATAGAGCAGTGACGGCGAACCTTGGCACCCCAGATGTTTTGGGACTACATTTCCCATGATGCTCAACAACACTGCAGAGTGCATTAGCATCATGGAAAATGTAGTTCCAAAACATCTGGGGTGCCACGGTTCACCGTCACTGCTATAGAGGGATATGCTAGATCCCTTTATACTGAATAGATATGGGAATATCCTGGAAGGAGGGAAACGCCTTTGTCCCAATAGAGAAAAGAAATACCCTCCAATTTTGGAGCTCATGCAGTCACCACAGTGATTCCATCTGCTCTATAGGCTATGCTTCCCTACTACTGGTATGTACAGTGCCTTGCGAAAGTATTCGGCCCCCTTGAACTTTGCGACCTTTTGTCACATTTCAGGCTTCAAACATAAAGATATAAAACTGTAATTTTTTGTGAAGAATCAACAAGTGGGACACAATCATGAAGTGGAATGAAATTTATTGGATATTTCAAACTTTTTTAACAAATAAAAAACTGAAAAATTGGGCATGCAAAATTATTCAGCCCCCTTAAGTTAATACTTTGTAGCGCCACCTTTTGCTGCGATTACAGCTGTAAGTCGCTTGGGGTATGTCTCTATCAGTTTTGCACATCGAGAGACTGAAATTTTTGCCCATTCCTCCTTGTAAAACAGCTCGAGCTCAGTGAGGTTGGATGGAGAGCGTTTGTGAATAGCAGTTTTCAGTTCTTTCCACAGATTCTCGATTGGATTCAGGTCTGGACTTTGACTTGGCCATTCTAACACCTGGATATGTTTATTTGTGAACCATTCCATTGTAGATTTTGCTTTATGTTTTGGATCATTGTCTTGTTGGAAGACAAATCTCCGTCCCAGTCTCAGGTCTTTTGCAGACTCCATCAGGTTTTCTTCCAGAATGGTCCTGTATTTGGCTCCATCCATCTTCCCATCAATTTTAACCATCTTCCCTGTCCCTGCTAATGAAAAGCAGGCCCAAACCATGATGCTGCCACCACCATGTTTGACAGTGGGGATGGTGTGTTCAGGGTGATGAGCTGTGTTGCTTTTACGCCAAACATAACGTTTTGCATTGTTGCCAAAAAGTTTGATTTTGGTTTCATCTGACCAGAGCACCTTCTTCCACATGTTTGGTGTCTCCCAGGTGGCTTGTGGCAAACTTTAAACAACACTTTTTATGGATATCTTTAAGAAATGGCTTTCTTCTTGCCAATCTTCCATAAAGGCCAGATTTGTGCAGTATACGACTGATTGTTGTCCTATGGACAGAGTCTCCCACCTCAGCTGTAGATCTCTGCAGTTCATCCAGAGTGATCATGGGCCTCTTGGCTGCATCTCTGATCAGTCTTCTCCTTGTATGAGCTGAAAGTTTAGAGGGACGGCCAGGTCTTCGTAGATTTGCAGTGGTCTGATACTCCTTCCATTTCAATATTATCGCTTGCACAGTGCTCCTTGGGATGTTTAAAGCTTGGGAAATCTTTTTGTATCCAAATCCGTCTTTAAACTTCTCCACAACAGTATCTCGGACCTGCCTGGTGTGTTCCTTGTTCTTCATGATGCTCTCTGTGCTTTAAACAGACCTCTGAGACTATCACAGTGCAGGTGCATTTATACGGAGACTTGATTACACACAGGTGGATTCTATTTATCATCATTAGTCATTTAGGTCAACATTGGATCATTCAGAGATCCTCACTGAACTTCTGGAGAGAGTTTACTGCACTGAAAGTAAAGGGGCTGAATAATTTTGCACGCCCAATTTTTCAGTTTTTTATTTGTTAACAAAGTTTGAAATATCCAATAAAATTCATTCCACTTCACGATTGTGTCCCACTTGTTGTTGATTCTTCATAAAAAATTACAGTTTTATATCTTTATGTTTGAAGCCTGAAATGTGGCAAAAGGTCGCAAAGTTCAAGGGGGCCGAATACTTTCGCAATTCACTGTAACAACAGAATTCACTAAATATACTTTATTACTATCTGGTTAAGCCAGTTTTCTCTTTTTTTCTTTATTTCTCTTCCTTTTATTCCTTTAAATGCTGGAGAACCAGCACTGACTCCTTTGAGGTTCCTGTATTTCAAATTGCAGATCTGTGGCTATCTGGCTACAACACACTACCAGTTAGCAGCTATTTCAGCCCTATGCTCACATTGAGCCAACGAGCGGTTATGTTATGATCATTATATTATTTTAGATACTTATTTTAATGTTTATTTTGTAAAACATCTACCTCTATCCTACTTAAAAGCATCCTTGAAGAGGATACGGAATATCGCACTATTTGGAACCCGTTGAATGCTCCTGTAGTTTTCTTGGTTGTCTGAGGTTATGCTCGCATTTCTATATTGTAACCATTGTACATTATTCCTCGCCACAATGTTTAAATATTTTTACAAACCAAGCTTTTCCAGAACTAAGAAAGGAAAAAACAAGGAAGAGTGAGAAATCCATAAAAGAATGACAGATATTCGTGTCTAGGCAGTATAAGAGTGGTCATCGGCTGTTTTTTTTTACTTTGGATCTTTCATTTGTTGGTGGACCACAGGGAGGACCTGGGCCTCCAGTACATCCTTACTTCTTTAGCTACATCCCGAGGGGTCTTTGGAGCAGTATGGTGTGAGCCCAGGAACCAATTGGTCCTCTATCAGGTGTTTTTTTGACCTCTTGAAAAAAGGGGTCAAACACCTTTGGTGAGTTGTCATCTACCCTCTGAGCACCTGTGGTGAAGCAACTAGAAGATATTCTCTTTACAGATTCACTCCATAAATCTGGTGTTGGGCACAGTCACATTAGATTGATATTTGCATTTATATGTCACGAAATATTAATACTTGTTATACATTTTATGGATTTTTTTTAATGCAAGGGTTATGCATACTTAAATTCAAACAGGCCACTTGACGGTAAATACGTTGATCACATGGCGTAGGGCCATCTCTTTATTCAGTAAATTTTTCACGTTTACGAGATTTATCAACTCATATAAAGGGGCAGCTATCCACACCTATTCCACATTGAGGGCGCCATCACTTAACATTACCACCATTAATATTTTTACTGTCTAATAAAATTTTGTATTTTTTCATATTTCCTGGTGCATATTGTCTGTGTTGCCATTCATAAAGTCCCACAAAATTGGAGGGTATTCCTTTTCACTTTAAACTGAATGGGTTGTTTTACAAGGGAGGGGTTCACATATAATTTAAATATTCCTTTGTGGAATTTTTTTTTTTTAGAATAAAGTAACCAAAAATCTTTCCTATTAGGCCCCTTTCACACCTGCGGACCGATTGGGTCCACCTGTCTGTTTTTCAGGCAGACCCAATCGGACCACCTAATCCTCTCTATGGAGCAGCGGATGTCACTGGCATAAGATCCAATTTGGTCTGCTAAAAACAGACGTATGGGGATCTGTTACCCATCCGTCCGGCGGATTGAATGACAATTGGATGGAAACGGACAGGCGGTCCATTTCTATCCAACCGCCCCAAAGAGAACAGCAGGCTGTTTCTGCTTCGCATAGAGGAGCGGACACGGACCTGTCATCCGTCTGCTCAGCGGGGATCAGCTGGGCGATACCCAGAAGAGCAGGCAGATTCGCTTGACGGATTCCGCTCTGTCCAAAAGGGGCCTTTGAGCTGAAGTCCAATTTTTTTACTTATGTTTTAAACACCTACCTTAACCACTTGCCGACCGCCGCACGACTATATACGGCGGCGGTCAGCCCCTCACAGGCAAAGTGACGTACTGGTACGCCACTAGCCTGTGAGCCAATAGGGGGCGAGCGTGCGCCGCTGGAGGCGCGCTCCCGCCCCCGCTCGTTCCCTAAGCAGCCGGTGCGTGTGACCGGTGGAACCGATGTCCGCTGCTCATTCGCGATCGTCGGATACAGCGGGAGAAAGGTAGGTGACTAATGTAAACACAGCCGCCTGTCATTCTCCCCTGTGTAACAGCACAGATCATACAGTTCTGCTATGTAGGACCATTGATCTCTGCTGTTACACACACAGCCACATCCAATCACAGTTTGAAGCACGCCCCTAGGGACACACTTAACCCCTCCCGCTCCAATACAGTTAACCCCTTCCCTGCCAGTGTCATTTTTACAGTAACAGTGCATATGTATAGCACTGATTACTGTAGAAATGTCACTGGTAACCCCAAAAGTGTCAAAAATGTCAGTCAAGGGTCTGATTTGTCCGCCCCAATGTCGCAGTACCGCAAAAAAAAAAATCGCAGATCGCCGCCATTACGCGTTAAAAAAAAAACAACAAAAATGACAAAAATCTTTCCCTTTGTTAGTAAATGCGATAACTTTTGTGCAAACCAATCAAAATACGCTTTTTGCAATTTTTTTTACCAAACATATGTAGCATAAAACAAATTGGCCGAAAATGTTAAAAAATTTTGGATTTTTACTTTTTTTTGGGGGGGGGGAATTTCATATAAAAAAAATGTGAAAAATATTTGCAAAATTGACACTCTTTTTTTGTTTATAGCGCATGATCAAAAAAATCGCACAGGTGATCAAATACCACCAAAAGAAAGCTCTGTTTGTGGGAAAAAAAGGACGTCAAATTTGTTTAGGTACAGCGTCGCACGACCGCGCAATTGTCCGTTAAAGTCACGCAGTGCCGAATTGCAAAATACCCCCTGGTCTTTCAGCAGCCAAATCCTCCGGGGCTTAAGTGGTTAAGAAACATCAATGATTTTTTATACTATATCTGCCTTTGAGTTAGGGTTTCCTGGGGCATACTCAAACACTATTTTACACATATTATAGGCCATATTTACATACACCTTACGGCAGCCATTTCAGCCAGAGTTCCATGGCACCCTTGGGTTCCTCCAGAGGCTTCTAAGGTCCCCTTGAGCACTGGGCAATTTCTGCCTCTCAGACAAGTAACCACTGACACCAATTATCTTTTTAGCTCTCTGTAAAAGGGGACTATAAACAATGAGCACAAGGGTAAGAAGCATTCTTCTCGATGACCATCACACACTCTAGATGTACAAGGTAGATATAGTAATATTAGCAGAGGTCCCCTGAGATTGAAAAGTTATTTCAAGAGTCCTATCCCTTGAGAAAGTCACGTGTGAGTGACGCAACGCGTCGGGAGGAGCCAGGTGACGTCACTTCCAGTCGACGGCCATGACCGGAAGTTGTACTTTTACCGCTGTTGGCGGTCAGCGTTTGTTTTGCTCATTTTATGTAAGTGTTCTACCACATATTAAAGATATTTGTCTGGGCATACTGCACCATGATGGTCTTCATTTCATCCCTATGAGATCGCATCCCTGCCTATCGGTAAGAATAGAGGACCAACATCACCAGGAGATCAAGGACGCTTTGCTGGAGATTCACCATCCATTCCAAAGTAAGCTGTTGCATCTGAGGGAGTCTTGGAGTACTCTGATCGGAGGAAATCCTCTAACACGCTCATTTGAGTGTGCAGTAAGGTGAGCGGCCACTGCACACATTTTTTGGATATAGGAGTCACGTTTTATGTTCATCAATTATATCACTGAAGATTTATATTTATATTTACTTTAGAAGTCACTTTATTGGATTGTTTTTTATACGGATTGATACCTGCATCCTGTGATATTATTTCACTTATATTGACATTATTTGGGCTTTTAACATCCACCTCATTGTTTTGGACTTTTTTATTCATTAGCATCTACTGATTTGAGGAGAACTATTCACCACATTGTAATTGGATGTTTCATATTTTGTTCTTCAAACACTTCTTGTTTGTTCTGAATATCTATACATTATTTAGGATCTGCTTCACATCATATTTTTACGGATACAGTATTCTTTTGCACTTTATGAATTAGCGCAGATTTTCCTTTATGTTTATTATTTATTGTACGGTGGGGACACTGAATAGAATTGGCTGCTTTTTCCTTTATATTCTATTTCACTGTTATTATTTATTGGCTTTCCTTCAGTCCTACCCCTCAGGTAGCGCATAGGTCCTCTTGCTTATTTCAAGAGTGTGCCCATGTTAAAAAGTTTGAAAAGGATGCCTTATAGTGACTTATTCCATGATAATACCGATCCTTTTAGAGAGCTAAATCAAGCAACAAGCGACACCAATCCCAAAAATCATTATCAGGGAAGACTGAAATACACTTTATAAAACATACTTTTATTTAAATGTGAGACATAAAAACACTCTTAAAACCATTTAGGAACAAAACACCAAACCTGCAACTGTCTCGTCAAGAAAGCTAAGTATACACACCATCATATATTCAGCTCAGGGTGGATAAATGTTTGAATTTAAGCCCCTGCTGATCCACAAAACAAATGATATTCATGCACAAATGGATGCAGCTGATTAGTGTACAGATTTACTGATAGGTTAGTTCCAAACTATAAATGAAAGACTGTAAATAACATGGATAGTGTCTGCATGTGTTGATACTGCAATTTCAGACTGTACATCCGACATCCAAATCACAGGTAGAGTGACAAGCTAAAATTTAACAAAAATGTTAAAGTGGTTGTAAAGCCTCAAGGTTTTTCACCTTAATGCATTCTATGCATCCTTCTGTGCTGCTGCTCCCCGCAGACCCCCCCCCCTTTTATTACCCGAGACCGATCCAGCGATGTGCACAAAAATGCAGTGGCTCCAGCAGCTGTCTCTCTCCTGAGTGAACAGATTGATAGCAGCAGGAGCTATTGGCTCCCACTGCTGTCAATAAAATCCAGTGACACAGGAGCAGAGGGCGGGGCCAAGTCCTGCTTTCTGTGTCAATGAACGAAGCAGCGGGACTTGGAAGTGAGCTCGCATGGGTGCCCCCAGGAATAGCGGCTTTCCCATGGGGGCACTTGAAGAGGGGGGTCTAGAGTGCCAGCGGGCACTCCAGAAGAAGGGGATCAGGGCTGCTCTGTGCAAAACGATTGTACAGAGCAGGTAAGTATATACTTGTTTGTTATTTTTATTAAAAAAAAAAAAAAAACAAGGGTATACAACCCCTTAACAATCCATTAATAATACCACTCCAAGGAAGAATTTAGAACCGACCATGGTGCTGTGGACCTATTCCAGCTGTTTATTGAGAACAATCTTGAAGAAGTCTTTGGAGAGACTGTCACTCTCCTAAAGATTCTCATCTCCACACCCATGACCACAGCAGAAGCTGAGAGGTGCTTCTCAACCCTGAAAAGAGTTAAAACTTTTCTGAGGAACAGCATGACCCAGCAGAGGTTGAATGCATTGGCCATGCCATTTACGATCCATTAATAATAGTCTTCACAATGTGCATGGAAGAACCATAGCGTGTTCCCTTTTCCTAGAACGGGATCCGCCAAAAGTATGGTCAGAATCAACAATCCCTGACAGATATAAATGTGTCATATAGAATCCACCCTATAGGTGGTCTCACTTCTTCAGTCTGCTGACAGTCACCGGCTCTCTGTAGGCTGAAAACCAAGAAATGAGCGATCAACGGTCTTTGATCGCTTATTTCTTTCTGGTTCTGTGACCTAACATGTCTGCTTTAGGTTACATAATCTGGAGATGCCACAGGACCTGTCCGCTCCAAGTGACTGGTAAGTTCAAATCAGGACCACAACACCCAGAAGCCTCTGTGCTTTCTGGAGCTTATCTAAGCTTCAAAGGTAAGTCTCCTTTCATGGAATGAACTGAGAATTTGTGAAAACACAGACAAATTACCAAGAACATTGGTTATATGTGTTAATGAGCAATAACAGTGTTATCTGAACGTTTAACAAAATCAAATAACATGTACTTTTCATGGTTAGATATGAATTCTGCTCTGTGTAGCCTACTTTTTTCTTAGTCTTTCATAATGTAGCAAAGGATCAGACAAGCATTCTCATGGGAATACAATTCTAAGAATGATGCACACTCACCCTTTGAAGTGGCAAAAAAAAAAGTCCAAGAGCAAAATGTTTGTTGTCGGTACAAGCAAAAGTTGAAAAGTAAATGTAAGATGGACCCAAAGACAGTGTTGCACTGATGATTTAGAAGGGGCGTGGTTGTATTTTTACTCACAAAAAAAAAAAAAAGAACATAAAACAAATAACCAGATTGTTTTTGGTTTTTTTTTTTTTTTCACAATCAAACTTTTATTTTATTGTTAGACATATAAACAAAACAAATATTTACAACTACAGTACATTACTCTGCACCAAAAAAAAAGTATTATCCATACATACAAACACAGAAAAAAAAAAAAAAAAAATTTGGGAGAGGAAGGGAAGGGGAATATCAATAAACCAATTTAGAGGCAGAAAAATAAAAAAAAAAAAAAAGAAAAAAAAAATATATAAAAGATATAATATATGAAAAAAAAATGGAATATCATCAATTAGTTAATAAGTTCCTGCTTCTGTCCTTATGAAACAGGTGACATTGGCACGCCTACAGCATCAATCCAGGCTGACCACACTTTATCAAATTTTTTTGGGCAGTTCCTACTACCGTATGTAAAACGGTAGAATGGAAGTGTCTTAGTAACGGCAGCTATCCAGGTTGATCGGGTGGGAGGTTCAGGTAACTTCCATCGCAAAAGGATTTCTCTCCTGGCATAAAACAGGGTATACATAATACACATTTTAGCATATTTATCCCCAACCACTTCTGTAAGGTTACTCAGTAGAGTTTCCTTTGGGTCCAAAGGAATCATAGTGTCAAAAATTTCCCCAATAGTATCCGTCACCGCTTTCCAAAATGTTGCAAGCTTAGAGCACGACCAAACAACGTGTAGAAAAGTACCAATTTCATGCCCACATCTGGTGCACGAGGGATCCTTCCTGGGATATATCCTAGCAAGACGTTGCGGCGTGTAGTATGCTCTGTGTAAGAATTTGAGTTGTATAAATCTGTCCCTAGCCGCTATCATTGAGGGGATATAATTATTAACCGACTCCTCCCAATCTTCAACAGTCAGGTCTGGGATGTCATCCTTCCATTTATTATAGGTTTTCTCAAGAGACTGACTATGATCTGTTGAGAGTATATAATATATAGCAGAGAGAGTTTTCCCTATTACCTTAAAAGTTAGCATTTTCTCCAAAGGGTCTGATTCCAAGACAACAGGATCTTGGAACTGGGCCCGCATAGCATGACTAAGCTGGCGGTAACGGAACCCCATAGTGGGAGGCAATGAGTGGGTAGACTGGAGAACATCAAAGCCTTGAAGTCTTCCATCTTTAATAATATGTTTCATGTTCACAATCCCTCTGGCAGCCCATACCTGGGGGTCAGGGAGTTGGTACAAATGTATTAGATTAGGATTACCCCACAGCGGAGTGTGGGGGGATATATGTAGAGGTGTGTTATATATCACCCGCGCCCGAGACCATATCCGCAGCACCGTCTTGATCAGACTGGTCTGGTGACTTGTTTTTGGTTTTTAGTCAGAGCAATAAAGCATTATTTGGTCACAAATGTTACAGTCAATTAAAGAGTAAAGAAAGGGTAGTGAAACCAGCAAAAGAATAATAAGATATGAACCTCAGAATGAAAATATGCCCAGACACCCATGTAGCTTTGCAATAAGGAGTCTTAGTTGACTTTTGGCGCTTTTCCACTGCATGGAACCGAACGGTTTGGCTCGCTTTTGTGCTTTTCCACTGCTGGTACCGCATGGTACGGTGTAGGAACGGTTCGGTACGGTGGCGCTTTTCCACTACATGGAACCAAACGGTACGGCTCGCATAAACAGTACCACCTCAGTTGTGGTTCCAACAGGGTTGTACCGGTACCATATCCCACAATCCTTTGCATGCAGCCTTGACTGTTTGTCACTACTAGCCACTGATTGGTCAGAGAATCATTGTTATCCCACCCACTTACTTTAGTACTACTTTAGTGGAAAAGCAAACCATACCGTACCGAACCGTTCCAACACCGTACCATGCGGTACCATGCAGTGGAAAACCAAACCGGGCCAAGCAGGGCCGAGTAGAGCCGAGCCGGTACTTGCAGTGGAAAAGTGCCATTTGAAAGCCAAAATCAACCAAGTTACTTGCTATGTGAAGTGGGTATCAAGTGCAACATATTAGACATATTGTACCCGGGGCCCCAGGTCAGGCAAAGTTTGGTTTACATGTTCCTGACATGCCTCTATTTATGGTAAATATGTTATATACACAATTTTTCTATTTCTTTTTATAAGGCAGAAGTCTCTCACGGTTTTCTGCAACTTTATCAGAATACACGTGTACACATGACGCCGTACACAGATCTCCACAAGGTTACAAAAAAACGTTATTGTTCCAGCACAAACACCAACACTCTACTCAGTTCCTCTGCTGACGCGTTTTACCCTCTACTGCAGCTTAATCATACAGCGCGAAGATATGTGGAAAAGCAAGATTATTTTGAGTGTAGAAATTCGCTTGGATTATTTATAGGACAGTTTCATTCATACGGTCCGTTTGTCCGTTTTTCATCCATCTGTTGATGGATGAAAAACAGACATCAATGCATCTCTATGTAAAAACGGATGACAACGGATGATCATCCGTTAACATCCGTTTTCATTCGCTTCCGTCAATGTCCGTTTTTTGGAACGGATGAATGCCCAATTTTCCATCCGTCAAAAAAAAGGATCGGAGAAAAAACGGATGTAAACGGACAAACGGTCCGTTTTTGCATTTGTAGTGGATGTAAAAAAAACGGATGAAAAAACTGATGAAAAAACAGATGCAAAAATGGATGAAAAACTGCTACATTTTGACATGACTGAACTGATGAACTGAACGGACCGTATGTGTGAAAACGGCCTTAGGGCTCTTTCACACGGGTGATCCGTTTTTTGCCTCCGCACTGGTCCTTTTTTTTTCCACGGAGCGGATGACATTTGTGTCATCCGCTCCGTATGTCCGCATATCATCCCATCCGTTTGCGGATGATATACGGACATAATGTAAGTCTATGGGCATTGCGGATGTCAGCGGATGACACCGCTGCCATCCGATTTTGCTTCCTTTCCGTTTTTTGAACGGAACAAAAATAGGGCTCTGTTCCGTTCCAAAAAACGGAACAGAACTGAAAGGAAGAAAATCAGATGTCAGCGGATGGTATTCCGCTGACATCCGCAATGCCATTGACTTACATTATGTCCGTAAATCATCCGCAAAAAAATAGGATGATTTGCGGACATACGGAGCGCCCGTGTGAAAGGGCCCTAACTGTCATGCTTCTGTGCACATCAATCCAGGGTCCTGTTTTGTCTCCTCAGTTTGGTGCTGATGGCACTGCTGAAGATCTTCCGATGTTGAAGAGAAGTAAGCATGATGTGCCTTTCATCTGCTGCATTAAGTTCCCTTGGCCGACCACTGTTTCTACAGTTCTTAGCATTGCCTGTTTCTTTGTACTTCTTCAAAAGAGCTTGAACAGCACATCTTGAAACCCCAGTCTACTTTGAAATCTTTGCCTGGGAGAGGTCTTGCTGATGCAGTATAACTACCTTGTGCCTTGTTGCTGTGCTGTCTTGCCATGGTGTATGACCTGTGACATGAAAGTGTCTTCCACAACAGGAACAGCCAAACTTCTGTTTAGTAGCAGAGTTTGGTTGTTCCTCACCCAGTTTTAGGCCCCCCTGTAGAGTGCGAGGATATGTGGAAAAGCAAGATTATTTTGTTTGCGGAAACTCTTGGAATTATTTACTGGACAGTTTAAAACTGATTTTCTCGGGTTCCTGCCTATCCGCCCTGATCCCAGGTAATATTAAGCCTTTGCACTTGTGTGTTAGTGTTCGAACAACGTGTCTTCATGTGGAAGCCGGACCCCACTGTTCCTGTCGTGTTCGCCGCCGCCGCCTCAGTATTCTCTTATATTATGTGTTGTTTGATCTTGCTTTTTTTTCAGTGTTTTCCCTCTGGCTGTGCAGTTATATTCCCTTTGGTTTCTGTCCATGGATCCCTTCATTTCCCGTTGTTGTGTGTGACTTTCTCAGCATTGTTTCTTCTTTTTGTTTGCCTGCAGCCCTTTCCAGCTTGCCGAGTCTTTTGCTCTCTGCGCCGTTGCTCAGCTTCCCTATCTTGCCGGCACTTTACGCTTTCTCCCTGGATCATCTCCCCTGGCATCCCTTCCTAGCTAGCTGCAGTTCCCTTTGTTCCTAGTCTCCTGTGCTTACCCCATGTCCTTCCAGCATAATTTTTAGTTGCACTGAGCCCACATGGGTGTGCTAGAGAGCTGCAACCTGGGGCTGCCTCACAGAGCAACATCCACACCTCCAGTGGCTATGGTGAAGACCAGGTGGCTCCTTAGATAATGCAACTCTGGCACACTGCTCCCACATCTGTGAGGAACGGTTGTCACGGAACCATGAACCAGACGTACAACAACAGATAAGTGAAAATAAGAAGGCTTTATTGAAAATCAAGCTGTAAAGCAAAAGTCCAAACGGATGGCGAAACCGAGGCTGAGTCCTTGCGAAGCCAGAGGTCAGGAACCAGGAGGGTAGTCAGACGAAGCCAGGATCAGGGACCAGCAGGGTAGTCAGACGAAGCCAGGATCAGGAACCAGCAGGGTAGTCAGACGAAGCCAGGATCAGGAACCAGCAGGGTAGTCAGACGAAGCCAGGATCAGGAACCAGAAGCAGCAGCAGTCTTAGAAGCATGTGAACACAGGAGGACCAAGCAAGGAACTGAAGCCACAGACCTCCTATATATATGAGCTAGGCATCCAGCTCCTCCCAGTGGGAAGGAGGAGCCGCAGGGTGGGAGGCTACAAGAAACCCAGAAACCAAGATGGCCGCCAGCACATGTCAAACGAAGGAGAACAGCAAGAAGGTAAGACCATGACAGTACCTCCCCCTCAAGGGCCCCTCCTCCGCGGAGTAAAGAACGGTTTCTGAGGGAAGCGTGCGTGGAAGGCTCGGAGCAAGGCAGGAGCATGGACATCTGCGGAGGGAACCCAGGAACGCTCCTCTGGACCATAACCACGCCAATGAACCAAAAACTGCACCCGACCGCGGACCAGGCGTGAATCCAGGATATTGCTCACCTCATACTCCTCACGATTGCCCACTTGGACCGGACGGGGCCGAGGAACCGAGGAAGTGAAACGATTACACACCAGTGGCTTCAACAGGGAGACATGAAACACGTTGGAGATCCGCATGCCAGGAGGAAGCGCAAGGGCATAGGCTACCGGGTTTACCCTGCGAAGCACTCGGAAGGGACCAACAAAGCGAGGCGCCAGCTTGGGAGTGGGCACTCGAAGGTTGAGGTTGCGGGTGGACAACCATACACAGTCTCCGGCCTGGTAGGAAGGAGCAGGCGCTCGTCTGCGATCAGCCTGGAGTCTCTGGCGCTGCGCAGAGACCTCAAGGAACTTCTGGATCTGTACCCAAGAAGCACGTAGGACGGAAAGGTGATCCTCCACAGCCGGAATATCCTGGGGAGAGAATACCTCCGGTAACACGGCAGGTTGGAACCCATAATTGGCCATGAAGGGAGACGTCCCAGAGGAAGAGTTCACCGCCGTGTTCCTGGCAAACTCAGCCCAAGGCAGGAGGTCAACCCAATTGTCTTGGTGATCGGAGACATAGCAACGAAGGAATTGTTCCAAGGCCTGATTGGATCGTTCTGCGGCCCCATTGGACTGAGGGTGGTAGGCCGAGGAGAAGGAGAGATGAATCCCCAACTGGGAGCAAAAGGCGCGCCAGAACCTGGACACAAACTGACTCCCCCGATCCGACACAATCTCCTTGGGCAAACCGTGCAACCGGAAGACCTCCCTGGCAAAAATCGTGGCCAACTCCTGTGCAGAGGGCGACTTCTTGAGAGGAACACAGTGGCACATTTTGGAAAATCGATCCACAATCATGAGATTGACCGTATGGCCTCGGGATGCAGGGAGGTCCACAATGAAATCCATCCCCAGGTGTGACCATGGGCGCTCCCCGGTGGCTATGGGTTGCAGAAGGCCCAACGGAAGGTGCCGAGGGGACTTACTCTGGGCACAAACGGAGCATGCCGCTACATATGCGGCGATGTCGGAACGTAGGGAAGGCCGCCAGAACAGACGTGAAACAGCCCAGGACAGCTGATTCTTTCCAGGATGCCCCGCGGTCTTGGAGTTATGGTAGGTTCGCAACAACCGAGTGCGCAACTCCTCAGGCACAAAACATCTGCCGTTGGGTCTCTCAGAGGGAGCACCAGATTGAGCCGCCAAAATCTGCTCACCCAGGGGAGAGGTCAGGCTGGTGCGAATGGCGGCCAGGATCTGATTCGGAGGTATGACCGAAGTCGGAATCGACTCCTCCCTGGACAGGTCGGAGTACTGCCGTGATAAGGCATCCGCCCTGATGTTCTTGGAACCGGGTAGGTAGGAGACCACGTAATTAAAACGTGACAAGAACAGAGCCCATCTGGCCTGACGTGGTGTCAATCTCTTGGCCTCAGAAAGGTAGGTCAGATTCTTGTGGTCCGTCAGGATGAGGACCGGAACCACCGAACCCTCGAGCAAGTGCCTCCATTCTTTAAGGGCCTGCACGATGGCCAATAACTCCCTGTCACCAATCTGATAGTTGCACTCCGCGGAAGACAGTTTCCGGGAGTAAAACCCACAAGGAAGCAGAGGACCCTCTGGTGTTCTACGCTGAGACAGAAGGGCGCCTACTCCCGTCTCAGACGCATCCACCTCGAGGACAAAGGGCAACCCAGGGTTGGGATGCGACAGAATCGGAGCCGACACAAAGGCGGACTTTAGAGCCTCAAAAGCTCGGATGGCCTCGAGCGGCCAGACCTGGGAATTACTGCCCTTCCTGGTCAGATCCGTGAGAGGCTTGGCTAGCATGGAAAAGTCCCTGATGAACTTCCGATAATAATTGGCGAAGCCCAAAAAGCGCTGCAGGGAGCGAAGACCACTGGGCTGGGGCCACTGTAAGACAGCCGAAACCTTCTCAGGATCCATGGAGAACCCCTCAGCGGAAATGATGTAACCTAAGAAGGTTACCTGGGATCGGTGAAATTCGCATTTCTCAAGCTTACCGAACAGCTTGTTCTCTCGTAACCATTGCAACACTCGTCTGACATCCAGAATGTGGGTCTCCATGGATTCAGAATATACCAAGATGTCATCCAAATAGACCACCACACACTGCTGCAACAGGTCACGGAAAACATCGTTAATGAATTCCTGAAAGACTGCGGGCGCATTGCACAACCCAAAGGGCATAACCAAGGATTCATAATGACCGGTCCTGGTGTTAAACGCGGTCTTCCACTCATCGCCCGCCTTGATCCTTACGAGGTTATATGCCGCCCTCAGGTCGAGTTTGGTAAAGACCGTGGCCCCTTTAAGGCGATCGAACAGCTCGGAAATCAAGGGTATCGGGTAAGCGTTCTTGATCGTGATGCGATTGAGACCCCTGTAATCGATGCAAGGCCTCAACTCACCGCCCTTCTTTTTCACAAAGAAAAATCCAGCCCCTGCCGGGGACGAGGATTTGCGAATGTGTCCGCGTGAAAGCGCCTCCTTCACGTACTCCTCCATGGCCTCATTCTCCGCTACCGACAGTGGATAGACCTTGCCACGAGGAGGAACGGCCCCAGGTTGTAACTCGATGGCACAATCGTATGGGCGGTGCGGAGGTAGGGCAACCGCGCGCACCTTATCGAATACATCCCGTATACTCCTCGTATTCAGGAGGCAACAAAGAGTCCGAGGAAGTACACAGCAACTTGACAGGCCCATGGATGCAACTAGCCCCACACTGCGGTGACCACGAGAGGATCTCGGCCGATCTCCAATCGAAAGTCGGATTATGCTTCTGGAGCCAGGGGTACCCCAAGACCACCGAGTAGTGCGGAGACGAAATAACCTGGAAGCAGACCGACTCTCTGTGAACGGCACCAATGGCTATCCCCACTGGAAGGGTCTCATGAGTCACGTGTGGCGGCAGAAGGGGTCTGCCGTCTATCGCCTCAAGAGCCAGTGGAGAACCTCGGGCCTGCAGAGGAATGGAATTGGCGGCAGCGAACACACTATCAATGAACAAACCACCAGCACCAGAGTCCACCAACGCCTGGGTCGTCACTGAGCCCCCGACCCAGGAGAGGACAACAGTGATCAGTGGTTTGTCAACACGGGAAACCAGGGACGAGGAGACTCCACCCAAGATCTGCCCCCGACAGGATCTCAGGTGCGAGCGTCTCCCGGACGGTTCGGACATGCCAACCGAAAATGCCCACCGAGACCACAGTACATGCATCGACCCTCGCGTCTTCGGAGTACCCTCTCCCCTTCGGACAGGCGAGCAAAGCCCAGCTGCATGGGTTCACCCCCAGCCAAGTCATCCCCAGGAGGCGTGGGAGGAGAGGGAGGCACGGGTGGGACAGCAAAGGTAGGCGCCAATCTGTTAGGAGGCCTGAGTCTGGTGTCAATCAAAATCAAGAAAGAAATAAGAGACTCGAGCTCCACTGGTAGGTCCTTAGCTGCAACCTCATCCTTCAAGGCATCCGAGAGACCATGAGAGATAGCAGCGACCAGAGCCTCATTATTCCAGCCCACCTCTGCTGCCAGGGTACGAAACTCAATGGCGTATTCAGCTACGGATCGTGAACCCTGTCTGATGGACATAAGGAGCTTCGCAGCAGAGGCAGCACGAGCCGGCACATCGAATACCCTCCGAAGAGAAGCAACAAAAACGGAAAACTCGGCAACCACCGGATTGTTGTTCTCCCATAAAGGGCTGGCCCAGCCCAAGGCCTTGTCCGAGAGCAGCGAAATTAAGAAGCCCACCTTTGATCTCTCAGTAGGAAAGGCATGTGGCAGCAACTCGAAATAAATGCCCACCTGGTTAAGGAAACCTCGGCACTGAGTTGGCTCTCCCCCAAAGCGCTGTGGAAGGGGGGCAGAACCGGTCATACCCCGAAACACCGCAGGCGCAACAACAGGTGTCGGGGTAGACTCTGGCGCAACAACCGGAGCAGCAGTAGGAGCGGGCCCAGGAGCGACAACCGACCCATCGGCAACGGGAGCGAAATGAGCCGTGCGTTCAAGCAGGGTTTGCAACGCCACGGCGAACCGACCCAACAGGTGATCCTGCTGATCAAGTCTGGCAACCAGCGTGGGTAGCGAGGATGGCCCTGTACCGTCAGAATTCATGGCTTGGTCCTAATGTCACGGAACCATGAACCAGACGTACAACAACAGATAAGTGAAAATAAGAAGGCTTTATTGAAAATCAAGCTGTAAAGCAAAAGTCCAAACGGATGGCGAAACCGAGGCTGAGTCCTTGCGAAGCCAGAGGTCAGGAACCAGGAGGGTAGTCAGACGAAGCAAGGATCAGGGACCAGCAGGGTAGTCAGACGAAGCCAGGATCAGGAACCAGCAGGGTAGTCAGACGAAGCCAGGATCAGGAACCAGCAGGGTAGTCAGACGAAGCCAGGATCAGGAACCAGAAGCAGCAGCAGTCTTAGAAGCATGTGAACACAGGAGGACCAAGCAAGGAACTGAAGCCACAGACCTCCTATATATATGAGCTAGGCATCCAGCTCCTCCCAGTGGGAAGGAGGAGCCGCAGGGTGGGAGGCTACAAGAAACCCAGAAACCAAGATGGCCGCCAGCACATGTCAAACGAAGGAGAACAGCAAGAAGGTAAGACCATGACAACGGTACCCAGGTAGTCCTGTTTAGTTGTTTCATTGGCCCGCTAGATCTTGAGTTTACAGTCCCAGGTGGTCTTACTCTCTGATCGTGACACTTACACAGAAGACTTCACGTCTTTTGGTTTATTTCATATAAATACACTACTGTGCAAAATTTTTAGCAGGTGTGAAAACATGCTGTAAGAAATGGAAGTGTTTTTTTTTTTTTTTTGTTAACAAAATTAAAAGTAAATGAACAGATGAGAAAGCAAAATAAATTCAGTATTTGGTGTGATATCCCCTTGCCTTCAAACCAACATCAGTTCTTCTAGGTAGACTTGCACACAGATTTTGAAGGAACACGGCAGGTGGGCTGTTCTAAACATCTTGTAGAATGAAGCAGAGATCTTCTGTGGATGTGGGCTGCCTCAAATCCTTTTTTGTCTTCATGGAATCCCAGACAGACTCCATGATGTTGAGACCAGAGCTCTGTGGGGTCAAACCATCACTTCCAGGACTTCTTGTTCTTCTTTATGCTGAAGATAGTTCCTAATGACATTGGCTGTATATTTGGGGTTGTTGTTCTGCTGCAGAAAAAATCTGGGGCCAATCATACGCCTCCCTTATGGTATGGCATTATGGATAACTATCTGCCTGTATTTCTCAGCATTAGAGACACTACTGATCCTGGCCAAATCTCCATTTGCAGAAATGCAGCCTAAACCTTTCAAGGAACCTCCATCATGCTTCACTGTTGCCTGCAGACACTCATTATTGTACCACTCTCCAGCCCTTCGCCAACAAACTGCCTCCTGCTACAGCCAAATATTTGACATTTTGACTCATCAGTCCAGAGCACCTGCTGCAATTTTTCTATACCCCAGTTCCTATGTTTTCCTGCATAGTTTAGTTGCTTAGCCTTGTTTCCTGGTCAGAGGGCTGGCTTTTTAGCTGCAATTCTTCCATGAAGACCACTTATGGCC
This sequence comes from Pelophylax lessonae, assembly GCF_965119305.1. Lineage (NCBI taxonomy): Eukaryota > Metazoa > Chordata > Amphibia > Anura > Ranidae > Pelophylax > Pelophylax lessonae. Next base: position 24,174,368 of record NC_138769.1, read on the forward strand.
AGACTTCTCCAGATAGTAGATGGGTGCACCTGGTCCCCGCTGGTTTCCATCAGCTCTGTGCTGATGGCACTGCTGGAGATCTTCCGATGTCAAACGAAGGTAAGCATGATGTGTCTTTTATCTGCTGCATTAAGTTTCCTTGGCCGACCACTGCGTCCATGGTCCTTAGCGTTGTAAGTTTCTTTGTGCTTCTTCAAAAAAGCTTGAACAGCACATTTTGAAATCCCAGTCTGCTTTGAAATCTTTGCCTGGGAGAGATCTTGCTGATGCAGTATAACTAGCTTGTGTCTTGTTGCTTTGCTGTCTTTTCATGGTGAATGACCTGTGACATGAAACTGTCATCCACAACCTCACCTTATGCCCCGTACACACGTGCAGATTATCTGAAGACTTTTGTCTGCAGATTTACCTTTTCTATGTAGTGCAAGGGCCTGCCGATTGCATACAAATTGAAAGTGTTTAGGTTTGACCTCATATTATATGGTTTTGGTAAGTCTAAAGACAAAAGTCTTCAAATAATCTGCACGTGTGTACGGGGCATAAAGTGAGGTTGTGGATGACAGTTTCATGTCACAGGTCATTCACCATGAAAAGAGGTGTTCATCACCTAGTTTTAAGCCTCCTACACAGCTGCATCTGTTTCAGTTAATGACTATGTTTCAACCTACATATGAAATTAATGGTCATTAGCACCTGCTTGGTATAATTGGTTAATCATACTCCCGACTCCAATCCTACAAAATTTCTGATTTTGTGCAAGGGTAACTGATGTTGGTTTGAAGCCAAAGGGTAGTCACACCAAATATTGATTTGATTTCGATTGTTCTTCTGTTCGCTCACTTTGCAGTTTGAAAATTTATAAAAATAATTAAAGCATATATTTTTGAAAACATTCTTGCTTTCAGCATTTCTTCACATCTGCCTAAAATGTTTGCACAGTACTATATACTGAATATATATGTACTCTCCTCGGCTGTCATTACAAGGAGCGGGAGGGGATGTCCCCCCCCCCCCCTCCCGCTGCCTTCCGTGGCTCGTCCGGGTCTTCCGTCCCACCTGGAGACCCAGGCATCCTACTTCCACCGCCGCCGCTGCCAAAGAGAAGACCCGGTGTACTGCGTCTCCATGTAAAAAACCCGGAAGTGATGTCATGACATCACTTCCGGGTACTCGGCACCGAATTAAAAAAACTGACAGCATTCAAAACGCTTTTCGGTGCCGAGGAGGGGGTTTGGGGTATTTTAGACCCCCAGATCACTCCACAAGAGTACCTTTAGAAAAAAAAAATAAAAAAAAAAAATAGTTTTTTACATGTCCGAAAATATTGGCATATATCGGCCGATACCGTTATCCGATGACCAAAATATCGGTATCGGCATTAAAAAAACGATATCGGTCGATCACTAATATATATATATATATATACACATATATATACACACACAAACACACACACACATACTGTATCCCCACTTAGTTGAACAACAGAATTTTAAGAATTCGATTTTGGAACAAATGGGCTTTCCCAAACGAAAACTAAGTACACTGCTAGAAATCTGTATATTCAAGAAAAAGTTTCCATCCTGCTCCTTGAAAAATTTTCTGCTGCCGAAAATGAACGTTGATTTGACACCACTAACAATTAGCAAGCTTGAATGAACATACTTAGATCGAAAAACTGTTAGTAAAATTGTACTAGCGTAAAGGAGCTCCAGTCTTATGTGTAAACATTAACAGTCAGCAGCTACAAAATCTGTAGCTGCTGACTTTTAAAAAACAGCCACTCACCTGTCTCAGGATCCAGCGGTGTTCTGACCCCAGCCGGTTTCATCTCCTGTTGTCTGTCACCACCGCCAGCATGTTAACTGTGGGCACCCAGCTGTGACAGCTTGCGACTTCAAAGCTGGGTACCCACTGTGCATGTGCGAACCGCGCTGCCCATTGTGAATGATCCCATAGCTTTCTGGGACCTGTCGTGTCCCAGAACACTGCAGGGAGGGCAGGGGGAGAACTTCCTCTTCCGATACATGAAGTGGCTGCGGGTACCTGTCAAAACTAGGTAAACGCTCCCCAAAGTGCCAATTCTTTACCAGGAGGAGGCCTTAAACTTTCACTTTTGAGTGTAGCTCCGCTTTAACTGTAGCAATTTCTTGAAATATGGTAGCAGGCTGTAAGAATTGCTTGCAAAATTGCAGCAAATGTAACGCAGCAGCTTTCTCCTGGATTCATGACAGCCTGAGCTCACTGGAAGTGGGTTGAAAAAAACTGGGTGTCAACCCAAAAGACTGGTGGCCTCTAGTGGTGGAGAAGATTGGGGGGGGGGGGTGTAAAGATGCAGAATAAAGGACTAAGGCCCCTTTCACACAGGGAGTCCGTTCAGATCCGCCTGTCCGTTTTTCAGGCGGATCTGAAAGGATGCCCCATGCATCTCTATGGGGCATCGGATGTCAGCGGAGACATGTCTGCTGACATCCGATCCGATCTGTCAAAACCGGACGGATGGGAACCCTATTTTCCATCCGTCTGGCGGATCGGATGAGAATGGACAGACAGTCCATTCTCATACGATTTCCCCATAGAGAAATGGGGACCTGACAGCTCTGTCTCCACACACAGCGCGGAGACAGAGCTGCCATCCTTCTGCTCAGCAGGGGATCAGCGGATCGATCCCCCGCTGAGATAAACGGAGTCCGCCTGACGAACCGGACTGTGTGAAAAGGGCCTAAAGGAGAGTATTTTGCAAAATCTGCATTGTTTTTCTGGACAACAAAAAATAGCTCAGGGTGTTGCTTTAAAATTTTACCTATTTTGCCTACAAATATTTTTTTTGTATATTTTAGACAGAGTAGAGTATATCTAAATGTATTCAACTTCATGACTATCAAATTAATGATTGTTAACCTTTTAAAAAAAAATTGTTTCTGTGTACGAATATACACATGGGGTCAACGTGTATATTCATATTGCACTGCTAGCTTTATGGTTGTATAGTGGGTGTGTTTTTATGTCAAAATTCATTGATGCTGAATTTTCGTTTCAGGTTTTCGTAGCTTTAAACAATATATCTCCAATATCTTTGTGCTGAACAGAAAAAAAAGTTTGCTGATTTTAAGGCATCAATTTTAATTATTAATTATTATTTAACGGCTGTTTGAATGATTAAGGTGTGCTTTGTGCCCATTAGTGAGTTCACATCTACATATAGAGGCAGTGGGCGTGGGTTTGGTTTAAGCTGTGCAGGTGAATTAACCCATTGTAAAGGGTTTTATACTATCTGTCCTGTCCTGATATAAACTAAGTGCTGGGACTGCCAAGAAAAACACCACCTGCCCTATGCAATACACCTGGCATATATAATCTAGACTGCAATCTGTCTAACCAACAACACAGCGCTGACAACCACATCTTGCTCATTCTACATAATTGTTACTGCTGCTAGTGTAAAAAGCAGAAATTTTTTAAAGGCGTTACCACAAATGGGCCCACAGTTGCGCAAGAGCAGTCAATAGATGATTCTATTTTCTTTCCTTCCACCACGGGTCCATCACCATCTTGGCCGTTCCCTACTGAGCTGGACAAATTTCAATTCATTGTATGACTGGCTTTACAAGTGTGGTAATGTAGCAGGCTGACGGGTCCAGTGGGCAGGGGACAGGGTCATAATCAGAGCTAGAATGAGTGCAGCAGTGAGACAATTTTTCTATTATGGATGAGCTTTAGCATGTTCAGACACAAGTCCGAACCAGTCTGAGCTATCCCACCAATAAGCTGTCCAAGCCAACAGTCAATCAGAACCAACAGAAGCATTCCCTGCTCTGCAGCCGCACATATGCAAGAAGTATGTATATGTGGGGGCAGGGAATGCCTTTGCTACCTATGATTGGCTGTTGGATTTGGTAGCTTCTTGGTGAGATAGCTCAGGTGGGTTCAGACTCGTGTATGAACATGCCTGAGCTCATCTCTGTTTACTATAAGGCCCCTTTTACACGGGGTGGACTCCATCAAGTGGATCCGCCTGTTTAGAGGGGGATCTGTCCGCTGATCCCCGCTGAGCAGGAATATGACAGGTCCTTGTCCAGCACAGCGGTCATGGACACAGCTCGCTGTTCTCTATGGGGGGTTTGTTATATATGGAACATCTGTCAGTTTCCATCCGACTGTCATCTAATCTGCTAGACGGATGGGGAACGGATCCCTATCTGTCTGTTTTTGGCAGCCCGGATTACATCTGCCTCTCCATAGAGAACAATGGGAGGTCTGATCGGGTCCGCCTGAACAAAAGACCGGTGGTCTCGGTCAATCCACTGGTGTCAAAAAGGCCTAATGCCTCGTACACACGCAGCGATAGTTGGGCGTGAATTTTCGGCCAACGTCCGATCGGCCGATTTTCGGCTTGTTAGTATGATGCTTCCGACAACCGACTCCGACTTTTCGGCCGAACAAAATCTGATGTGCATGCTATAAAATTTTTGTTGGCCGTCAACAGAATGGCCGATTTTCCGTCAGTCAGTACAGATTTCGGCAGACAAAAAACAGATGAGCAAGACTGGGCATGCTCAGAGAAGAAAAAACACACGGAAAGTAAACCAGCCCATGACATCACTTCTGAAGTAGAGTTTTGTTGGCCGAGAAAATTAGTGTGCAGTCTAGGCACATTCCAACCAACACAACAACACTGGACAAAAGACGGCCGATCGGTCGGGCGATAATCGTTGCGTGTGTACGAGGCATAAGAGTTCTTCATATATAAACTCCTCTCTCTGCCGCTCAAGAACTACAACAGAATAAAACCTGTCCTTGGACACTTCCAAAGTGTTCATATCTGTCTCATCTTCATTGATATTCATCTGTCACAGACTTGTGCAAATCTGCCTCAGTTGGTTGCCTGGCATTCTAGGCTGAGGGTTTCAAATACACAGAAAAACCGTTGCACATGCTTTGCTAAATGAAAGGTAAATTGAATTGCATCCGGGTTGCTAATTTGCGCAATAAATGTTCCCTAAAGGGTCTCTTAACCTCTCCTCGCCCTAGTGTGTTTTGTGCAGCTTTGAAGTCTGATATGGTTAGTTTGATAATAAAGAATGCTAGTAGATTGGGGTAGGATTAGGATGGCACAAAGTATAATTCCGGTCATGGTCACAATGCAGGCTTTGAAAAGTTGTAATTATCTTTATCAATTGTAATAATAATCTCAATGCTTTACAGCCCTACAAGCCAGGGTGAGGGGTTCACAAGAGGACAAGAGACATGCACCTATCAAGTCTATCACTGTGAGCTTCTAAAGGCTACTAAATAGACTGTACACTTTGTAAGCGCAGTTGCACTCCTTTTCTAGGATTTAGACTCGGTTGACACTGCCTTGACTTGAAAGTACCACGACTTACGGTTCAACTCTGCCAGGCAACTTGAGTACTACTTGATGCGACTTGATGTGACTTTAAAACGACTTTGAGGCAACTTTGAGGGAATGCCTCGGTAATCTTCCTGTAATGACGGATCCAAATCACATCAGTATAGATGAGGATCCGACTTGGAGGCGAATTCAATTAAAGGCTATGGACACAAGTCAGATAGAAGTCGCCTTGAAGTAGTACAGGAACCTTTTCTAAAGTCAGAGAGACTTAAGTAGTGCTAAATAAGACAGCTCTCATTGACTAACATGAGATATCACATGTCATGCGACTTGGGGTCTCACAAGTTGGATCCCAAGCTGCGGCAGTGTGAACTGTGCCTTAGGCCCAGTTCACACTGGTGTGACATATGTTCCGACTTTGAGAGCACATGTCGCATGACGTGTATAAATCAATGGTTCCCCATGAAAGCCGTGTGTACTGGTCCGACTTGTGGCATGCGACATGTGCTCTGATGATCTTGAAGAGGAACCTCAAGCTAAAATTTAAAAAAACAAAAAAAAAAAAAATGGCATGGGGACCAAATCCCCCCAAGAAAATACCAGATCCTTTGAGTCTGGTATGAATCTTGAGAGGGAACCCATGCCAATAAAAAAAAAAAAATGGCATGGGGTTCCCCCCAAAATCCATTGCCAGACTCTTATTCGAGCATGCAGACAAAAAAGTCAGGTAAAGGGGGTGGAGACGAGCGAGCAACCCCCCTCTTGGAGCATACCAGGCCACATGCCCTCAACATGGTGGGTGGGTGCTTTGGGGTAAGGGGGTCCGCACCCCCCCCCCACCTCAAAGCACCTTGTCCCTATAGGTAGTGGTTGTGGGGGTCTGCAAGCAGAGACCTTATTGGAATTTGGAAGCCCCCTTTAACAAGGGGGCCCCAGATCCCAGCCCCCCTCCATGTAAATAAGTATGGGGTTAATTTTAACACCAGCCCATTCATCCCCCAAAAAAAGCAGTGTAGATAAAAACAAGAGATGGTTTTTGACAAGTCCTTTATTAAAAGCAAAGAATGTCCTCCGTCGTAGCTCCAACATGTCTTCTTCCTCTGGTCTCCCCCTCCACCTGCTGTCTTCTCCGCCGCCGATCTGTGGCGTCACATAGGGGTGGGGTCTCACGGTGACATCATCATATGGCTATGCCCCATGGTTATATAAGAACTGGCAGACATCGGAGATGACAAATCCAGGAGCAAGTGGTGGAGAAGGACTAGGTCGGCGGCAGGGAAGACAGCAGGCGAAGAAGACCAGAGGAAGAACACATCACCGAAGGGAGAAGACCAGAGGAGAAGGACACGTTGGAGCTACAACTGCGGACATTGTTCACTTTTAATAAAGGAGTTGTCAAAAAACATTGTGTTTTTATTTACACTGCTCTTTTTGGGGAGGTAAATGGGTAGGGTACAATTTACCCCATACTAATTCACATAGAGGGGGAAGACATCTGGGGGCTCCCTTGTTAAAGGGGGCTTCCAGATTCTGATAAGCCCCCTGTCTGCAGACCCCCAAAACTACCCCCGAGGGTTGTCAGGAAGAGGCCCTTGTGCCCATCAACATTTTAGTATATGAAATTACATTATCCCACTCAAATCATCTAAAATATCTTCCTTCAAAATCATGTTTCCAAAAATACATGACAGCATATTTTAATGCATGAAGTTGAACTCTAGGCAGATATGAGGACATGAATAATGAAGGAGGAGCTTAATAAGTCCTATATGTGTTAAAAAAAACAAAACAATAAAGGCATTTCTTAAAATGCAAGCCTCTTGCAATCTCTGCACGGGCCATCTGGCATTTCTTAAAATGCAAGCCTCTTGCAATCTCTGCACGGGTCGGCCATCTGCTCGTTTTTGTCTACTGGACAGGACAACAGAGTGATGTTTACCTAATTCTCTGATCCTCCCCTCAGAAGACTGGTCATTGTGGCTCCTGCCCCCCACAGTCTATCAGTCTTGTACTGTGGACTGGTCCTAACATCATTACGCCTATAGACCTGCTCTAGACGTGAGGATGTCAGGAACAGTCCACCGCTGGATCATGGGGGGAGCGCCGTTTGCAGGTAGAGTGGAGGATCGGGTGAGTATAAGCTTTTCTCAATCCCCTAGACAAAAGTTGGTAGTTGACCATGCAGTTTGGGCACAATCCCACTGCATGAGAAAACTTTTTTTGCCCAGAGTTGGGCTTTAACTTCAGCAGAGAAAAATCAAGCCTTCTGCTCCGTTAGACATGGCTGTGAGGAAGAGTTGTGTACATTTCAGACCTGGACTGATTGAAATACAAATCCTTTAGTCGGCCATAGATGGATCGTAATTCAGATTGTTCAACAGGCACCGGCAAAACTCTAATTAATCTATGGGCAGGCTGGTTGTACAGAAGTCGATATCTTGATTGACTTCTGTACAACCAGTCTGTATGGAAAATTTTCGCTTTATCAGTGCCACCAGCTATAGTTGGTAGTGTTGATGAGTGTATTCTGACAGCTATCAGCACCACTGCAATTAGCTCTTCTTTCAGTATTATTAATAATCAGTGCTTTGACTGCATACAGTGATGGCTTCAAACCCAAACCAGACTTCCTTGACGCGTTTCACCACTCCTGGCTGGCTCACAAGGTTAGGGGTGAGTAAGCTGGGATTGAGGAAACGCACTGTATGCAGTCAACGCACTGATTATTAAAATTACTGCAAAAAGATCTCATTGGAGTGCTGCTGATTTTTTCCTATAATCAATGATGAGTGGAGACAGACTGATGGTCGGCACCCAGGTTGTCCATGTGCAGAAGAGGCAAGTCTTGATCGGAGCTCTGGATCTGTGTTTCTGACAGCTATCAGTATACAATAGCGTCTCAGGAAGGATTCCCCCATCCACCTCGAATGTGTGGATGGGAGAATCAATAATTTTCTTTTGTTCAAGCCGCCAGAGATGTATAGTAACTAAGTAGAACTACTTCACTACTGTACTTAAAGCGGAGTTCCACCCAAAAGTGGAACTTCCGCTTTAGGTATTCTAACCCCCTGACATGCCACATTTGGCATGTCATTTTTTTTTTTTGGGGGGGGGGGGAGCGGGTACCTAGTTTTAACAGGTACCCGCTCCCACTTCCGCTTGGAGCCCCGCGGCGCCCTGAAGGGAAATTCTCCTCTCCCCCTCCCTCCCTGCAATCTTCTGGGACATGTCAGAGGTCCCAGAAGATTGCCGGCCAATCAAGACGCGCAGCGCGACTCGCGCATGCGCAGTGGGTACCCGGCTGTGAAGCCGCAAACTGTCACAGCCGGGTGCCCACAGCAGTGATGCCGGCGCCAAGGGAGAGGATCGAGGCTTCGGGCGGCCGCATCGCTGGACCGCTAGACAGGTGAGTGAAATGGCTGGAACTCCGCTTTAAGTACCGAAAGGCGGTATCTGTACTTTCCTAGAGTAGAATTTTTTTCTCCTACTTCCACTTTTACTTCACTACATTTTTTCCATGATTTCAATACTTCTACTCTGATATTTTTTTTTTGTGCTGCATAGTTACTCGTTACTATTATAAAAATGACCACTGCCAGAACAGTAGATGGCAGGTTTCATGAAGCTCAAAACATGTGTGTTATCAGCGCATACGAAAATAAATGCTACTAAAAAAAGCGCATACGAAAATAAATGCATTTGAAATAATAAAAAACAATATGATGTTCAAACTTTTGACTTTTCTTTAATAACTACATAAAACAGTACTTGTACTTTTACTTTCAATACTTGAGTAGCAATTTTTTTTTCAAAACTACTGGTACTTTTACTTTCAGTACTTGAGTAGCAAAATGTTTTAAAAAACTACTTGCAATACTTAAGTACAAAAAATGTTGAATACTTTAGTACTTCTACTCAAGTCAATTTTTGATAGAGCACTTCCACTTCTACTCAAGTCACTTTTTGATCAAAAACTTGTACTTTTACTCAAGTATGGGTTTCGAGTACTTTATACAACTCTGCAAGCCGCTGACTGAACGAAAGAAAAATAATCATTTATGGCCTGTCTTTGACTAGTAAACCAACCCCTTTATATGCATTTCCTCGTGCCAGGAGTTCAGCTATACATTTTTAATAGCTTCTCTTACAAACACTCCCACAAAAAAACTACAAAAAGCTATTTTGGGTTGAGAGGATTTAGAAAATATTTATATTTATTATGAATAAATATTATTCTTGTGTTAGATGCAAAAGTGATGTTTTATCTAACATCAATTTTGCATCTAACACGAAAATAGGATTATTCTGTTTTTGTAACATTATATTCTCCAGAACAAAATGACGTCCAAATAAATATTTCCTGTTCTACCTTGCTGATGCAAACTGCCCTTGCATAAAGGAGAAGCAGTGAAAGGCGATTCAATCTCGATGGGGGGACAAATAAAAGAAGTTTCCTAAATGTGCACATAATAAGAGAAGTAGGCACAATTGGTGTACAGCAGATGGCCTGGGTCTGCTTCCAAATAAAGCAGAACATATTACCCTTTAAAATAATGTATATCTGTTCTAAATGCCACGTACTGATTCGCTGGAAGGGTAGAACACTGCCAGTGTATATAAAACAGCCAAAATTTTCAATTGAATATGCATTAAAGTGTATATCCATTCAGTGTTACATACAATATCAATTACAGATGTCCACACAAAGCCAAATAAATATCTGCTAGCTTTCCAACTTGGTACTCCATCTGCAGTGCCATCTGTTGCCTGGGAAGGTACGGGTGAGGCTCTTTAAGACTGTTCAGCTTTGTAAACTTTTTTTTTTCTTCTTAGAATCCTGTCTCCCAATATGTGATAAAGCAATCAATTTTCTCTAATATGTTTTCTGTAAGACAGATGGAAATCCATGTGCTTGTGCTAAAATGTCAAATATGTCGAAACGTGCTGTTCCGAAGATGACCCATTCACTGCCATAGACTGAGGTTTCTGTTTCTGTAGCTGTCAGTACGTTGCTTTAAGATGGGTGGAACCTTTCCAAATTTTTCGACTTTGCATGCGAACCACCCGCTACAACTACCGAGGCACAAACACGCTGCAAAATAGGACGCTTCGTTTTCATCTTCACAAAGCAATCTGTCCTTGCTTCATTGCAACCAATGGACCAATTGTGTTCTTTTTGATAAAGTTTATTTTGAAATATGAAGCTAAAGAGAAACGGCATGCAAAATGTATTTCTTGATTCTGGGTGGTGTTGGGGAACTGCAAAGTGGCTTGTCGGGTCTTCTCTACTATCAGGAAGTCACACCTCCGATACAAACAAGGCCATGACATTAGATGAGCCTTATGTCCCTTCCACAAGGGGCGGACTCCGCTTTAATCAGCAGAGGATCTGTCCACTAATCCCCCGCTGATGAGAGCAGAGCGTGCGGATGACAGGCCCATGTCTACTCAATTTCTGCAGAACAGACAGAGCCACTCTTGTCTATAAGTGGTCCGTTTATACCCGACTGCACTTCGATATGATCTGCCAAGATGAAGAAGGTGTAGTCAGGTGTAAATGGACACTTGTACCTGTTTACACCCTTTGGTCCATAGGAGTGAATAGACCATCTGATCAGGTTCACCTGAAAAACTGACAGGTAGACCTGATCAGAACGACCTTGTGAATGGGGCTGTACTGAGAAGTCTGACTGATTATTATCAGCATTGAAATCAACATTCAGCAAAAACTGCTATGGAACATGCAACTGTGCACTCTTATTATACGCTCTGTGCTCCCCTCTGTGTTAGAGGGAGATCTCTCCATTTGGGCTTCTTCTCAGGCCAGAAATACAGTACTGTGAAAAAGTCTTGGACAGGTGTGAAAAAAATGTGATTTTTGACTTACCGTAAAATCCATTTCTATTATGTTTATTGATGGACACAGCTCCAGAAAATTATAAGCATTGGGTTATACTGCCCCCTATAGGAGTAGGACACAAGGCAGAAAAAGAATCTGGCTACACCTATGGGCAGTCCCAGGAGGTATACTCCCTCTCCCTGCAATAGGTACTCAGTTTTGTTACAAGCAGTATCAGAAGAATTACAACTCCACAGAGGGGTGGGTGCTGTGTCCGTCAACGAACATCAGAGAAATGGATTTTACAATAAGTCAAAAATTCAATTTTCTCTTTCGTTCTCTTTCGTTCATTGACGGACACAGCTCCTGATCTTCATAAACATTGGGATGTCCCAAAGCAGTGTTAAACATGAGGGGTGGGAAAAGCAAATAAATTCCCAAGGCTAAAGAGTAGCCAACCAGGCAACAGGAGCTCAACCAAAACAACTGGAGCCCATCTGAAAAAACAACACACCCTCAAAGAGGATCAGGTCCTCTAAACAGCAGCCTTCAAAACCTTGCAGCCAAATAAAGCATCCGCAGATGCCAACACATCCACTTTATAGAACTTCGTGAAAGTGTGCACCGACGACCAGGTGACCGCCTTGAAAACCTGCGTCACTGATGCCTGACGACTGAATAACAAATATCTCTATACTTACCTGCTCTGTGCAAACAACAGAATTGCACAGAATGGCCATTAACTAGGGATGCACCGAATAATCGGCGGCCGAACATTATTAGGCCGAAAATAGAAAAAATAGCACTTTCGGTGTTCGGCCGAATAAGTCAAAAGGCCGAATAAGTCAAAAGGCCGAATAATTTTGTGCCGAATAATAGGGCTGAACGATAGTCGATATGACATTGACTATCGTTCTGTGGCCGTAGGCGATATTCATATCGCCGAGGTCACGATATTTACAGGGGGAAGGGACTCAGGGGAGGACAGGAGGACTCACAGACTTCCGTGTTAGGCAGGGGAAGCCGGGACACTTCAGCGGTGAGCATACATACATTACTCACTCGTGCACTGCAGCCCGCCCCACACATTCAGTGAGTCTTACTCTCCTCCCTAGTTTTTTCAATGGCACATTCAGGAAGCCAATCACGCCGTGATTAGCTGCACAGCGAACCAATCACGCGTGCCTGCACACCTGATTGGTTCCGCTACTCACGGCGTGATTGGCTTCCTGAATGTGCCATTGAAAAAACTAGGGAGGAGAGTAAGACTCACTGAATGTGTGGGGCGGGCTGCAGTGCACGAGTGAGTAATGTATGTATGCGGCTGTGCTCCTTTCCAGGCTCCTAATAGTCCACCTCCAGCCTCCTACTACCACCACTATGAGAGACGGTCTGTCACTGTATAATCTGATCGAGTCCACACTGACACTGACTGACTGTCACTGAGTAATTGATATTACCACATTAACCCTGACCTGCCCAGTGCCCTGTATCTGCAATTAAAATTTACAAGGCTGCCTGCATGCTTCCTGATTTCCATTCCCAGCATCCTTCCCAATCCCTGCAGTGTCACTAACATTAACCCTATGGTACAAGGCTGCAGTGTGCACTGAATCCCATTCCCTACAGTAACATTTAGGGAGAGAGAGAGACATGAGAGGACAAGAGAGAGAGAGAGAGAGAGAGAGAGAGAGGACAAGAGAGAGAGAGAGAGAGAGACATGAGAGGACAAGAGAGAGAGAGAGTGAGAGGACAAGAGAGAGAGAGAGAGAGACACGAGAGGACAAGAGAGAGGACAAAAAATTGGCAAAATAAATGGAAAAAATGCAAAACACCGCGTTCGGTATTCGGCCTTCGGCCAAACATTTTATTATTATTCGGCTTCGGCCAAGAATTTCATTTCGGTGCATCCCTACCATTAACCTCGTGCTCCTGGCTCCTCTGTGTTTTCCAGTGCCCCCACAGGAAGCCGCTTCCCATGGGGGCACTAGTGCGTGCTCGCTCCCAAGGCCCGCTGCTGCACCTATTGACACAGAGAGCGTGAATCGGCCCATCCCTGTCCCCTGCTCCCTCGTCACTGGCTTTGACTGACTGCACTGGCAGCCAATAGCTCCTAGTGCCCCAGCAAAGCCAGTGCAACACAGAAGTATTTAGGTTTTCAAACCACTTTAAATTTAACAGACTATACACAATTGGCTTTATTCATAGGTTGTTCTGGGTACATGTGCGTTTATTTGCTTGGGAACACTGCATTGCCTTGTGATTGGTGTTTGACTCTTTAAAGGCTCCCCACCTGCTTGGTGTGGCACCCATTAAAAAGTCCTGTGGCATAACCATGGCAGCCCTTTTATAGTAGGTATATCCATTACTGACTGAAATTCTGAGCTTTGACGTTGCCTGACTTCTGAGATCATTACTGGTTACTTTGGCTTTAGATGCCCAGCTTGACTAAGCTCCTGCATTTGACCCATGGTTTGATTGATGACCCTGATAGTATAACTCCTTTGTTTTATATCTGCCCCTGTGGTTTATGCCATTAGCCTGAGTTTCATTTTTTGTAAAACCCTGTTAAAGTATATGTGCATCATAACCTATCAAAACAACTCTTTAGCTTAAAATAGAAATGAAAGGCAACACGTTTGTATATAAATGCATAGCTATTAAAAAAAAAAAAAAAAAAAAAATTATTTATATATATATATATATATATATATATATATATATATATATATATATATATATATATATATATATATATATATATATATATATATATTGTGAGGGATTAGCTCGGTGGTAGGCGTGGATGACAAGAAGATAGCCGAGAAGTGCTTGCAAACAACAGTTTGGTTTATTAATGCATTCTTCTTCACCAGACTGCAAGCGTCAAAACCAGCAAAATAAAATAAAAGACAAAATAAATCCTTGCCTCTGTGGGCGGCTACCTTCTCACACTGGAACCTACCTAAGAGTCTGTCCCCAACCTACTGTTGGGCAGACTTTGCTGATCCTACAGCAGACCATCAATAGTCCATGTTTTATCTCTTCACATTGAACACAGTTCATTTAACATGTCCCTTTTCCTCTTCATATGGAACATGTCCCTTTGTTTTCTTTCCACATAGAAAAACAGTCCATGTCCTCACCTTTGAGAAGTCTTCACACTTGTTTACCCTCCTTAGCGCACATCACTTCAGGAGGTCTTCTCCCATGCTCACCAGCTTGTCGGGAGGCACTCATCTGTCTGTCCTCCTCTCCCAGCCCACACGGTGACAGGAGGCAGCAGTCCTTCTCCCAGGCTTCCTCAGCGTCGGGAGGCACACATCCGTCTGTCCTCCTCTCCCAGCCCACACGGCGACAGGAGGCAGCAATCCATAGACTTCCTCTGGACAAATTATAGAGGCCTTCATTTCCTCATTCCGAACAGCTGAAGGCCTTTCAACTTCTTTACACCTTCCTGCTGCCTTTGGCAGCCGACACCCTATAGTAATTGGTGAACTTTCCAAACCAGGTGGGAATGTGTCTCCTCTCTGTGACTACATCCCCAGATTTACCTGACTTCCTGTCACAATATATATATATATATATATATATATATATATATATATATATATATATATATATATTAAAAATGTAAAATACCTATTTTTTATCTCAGCTGCATAAGGGACTTAGAGAGGTAGGGGAAGAGAAACAGCAGTATCCCAATTTTTCCAGTGAATGGCTGTGCAGGGGGGACCTTTCAGTAGAAGTCTAATCATTGGAGGATAGGCAAGCTATGTTCCCAACACAGCCAGAAAACTGACCAAAAATGTTGCTATTATGCCTAGAGTGGTCAATTTGAAATAGGATAGAAGGGGAGGCTGGCAGGGTCCCCAGGTATTTCACACAATACAAGAAGCAATTCAAAGTGGACAGAAATGCATGGTACAGACACATATCACGAATATAAAATGCTGGGGTAACATTCTTTAGAGACAACAAAGATTACCCAGGACTTAGGGATACAAAGTATCTACAACAGTGGATACAATAGTCAAGGAATGCTATAGTAGTGGTTGCGCCAGATATGTGAATACACACTTTCATTGGCCTCATACAGTATCATGCTAGATATGACAAAGCAGAGATAATGAAAAGGTGTGTTCGAAAGTGCTGAAAAGGTACCCCTAAGTATCACACATTGGCCTTAACACCAGGGCTTTTGCTTAATAAACTGGTTGAACATCTGAAAAATAAGTCTCCGCAGACTGTTGCAGAGAACTTTAGGAGAGCAGACTCAAAAGAAAGGTCACTTAGTTTGGAAAATTTTGGCCAAGAGGCATGTGTTCTAATTCCCAGACCTCACCAGATCACACACATGAAGACATTTGTAAAACATAACCATACATCTGTAAATATGTGTAGGAGTGAAAAAGATTTTTCAAGCGTTATTCTCTTTCCAAATATGCAAACACTGGAGTTGTATATTTCCAGATGTTTTCCTGCTGACCAAATTACTCTGCTGTTAAAAAGATTAAAGCAAATGTGTCACAAAAGTAGTAATTTACATGTTTGTTCAAATACAGGCCTAAGCTTAAAGCTGAATCCTATTAAAAAAAGAAGTATGGAAATGCCAAAAAAAAAAAAAATAAATCCTCACCTAGATGGCTACAGCACCGAACCCAGCTGCAGCTGTCCTCCTCTGGCACTGAGCGATCAAACTCCACTGATTTCTCGGTTCTCCTCTCCACTCTGGGCAGATGTTCATTGACGGACACAGCTCCTGATATTCTTAACCACAGCTCCTGATATTCGTAACCATTGGGTTATACTGCCCCCTACAGGGGTAGGGCACTAGGCAGAAAATAATTCTGGCTATACCTATGGACAGTCCCAGGGGGTATACTCCCTCTCTATGCTACAGGTACTCAGTTTTGTTACAAGCAGTGTCAGAAGAATTACAACTCCATAGAGGGGTGGGTGCTGTGCCCATCAATGAACATAAGAGAAATGGATTTTACGGTAAGTCAAAAATTCCACTTTCTCTTTCGTTCATTGGCGGACCAGGTCCTCTAAACAGCAGACTGCAAAACCTTGCAGCCAAAGGAAGCATCCACAGATGCCAATACATCCACTTTATAGAATTTTGTAAAAGTGTGCACCGATGACCAGGTGGCTGCCTTGTAAACCTGCATCACTGACACCTGATGACGGAAGGCGCAGGAGGCACTGAGCGCCCAAGTAGAGTGCCCCTTGACAGGGAAAGGAGGAACCTGACCCCTGATGGAATAGGCCTGAATCACCGTCTGTCTGATCCATCTGAAAATGGTCGCAGAGGAAGCTGACAACCCTTTCCGAAGCCCATCCGTGAGCACAAATAGTGAGTCTGACTTCCTAAGAGACTTCGAAGCTGCCAGGTACACCCTAATTGCCTGGACGAAATCCAAGGCATGCAAGGCAATTTCCTTAGGATGTTTTAGCCTGGAACACAGTGAAGGCAACACAATGTCTTCATTCAGATGAAAATCAGAGACAATCTTTGGAAGGAACGACGGACAGAGATGAAGAACCACCTTATCTCTCTGAACCACCAAGTAAGGTAAACGACAGGATAATGCCGCCAATTCCGACACCCTGCCCGCAGAGGAGAGAGCAACCAAGAAGGCCACCTTCTGGGACAGGGTAAGCAGGGGAATCTTCCGAAGGATTCTAAAAAGGAGGCTTCTGGAGGACTGAGAGCACCAAATTGAGGTCCCAAGGCGGCAACGGAGACCGCACTGGAGGGGCCAAGTGCCTAACTCCCTAAAGAAAAGTACACACCAGGGAGTATGTGGCCAAGGGCCATTGAAAGAAGACCGCTAAGGCCGTAACCTGGCCCTTAATAGTACTCAAGGCCAGTTTCTGCTCAACCCCCCCATTTAAGGAAGGTCAAGATCCGAGCCACAAGAAAGAGTGAGGATGAACTCCAAGAGACTCACACCACGCAATGTACGACTTCTACGTACGATGGTAGATCTTCCTAGAAATAGATTTCCTAGCTTTTAACAGCATTGGAATCACTGACACAGACAAACCTCTATCCATCAGCACCTGGTGTTCAACAGCCAAGCAGTCAAAGCCAGCGACTGTAAAGCAGGATGGAAGATTAGTCCTTGGGACAGCAGATCCTCCCTGAGAGGAAGCTTCCAAGGAACGTCGTCGACCATCCGAACCAGATCTGCGTACCAAGCCCGGCGAGGCCAGTATGGAGCCACTAAGATGACAGGAATCCCTTTTGCCTGGATTCTGTGTAGAAATCTTGGCAAAAGCTTGAGAGGAGGGAAAGTGTTAATCAGACAATACTGATCCCAAAGGGCAATCAGCCCATTTGTGGCATCCGCCAGAGGATCCGGTGACCGAGCCACAAACCTCTGCACCCTTTTGTTGAGTGGAGATGCCAACAGATCCACCTCAGGGATGCCTCACCAGAGACACAACTGATGAAACACTTCTGGATGAAGGGACCACTCCCCTTGGTCCAACGCCTGCCGACTGAGGTAATCCGCCTGCCAGTTTTCCACCCTGGGAATGTGTAAGGCGGAGAAGGCTGGAAGGAACCGTTCTGCCCACCTTAGAATGCCAGCTACCTCCAGGACACTTCTTGTGCCCCCTGGTGATTAACATAAGCCACGGCCGTGGCATTATCTGATTGAATGCGCACTGGACATCCCTGAAGACGATACGTCCAAAGGTCCAGGCACAGTCTGATTGCTCGGAGTTCAAAGACATTGATCGGTAACTCTGGACTCTTCCAGTGTTCAGAGACCCTGAGCAGTATTTTTGCTGAGGACGTCTCCCCAGCTGGACAGGCTGGCATTCATGGTGACTACTGTCCAATACAAGGGGAGGAAGGATTTACCCAGCCAAAGCACCGGAGGACTAAGCCACCATATCCAGGACTCCTTCGTTCCCCGGCTAAGCTGGATCTGATTGTCCAGAGACTGCGGAATCTTGTCCCATTTGGCCAGGATTTCTGTTTGCAGGGACCTCTTATGGAACTGTGCAAACGGAACCGCCTCAAAAGGTAGACACCCTCAGGCCCAGCACCCGCATGCAAGTCCGGAGGGATGACCATCTGCTGGACAGCAGGAGACAAACTGCCTGAGTTCAGAGTCAGGCCCAGATAGTACAGCTTTGTGGATGGAACCAGAGCAGACTTCTGAAAATTCAGAATCCAGCCGAACTCCCTTAGAGTTTGTATGGTGATTTTCAGGTTTTCCACCAGAGCAGTAGGAGACTCCGCTCCCAGCAGGAGGTCATCCATGTAGCCCAGTACCGTGATCCCCCGTTGGTGTAACAACGCCAGCACCGGGGCTAACACCTTTGTGAAGACCCGAGGAGCAGAGGCGAGACCAAAGGGTAAAGCCACAAACTGATAATGCTCCTCTCCCACGGCAAATCAGAGGAAGCGCTGGTGACTGGAATGTGAACGTAAGCATCCTTGATGTCGATAGAGGCAAGAAAATTCCCCTTATGCAGGGATGCCACCAACGTGCGAATGGACTCTATTCTGAACTTCTTTATCCACACAAAGCAGCTCAGCGCCTTGATGTCCAGGATTGGATGCGCCTTGCCTTCCTTCCAGAGAACTATAAACAGGTTTGAGTAAAAACCCTGAAACGTTCCGAAGTCGGAAGCAAGACAATCACCCCTCGAAGTAACAGGTCTTGTCCTGCCCCAAACAGGCCCTGTAAGCGGTCCGGGGACAGGCGCATGTTGGAAGGAAAGAACCTTGCCGGGGGACAACAGCGAAACTCGATCTTGAACCCGGACTGAATGACTTCATGGACCCACTTGTCTTGTAACAGGGAAGTCCGTGGGTCTGGAAACCAGCGAAGATGTCCCCCCACCCCCCATATGGGTGAGGGTGCACCTTCATGCTAAAGGAGCCTTGTCTGCGGGTCTGGAGAAGTCCGCTCTCGGCTTGCCAGACCAGGTTCATTTATTTGGATCCTCCAGAAGAGGCCCTGAAAGGCCCTGAAAGGCTTCGAGCCCTTGTTGACCCCGAGGGATGGAAAAACGTATTATGAGCCAAGAAGGAGGGCCCGCTTCTACGACGAGGGTCCTTGCCCTTAGTAGCCTGCAGAAGAAAAGTACGCTTTCCCCCTGTGAGATCTTTAATGATGTCATCCATGATAGCTCCAACAGGCGATTTCCTTGAAATGGGAGATCAGTCAAGGCCTTTTTAGAAGTCTGGCCTGCAGACTAGCATTCGAGCCAAAATACACGCCAAAGGATCACTGCCGAAACAGAGATCCGAGCCACTAGGGGAGCCGCATCCAAAGAGGCATCACAGATAAACTGCAGCCCCTGGACCATCTGGTCCAGCAGCTCAGCAAAGGTAGGGGGGAGCTGTTCTGCCCCCAGGTCATGGCGTAAAAGCTTAGCCCACTCAGTCAGAGTTTGTGACACTAGGGCAATGGTGAATACCGGCCTCAGTGCCGAACCAGCAAATCTCTTAGGGACCCCTGGTCGTCCCCACTCTTTAGCGACAATTCTGTCAAAATAGGCGGAGAAAGGAAACACCTTTGCCGCTCTGGATGGCTTGTGAGTGCCAAAGGGAACCTGCGCCTCCATCGCAGCTGCGGCTGCGTCCTCCATCTTTAAGGTCTCATGCACAGATACAATCAGTGCTTCCACCAGCGCCTTTCCATGCACAGTTGCAGATGTAGAGGAATCATCCACACTATCTGAAGATTCCGGGCGCGTTGTCCAGACCCAGCAGGGTGACCCACGTCCATGGCGGCCGTATCAGATTCAGGATCTGATGAGACAGATGAGGCAGGGGAATGCGGGGGGGGGGCGCTTTTTGCTAGCCCGTCACCCGAAAATCACTTAATCCGGGACACAGATTACTCCAGGACCGCCGTCAGTGCATTGATGGATGGTTGAGACCCAGAGGGCCCTGCAGCCTCAGAAGAGAGGGGAGAGGGGTTTAGGTGGGGAGATGTGCTCCAAAGACTCCATGAGTTACCAGGGGGACCTAACAAAAAGTGTAAAACACTGCAAAGGGACAACTCCCACCACGCTGGCAGCACCACCCGGTCACCAGGCACAAAGCACCAAGCGATAATCAGCAGAGAGGGAGAGGACCCCACCAGACTCACCACCCAGCAGAAACAGGGACCTGCAGCCACCAGGATAATTTGCACTCCATATGCGGCGATCAGGAAGTGAAAAGATCTAGGAGTCAGCACAAGGGGATGAGGAGGGGATCCCACCGCCGAAATAGCTGCCCACAGGGCTTCACAGTTCCCTAGTGGCCGCCGCTATTGTCAGTGGGAAACCACCACACAATGGCCGCCGTGCTCCAAGCACACAAGGCTGCAGCAAAATGGCGGCACTCGAGGCTCCCAGGGACCCAGGAGGGATCCCTAAGCCTCAAGGACAGGCTCAGGCAGGAGGGGGGGGGCCCTGGTAGGAGCCCCCACTGAGTACAACCCCCCCTGCACAGCCGATCATCCAGTCGCTGATGGGCACCCCCCCATCACCAGTATAGTACCCTGCCCCCACCCCAGGAGGTGGAACAGACAACCCAAACAGCCCCAGCATAAATGAAGTGGGTGTAGGATGGAGGGACAGATAAAGGGCGGTGCCTAAAGGGAAGGAGAGAACCCGGGGATCCGACTGTCCCAGGAGGGGCCCACATCCAAAACAAAAACATCTCACAGCCAAAACCCTCCAGGGGGAGAGGGGGGACAGCTACTTACCAATCCAGGAACCAGACGGGCACCGCTCCAGACAGAACCCTTTGCCGTCGAAATGGGGGGGGGGGGGGCTGTCAGCCAGGAGAAATGCTGCGACTTGGGCCGAGACCGGGTTGTATGCGACCTTGTGAGGCGTTTAATTCGCAGACCAGCCCCGTCCAGTGGGGCTATGTCACGGCCGACCTAGCCCAGAGCTGAGGTCTGCGCGCGCGCGCTGGCCAGACTGGGGTAACCACTGAATCTAGATTATTCAGCCCATCGCCATGCCCAGCAGTTGATTGTAGATCTCACAGAAAAAAATTCTATCTAAAAATAAAAAAATTGCCAGGACAAGAGATCCCAGCAAGGAAGTAGTTCCTTACACCTGACTAGGGGGCAGTATAACCCAATTGTTAAGAAATTTAGGAGCTGTGTCCGTCAATGAAAAGAAAGAGAAAAGTTACTTTTTTCAATGTAAGCAAAACGATATGCTGATGCGGCATGCTGAAAGCCAAAACACAAGCTTATGAAGTTTGGCTACTCTGATGATTCGTATACCTCCTGTATTTTAAAGATGACCAAAAAAAAAAAAAAAGAAGGACATGATAAGGAAAGAGACCTGAGCCTCACAGGAACTAGTAAAAAAAGACTGCTTTAACGCTTCAATACCGGGCACTTTCACCTCCTTCCTGTCCAGGACAATTTTTAGCCTTCAGTGCTCTCGCACTTTGAATGACAATTGTGCGGTCATACAACACTGTACCCATATGACATTTTTACCACTAGGTTTTTTGTTTTTGCTAAACAGACGAAGGAAAACTGAAAAGATTTAAAAAAAAAATGTTGATCTTAGATTTTGTTATAATATTTTGCAAACAAGTAATTTTTCTTCTTCACTGATGGGCACTGATGAAAGTGCACTGATGGCCATTGTAACTTCGGTTAGAAAGCACAGGTCCCATTACTGCCAGCATGACAGGGCCCTGCTCCCACCCCCCAGAAAATATCAAATTATATTTTCACTAAAAATACACTAAAATCATTAACCACTTAAGCCCCGGAAGATTTTATCCCCTTCCTGACCAGGGCCTATTTTGCGATTAGGCACTGCGTGACTTTAACGGACTATTGCGGTCGTGCGACACTGCACCCAAATTAAATTGATGTCCTTTTTTCCCACAAACAGAGCTTTCTATTGGTGGTATTTGATCACCTGTGCGATTTTTTGATCATGCACTATAAACAAAAAAAGAGCGACAATTTTGCAAAAATAACAATATTTTTCACATTTTTTATATGAAATTCCCCTAAAAAAAATGTAAAAAATCTAAAATTTTTTAACATTTTAGGCCAATTTGTTTTCTGCTACATATGTTTGGTAAAAAAAAAAAAAAAAAAAAATCGCAAAAAGTGTATTTTCATTGGTTTGCGCAAAAGTTATTGCGTGTACTAACTAAGGGAAGGATTTTTGTCATTTTTATTGTTTTTTTTTTTTTTTTAACGAGTAATGGCGGTGAGCTGCGATTTTTTTTGCGGGACTGCGACATTGCGGCGGACAGATCGGACCCTTGACTGACGTTTTTGACACTTTTGGGGGTACCAGTGACGTTACTACAGTAATCAGTGCTATACATATGCACTGTTACTGTAAAAATGACACTGGGAGGGAAGGGGTTAACTTTATTGGAGAGGGATGGGTTAAGTGTGTCCCTAGGGGCATGTTTCTAACTGTGATTGGATGTGGCTAGTGGTGTAACAGCACAGATCAACAGTCCAACATAGCAGGACCGTATGATCTGTGCTTTTACACAGGGAAGAATGACAGGCGGCTTTGTTTACATTAGCCGCCTGCCTTTCTCCCTCTCCACCCGACGATCGCGAGTGACCGGCGGACATCGGGTCCGCCAGTCACGCGCGCGGGCTTCTTAGGGTACGAGCGGGGGCGGGAGCACGCCTCCGGCGGCGCACGCTAGCCCCCTATTGGCTCCCAGGCTAGTGACGTACCGGTACGTCACTTTGCCTGGGAGGGGCTGACCGCCGCCGTTTATAGTTGGGTGGCGGTCGGCAAGTGGTTAATATGACACACAGTATCTGACAAAAATGAGTACACCCCTCACATTTTCGTAAATATTTTATTATATCTTTTCATGTGACAACACTGAAGAAATTACACTTTGCAATGTAAAGTAGTGAGTGTACAGCTTGTATGACAGTGTAAATTTGCTGTCCCCTCAAAATAACACCCCTAAGTTAAAATGTCCAAATTGGGCCCAAAGTGTCAATATTTTGTGTGGCCACCATTATTTTTCAGCACTGCCTTAACCATCTTGGGCATGGAGCTCACCAAAGCTTCAGGACGACATTATGGAGCTGGTGGATGTTAGAGACCTTGAGCTCCTCCACCTTCCGTTTGAGGATGCTTTACAGATGCTCAATAGGTTTTAGGTCTGGAGACATGCTTGGCCAGTCCTTCACCTTTACTCTCAGCTTGTTTATCAAGGCGGTGGTAGTCTTGGAGGTGTGTTTGGGGTCGTTATGTTGGAATACTGCCCTGCGGCCCAGTCTCCAAAGGGAGGGGATAATGCTCTGCTTCAGTATGTCACAGTACATGTTGGCATTCATGGTTCCCTCAAAGAGTTGTAGCTCCCCAGTGCCGGCAGCCCCAGACCATGACACTCCCACCACCATGCTTGACTGTAGGCAAGACACACTCGTCTTTGTACTCCTCACCTGGTTGCCGCCACACACCCTCTGAACCGAATACGTTTATCTTGCTCTCATCAGACCACAGGACATGGTTCCAGTAATCCATGTCCTTAGTCTGCTTGTCTGCAGAAAACTGTTTGCGGGCTTTCTTGTGCATCATCTTTAGAAGAGGCTTCCTTCTGGGATGACAGGCATGCAGACCAATTTGATGCAGTGTGCGGCGTATGGTTTGAGCACTAACAGGCTAACCCCCACCCCTTCAATCTCTGGAGCAATGCTAGCAGCACTCATACGTCTGTTACCCAAAGACAACCTCTGGATAGGACGCTGAGCACATGCACTCAACCTCTTTGGTTGACCATGGCGAGGCCTGTTCTGAGTTATACCTGTCATGTTAAACTGCTAAATGGTCTTGGCCACCATGCAGCAGCTCAGTTTCAGGGTCTTGGCAATCTTCTTATAGCCTAGGCCATCTTTATGTAGAGCAACAATTATTTTTTTACAGACCCTTTTCCCGCTTTCCATGCTGAAACATCCTCTTGCATGCCCGCAGCAGCTGCCGGCAGGAGAGGAGGGAAGTCGGAAACGCTGCAGGAAAAAGGGGGTGCTCAGGGGGGCCCAGAAAGCAGGGGGATTGGGTGCGGATGCTTGGACTGATCTCCCCGCAGCACAGCTGGAGGGAGGGAGTGAAGGAGAAGCCGGAAGCATCGCAGGAGGAGGAAGAAGAGGATCGGTGTCTGCAGTAAGTCAGCTGGCCCTCTTGCTCAGTAGGAGCCCGTAGGAGCTCAGTAGGAGGGGGGCCCTTTTTGAGCTAATGGGGCCAGTACAGGAGGGCTGGCTGTGCTGCCTTATCAGCTGCCCTGGCCCCTTTGATTGTCCCTTTACCATGATCTGTGTTCAGCTGTATCCAAAGGAAACCGCAGTCACAGAGCATGCCTCAGGGGGCAGGGTTATTGGATGATATCCATGGATGGCCTCCTGGAACTAGAGCTGCACTGTTTATGTCTTTCAGCTATAGCGTGGTACTAAAAAGGTTAAATAAAGGTGTAAAAAAAAAAAAATGCAAATGTAAAAAAACACACGCAAATGCAATACCAAGACACAATGCACTGGCATAAGTGCATGCGTCATGGTGTGAGCAGACCCTAACAGGAAAACGTGTACTGCTGCACTATCATTCTCTAGTCCTAGGGTGGGGCAGGTCCCAGATCACACTGTATTGCTCAACTTAAATCCATTCTGCAGAAGGGTCTCAAGATGTGTATGACCTGGCTGTGTTGTCTATCAGGGGGTCAAGATAAGAAGAGCAGTTGCATAGAATTACAAATCCTTTAGGTAGTGCAGTTTACATATATGCAGTTTAGTTGGAAATTAGCCGTTTGCTTGGTACTCAGCTTTCAATCTTGTAATTATTTTTCACCAAAACAAAATGTAAACGGCTGGAAATTGTACAAAATAATAAATGTTTATTTACTTTGCAGTCAAGTAAAGGTCTTGCTTTTCAAAATCAATATAAATAATAATTAAACAAGTTTTATGTTTAAAGAACAATAAACAAAGATAAAAGCACTGCAGATATGAAGACTGGTGCCTAAATTAAAGAAATACAAACATTGCACTGACAGTGATTCTCTAGTCGCTCTAGCTAATAGGACCTGCCTCTGTCTCATTAGAACATCCTGCAAAATGATCAGGCATCTAAGAAAGAATAAATTCAGAAGAAACCTGCACCTGGGTCCCAAACCGAAAAAAGCTGCCTACACAATATCCTGATACAAGATATCTTATAAATTAAAACACAACAGTGTGGCACTAAATAACCTTCCTGATGATGTCATCTATGACAAAACGCATTGGGTGGAGTGAGGACCCACACACACATGCTGGTTGGCTGGCCGCCATCTTGGATAGTGGAATGTACCTTTACAGCGCGGTTGTTCATTCAATTAACATGTAAGTATTTTTCCAATATTTTATTAAAATAATCTTGAGATTTTATACCATTGGAGGCATTTCCCTCTTTTTTCTTTGCCTGTATATTATTCTGAGATACTGGTAAGAGGAGTATCAGGTACTGATCTGGCATAAATTTGTCTCTGGTCCGTGTGATCTCCCAGGGCTTAGGGCAGCTGTGCTCTCAAAGCACAATCTGTCCCTTCTACATGAAGTTCTCTTGGTGGTGCCTCATGATATTCTGTGAATACATCTGATATAGCTTCTGTATGACCACTCTATCAAAGGGGGGTCATATTTTTTTGGTAATAGGCTTTGCAATCACAATGGTGCAGTGGGCAGAAGTGGGTCATCTATATTTGGAGTGGATGCACCTTATGAGCACTCTACAGAGGATTTATGGACTTTAGGATTAATTTGCACTTTAAGCCCCTATTCACACCAGTGCGACTTCAGGTGCAATATGCAATTTCAAAATGGCACCTGAAGTCATGCCTAATAAATTTCTATGCATTTCGATGCAATTTAATTCTTTAATGTAAATCGCACTGAAGTTGAGACTGTGTTCTTATCGGAGTAAGAGATTGTCACCAGCACACCAAGGATCTCCAGAGTGGGTCCAAATCTTTAATCAGCAATCTCATCGTTACAGCAGATTGCAACGTTTTGGAGCCACGCAGGACCCCTTCATCAGGCATGTGTTCATATCAATGTGACTTGATATTTTTCACTTAATTATTAACCCTTTCCTACAAACAATTTTGTAAATAAAAGCAGCGGGTTCCCCCCTGACATGGAATTGCCAACAAATAAAAAATAAGAATTAAAAGAATTGTGTGGGTCCCCCCCAAAATGCATACCAGACCCTTATCCGACCATGAAGCTCGGCAGGCCAGGAAAGAGGGGGGAAAAGCAAGAGCCCCCCCTTCCTTAACCATACCAGGTCACAAGCCCTCAACATGGGGTGGTGCGTTGGGGTAGGGGGGAACCCTCCCCAAAGCACCTTGTCTCTATGTTGATGAGGACAAGAGCCCCTTCGCTACAACCCTCGTTGGTTGGTTGTGGGGGTGCCAGGAGTGATATATTGGAATCTGGAAGCCCCCCCTTTTAACAAGGGAGCCCCCAGATCCCGGCCCCCAGTGAATGACATCACAAGGTGGTGGGGTCACACGGTGAGGTCAGTTGGTGGCCCTGTCCCTTAGATAGGAACTGTCAGATGGCAGAGCTGTC
This sequence comes from Pelophylax lessonae, assembly GCF_965119305.1. NCBI lineage: Eukaryota > Metazoa > Chordata > Amphibia > Anura > Ranidae > Pelophylax > Pelophylax lessonae. The sequence continues at coordinate 24,201,156 of NC_138769.1, forward strand.
AGACGGCGGGAGCCTTCGTCGGGTGCAGAGCTTTTTTCTTTTTCAGGTCGGCACCCGGCATTTTTTGCGATTGACGTTGGATCTACTTCGGAGGACATTTATTTATTTCTTTTTTTAATACAGGACAAACTGCTGTTGAGTTTTTATTTACTTTCCACTTTTTTGGTGAATGAGTAGGGGTATGATGTATCCCATACTCATCCACATGGGGGGGGCGAGGTCTTGGGGCTCCTTGTTAAAGGGGACTTCCAGATTCTGATAAGTCACCAATCGCACCCCCACAACCACCGAGCCAGGGTTTTCTGGAAGAGGCCCTTGTCCTCATCAGGAGTATGGTTCACTCCCCCCCCCCCCCACCCTCATTTTCCTTGCCTGATGGGCTGCATGCTCCATAAGGGTCTAGTATTGATTTGAGGGGGGGGGCACATTTTTTTTTTTGGCAAGGGGTTCCTCTTAAAATACATACAAGATCTGAAGGGCCTGGTATGGATTGGGGGGAGGGGCGCGCAGGTTTTTTGTTCAATTTGTAATTTCTTGAAATCGTGCTAGAAGGAAAAGGAATTATGTCACACACTGTACTTTTTTGATTAGACATACAGTTTATATAGAAAGTCTACACACCCCTGGTAAAATGTCAGGTTTCTGTAATGTGAAAAAAATGAGACAAAGATAAATCATTTCAGAACTTTTTCCACCTTTAATGTGACCTAAAAACTGTACAACCCAGTTGAGAAACAAACTGAAGTCTTTTAGATGTGTGGAGGGGGGGGGGGGGGAGCAAAAGTAAAAATTCTAAAATAATGTGGTTGCAGAAGTGTGCACACCCTCTTATAACTGGATGTAGCGGTGTTCACAATTCGGCAATAACATTCAAACTCATGTTAAATAGTAGTCAGTACACACCTGCCATCATTTAAAGTGTCTCTGATTAACCCCACATAAAGTCCAGCTGTTCTAGTAAGTCTTTCCTGACATTTTCTTAGTCGCATCCTACAGCAAAAGCCATAGTCTACAGAGAGATTATAGAGCATCAGAGGGATCTCATTGTTAAAAGGTATCAGTCAGGAGAAGGGAACAAAAGGATTTTCAAGGCATTAGATATACTTTGGAACACAGTGAAGACAGTTATCATCAAGTGGAGAAAATATGGCACAACAGTGACATTACCAAGAACTGGACGTCCCTCCAAAATTGATGAAAAGACGAGAAAAAACTGGTCAGGGAGACTCTTAAGAAACCTACAACAACATTAAGATGGCTGCAGGAATATCTGGCAAGTGCTGGTTGCTTGGTACATGTGACAACAATCTCCCGTATTCTTCATAAGTCTGGGCTATGGGGTAGAGTGGCAAGACGGAAGCCTTTTCTTACTAAGAAAAACATCCCAGCCCTGCTAAATTTTGCAAAAACACATCTGAAGTCTGAAGCATGTGGGAAAATGTGTTCTGGTCTGATGAAACCAAGGTTTAATTTTTTGGCCATAATTCCAAAAGATATGGTTGGCGCAAAAACAACACTGCACATAACCAAAAGAACACCATACCCACTGTGAAGCATGGTGGTGGCAGAATCATGCTTTGGGGCTGTTTTTCTTCAGCTTGAACAGGGGCCTTAGTCAAGGTAGAGGGAATTATGAAAAGTTCCAAATACCAGTAAATATTGGCACAAAACCTTCAGGCTTCAGCGAGAAAGCTGAATATGAAGAGGAACTTCATCTTTCAGCATGACAATGACCCTAAGCATACATTCAAATTAACAAAGGCATGGCTTCACCAAAACAAGATTCAATTTATGGAATGGCCCAGCCAAAGCCCAGACCTGAATCTGATTGAAAGTCTGTGGGGTGATCTGAAGAGGGCTGTGCACAGGAGATGTCCTCGCAATCTGACAGATTTGGGGTGTTTTTGCAAAGAAGAGTGGGCAAATATTGCCAAGTCAAGATGTGCCATGCTGATTGATTTATACCCAAAAAGACTGAGTTCTGTAATAAAACCAAAGGGTGCTTCAACAAAGTTTTAGTTTATGGGTGTGCAACCATGGTAATTTTAGTTTTTTAGTTTTACTTCACTCCACCTAAAAGATTTCACTTTGTTCACTGAGTTGTACAGTTTATAGGTCACATTAAAGGCGAAAAAAGTTCTGAAATGATTTATCTTTGTCTCATTTTAACAGGGGTGTGTAGACTTTTTATATCCAATGTAGTCAAGTCGCAACACATTGAAATAATCAGAAAACGCATTAAAGTCGTGTTTAAATTGGATCAAATTGCACCACTGAAGTTACACCCGGTGTGAACCCGGGCCGATGCTTGTATGCACTTTATTGTCAGTAGTAGATGACTTGTGGTCACCTTTTATTGCTATTTATGTAGTGTTTTACACTTTATTTACTACAAACAGACAAATTACTTACCTACTGTTGGTTATTAAATTGTTTTCTCACATGCGCATCAGCACTTTCATGTACTGTGCAATATATGCACTCATGCATTTATATTGATGAATTTGTGTATGATTATTTGGGTATTCTAATAATTTCTTTACTACATAATCTTTTGATACTTTTTTGTATGTCTGCTTACAAGAAGGCACTATTTTATGATTTTCTTTTAACATTTGGTGTAGCACAAAACACACAAGTTTATTTAGCGCCACGCTGTTGTGTTTTAGTATCCAAGAAAGAATGTCCATTGGCTCCTCTAAGATGTTTCTAAAGGCATGGTAGAAAATGTGGCATGAAAATAAGGCAAACACAACCCGGCTCCTCTGGGCCTTTGTTTTCATCTTGGCATTGCTTGCTTTCATGAAGCCACCTTGCTGTGTACAATGTTCTGGGCTGTAGGCAAACTTGTCCGCCAGTTATAAACATTTAATGTAAACCTGTGATTTACCAATGTTGTATATACACTCCCCTTCTTTGCAGTCCACCTGCTGCTTAGTTCAGCCGTTGGGAGTGAAGAACGTACCCGATAGTTCTGGGTATGAAAGAGCATGTGACTCACTCCAGGTGACAATGCTGGTGCTTAGTGACTGGCCAAAGACTGTCACATAAGGGGCAAGGAGAGCTGTCAGGCCTATGTACGCTGCAACTGGAGTGACTTGGACTTTATACAGAGCTGTTTTTTTCAGAGCATCAAGGAAAGAAAGGTCAGAATGTGCAGTTGGCATGGGGGTAATAAATTGACCCTCTTGCTTTGCCATGCAGAACGAAAAGTCCTGCCTAAGAACGGGTAATAGGGTGCCTGTGGTTTCCTTTATTAGCTAGATTTCCCCTCCTAAATATACCTCCCAGATTTATTTTAGATTTGTTACAAGGCCTTGACTTTGTACTCTTACCCCCAATGGAAGTCTGAGCTTGACCTTCGGGGTAAATTTGCAACAAAACCACCCCCTCCCCTCCTTGCAAGTATAGGACATGTTTGGTTGCTGGCCTGGTGTAAAGATACTTTTTCGTGTTCTTTAGAAAAATCAAACTTTTCACCATGTCCACCAATCAATGTAACACCATGTCATCCCACCAGAATAAAGATTCCCAGGCCCCCCCTGCTGACCACTAAGGCCCTGCCTTAACATGTGATTATCAAGAGATTGTTGCTCTCCCGACCAGTTCCGTGTAACCAAAAGGTATGGAGCGGCCTCAGCCTAGATGTCTCTGCCAAACCAAGCCCCCCTTCCATGCATTTCTGAACACCCACCACAGCTTATTCATAGGGTCACCCTATGACTAAGCTCCTATGGGGTGGTACGAAATGCATCAAGGCGTGGTTAGGCAGAGACATCTAGGTTGAGGCCGCTCCATACCTTTTGGTTACATAGGGCTGGTCAGGAGAGCAGAAATCCCTTCATACACACATGGGGGGTTGATTTACTAAAACTGGAGAGTGCAAAATCTGGTGCAGCTCTGCATAGAAACCAATCATCTTCCAGGTATTATTGTCAAAGCTTAATTGAACAAAGGTGATTGGCTACCATGCACAGCTGCACCAGATTTTTCACTCTCCAGTTTTAGTAAATTAACCCCACAGTTTACTTTCTGGATTAGTACATGGATATGCCGGCATTGTGTCCTCTTGTGGATCTATGAAAAAGACTCCTCTTTTGCTTTGAGCGGCACCACAAGCATCACTTAACAGGCCCTGCCTTAACTGTTGAGTGTAAAGCTGGATACACACTATACAACTTTTGTTGTTAGATTTCCTTTAGATTAACCTTCAACTATGTAGTGCAGGGGCCGGTCTGATTGCACACAAATTGAAATTGTTTTGATTTGATCTCATATTATATGGTTTTGGTAAATCTAAAGTAAAAATCTAAAGACAATTGTATAGTGTGTATGACCCATTAGTGGTGTGGCTCTTTTCTCAAGAGAGAGAAGGGCTTGGCATTGACCTAGCCAGAAGTAAAGTCCTTGTGTAAAGCACTTTCACACGTTGACTTTTACACACAGCTGTATTTTTAGTGTGAGTGTTTTTTTAGGCTTTGTCATTTTTACTTTTAGCTGGAAGTTTTCAGCTGAACAATGTTTTAGAATATCATATTTTCCCATTTTAAAGAGGATGTATTGTGGTTTTGTGAATATTTACTTTAGCTATTATGGTCAGGATTACAAAAAAAAAAAATGAAAAAAATATTATCTTTTTAGCTCAAATAAATATAAAATGTTGCTTATAAATAATTTGCATTTTCACAGGCAGTTATTTGGTGGTGTTCTTAAGTATACACGTAAGAGCAGTTATCATACCTGGTGCTGCAAATTGGGGTTGTGGATTCGGCCACCCTTTGCTCTCAAAACAGCTTCAGTACTTTTGGTATTGATTGCATAAAAAATCCTTGAGACACTGGATTTCATCACACAATTTCTGCAGATTTGTCAGCTGCATGGATATGCTGTGAATCACTCCTTCTACCGCATCTCAAAGGTGTTCTATAGGAATCAGATTTGGTGACTGGCATGCCCATATTGGTGTGCCTCAGAATTTGAGACTCACCCGTCCAAGCAACATTTTTCAAGCTTTCTATTGTCCAGTTTTGGTGAATTTATGTGAATTACAGCCTCAGATTTCTGTTCTTGGCTGACAGGAGTGAAATCCAATGTGGTCTTCTGCTGTTGTAGCCCCTCCGACTCAACGATTGTCATACTATTCAGCCTGAGATGTTTTTTTTTTTTTTTTGCTCAATACAGTTGTGAAGAGTGGTTATGGGAGTTACCATAGCCTTTCTTTCTATTTCAATGATTTTTATTGAAAGTTTTTTTTAGAAAGAACATCAAAGGTATAAAAACTGTAAACCCCTAGCCTTTCTTTCAGCTTGAACCAGTCTGACCATCCTCCTCTGACCTCCTTAATCAACAAAGCGTTTCTGTCCTCAGAACTGCCGCTCACTGGATGTTTTTTGTGTGTGTGTTTTTTTTTTTTTTGCACCATTCTAAGTAAACTGTAAGGACTGTTGTGTATATAAATCACAGGAGAAAAGCAGTTAAAGAATTACTTCAACTGGCCCACACAGCACCAACAATCATGCCATGGTCAAAATCACGAGATCGCATTTTTCGCCATTCTGATGTTTGATGCCAACATTAAAGAGTTTCTGTCCTCAGAACTGCCACTCAATGGATGCTTTTTTGTTTTTTGTTGCACCATACTAAGTAAACTCTAGGGACTGTTGTGTATACAAATCCCAGGAGAAAAGCAGTTACAGAAAAACTTCAACCAGTTCATCCAGCACCAATAATCACGCCATGGTGAAAATCACAAGATTGCATTTTTTTCCCTATTCTGGTGTTTGATGCCGACGTTAACCACTTAAGCCCCGGAAGATTTTACCCCCTTCCTGACCAGGGCCTATTTTGCGATTCGGCACTGCGTGACTTTAACGGACAATTGCGCGGTCGTGCGGCGCTGTACATAAACTAATTTGACGTCCTTTTTTTCCCACAAACAGAGCTTTCTTTTGGTGGTATTTGGTCACCTGTGCGATTTTTTGATCATGCGCTATAAACAAAAAAAGAGCATCAATTTTGCAAAAATAACAATATTTTTCACATTTTTTCCAAAAGAAAATGTAAAAATCTAAATTTTTTAACATTTTCGGCCAATTTGTTTTATGCTACATATGTTTGGTAAAAAAAAAAAAAAAAAAAAAATCGCAAAAAGCGTATTTTGATTGGTTTGCGCAAAAGTTATCGCGTTTACTAACAAAGGGAAAGATTTTTGCCATTTTTGTTGTTTTTTTTTTAACGCGTAATGGCGGCGATCTGCGATTTTTTTTGCGGGACTGCGACATTGGGGCGGACAGATCGGTCCCTTGACTAACATTTTTGGGGTTACCAGTGACATTACTACAGTAATCAGTGCTATAAATATGCACTGTTACTGTAAAATAACACTGGTAGTGAAGGGGTTAACTTTTTTTGAGAGGGAGGGGTGGTGTGTGTCCCTAGGGGCGTGTTTCTAGCTGTGATTGGTTGTGGCTTGAGGTGTAGGAACAGTGATGTGACCTACATAGTAGAACCGTATGATCACTGTTCCTACACAGGGGAGAATGACAGGCGACTTGTTTACATCAGCCGCCTGCCTTTCTCCCGCTGTCACGGACGATCGTGAGTGCCCGGCGGACATCGGGTCCGCCGGGCACACGCGCGCGGGGGGGTCCGGGAGCGCGCCTCTGGCGGGGCGCACTCGCTCCCCAGAGCCTCAAAGGCTAGTGACGTACTGGTACGTCACTTTGCCTGTGAGGGGCTGACCGTCGCCGTATATGTACTTGCGGCGGTCGGCAAGTGGTTAAAGTGACACAAAACTCAAATTTTTTATTTATTAAAATACATGCAATAGGTTTAAATATTAGTATAAATGTACCTTCTATCTCTCCCTTCCATTTCACCTCTGAAATGCAAGCTTTATTCCAGCATTGGTAGGTGGCTAAGGCCCCTTTCACACATACGGTTCAGTTCATCAGTTCAGTCACGTCAAAATGTATCAGTTTTTCATCCGTTTTTCATCTGTTTTTTTTTTACATCCACTACCAATGCAAAAACGGATGAAAAACGGACCGTTTGTCATTTTTCATCCGTTTTTCGTCCGATACGTTTTTTTAACAGAAGAAAAATAGGGCTTTCATTCGTTTAAAAAAAAGGATGTTGACGGAAGCGGATGAAAACTGATGATTATCCGTTGTCGTCCGTTTTTCCGAAGGAATGCATTGATGTCCGTTTTTCATCCATCGTTTTTCATCCATCAATGGATGGATGAAAAACGGAGAAACGGTCCGTATGTGTGAAAGGGGCCTAAGTTTGTTCTCCATGCCCCCTTTATGTATGTGAAGGTAGCCACCCTTCATTGCTCACCCCCACTATGGACTCATTGTCCTCCTGTAACACATTTCATCAGCAACAAATATTAAAAAGACATCCCTTACTAGTGATGGAAAACCTTGGCACCCCAGATGTTTTGGAACTACATTTCCCATGAAGCTCAACTATACTGCAGAGTGCATGAGCATCATGGGAAATTTAGTTCCAAAACATCTGGGGTGCCAAGGGTTGCCATCACTGAGCCAAGACTATATAATGAGCCGGAATGTATGGACTGTTGCTGTGTGCCTGGCTGCCTCTGTACTGTTGGGGAAAGAACCTGCAAATTCACAGCGGCCCCTTTAGGAGTAGTGCTACACTTGTCCATTACACCTACCTAGAAGAATTGTGTCAGTACTATATAGCATAGATGATACGTATTTAAAAAAAAAAAAAAAAAAATGAAAGGTCATGATAGAGAAAGCCAATAGGGTTTGTGGTTTAATCTTTTGTATTAAAGTGGAACTTCACTTTCCCAACCAACATTACCTCTTCAGCCCCAGAAGGTTTACCCCCCCTCATGTCCAGGCTATTTTCTGCAATATGGCACTGTGTTACTTTAACTGACAACTGCATGGTCGTGCGACGTTGTACCCAAGTAAAACGGATGTCCTTTTTTTCCACAAATATAATTTTCTTTTGGTGGTATTTGATCACCTCTGTGGTTTTTATTTTTTGCGCTAAAAACAAAAAAGTGACCGACGATTTTGAAAGAAAAAAAAAAAAACAATATTTTTTACCTTATGCTATAAAATATATCCAATAAAAAAAATGTAAAAAAAATCAAATTTATTCATCAATTTAGGCTAATATGTATTCTGCTACATGTTTTAGGTTAAAAAAAAAAAAAAATCCCAATAAGCCTATATTGCTTGGTTTGTGCAAAAGTTATCGCATCTACAAACTATGAGATATAATTATAGAATTTTTTTATTTTTCTTATTGTTTTTATTAGTAATGGCAGCGATCGGCGATTTTTAGCGGGACTGGGACATTGCAGCGCACAAATCTGACACTATGTGAAACTTTTCAGGGTCCAGTGACACAAACACCGTGATCAATGCTAACAAAAAAAAAAATTCACTGTCACTGTACTAATGAATGCATGGAAGAAGTTAACATTAGGGGCAATCAAAGGGCTAAATGTGCTCCTACTCTATCAGTGTCCACTAGCAAGTAGATATAAGAGGAGTCCCTTATAGTGCAGTTGCACATCTCTCCCAGTAAGGAGTTAGTATCTCCAATGGTTTAGAGAGGCTGGATTAATCCATCTTTTTATGGATAGTGTAGGACACACTGACAATGGGGTACTTTGACGTAGTGGTGGGCTTGAGCACGATATGGCCATATGGTGGAACTAAACCCCATTTTTACTTATTGATTGCCTTTATATTTGATAGTCATTTCTTTTGCATGTGAGCACTATTCTCTGTAAATATGCATTTTGCTTGGTTCATAGCTGCACCAGCTTTAGAAATAGATGTTCAGGATGTTCAGGGTGTGCCCCCCCCCCCAGCTCTTTGTTTGTGCTCCTAGGGAGTGCTTTCTAACTGTATGGGGAATGCTTTGACTGGGGGATGACAGAGTTCCTGCTTAGTAGAATCAAAAGATCTCCATCTTTCCCTCTTACAGAACGGCAGTCTGCCTTGTTTACATAGGCAACAAAATAAAAACATTGGGTGTGTTTTTCATTTCAAGTAGGTAAAGCTCAGCTCCCAGCATGATTTTACCTTATTCCTGTAGTGAGAAAACAATTGTAAAATTGTTTGAAAGAGGGATCAGTGAGGCGCCAAGGCATCTTGGCATAGGAACACCTACCGCAAAACTACATCTCCCAAGGTACCTTTTTCTACACTTAGTGCACGAGCAGGATTTTAAGAGTGGAGGCAGGAGCATTGTTTTTCTGGGCGAGCAATCTATGTATGCACCCCATACTTGGTGACAGCACTGGTACTTGTTTGCAAAAAAGTTAGGGCTCATTCACACTAGTGGTTGAGGGCCGGTAAAACTCTGTGGTTAAGCTGCAAAGGCAGTGGGAGGGAATGTACCCTTTTTGTGGCAGAAATTATACTCTCTTTAGCTATACTATGCCTGGCGAGCACAACCCATTCAAGTGAATGGAGCCGCTCTGCAAGCACTCCGCATTCGCGTGCCTAAGACCGCATTCACATTGATCCGACTTGGACCGCGACTTGTCAGCCTGACAAGTTGCGGTCCGTCACGCTCCCATTGTGTAGTACAGGAGCCGTTCTAATAGGATCGACACAAGTCGCTCCGACTTAGAAAAAGGGTCCTGTACTACTTCGGGGCGACCTGGAGGCGACTTGCATAGACATTCATTTTATGAAGTCCGTGCAAGTCGCACCGAAGTCACGCTGCACGCGACTTCACAGGTTGTCCCCTAAGTCGGAGCGACCTAGTGTGAACCGGCACTAAAGCAGGCAGGTGAGGAGGCGATGAAACTCCATCAGACGCTCCCTGAAAAACACGGAACGCTGTATAGAGACCCAAAGCAAGATCTCAGGAAATGGCATAACCATTTTTTTCCCAACATCAGTGCCTGACCTCACAAATGCACTTCTGGAAGAATGGTGAAACATTCCCATAGACACACTTCTAAACCTTGTGGACAGCCTTCCCAGAAGAGTTGAAGCTGTTATAGCTGCAAAGGGTGGACCAACGCAATATTGAACCCAACGGACTAAGACTGGGATGCCATTAAAGTTCATGTGCCCCAATACTATTGGTAATAGTATATACTTAACACCCATGTACACTATAATATTTACCTCAATCATTTAAAAGATCTCTAACACCAAGAGGGATTTTGTTTTTTCATCGATTAGATTTTTAATAATTTCTAAAATCTGAAGGTCCACTGTTTACACATGAAAATGCCTCATCTGATCTATAACAAATTCTTGCCACTATTACTGCACGTCTTGGTGACAAAAGGCCCCTGAGCCGTTTTCTCAGAGTGATAATTAAGAAGCGCATGATAGGATACAAACAAAGATTTGGTTTACTGATAGTTGATGAACTCAGCAACAAATATACCCTTCTTAAACAGAATATGTAAGCATTAATAAGTCGGTGGTTACACATATTTTGGAAAGAAACCAGTGCTGCCAAACGCCATTTTTTTTAATACCAATGTGTTCTATAAATTATTATCTATATACCATACATGACAAGCAAAATAAAGAAATTTTTGAAAGTTTGTAAATACGTACAAAAGCTACTTGATGCATCTTAGGACTCATTCACACCAGCAATGGCACTTTTCCACTGCAGGTACCGGCTCGGCTCTACTTGGCCCTGCTTGCTTTTCCACTGCTGGTGCCGCATGTGCGGTGTTGGAACGGTTCGGTACGGTACGGTATGGTTTGCTTTTCCACTAAAGTAGTACTAAAGTTAAGTGGGTGGGATGACAACGGGGTGGGTGGGATTTACTGACCAATCAGTGGCTAGTAGTGACTGCATGCAAAGGATTGTGGGATATGGTACCGGGTATGGTACCTCTTGGAACCACAATCGAGGTGGTACTGTTTTTGAGAGCCGTACCGTTCGGTTCCATGCAGTGGAAAAGCGCCGCCGTACCGTACCGAACCGTTTCTACACCGTACCATGCGGTACCAGCAGTGGAAAAGCACAAAAGCGAGCCGAACCGTTCGGTTCCATGCAGTGGAAAAGCGCCACAAGTTGAGAAGAATGCACAGCTGCTGGTGTGCTCTGGCTGTTTACATTTTTGAAAATAAAACTTCAAAGGATAAGTTCACTTTTGGAACATGCTACACGTTCCACCCATATTCTGCACCTCTGCTTAACCATTTCTGGACCACCCGCCGCCTTTTTACTACAGCAGGGTGCACGGACAGGCAAAGCGACGTAGGTCTATGTCGCTCTCCTGAAGGCCGGTAGGGCGCGCACGTGCCCCCGATCGTCAGCGGGGAAGCCGATGCAGGTGTCAGGCGGCTCAGATTGCCGCCTGACACCCCTGATCGCTCCCCACTGAGAGAGAAAGACGGTCGGCTGTTGTAAACACAGCCAACTGTCTGTAAGATTCTGGTACCTCTGGTACCCTTAATAATTTATTTCCTTCCAAATATGCGTCCCACCTTTCTTACTAGGTGGTACGCATACACCTTTAAGACAGATGATGTCATCACTGAGCGCCGCAGAGCGGCTATTTCAACCGCCGGCGTTCTCACTTACATCGTTCGTTCAACCTGCCTTGTGTATCCACATGCTTTCAAGCCTGTCTTGCTGTCGGAACCTCCAGCTAATTACTTCTACCTGGAGCAGACCGGAACCTCGCTACTGATCCCTGTATCTCGCTACCGGATCTTCCCCTCTCTACTGGACCCCTCTACTACTAACATTTACTAGGGATAAGTACCCCACAGGGGAATCCTCCATAACCTACTTACACTATCTATCATCTGCACTGTTACATAGATTGCTAGCTCTTGAGTCTACTACCATCTATCATCTGCACTGTTACATAGATTGCTTGCTCTTAAGTCTACTACCATCTATCATCTGCACTGCTACATAGATTGCTAGCTCTTGAGTCTACTACCATCTATCCTTGCACTGGGTTAGTCTTTCCTGTAATTGTCATCTGCTGTCCTTACCACCTGTTACCATTCTCGATTACTAACCTATCTGCACTCTACCTAATACCATCTAGTACTCTCCTGAACAAACCTATCAAGTACTTACCATCTCTATCACTGTTCACACCTGTCCCTTCAGCACATCACCTTCATACTGTCATATACATTCTACCACTCCAGGAACACCTATTTGAGTGTGTATATATCTGTATGTTGAAGCTGACAGGCCCACAGTGATGAGTCTGGAGAGTTGGATCTGGTTATTCAACACATCTCTACATGACTACTGAGTGGAGATTTTGCAGCTGCATATCCAGCCTACTACAAAAACGCAGGAGCGTTACACTGTCCTTCTCCCTGCAATGATCACAGAGCTCATGTGATCCTGCTATATAGGATCACATGTCTCTGTGATCATTTCACAAGTCCAACCCCCATACAGTTAGAATCATTCCCCTAGGGTCACATTTAACCCCTTGATCACCTATACTGTTAACACCTTCTCTGCCATTGTCATTATTACAGTAACAGTGGATATTTTTAGCACTGATTACTGTAGTAATTAGTGTTGAGCGAACACGGACTGTATTATTCGTGTTCGTACCGAATAATTGGATTTTTTGTACCCGAACACGGACACGGACACTTTACTGTATGTTCGGGTAAAAATCCGTGTTCGGTCGTTTTATTTCCGGGTTTTGCATGCTTTGGTGCTCTTTTCATGGCGGGCTTTCAACAGCCAATCAACAATCGTTTAACTGGTGTGCCTTAAGCCATCCCAGCCATGCCTGCAAATGTCTCAGTAGCTGTGATTGGCCGTCTGAAGCATGTGACCAAGTCTTTATAAGTTCGAGGCAGCCGCAGCGGCGTCATTATGCTGCTTAGATTCAGGGACAGAGCACACATCAACGTGCTGGCTGCTGATTAGGGAAAGATAGGCAGGAAAAAACCATTTGTGTCCGGATAGAATTGAGGGACAGGTCGGAGTGTTTAGGCAGGGCGAGTTGTAGGCATTTTAGGGATAGAGTCTGCTGAATTATAGGGTCAGTGTCTTCTACAAACTACAATCGATATTGCTGTGTGGGGGGTGGGGTGAATCTGCACTCAATCCTGATCTACGATCTCTTCTCAATCCTGTTAGGGACAGAGTCTGCTGAATTTTAGGGAAACTGTGTTCTACAAACTACAATCGATATTGCTGTGTGGTGTGGGATTGGAGATAGGCAGGTGTCAGTGATCCACATCCATTTTTCTGTGTGTGAGCTGCAGTGAACACAATCTTTTTGGGCTGCAGTGAACACAATCTTTTTGGGCTGCAGTGAACACAATCTTTTTGGGCTGCAGTGAACACAATCTTTTTGGGCTGCAGTGAACACAATCTTTTTGGGCTGCAGTGAACACAATCTTTTTGGGGTGCAGTGAACAAAATCTTTTTGGGGTGCAGTGAACACAATCCTTTTTGGTGTGCAGTGAACACAATCTTTGTGGGGTGCAGTGAACAAAATCCTTTGTGGGGTGCAGTGAACACAATCTTTTTGGGGTGCAGTGAACAAAATCCTTTTTGGGGTGCAGTGAACAACATCCTTTTTGGGGTGCAGTGAACACAATCTTTTTGGGGTGCAGTGAACAAAATCCTTTGTGGGGTGCAGTGAACACAATCTTTTTGGGGTGGAGTGAACAACATCCTTTTTGGGGTGCAGTGAACAAAATCCTTTTTGGGGTGCAGTGAACAAAATCATTTTTGGGGTGCAGTGAACACAATCTTTTTGGGGTGCAGTGAACACAATCTTTGTGGGGTGCAGTGAACACAATCTTTTTGGGGTGGAGTGAACAACATCCTTTTTGGGGTGCAGTGAACAACATCCTTTTTGGGGTGCAGTGAACACAATCTTTTTGGGGTGCAGTGAACACAATCTTTGTGGGGTACAGTGAACAGAATCTTTGTGGGGTGCAGTGAACACAATCTTTGGGGGGTACAGTGAACACAATCTTTGTGAGGTGCAGTGAACACAATCTTTGTGGGGTGCAGTGAACACAATCATTGTGGGGTGCAGTGAACTCAATCTTTGTGGGGTACAGTGAACACAATCTCATACTTCTGAAGGTTTGAGGGTGCTGCCTGTTCCATACTCCCCCTACTCCTCATCTAGCCTTTTAGGGGTACAAACAATAGTAATTGGGGCCTAGTGTGGTTGTGTACGTGTGATATACATACACTTTTTTGGGATCATATTTTCTATTCCGCTATTTAATCAAAAACCTTTGGGGATCAGTTAAATTGGGGGATAGTCTGTGTTGGTACGTGTGAGAGAGATCCACCTTTCCAAGTTGTTGGGGTTCATCTCATACTTCTGAAGGTTTGAGGGTGCTGCCTGTTCCATACTCCCCCTACTCCTAGCCTTTTAGGGGTACAAACAATAGTAATTGGGGCCTAGTGTGGTTGTGTACGTGTGATATACATACACTTTTTTGGGATCATATTTTCTATTCCGCTATTTAATCAAAAACCTTTGGGGATCAGTTAAATTGGGGGATAGTCTGTGTTGATACGTGTGAGAGAGATCCACCTTTCCAAGTTGTTGGGGTTCATCTCATACTTCTGAAGGTTTGAGGGTGCTGCCTGTTCCATACTCCCCCTACTCCTAGCCTTTTAGGGGTACAAACAATAGTAATTGGGGCCTAGTGTGGTTGTGTACGTGTGATATACATACACTTTTTTGGGATCATATTTTCTATTCCGCTATTTAATCAAAAACCTTTGGGGATCAGTTAAATTGGGGGATAGTCTGTGTTGGTACGTGTGAGAGAGATCCACCTTTCCAAGTTGTTGGGGTTCATCTCATACTTCTGAAGGTTTGAGGGTGCTGCCTGTTCCATACTCCCCCTACTCCTAGCCTTTTAGGGGTACAAACAATAGTAATTGGGGCCTAGTGTGGTTGTGTACGTGTGATATACATACACTTTTTTGGGATCATATTTTCTATTCCGCTATTTAATCAAAAACCTTTGGGGATCAGTTAAATTGGGGGATAGTCTGTGTTGGTACGTGTGAGAGAGATCCACCTTTCCAAGTTGTTGGGGTTCATCTCATACTTCTGAAGGTTTGAGGGTGCTGCCTGTTCCATACTCCCCCTACTCCTAGCCTTTTAGGGGTACAAACAATAGTAATTGGGGCCTAGTGTGGTTGTGTACGTGTGATATACATACACTTTTTTGGGATCATATTTTCTATTCCGCTATTTAATCAAAAACCTTTGGGGATCAGTTAAATTGGGGGATAGTCTGTGTTGGTACGTGTGAGAGAGATCCACCTTTCCAAGTTGTTGGGGTTCATCTCATACTTCTGAAGGTTTGAGGGTGCTGCCTGTTCCATACTCCCCCTACTCCTAGCCTTTTAGGGGTACAAACAATAGTAATTGGGGCCTAGTGTGGTTGTGTACGTGTGATATACATACACTTTTTTGGGATCATATTTTCTATTCCGCTATTTAATCAAAAACCTTTGGGGATCAGTTAAATTGGGGGATAGTCTGTGTTGGTACGTGTGAGAGAGATCCACCTTTCCAAGTTGTTGGGGTTCATCTCATACTTCTGAAGGTTTGAGGGTGCTGCCTGTTCCATACTCCCCCTACTCCTAGCCTTTTAGGGGTACAAACAATAGTAATTGGGGCCTAGTGTGGTTGTGTACGTGTGATATACATACACTTTTTTGGGATCATATTTTCTATTCCGCTATTTAATCAAAAACCTTTGGGGATCAGTTAAATTGGGGGATAGTCTGTGTTGGTACGTGTGAGAGAGATCCACCTTTCCAAGTTGTTGGGGTTCATCTCATACTTCTGAAGGTTTGAGGGTGCTGCCTGTTCCATACTCCCCCTACTCCTAGCCTTTTAGGGGTACAAACAATAGTAATTGGGGCCTAGTGTGGTTGTGTACGTGTGATATACATACACTTTTTTGGGATCATATTTTCTATTCCGCTATTTAATCAAAAACCTTTGGGGATCAGTTAAATTGGGGGATAGTCTGTGTTGGTACGTGTGAGAGAGATCCACCTTTCCAAGTTGTTGGGGTTCATCTCATACTTCTGAAGGTTTGAGGGTGCTGCCTGTTCCATACTCCCCCTACTCCTAGCCTTTTAGGGGTACAAACAATAGTAATTGGGGCCTAGTGTGGTTGTGTACGTGTGATATACATACACTTTTTTGGGATCATATTTTCTATTCCGCTATTTAATCAAAAACCTTTGGGGATCAGTTAAATTGGGGGATAGTCTGTGTTGGTACGTGTGAGAGAGATCCACCTTTCCAAGTTGTTGGGGTTCATCTCATACTTCTGAAGGTTTGAGGGTGCTGCCTGTTCCATACTCCCCCTACTCCTAGCCTTTTAGGGGTACAAACAATAGTAATTGGGGCCTAGTGTGGTTGTGTACGTGTGATATACATACACTTTTTTTGGATCATATTTTCTATTCCGCTATTTAATCAAAAACCTTTGGGGATCAGTTAAATTGGGGGATAGTCTGTGTTGGTACGTGTGAGAGAGATCCACCTTTCCAAGTTGTTGGGGTTCATCTCATACTTCTGAAGGTTTGAGGGTGCTGCCTGTTCCATACTCCCCCTACTCCTCATCTAGCCTTTTAGGGGTACAAACAATAGTAATTGGGGCCCAGTGTGGTTGTGTACGTGTGATATACATACACTTTTTTGGGATCATATTTTCTATTCCGCTATTTAATCAAAAACCTTTGGGGATCAGTTAAATTGGGGGATAGTCTGTGTCGGTACGTGTGAGAGAGATCCACCTTTCCAAGTTGTTGGGGTTCATCTCATACTTCTGAAGGTTTGAGGGTGCTGCCTGTTTCATACCCCCCCTACTCCTCATCTAGCCTTTTAGGGGTACAAACAATAGTAATTGGGGCCTAGTGTGGTTGTGTACGTGCGAGATACATACACTTTTTTTGATCATATTTCCTATTCCGCTATTCAATAAAAACCTTTGAGGATCAATTGAATTGCGGGATA
Source organism: Pelophylax lessonae (assembly GCF_965119305.1). Lineage (NCBI taxonomy): Eukaryota > Metazoa > Chordata > Amphibia > Anura > Ranidae > Pelophylax > Pelophylax lessonae. Next base: position 24,218,146 of record NC_138769.1, read on the forward strand.
GTCTGTGTCGGTACGTGTGAGAGAGATCCACCTTTCCAAGTTGTTGGGGTTCATCTCATACTTCTGAAGGTTTGAGGGTGCTGCCTGTTCCATACTCCCCCTACTCCTCATCTAGCCTTTTAGGGGTACAAACAATAGTAATTGGGGCCTAGTGTGGTTGTGTACGTGTGATATACATACACTTTTTTTGGATCATATTTTCTATTCCGCTATTTAATCAAAAACCTTTGGGGATCAGTTAAATTGGGGGATAGTCTGTGTTGGTACGTGTGAGAGAGATCCACCTTTCCAAGTTGTTGGGGTTCATCTCATACTTCTGAAGGTTTGAGGGTGCTGCCTGTTCCATACTCCCCCTACTCCTCATCTAGCCTTTTAGGGGTACAAACAATAGTAATGGGGGCCCAGTGTGGTTGTGTACGTGTGATATACATACACTTTTTTGGGATCATATTTTCTATTCCGCTATTTAATCAAAAACCTTTGGGGATCAGTTAAATTGGGGGATAGTCTGTGTCGGTACGTGTGAGAGAGATCCACCTTTCCAAGTTGTTGGGGTTCATCTCATACTTCTGAAGGTTTGAGGGTGCTGCCTGTTCCATACCCCCCCTACTCCTCATCTAGCCTTTTAGGGGTACAAACAATAGTAATTGGGGCCTAGTGTGGTTGTGTACGTGCGAGATACATACACTTTTTTTGATCATATTTCCTATTCCGCTATTCAATAAAAACCTTTGAGGATCAATTGAATTGCGGGATAGTCTGTGTCGGTACGTGTGAGAGAGATCCACCTTTCCAAGTTGTTGGGGTTCATCTCATACTTCTGAAGGTTTGAGGGTGCTGCCTGTTCCATACTCCCCCTACTCCTCATCTAGCCTTTTAGGGGTACAAACAATAGTAATTGGGGCCCAGTGTGGTTGTGTACGTGTGATATACATACACTTTTTTTGGATCATATTTTCTATTCCGCTATTTAATTTAACTGGGCCTCCATGCGAGACCTGTGTGCCTTGTTGCGCTGTTTTGAGTACTCCACCAACATGGCCAGTGGCAATGACGCCGTTCTCAGCTTAACTATCCCACTTCTATGCCTCCTTGAAAAAACAATTCGGGCGATGATGGAAGAGGATGTGGCACAGGATGAGGAGGAGGAGGAGGATGAAGAGGTAACATTTCCAAGGCTTTCAGGGCAGTCATTCGCAAGGGGCTCCGAGGGTGGGTTCCTGCACACGCAAACGCCAGGGACGCAATTGTCCAGCAGGGGCACAGTTCTGGAGGATGAGGAGGATGAGGAGGAGGAGGAGCTGGAGGAGGAGATGGAACCATGTTCACAGCAGGGTGGCACCCAGGCCAGCTCATGGCCATCACTGGTGCGTGGCTGGGGGGATACAGAGGACACGGACGATACACCTCCCACAGAGGACAGCCTTTCGTTGCCTCTGGGCAGCCTGGCACACATGAGCGATTACATGCTGCAGTGTCTCCACAACGACCGCCGAGTTGCCCACATTCTAACTTGTGCTGATTACTGGGTGGCCACGCTGCTGGATCCCCGTTACAAGGACAACGTACCGTCCTTAATTCACTCACTGGAGCGCGATCGCAAGATGCGCGAGTACAAGCGCACGCTGGTAGACGCCATGCTGCTGGCATTCCCATCTGACAGCGGGGCCACAGTGGAAGCACAAGGCAGAGGAGGAGGAGGAGGAGGTCGCCAACGCAACCAGGGCACCGCCAGCACCTCAGAAGGCAGGGTTAGCATGGCCGAAATGTGGAAAAGCTTTGTCAGCACGCCACAACAAACAGCAGCACCAGCAGCTCAGATGGAACGTCTTAGCAGGAGGCAGCATTTTACCAACATGGTGGAGCAGTATGTGTGCACACGCCTACATGTAGTGAATGACGGGTCTGCCCCCTTCAACTTCTGGGTCTCCAAATTGGGCACATGGCTTGAGCTTGCCCTTTACGCCTTGGAGGTGCTGGCGTGCCCTGCAGCCAGTGTATTATCTGAACGGGTATTTAGCACGGCTGGGGGCGTTATAACAGACAAGCGCAGCCGCCTGTCCAGAGACAATGTGGACAAGCTCACGTTCATTAAAATGAACCAGGCATGGATCCCACGGGACTTTTCCGTACCTTATGCAGAATAGCAATGGATACCGACCTTACCCACCCATTGTTCCATTTTTGCTCTTTCTCACTCTTTTGGGGTGTACCCTCATTTAAAATTTTTGAAAAGAAGCAGTGTTGGCTACCTCGTCCTCCTCCTCAGGGCCAGATTAATGTAGGGGCTATTGGAGCTGCAGCTCCAGGCCCCTACCTTTTATATAGGCCCCGGGTTGGCCATATTCACTGTTACCGCTCTTCTGTCACTTGTAAACACAGAAGTCTGGCTTCTATGCTCGCTTCCCCAGGCAGCACCCTCAGAACCTCCCCACACAGCGTGAAGGCCGGACAAGGAGGGACAGTTGGCGATGCATGGATGTGTTTATGGGCTTCAGAGACAGCATCCCATGTTGAATTAGGCATGCATGGCTGCACCCTTCCTCCTCTGGGTGCATGGCAAGGCACGGCCCTTAAGGCCCTTCAAAATCCTCAGCACCAAGCCCATGATGCTGTTAATCCGGCCCTGGTCCTCCTCCACCGCCGCTTCCACCTACACCGCCCATAGGTGTGCGCAGCCTATTGCATTAAGGTGTGCACCCCAAAGTTGAAATACACATGCATGTGTTTGCCAGCAGGGAGAGTAATGTATCGGGGCCATGTACCTGTAGGCAAGGAGAAATAGAGCAGAGCAGGTCCCAGGGAGATCTTTCCCATCTCCTCACTGGCAATGCTATGTGCCCTAGGTGATTAGGGTGTGCCCAGGCACACCCAGCACACCCTGTGCGCACGCCTATGTCACCGCCACATCCACCACCACCTCAACCTCCCTCCTACTCCATATGGGCCTTGTCCTTCAGAGATGAAGAAGAACATTGTTTTATTTTTCTGTTTTTTTTTTGTTGTTTTAAGTTATTTCCCTATCCACATTTGTTTGCAGAGCACTTGCCATGCTCTTAATTACGTTTTGCTGCCATTTGCAGCACTCTAGCCCTTTCCTTTGGTGTTTTAGAGCCATTTTAGTGCCTTAAAGTTCGGGTCCCCATTGACTTCAATGGGGTTCGGTGTCCGGGAAAAGTTCGGTAAAAGTCCGGGACACGGACCCGGACTTTTTTTTAAAGTTCGGCCGAACCCGTCGAACACGGACATCTAGGTGTTCGCTCAACCCTAGTAGTAATGTCATTGGTACCCCCAAAAGTGTCAATGTCAGTTAGGGGTCCGATCTGTCCGCCGCAATGTCGCAGTCCTGCTAAAAATCGCAGATCACCGCCATTACTAGCAAAAAAAACAAAGACATTAAAAATTACATAAATCTTTCCCGTAGTTAGTAGACACAATAACTTTTGCGCAAACCAATCAAAATACGTTTATTACAATTTTTTTACCAAAAATATGTAGCAGAAAACAAATTAGCCTAAAATGTTAAAAAAATTTTGATTTTTTTACATTTTTTTTTGGGAATGTCATATAGCAGAATGTGAAAAATATATATATATATAAATATTTTTTTTCAAAATTGTCGCTCTTTTTTTGTTTATAACGCAAAAAATAAAAAAATCGCACAGGTGATCAAATACGACCAAAAGAAAGCTCTGTTTGTGGGAAAAAAGGATGTATATTTAGTTTGGGTACAGCGTCGCACGACCGCGCAATTGTCCGTTAAAGTAACGCAGTGCCGAATCGCAACATAGGGCCTGGTCATTAAGAGGGCAAATCCTTCTGGTCCAGAAGTGGTTAATACCTGGACTTCAGGAAGATTTATCCCCCCTTAATGACTAAGAAACTTCTTGCAATACGGCACCCTGTTACTTTAACTGACAATTGCGTGGTCATGCACCGCTGTAAATAAATGAAATTCATGTCATTTTTTCCCCCACAAGTAGAGCTTTCTTTTGGTGGTATTTGATCACCACTGAGGTTTTTTTTTTTTTACATATTTGAATAAAAAAATATTTTTTTGTTTCTGCTAAAATACCTTTTCAATTAAAAAAAAAATGAACAAAAAAAAAAAAAAAGTCTTCAAAAATGTAGGCCAATATGTATTCTGCTACACATTTTTGGTAAAAAAAAAAAAAAATCCCAATAAGCGTATATTGATTGGTTTGGGCAAATGTTATAGCATCTACAAACTTTGGGATATATACTAGAAATTGTATTTATTGTTATTGCGGTGGACAATCTGACACTAACTGGCATTTTGTGGGAACCAGTGACACTAATACAGTGGTCAGTGTTAAAAATATACACGGTCACTGTACTAATGACACTGGCTGGGAAGGGATTAAACATCTAGGGAGATCACAGGGCTAAATTTGTCTTTGTGTGTACTATGTAAGCTGCTTTCATTAAGGGATCTGATGGATTTAAAATCCATCACATTGCTGCTGTCAGGACGGAGCTCTGCGTTGTTTACCCATGCAGAGCTCCGTTCCTTGTCTCTCCTCGAAGATCAGCGGGTGCCGGAAGACATACATTGGCCTGCACCTGCTGATCAGCTTCTGCTGTGACTAATCACAGCAGAAGCGGCGCGTCCCTAACAGGAAGTGTAAAATCAAGTTTATATACACATGACTCTACACAGAACGACCGCCCTGTAGCAGTAAATCTGCTATAGGGCAGTAGTTACTGGTTAAATAAAACTTTAACTACTTAAAGGACCAGGCCTATTTCTGACATTTGTTGTTTACAAGTTAAAATCAGTATTTTTTGCTAACAAATTACTTGGAACCCCCAAACATATATATATATATATATATATATATATATATATATATATATATACACACATACACAAACCCCATTCCAAAAAAGTTGGGACACTGTACAAATTGTGAATAAAAACAGAATGCAATGATGTGGAAGTTTCAAATTTCAATATATTTTATTCAGAAATCAGAATACAACATAGATGACATATCAAATGTTTAAACTGAGAAAATGTATCATTTTAAAGGGAAAAATAAGTTGATTTTAAATTTCATGGCATCAACACATCTCAAAAAAGTTGGGACAAGGCCATGTTTACCACTGTGTGGCATCCCCTCTTCTTTTTATAACAGTCTGCAAACGTCTGGTGACTGAGGAGACAAGTTGCTCAAGTTTAGGAATAGGAATGTTGTCCCATTCTTGTCTAATACAGGCTTCTAGTTGCTCAACTGTCTTAGGTCTACTTTGTCGCATCTTCCTCTTTATAATGGGCCAAATGTTTTCTATGGGTGAAAGATCTGGACTGCAGGCTGGCCATTTCAGTACCCGGCTCCTTCTTCTACGCAGCCATGATGTTGTAATTGATGCAGTATGTGGTCTGGCATTGTCATGTTGGAAAACGCAAGGTCTTCCCTGAAAGAGACGACGTCTGGATGGGAGGATATGTTGTTCTAGAACTTGGATATCCCTTTCAGCATTGATGGTGCCTTTCCAGATGTGTAAGCTGCCCATGACACACGCACTCATGCAACCCCATACCATCAGAGATGCAGGCTTCTGAACTGAGCGCTGATAACAACTTAGGTTGTCCTTGTCCTCTTTAGTCCGGATGACATGGCGTCCCAGTTTTCCAAAAAGAACTTCAAATTTTGATTAGTCGGACCACAGAACAGTTTTCCACTTTGCCACAAACCATTTTAAATGAGCCTTGGCCCAGAGAAAACGCCTGTGCTTCTGGTTCATGTTTAGATATGGCTTCTTATTTGGCCTATAGAGTTTTAGATTGCAACGGGGAATGGCACGGTGGATTGTGTTCACCGACAATGTTTTCTGGAAGTATTCCTGAGCCCATGTTGTGATTTCCATTACAGTAACATTCCTGTATGTGATGCAGCGCCGTCTAAGGGTCCGAAGATCACGGGCATCCAGTATGGTTTTCCGACCTTGACCCTTACGCACAGATTTTGTTCCAGATTCTCTGAATCTTTGGATGATATTATGCACTGTAGATGATGATAAATCCAAACTCTTTCAAATTTTTCTATGAGAAACTCCTTTCTGATATTGCTCCACTATTTTTCGCCGCAGCATTGGGGGAATTGGTGATCCTCTGCCCATCTTGACTTCTGAGAGACACTGCCACTCGGAGAGGCTCTTTTTATGCCCATTGTTGCCAATTGACCTAATAGGTTGCAGATTGGTCCACCAGCTGTTCCTTATATGTACATTTAACTTTTTCAGCCTCTTATTGCTACCTGTCCCAACTTTTTTGGAATGTGTAGCTCTCATGAAATTCAAAATGAGACAATATTTGTCATGACATTTCAAAATGTCTCACTTTCAACATTTGATATGTTATTTATATTATATTGTGAATAAAATATAAGTTTATGAGAATTGTAAATTAGTCCATTTCTTTTTTACTCACAATTTGTAGTGTCCCAACTTTTTTGGATTTGGGTTTGTATATATATATATATATATATATATATATACATACATACATACATACATTTTTAGCAGAGACCTTAGAAAATAAAATGAAGATTGTTGCAATACTTTATGTCACACAGTATTTGCGTAGCGGTCTTAGAAACGCAATTTTGGGGGAAAAAATAAACTTTTTTGAATATAAAAGTAAGAAAACCGTAAAAAGTTAGCCGAATATTTTTCTATAATGTGAAAGATAATGTTACGCTGAGTAAATTGATTCATAACATATCGTGCTTCAAAATTGCAGACGCTCGCGGAATGGCGACAAACTTTGGTACTGGAATTCCCCATAAGTGATGCTTTCAATTTTTTTTACAGGTTTCCAGTTTAGAGTTACAGAGAAGGTCTAGTGCTAGAATGATTGCTCTTGCTCCAACGATCACGACGATACCTCATATGTCTGCTTTGAACACTGTTTACAAATGTGGGTGCGACTTGAGTATGTGTTCGCTTCTACGCACGAATTTGGAGGGATAGAGCGCTTAAAAAGTCAAATAAATAAGAAAAAAAAAGTCTTATTTTTACACTGTCCTTTAAAAAAAAAAATGTTTTGATCACTTTTATTCCTATTACAAGGAATGTAAACATACCTTGTAATAGAAATAAGCAGGAAAGGTCCTCTTCAATTTGAGATCTGGGGTCAAAAAGACCTCACATCTCACATTTACCCTGAAAAGCAATTAAAAAAAAAAATAGGCATTTTTTTTTTTTATCCTAAAAAAAAAAAAAAAAAAAAAAATGGCCCTTTAAGACCATTGGGCGGAAATGACGTTGACGTTGCTCTGGTCCTCCAGGGGCATACAGTCGAGTGGGGGTCATCTTGCCCTCACTCGACTTCCTGCCCAGCAACACAGGGGATCGGATCGTTTTCCCCGCTACCGATGGCTCCGATAAAAGGGGAAAACTACTGGGAATCGGTGGGAGGGGGTGGGCACCTATCTGCCGCCCATAAAAGTTATCCCGTTGTGAATCCGCTGCTGGGACCACTTTTATGTGAAAGAGGAAGAGGACCAAGTTCTTACAGGCTTTAAATAAATGGTGCTGGCTGCTTTTGTCATTGCTTCTCATCTGTAGCAGGTACTGAAGATATCGGGACAGGTAGACTATTGTGCTCATTCGAATGTTCCCCTAGAAAGCACCTGATGATTCAGGCGTTTCAGCCTTGTAAATGTTGGTCATTGTCAGCCTTGGCTCATTCAGGCTGTCAGCACTTTTCCTCTTCCCTGGATGTCGGCTTTTACCTGGGGAGTGAGTCAATTCAGCATACACTTATCCATGCTTTGAATCGTGCTCTGCGAAGACAACTCTCAGCTTTTGTGAGTGCAATTCCCTCTTTTTTATCATTGTTAATAAATTGTTTTACCTGCATTATCCATTGCACTTGTTTTGTAGCCACCGTTTTAACACTTTCCAATTGTTCGCATGGTGGAGCTGCAAGGACAGTATGGATTACCTACAGTATACTACTACTCTATTTAACTGCTTTTGTCCATTACTGATCCCATTCAGGGCTGGTGACTATTAGTGATTTGTATTGCGCTGGTCATTGGGAGCCATCAACTTGGTGTACTTCACCGTGTGTGTTTTCTAATTGAGTTCATCTGGTTTACTTAGTTTTAGTGGGCTTCTAGCTTTCAGTCTTCTTGGGCAGCAGCACGGGGTGGATGCAGGCCAGGACTCCTCTCTTGGTGATGGTGACACCACTGAGAAGCCTGTTGAGCTCCTAGCCATTGCAGACTGCCAGCTAGAGGTGTCGGGGGATGATACGGGTTTTCTTGCCGTGGGTAGCTTGAGCATCTCAGCTGTCAGATACTCTAGGAGGGTGACAAATAGACAGGAGCACCAGCTTGACCCACTCCGCATAGTTGTCCTTACTGAGCAGATGGTTAACAAGACCAACTGGGTGCTACAGACCAGCCCAGGATGACCGGGTCTTGCCCTTAGCCCAAGCCTGGCCTCTGTGTTTGCCGTGTCCAGACATGATCAGAATATTGAGATCACCACTCAGTCAGAGCTATTTATAGTTTCTTACAGGAAGGACAAAACAAAAACTGTTGCTAATGCCGTTACATAACTTCTAATGGTCCCCTCCGTTATGCCTCAACTGCCCCCCCTTTTTTTATGTTTAAAACGATAGAACAATATGCTATTTTAACTATCAAAAATGTTATTCTATGCTAGACCGTTCATCCAACATCTAAACCAGCCTTTCTCAACCTTTTCAACACAGAGCAACCCTTGAAATAAATTTAGGGTCTCGGGGGACCCCAGCTAAAAATTAAAAAATCTACTACTCCTTAAACAGTAGTGTATTAGTGTAAACATTAGTTCCTTACTCTTGTCTAGGGATGATCAAATGGTTTGGGTCGACCATCGGTTCGACCCGAACATTGGGTGTTCGAAATTCGCCCGAATTCCGAACTTTTTGCTGTAAAAGTTCGGAATTCGGCCACCAGAACCGCCCAAAATGCAATGGGACAGGAACTGGGCTTTAAAAGCCCATGATTGGCTCAGAAACATCAGTAAAATGTGATTGGAGTGACTACGGGGTCCAGAGCCCAATCAGTAGTGAATACGCCCCCCAGTATATAACAAAGCCCCGCCAAAACTCTAGCACTGTAATACAGAGGCTGTGGAAGAGAGTGGAAGCATTTGGGTTTCTCCTGCTGCTTGTAAAGCTCCAGTGTCATTTTGTAATTATTAGTGTGAGGAAAGGGATATGCAGTGTAGTTAGGGTACTATATACCACTATAGTTAGATTAGAAAATCTAGTTTTTGTAGGGATAGCTTTAAGTGTCAGGGTGACCGTAGTGTAGTTTAGGGTAACCTGACTCTGCCATGTCAGGGTGACCGTAGTGTAGTTTAGGGTGAACTGGCTCTGCCATGTCAGGGTGACCGTAGTGTAGTTAAGGGTGAACTGACTCCTCCATGTCAGGGTGACCGTAGTGTAGTTAAGGGTGAACTGACTCCTCCATGTCAGGGTGACCGTAGTGTAGTTTAGGGTGAACTGACTCTGCCATGTCAGGGTGACCGTAGTGTAGTTTAGGGTGAACTGACTCTGCCATGTCAGGGTGACCGAACTCTGCCATGTCAGGGTGACCCCACTATGCAGATTCTGGGTTAGGGGTATACATATATATATATATCAAAAACGACAATTTTTAAGAACTTTTTTTGCCTAATTCTTAGTCCCTGGGGCATGACCCAGAACCCTAGGCAATATTTAGGGGCATTTATTGGGTTTTAGGGCTTCAAAATTGTGTTTTTTGATTCCAGAATTTCGGGTCCCATTGATTTCAATGGGGTTCTGGAGACCGAACCGAACTTTTGGGAAATTCGGGTGTTCTGGTTGAACCGAACTTTTCAAAAGTTCGATCATCCCTACTCTTGTCATCATTGGGAAGAATTACCCCCTTACAGATAGTGAAAAGGAACAATGGTGTCATTGGGAACTTATCTGAGAGGCAGAAATTGTCCATTGCTCAAGGAACCCCTAGCAACCTCAGGAGGAACCCTAGAGTTTCACGGAACCCTGGTTGAAAAACCCTGATCTAAACTATTGCATTTATTATTTTGAAAAGTCAGTATAAAAGAAAAGTAATAGTGAAAAAAAGAATGTGGAGGTTAACACTTTACATATTAACCACTTAAGCCCCGGAGGATTTGGCTGCTAAAGGACCAGGGGTTTTTTTGCGATTTTTTACTGCGTGACTTTAACGGACAATTGCGCGGTCGTGCGACGCTGTACCTAAACGAATTTGACGTCCTTTTTTTCCCACAAACAGAGCTTTCTTTTGGTGGTATTTGATCACCTGTGCGATTTTTTGATCACGCGCTATAAACAAAAAAAGAGCGTAAATTTTGCAAAAATAACAATATTTTTCACATTTTTTTATATGAAATTCCCCAAAAAAAAAAGTAAAAATCAAAATTTTTTAACATTTTTCGGCCAATTTGTTTTATGCTACCTATGTTTGGTAAAAAAAATCGCAAAAAGCGTATTTTGATTGGTTTGCGCAAAAGTTATCGCGTTTACTAACAAAGAGAAAGATTTTTGTCATTTTTGGTGTTTTTTTTTTTAACGCGTAATGGCGGCGATCTGCGATTTTTTTTTCGGTACTGCGACATTGCGGCGGACAGATCGGACCCTTGACTGACATTTTTGACACTTTTGGGGTTACCAGTGACATTACTGCAGTAATCAGTGCTATACATATGCACTGTTACTGCAAAAATGACACTGGCAGGGAAGGGGTTAACTTTATTGGGAAGGGAGGGGTTAAGTGTGTCCTAGGGGCGTGCTTTCTACTGTGTAGGGACATTCCTATTGGTGTAAAAGCAAAGATCAACCGTTCTACATAGTAGAACGGTCAGATCTTTACTTTTACACAGGGAGAACTGACAGGCAGCTTGTTTACACAAGCTGCTCTGTCTTTCTCCCTTCACAGGAGCGATCGCAGTGTGACTGGCGGACATCGAGTCCGCCGGTCACACGCACTGACTTGCCTGTGAACGAGCCGCGGCGGGCGCGCGCCTCGGCGGGCGCGCGCCCGCCCGCGATAGGCTCGCAAGTCAGTGACAGGCGAGTGACGTACCGATACGTCACTCTGCCTGGCCGGGGCTGACCGCCGCAGTATATAGTCGTGCGGCGGTCGGCAACCGGTTAAATGTTTAACTAAAGACAATTTTTTTTTTTTTTTTAGTTTTGGATAGAGTGGACATGGATTAGAAAATCTATTTTTATTGCCGTCTGTGTTCCCAGTAGAGAGATTCACCTTCTCCATTTTCCTGTTTACCATTATCATTGAAAGTGAAAGTAAAAGAAAATCTTAAATTTTAGGCTGTCCCCAGAAAATATTAGAGAGATTTTCCATAGGAGACACTGGTTCTGGTGACTTGGGGGGTGGGGCAAAGGGATTCCCTTCAATTGCAGGGATTTCTGGTCACATTGTTTTGGGTATGGGACAGGAACTGAAGGTAAATCTCCCCAATAAAACATAAGATGGCAACATTTTTGTTGCAGGGGTTATAACCCTCCCTTAGGCAGGGAATTTGCACCTGAATCAGAACCAAATACAACCCTTTCCAAATGTGGACCCTGGCCGCCCTGGAAATGTGTGAACCGGCTGCATTGAGAGCCGGTCACACTCTCTGATCATGCGAATGGGATGAGAGGAAACCTAGTCTTACTCTATCCAAAGTAAAAAAAAAATAAGAAAATTGCCTATAGTTCTACTTTATTGGTCTACAAATTGGGGGCATAGCAGGGGTGTCTCCTTTTCCTGCATAATTTGTACTGAAAGGCATTCCACTTTCTCATATAAGAATGTTGGGAGGTATGCGTGGTATCTGATTACATTATATATGTGTAGCATCCTCCTAGTCAGGTGCTAGATAGCAGGTATCGTTTTTGGCTTTCTCTGCTCAACAGGAAAGCAGTAGGTAAAGCATTTGAGTTCTGGGCTTTTCAGGGATCTGGATCTACTAGTTAGGCCTGCTCCATGTTTTCAATGTGTGATTCATGTGGGCTGAGGGAGTGTCCCCACTGTATCCTTTGGAGAGGTACATTGAAAAGTGGAGGAAACCTAGCCAATGACACACAGGCTTTGATACCATCCCATGGGTTTGGCACAGAGAGTGGTGCATCATGGCATAGGGAATAAAAGCCAGGAGCACATGAGGCAGGGGGTCTTTGGGTGGGAAACCGGGTCCCGGAAGGAGGGTGACAGCTGTCTCCTCTTCTGTAGCTGTGGATGGTGGTCACAGGCCTGGTGAATCAGGGTGTGTGGCTGAATCCAGAGGTCCAGGAGAAGCTGACTGGTGGAGTTGGAGGCAACAGTGACTGGAAAAACAGTGTCCATGAGTACAGAGGAACTTGCCCGGGGGTCTGCCCAGGAAGGGGATCACTCCAGAGGATAGAGTCAGTGGACGGGTGTCAGCACATACAGTGAGAGAGAAATGGGATGCTGAGTTTAGAACCCTGAAGAGAACTGCAAGCAGGAATATTTAAAATATCTTCACATCAGTGGCAAAGTGAAGCAGCTGCCTTGCCGCATCCTAAAGTCAGTTGTCCTCAATACTGTGAATAGTTATTAGTTGGGAGTATCCCACTCATCCCTTCTCCAATCTAAGTTCTAAATAAAACTACAAAACAACATCCCCTGGACTGATCATTGATTGAGCCAAGGACTTAAATTGCTAATGTTCTGCTACCAGTTGCTAAGGGTAACCCAGGGGAATCCAGAAAGTGTTATATCCAGCAGTCCTTAAGGGGGCAGTGCTACATATGTCATTTTCTATGTTGCTAAAGTTCCACTTTAAGTCAAAGCGGAGTTCCACCCGAAAATGAAAGTTTGTTCCATCTTCTTGGTCCGGGTCACCTGAAAAACAAATGGATAATCGCAATTTTTTTTTTTTTTTACTTACCTTGTTTAGAAAATAATATACTTCCCTTACTTCCTCTTCCTCCCCTCGGCGGCCACGGCGAGTCGTCACTTCCTGGCTTGCAATGATTCCTGGGAGCTGAACGTCATCGCTCCCAGGAATCAATGCGCCTGCACTGGCTCCGATGTCAGTTCCGATACAGGCGCCGTCATAACTTGCCCAGAAACTGTGCAGGGATGACGCTGTAGCACCGGAAGTGACGGCAGGGCCGGTGCAGTGCATCGTGGGACCGAAGAGGACGCAGAAGAGGATCGCGCTGGCTTCAAGCTGCCCACACCTGAGATGGCATCGCTGGAGAAGACATTTTCAAGGTAAGTATTTCTTCTTGCAGGTAAGTGCAACCCGGGACAGTTCAGAGGCTATCCATTGTGGAATGCACTAGCCCTGACTGTCCCGGGGTTATTTTTATGTATTTTTTTGGTTTTTAGGTGGAACTCCGCTTTAACCTCTTTACAATCGAGCTATAACCGAATGACGGCTACAACGTGTTCGCACATTTCCAGTCCATCGACATCGTCCTGTGATCATGCTTCTCGCACGCCCCCTGCGGTGCGCATCAGCAGGGATCCTTTGGACATAGCTGCTCATAAATCGGGGTAAAGAGCTGATCACAGCGGCTCTTTACCATGTGATCATCTGTGTCCAATCACAGCTGATCACAGTGTACACAGGATTTGTCAGTTATCGGCATTCCTCTCCTCACGCTGACAGCTGACATCAGTGCCCATCAGTGCAGCCTCATCAAAGCACACCAGTAAAGGAGAAAAATCACTTACAGTATTTAAAAAATTTTATAACAGAAACAAAGTAAAATTTTTTATTTATTTATTTTTTTAAATTAGGGCTTTTTTCATTTGTTTAGCAAAAATTATAAAAAAAAACCCAGTAGTGATTAAATACCACCAAAAGAAAACTGTATCTGTCTGAAAAAAATTATACAAATTTAATTAGGGTATAGTGTTGCATGACAGCGCATCTGTCATTCAAAGTGCAACAGCACTGAAAGCTGATAATTGGCCTGGGTAGGAAGGAGGTGAAAGTGCCCAGTAGGCAAGTGGTAAAAGTAGAATTCCAGACTAACACTATTACTAAACTAAAAATGTTTCCTTCCCCATCCTCCTACCTAACCTGTATATAAAGACCATGGGTTTGCCCACCTATTTCGTGTCCGCACTGGTCTAGTCACGTTATCCGCAGCTCTGTCTCCCCCGTGTCAGAGCGGTAATTGCAAGGGAGAGGAGGAAGCGCCGACAATGGCTGGGGTATGGAAGCCTACAGGTGACATCACCACTCCCAGAATTTCCAGTTGTCGCTGAATGCTCTTTACTCTCCCCTGCAGCCGTCGTTCACTGACATAGGGGTTTACGTGACCAGACCGGAGTTGACAAGAAATTGGTAAGTATACATGTCTTTTTTAATATAGGTTTGGCAGCACTGGTAGCAGGAAGGAGAAGGGGACATTTTTAAATGTAGCATTGGGCAGGAACTCCACTTGTAGGCCTGTTTATATGTAAAAAGCTAGGGTCTATAAATAGAATTAATATATATTCAAAACAGAAGATATTTCATTCAGTGCTGTGACCGTGGAGTGCCCGCTCACACAGCACATATCCTGTCAGCAATCTTGGTGACGGACAGCACAAGTAACCTTTCCCTAGCCTGATATGGCATATTGCAGAACAGGAGATTACTACGCTGCAAATAAAACTCATACTGTGCTTGGCAATTCAATTTTGAAAACTGCTACACAGCTGTTTATGTATATTTGTTTTTTTGTTCACATTTTCTTTATACGGTTGATGTATGCTTCCTGGGTGTTTATTTTCGCAATCAAAAAAGCCTACTAAGTAGATAATGAGGGAAGATATATACTTCTAACATGCCGATTATATAACCTGCATTGCATTGTAGCCTTTATATATATATATATATATATATATATATATATATATATATATATATATATATATATATATATATATATACTGCCTCCATATACCAGTGAGATCCGAACATCCCTATTGGCGTACCAGTTGCAATGCCCAGAATGACCTCTCTTTATTATGGGAGATTTCAATTGTTGCTTAGACTTAACATTGGATAAACATCCCCCACCTCCAATGGGGAAGGGAACTCACCGTACAGCCCTTTCAAAGATTTCCAGTGAATTAGGCTGGATAGACCCTTGGAGAGGCATGCATCCAGGAGAAAAACTGTTTTCCTGTTTCTCCAAGACACACACATCCTTATCCACGATAGACATGTGCCTGTGTAACGCTCGGTAGGTTAATTGGCTCCTGTCTAAAATGGTCCTAATATGTGTATGTATGAATGTGAGTTAGGGAGCTTTGGTTGTAAGCTCCTTGGAGGGCAAAGACTGATGTGAATGTACAATATATATGTAAAGTGCTGCCTAAATTGACAGCGCTATATAAGTACCTGTAATAATGAAAAACGTACACCGATCAGCCATAACTTTATGACCATCCACCTAATATTGAGTAGGCCCTCTTTTGCTGCAAAACAGCCCTGATCCATCAAGGCATGGACTCCACTAGACCTCTGAAGATATGCTTTGGTGTCTGGCACCAAGTAATTAGTAGCAGGTCCTTGAAGTCCTGTAAGTTGTGAGATGGGGCCTCCATGGATTGACGTGGGGCCTCCATGGATCGGACTTGTTTTTTCAGCACATCCCACTGATGCTTGATTGGATTGAGATCTGGAGAATTTGGAGGCCAAGTCAACACTGCAAACTCATTGACGTGTTCCTCAAACCATTCTTGAACCATTTTTGCAGTGTAGCAGGGCTCATTATCCTGCTTAAAGAGGCCACTGCCAAAAGGGAATACCGATTCCCGCGAAGGGGTGTACTTGGTCACCAGCGATGTTTAGGTAGGTGGTATGTCTCATAGTAACATCCACATGAATGGCAGGACCCAAGGTTCCCAGCAAAACATTCCCCCAAAGCATCACACTGCCTCAGCCTGCTTGCCTTCTTTCTATACTGCATCCCAGTGCCACATCTTTCCCATTTAAGCAATGCACCCAGCCATCCTCATGGTGTAAAGGAAAAAGTGATGCCTCAGACCAGGCCACCTTCTTCCATTGCTCCATGGTCCAGTTCTGATGCTCATGTGCCAATTGAATAAGCTCATGGCTGTGGACATAGGTCAGCATGGGCACCCTGACCAGTCTACGACTACACAGCCCCATGCGCATCAAACTGCAATGGCCATTTTTTTCTGCTTTCAACACATCAACTGTATGGACAACATGTTTACTTGTTGCCTAATATATCCCACTGACATTTGGATGCCAATTTAACAAGATAATCAATGATATTCACTAAAAGCAGATCTCCACCCAATAGGGAAAGCTCCGCTTATTAGCACCCTCCATAGCCACATTTGGTATTTTTGGGGGGAAGGGGGTACCTGCTCCCACTTCTGGCTTAATCACTGCGGTGATCTACAAGCATGTTTGGCCCCCCCTCCTCCTCCCGGAACACGGACAGGTCCCAGAAGACTGTGGGACCATTCAGAAAGCACAGCGCGACTCGCACATGCGCAGTAAGAACCCGGTTGTGAAGCCGGAAGGCTTCACTGCTGGTTTCCCTTACTTAACCCTCCTCTTGTGTTAGGGTCAAAACTGACCCATTTTCAGGTTTTGAATGTCTATAAGTATCACATAAATTTGTTTATTGCATCAAGATTTTTTTACTTTGTCAGGAACCTCTATTTAAACAATGTAATAGAAAAATAATCCTTTTCACTAAATTATAAAATACTGTGGTGAAAATTAAGACGTTCATGGTGTTAGGGTCAATTCTGACCCAGTTATAATATAGGATTTTAGGACACTAATAAGTTCCAAAACTGAAATCATAAACACTCTCTCTGCTTAGTAACAGTGACAGCCAATCCCCTCTCAACCCTGTGAGCTGTAGTTAGGGAGGGGCCTATCTCTTTTCCTGCTTGTCTGCTTCTCTAAATAAAGTGAAGAAACATAGGACAAATTCATTTCAGAGTTGCTGACTTTATTTTACCATTTTTTAAATTTGACAATGAGAGGTATGCTATCAAAAGAAAGGTCTAGGGGGTCACACCAAAAATATTAAAACCAATCTTTTCAAGGATAAAGAAGCCTAACAAGGTAACCAAGAGGTAAGAAACAAATTTGATGATAAATAATTATTCAGAGGGTATTTTATGGCTGATTTAAAACACGGGTCAAAACTGACCCTAACATCATGGATAGTAACGGAATTCTAACATAAGAGGAGGGTTAAATTGCCGGTACTTGCACCCAGAGCTGATTAAAGAATCGCCTCGGGTGCCGACATCAGTGGATCCCTAGACAAGTAAGTATTCTTATATAAGAAGTCAGCAGCTACAGTATTTGTTTTTTTGGGAGACTGGAGCTGTTGTCACCGATGTTGTCGCTGTCGCAGCTGGAGGCCGCATCCATCTTCACCCGTCTTCCTTCCGGGTCCGCATGCATGGAGGAGCCGCCAGTCATGGCACGGGGCTCTGAAAACACAGCTCGGGTGGCCATTCCTACAGAACACATGCGCCGATGACATCATTGGCAGCATATGCAGTAAGTATCTCCTAAACGGGACACGTTTAGGAGATATTTACAGTACCTATAGGTAAGCCCTATTAAAGGCTCACCTATAATTACAATCAATCAGTGGAAGTTTACTTCCACTTTAACCAGTCAGTGGTCATAAAGTTATGGCTGATCAGTGTATATCAATACTGGTCTATACTTCAGAAATAAGAGGATTGGCATCTTTGAAGATTAAGAAGAATGCAGAAGTGTTTGGATCCTTAAAACAGGGACAGTCGAGAGCTATGCCTTTGATGGATCAAGGTCTAGAGGATGTAATTATTCATTTGGACGCTGCATCACTTTGCTAGACAAGTATAAAGGGCATATCACCCAGCTAAGATAATGCTGTTAGGAAAGGCTTGAGGTCTACCACCACATAACCCCAATTTTCTCTTGCATTATATCCCTGGGTTAAAAAAATCGTGGGCTTGTGCGTTGTGATGAAAATGATTAGGATTGTTGACTGTTTGTTTATTTTTCTGGCCTTAGACATCACAAACAAATAACAGCAGATGTGTATAATTTACCAGCTCTCTAAACTCAGTCAGAGCATTGGAAATCTCATTTGGGTTTAAAAGCTGCGTGCTTCTGACTCAGACGAGGCTTGATGTATGAAACATACACAGAATGTTTTGACAAATATTTTGAAGGCATGGTAATCCCAGCAAAACAAATTAAATTATGGAAATTAAATATAGAAAGAGGATATTGCTAAAGTTGCTTATGGGGGCCCATCAATGCTTAGCCTTGGACAGCCTTTTGGCATTGGGTAAAGATCTAAATCACGATCAATGCCAGTCCTTGACACTTAAAGCGCATGTACAGCGCTTCTCCTTGAAAGTATTTTCAATATTAGAAGTTTATTCTTAATGGAGACTGTCTCCAGTAAAAAAAAAAAAAAAATGAATAAAAAAAAAAAGATAGCTGGGGTTTGTTTGTTGGGGGTTGTTTTTTTTAAATGTAAACCCTAAACTTACATTGCAGTCCAGTGACATCATGGGTCTTTCCTTTTCATTCTCGGCAGTTGGCAGCTCTTCCTTTTGGACTGAAGGGTGCTTATGTAATGGTGAGTGAGTGGTGCTCAGTTCAGTAGTACTTTGAGTCTAGAATACTGTAAAAACACACACCAGAGGGCGCAAACACCTAGTGCATTACCACCATAACCATTTATTAAAAAATGCAATGATATCATACTCACAAATGCAGAAAAATCAGGCTTTTTAAGAAAATAGGTCCAGCAAGTGGGGCGGGTATCCTCATCCAATGCCACAGGGTGGAGAAGTTTACGCATTTCAGGGGGGCAGGCCCCCTTCCTCAGAGCCCTGAGCTTTTTTTTTTTTAAAAAAAAAAAAAAAAAAAAAAAAAGAACAAACATGTCATACCTACCTACCAGTTTTGCACAGAGCAGCCCTGATCCTCCCCTTTTAGGGTTTCCTGCCAGTGCTCCTGGCTCCTCCCTTCTACTCCCGCTGAATGGTCCCATAGCAAGCCACTTGCTATTGGGGCAGATATGTGCGCTCGCTCCCGAGCCGTCTCTGTGGGGCTCATCCCCCCCCCACCCCTCACTGGCTGTTATTGACAGCAGCAGAGCCAACAGCTCCCACTGCTATCTCCTATGAGGAGGCGGAGAGCCAAAAGAGCTACTGCGCTCGGGAGCATCGCTGTATTAAGTTTGGGCTCAGGTGAGTATAAGGGGAGAGGGGTGAGCTACATGCAGGGCCGCTGACAAGTCAGTACAACTGGTCCTGTTGTACTGGGCCCAGGCCTCATCAGAAAAGCTATACAAGACCCATAATTTTTAACAGCAGCCCTGGCTACATGCTGGGCCCCCCTACTGGGCCCAGGCCTCATCAGCTAAACAGGGGGGCCCAGGGCAGCTTTATTGTTCACTTCTGCCTAAATGAATGAATTGATTTTACTAGACCACACCCCTGTTCCTACTTGCTTACCGGGGCTTAAATTGTTTTTTCCTGGGTCCCATGACATCAACAGAGGAGCCCAGGAGGTGGAAGCAGAGGAGAATTTTTATTTTATTTTTTTCATTTTCGGGACGTAAGCAGGTAAAGTCGGTGTCGCTGTTCTGCTGCACCTCGGGGGTGGTGTAGGCGGGGTTGGGGAGGCCCCATCAAGAAGGCTATACAAGTCCCCATGATTTTAACAGCAGCCCTGGCTACATGCTGGGCCCCCCTACTGGGCCCAGGCCTCATCAGCTAAACAGGGGGGCCCAGGGCAGCTTTATTGTTAATTTCTGCCTAAATTAATGAATTGATATTATTAGACCACACCCCTGTTCCTACTTGCTTACCAGCTTAAATTGCATTTCCCTGGGCCCTATCACGTCAACAGAGGAGCCCAGGAGGTAGAAGCAGAGGAGAATTTTTTTTTTTTTTTTTTTCATTTTCGGGACATGAGCGGATAAAGTCAGTGCCGCTGTTCTGGGGCACCTCAAGGGCGGTGTAGGCGGGGTTAGGGAGTACCCATCAGGAAGGCTATACAAGACCCCACGATTTCTAACAGCAGCCCTGGCTACATGCAGAAGGCCGTTTACCCTAATGCAGAAAATATCTTTAGAACCACTTTTACAGTGCTCCCCCTTTACCTCCTTGGCTGTTACTGACATAATCCTGGTATCAAAGCTTGTGATGTCCCCCGTCCCCCATCAGGGAACAGTGCCCCACCCTCTCGCTTGGACACTAGACCCAAGTACTTCATCATGGAAAGAGGTCACATACTTCTCCCATTCCTGGAAACACCGGGGAAGAAGCGATGGGGATTGCAGTTAAGAGGATTACAAGGTGGGTGGAGGATGAGCTGTGAACAAGCTCTGTTCTGAGGAAAGCAGTATCACCCTCCTGGCTCTGCTGTCTGGCAGAGGGGTATGAATCACAAAAATGGCTGGGCAGCAAATCCTTTGGCAAACAAGTTCCCATACAGTATGTATACTTCAATGGTGTACTCGGTTTCTTGCCTTGAGGTCAGCAGATCCATCCTTCTCCTTTGAGACGGTTAATACCCGATACATGGCAAGGCCATCACATGATCTTGTCAGAACATTTTGCATCCTCTATCAATTTCTGCCCAAATATGAAAAGCGTTACAAACGGCACAGTCTGCATTAAAAAAAAAAAAAAAAAAAGAAAAAAAAAAAAAAGGCTCTTCTTACATAACTCACTCTTATCTACATTTTCTTTACTTGTGATCTGCTTGTGTAATATTTGCATGCCTCCGTGAGCCATCACCCTTAATAAATATGCAGATGTACAGCCGCTTACATCGATTACAAAATCTCTGTCTTCTATTTCTAAAATAAAATCTATCTGGTTAATCATTATACGCCATGCAGAACAGTGAAGGAAAAAAAAAAATCCTCTCGTCTCTATAGCTTTTAAAACAAGCATCTTGACTGTTTAAGGGAAATCTCCATTATGAAAACAGCTCACGAGCACGGCGGCAATTGACGGGGAAGCGTCAGAAACAATATATGTGAGATCTCCACATGCTTCTGAAGTGAAGTGCTTTGCTGTATGGACGTAAGGCACTTAAAAGGTTACATGAGGACTCTGAAATGCTGACCTGAATTACCAGAGGAAATACATACATTAACAAAGATTCACTTATCTGAGAGGATTTTCTGAAGCGCGCGCACACGCAAACGTCAAAAGCCTTTAACCCTTGTGTGGCAAGCAAGAGCAATGTATGCCAAGCAGAGATAACATATAGAGCAGAATTTAAAGGGACCGTAGGCACAAATTAACAAGTTGGTTTATACAAAAGAGCTTTTAATTATAGGAAGATATCTATGGATCTGTGAGCTTGTTTGTAAAGATTTCAGATGAAGGCGATACAGTGTAGAGCAAATCTTTTCCTGCATGCAGTTAACATCTTGCCAGGGAGTGCCAGAGTGGATTCTTGTTAGATGCTACTGGTAAGCCTCCCTAAAGAGTTAGTAAAGTCTGCTTCCTATTTTTTAAAAAATGGGTCCAACGGCAACTTTAGCCACTTCAATATTGGGCACTTTCACCCCCTTCCTGCCCAGACTAATTTTCAGCTTTCAGCGCTGTCCCAAATTAAATGACAATTGTGTGGTCATGCAAGATTGACGATATGATATTTTTATCATTTTTTTCACACAAATAGAGCTTTCTTTTGGTGGTATTTAATCACTATTCCTTTTTTTCAATTTTGCTAAATAAATAAAAAAAGACCGGAAATTTTGAAAAAAAAAAAACAAAACAGTTTTTCTATGTTTCTTTTATAAAATTTTGCAAATAAATAACCTTTCTTCATAAATGTAGGCCAACATGTATTCTGCTACATTTCTTTGGTGAAAATAACCCAAACCAGTATATATTTACTGTAGTCTGTAAGAAAGTTAGAGTCCACTAACTTTGGTATACAGTATATCTGAAAATTGATCAATCCCGATGTACTGACGACCGTTCATATTTCCGAGGTCCAAAAATGCCATGACAGTACAAATAGCCCCATAATAACCCATTTTTGGAAAGTAGAGAGTCCAGGGTTTTTAGGTTTTTGAAGTTATCATATTTTGCAATTTTTTTTTTTTTACATACGGTCAACAGCATCATCATATAACTGGTGTAGCAGTGATCAGGGACACTGACTGGTGACAGTATGTAAAATATATATATATTTTTATATTTAATAATTTTTTTCCAAATAGTTTTTTCATATTACATGTTTTGTATAGTGTTACCATAGTAACATTGTATCACTCTGGGGAAGTAATCAGGATTTTTTATGATTGTCATGTGATCTGCTGTGATTGGTCACCGCGATCACATGGTACCAGCAGCGGGCCGGTACAGTGATAAGTTATCAGCTGTGTCGGGCTGAGGCACGTTTTTCGACCAGACGAAGATGGCTGGAACCAGGGTGAGCCGTGACAGTGCAGAGCTCGAGGGCTCCGTTTGTAGGTATGTCGTGAAAACTAGTACATTATGGCTTAACCACTTCCTGCCCAGCCTATTGAAAAATGACGTCCACAGCCCAGACAGGACTTTTGTTGTTTCGGGTGGACATCATTTTTCAATAGGCTGGGTAGGAAGTGGTTAAGCCATAATGTACTAGTATTCACGACATACCTACAAACGGAGCCCTCGAGCTCTGCATTGTCACGGCTCACCCTGGTTCCAACCATCTTCGCCTGGTCTTTTTTCCGGGTTTGGTATCTTCAGCTACTTGAAATGGCCTGGCCAGGGTGACGTCATGCGGGACTAACCTTGCAGTGGCACACAGAGCGGGCTGTAAATGTGGTCTGAGCTGCACATTTGCGGTTTAGATCACATTACCCGCTGACAGGCAGGAGGGAGATTTATGCCATTAGAGACCTCTAGGGTCTCTTCTCTTATAAAAAACACTGCCTGCCAGCTATTTTTCTAATGACTACGACTTTAAAGTGGTAAACCACAAACCAAAAATGTAATAGGTTGAGGCTTACCAATCCTATTAGGCTTTTTGCGCCCCCTCTGTTTTCACCTGGTGATCTGGTCAGTAACACACCTCCCATATTAAACTGTCCCCACTCTGGATAAGGGAGCACAGGAGCACCTTTGAACAGCAGCATTGTCAGTCTTGGGGGGAAAGGGGAGTGTTAGATGAACTACCAGATTTAGACACACTACCAAATTGAAGCCAAACTCCAGCAGTTACAGTAACAGTTTTGTTCCTTTTGAGATAAAGGTTTTACATAAATAATAAAAAATTATCATTGTAAGCACCAGGTGTGCTGTGATTTTGAAAAAAAATGCAGTGCATAATGAACTGATGGATGGTGGTTTTGCTGTGTGCAGCCCTTGGAGAGGGTTCATCCATCAGTCTGGGACTTGTCTAGGCTAAGCAAAAGTCTATTGCATGGATTCCCCAACACTTGCTGAAAAGCCAGACTGATTAGTGAACCAGAGAATTAATCCAGAGCATTAATGAACGAACTACTGACAATAAGCCCTAATGTTTTTTAATATATATTTTTGGGTTACATGGACCACAACTGTAGCAATAGGTATGGTGGAGGAGAAGGGTTTGTACTAGATCCTTGCTGATGTTCTCTGTGGTTCCTGAACACTTTTGAATCATCTTGCAGCTGAGATATTTGCTGAGGCTTCCCATGGCCTTAAAGCTTTGGATTGATGATCTTTGATACTTAACGTTGTCTAGATTACCTATAATTTGGGGTCTATTCTTTGGTTTTGCATGTTTTAGTGGTGGTGGAATTCACAGAACTTATAATTATAATCACATGTGGAGGAAACACAGCTGACCGTAACAGTGGAGTGGTGCTGGAAATTGATTGGATTAATTTGTTTAATTGAACTTTACATGACTATTCATTGCATCATCAAAGCAGTGGAGGAATTCATTGAACTTTAAATACATACACTATAGTATCAAAAGTTTTGGGATGGCACGCACGCACACAAACTTTAATGGCATCCCAGTCTTAATCTGTAGGGTTCAATATTGAGTTGGCCCACCCTTTGCAACTATAACAACTGTAACTCTTCTGGGAAGACTGTCCACAAGGTTTAGGAGTGTGTCTATGGGAATATAAGATATAAGGAGTGAGTCACGCGCTGTCTGGGGGAATGTAAAATCTAGGCAAACTTTTCCCAAATGCTGCATGTACCGGTACTGAAAACCATGCAGTAAAAGCTAAAAAGAGGGGGGTGGGGGGTACTGCGCTTCTGGGAAATATTAAGATAAGTCAATTAATAAATAAATAAAACTCAAATATGTGATAAAATGTGTATACGTGAAATAAAATCCCTCACAGGGGTGGAAACACTAAATTGGTGTATAAATTACTATAATATATTCCGTGTAAAATCAGTCCATATGAAGATAATAAAACAATAAAACCTTCATAAAACCATTAAATAGAAAGTAAATCGGTGTAATTCAAAAAATAAATCATAAGGTATTCTACTCTTAAATATAAAGATAATTCAAGTGACAGTTAAAGGTGCTCAGTGCTTTAAATAAGTTGTGCAAAGGTTTACTTAGTCCATTATAAACATTACTGGTGACCAAAAAATACAAAGCTCAAAATTAATAGTCCAATGTATTCAAATCAATCAAATGTCAAAAGATGGTGTTAACCCTCCACCTAACACCGTGAACAAAACGTGGGGTGCTTCTTCGTGGCTCAGCCACTCACTGGTGAATGAGATCTGGGAGAGACATATAAAGGAGCGTCACTCTCGGCCAATCGCAATCCCCTGAAGAAGCCACGTGAGCGGAAGTGGCGTAACGCGTAGGGACGCCTTCCCGGAAGTGACGCAGGTACGCGGAAGTGAGGACCGCGATCTCTCCTCTGATTGTTTGCGCACGTTTTTGAACAAGCAAATGTGAGGTTTTTTTTTTTTTTTGTTGAAATAAAGCCGTTTTTACACGACAATATTGCACTATCTTGAGCCTTTTGATTTTGAGATTCATCGGCCACCGTGAGAGGACAGGAGGCTGAGCCATTCTAGGCAGTATGAATACCGTCATTGACTTAACAGAGTAGGAGTGGAGAGAAGCCCTTGGGATTTCTGAAAGGTGCATGTTCTGAGAGATTGAGGTGAGCGATTAGCACACCCAGAGGGGTACACGAAGGAGAAGAAGCACCCCACGTTTTGTTCACGGTGTTAGGTGAAGGGTTAACACCATCTTTTGACATTTGATTGATTTGAATACACCATTGGACTATTAATTTTGAGCTTTGTATTTTTTGGTCACCAGTAATGTTTATAATGGACTAAGTAAACCTTTGCACAACTTATTTAAAGCACTGAGCACCTTTACCTGTCACTTGAATTATCTTTATATTTAAGAGTAGAATACCTTATGATTTATTTTTTGAATTACACCGATTTACTTTATATTTAATGGTTTTATGAGGGTTTGATTGTTTTATTATCTTCATATGGACTGATTTTACACGGAATATATTATAGTAATTTATACACCAATTTAGTGTTTCCACCCCTGTGAGGGATTTTATTTCACGTATACACATTTTATCACATATTTGAGTTTTATTTATTTATTAATTGACGTGTCTATGGGAATGTTTTACCATTCTTCCAGAAGTGCATTTGTGAGGTCAGGCACAGATGTTGGACAAGAAGGTCTGGCTCGCAGGCTCCGCTCTAATTCATCCCAAAGGTGTTCTATTGGGTTGAGGTCAGGACTCTGTGCAGGCCAGTCAAGTTCCTTCATCCCAAACTCACTCATCCATGTCTTTATGGACCTTGATTTGTGCACTGGTCCAAACCATTTGGTGGAGGGGGGATTATGGTGTGGGTTTTTTTTTTTTTCCAGGGTTTGGGCTTGGCCCCTTAGTTTCAGTGAAGGGAACTCTTAAGGTGTCAGTATACCAAGACATTTTGGACAATTACATGGTCCTAACTTTGTGGGAATAGTTTGGGGATGGCCCCTTCCTGTTCCAACATGACTGCACACCAGTGCACAAAGCAAGGTCCATAAAGAAAGACATAATTGAGCGAGTGTGGGATGGAGGAAGTTGACTGGCCTGCACAGAGTCCTGACTTCAACCCTATAGAACAGTGGTCCTCCACTCCGGTCCTCAGGGCCCACTAACAGGCCAGATTTTAAGTATTACCTTGGGGAGATGCAGACTAGAGTACTGCAATCACTGAGCAGCAAATGATATCACCTGGGCTGTATTTCAGTTATCTTGCAAACCTGGCCTGTTAGTGGGCCCTGTAGGCCAGGGTTGAGGACCACTGCTATAGAACACCTTTAGGATGAATTAGAGCAGAGACTGCAAGCCAGGCCTTCTTGTCCACATCAGTGCCTGACCTCGCAAATGTGCTTCTGGAAGAATGGTCAAATATTCCCATAGACACACTCCTAAACATTGTGGATAGCCTTCCCAGAAGAGTTGAAACTGTTATAGCTGCAAAGGGTGGGCCAACTCAATATTGAACCCTACAGACTAAGACTGGGATGCCATTAAAGTTCATGTGCGTGTAAAGGCAGGCATCCCAATATTTGTGACAAAATAGTGTATATTCATTTGAAATGTATTTAAATTGTGTTCATAGCAATGGTATTTTTTTGCATCATTGAAATGTTGGTGGCACCATACTGAATTATACAGTTAGGTCCAGATATATTTGGGCACAATTTTCATACTTCCGGCTCTGTATGCCACCAGAATAAACTTAAAATGCAACAATCCAAATGAATTTGAAGTGCAGACTTTCAGCTTTAATTCAAGGGGTTGAACATATATATCAAGTAGAAATTTTAGGAGCTGCATCAATTTTTATACACAGTCCCCCCATTTTCAGGGGCTCAAATGTAATTGGACAAATGAATAGAATCATAAATAAAATGTTCATTTTTAATATTTTGTTGAGAATCATTTACTGGCAATGACTGCCTGCAATTTGGACCCATGGACATTACCAAAGACTGGGTTTCTTCCTTTCTGATGCTTTGCCAGGCTCTAACTGCAGCTGTCTTCAGTTGTTCTTTGTTTGTGGGTCTTTCTGCCTTTAGTTTTGTCTTCAACAAGTGAAATGCATGCTCAATTAGGTTGAGATCAGGTAATTGACCCAGCCCTTGAAGAATATTCCACTTCTTTGTATTGAAGAGCTCCCGGGTTGCTTTTGCAGTGTGTTTTGGATCACTGTCCATCTGTACTGTGAAACGCTGTCCAATAAATTGTGCTGCATTTAGCAGAATCTTTGCTGAAAGTATATCTCTAAACACTGCAGAATTCATCCGGCTGCTTCTGTCTTCTGTCCTATTATCAATAAACACCAATGACCCAGTGCCACTGGAAGCCATGCATGCCCATACCATCGAACTGCCTCCACCATGTTTTACAGATGACGTGTGCTTTGGATCACGAGATGTTCCATACCTTCTCCACACTTTTTTCTTCCCGTCATTCTGGTACAGATTAATCTTAGCTTCATCCATCCAAAGAATGCTTTTCCAGAACTAGCCTGGCTTTTTTAGATGTTTTTTGGCAAAGTCTAATCTGGCTTTTCTATTCTTCAGGCTTATAAATGGTTTGCACCTTGCGGTGAACTCTCTTCTCTTGACTGTAGACTTTGATAATGATATGCCCACCTCCTGGAGAGTGTCCCTTCACGTGTCTGGATGTTATAAATGTGTTTTTCTTCACCATAGAGAGGATCCTGCGATCATCCACCACTGTTGCCTTCTGTGGACGTCCAGGCCTTTTTATGTGGCTGAGCTCACCAGTGCGTTCTTCTTTCCTCAGAATGTACCAAACTGCTGATTTTGCCACTCCTAATGTTGGTGCTCTCTTAAGGATTTCCTTAGTTTTTGAAGCCTAGATTCCAAATGCAAATACCACACTTAGATTGAACTCCAGACCTTTTACCTTGTTAATTGATCAAGAAATAAAGGAGTAGCCCACACCTGGCCATGAAACAGCTTTTGATTCAATCGTCCAATTACTTTTGGTCCCTTGAAAAAGGGGGGATGGCTATTCTTAAGAACTGTAATTTTTAAACCCTTCCTCTGATTTGGATGTACATACCCTCAAATTAAACCAGAGAGTGTACACTTTCAGCCCATATCCATTATATAACTATAGCGTGAAAATGTTTAGGTAAATACATAAAAAAAAAATTGTGCCTGTGTAAAAATATAGATGGACCTAACTGTTTATAAGTATATGCATTTTTAGAGTGGACTATAGCAATAGTGGTGGAACCAACATTAGATTATATCCACTGGTTATGTGATTTTTTATTTTCATGCACTAGTTTTTAAGTGTGTTTGAAAGCAGTTGTGACAAACCTTTGTTCACTTATTTTGTGCACCAAGCAAATTTTTTCTTCCATTTTACATTGTAAGCACCTCTGACAATGTTAAATGGTTTTTCTTAACCCTCTAACTGCTACATCTGCAGTAGAACTTGAACAACAACAGACTTAGACCCCGTTCACACTGGGGCGATCCGACTTGCCGGGGCGACCTCACAGGTCGCGGCGCACAGCTCGCACCGCAACCTCGGAGCGGCCGGCACGGACTTCATAACATTGAAGTCAATGCAGGTCGCTCCAGGTCGCCCCAAAGAAGCTCCGGACCCTTTTTCTAAGTCGGAGCGACTTGTGTCGCTCCTATTAGAACGGGTCCACAGCTTCTCTGTGGCAGGCGACCTACGGCGACCTGTCAAGCAACCAGGTCGCCTGACAGGTCGCCCCAGTGTGAACGGGGTCTTAAAGTGAAACTAAACACACACTGTTTAATTTACATTGTCCCTTCTGTTTCTGTATGTGGAAAACGGCACTGTAATTAAATTAAAAATTCAGAATTGATATACAGCTGTCACATGACCCAGCTCTCTCCCAGCCTGTCTTCAGGCAAACATAAGCAGGAGGAGCTTCTAGTCGCCTGCTGCTGGTCACGTGCTAAAAATAAAAAAGCAGAATTTGGAATAGAGTCAAGATAATTCATACCAATAAACTGTTTAAATTGTCATATCAATATATATTTGAAATCAAATCTTTATTATGTTTTGGCAATACCATGGTGTGGGTGGATTTCTGCCAAGTCACAGGCTGTGTCACGCCCCTCCAGCCTGTGTCTTTGAATGACAGGGAGGTAAAGCCTCCATTAAGCTACATGTCAAATCCGCCCCCATTACGTTTAGCTGGTTAGTGAGCGGGCATGGAGGAGAGAGGAAGGGAGTGGGCTGCCATTTACCACTGTGTATACGCCCGCATGTGTGATTCTATGTACTATGTTCTACATGGCCTGCTCAGATGTGATAGGGAGGAAATGCTCAGTATAGAAACTCACTGGAAACTGAGCATGTGCAGAGTTGCCACCACAGCTGCAACTGTGGATGAATTTGGGACATGGACAGAAGGGGGGGAGGTAGAGAACAGCAGGATCAACCAGGTTTTTTGAGGAATACAAAAAAAATCTCATAGTGACTGAGTGAGTATGAACAGCATTTAATACACCATTTATATTGATCGTTTTTTATGATGTGGGTTTAGTGACACTTTAATGAGTGGATCACCAGCTAAAAATTAAAGGAATAAAGCCTAAAAAAAGAAAACGAATGCAGCCACCACATCTAATAATTGGAAAGATGCAATCTAATAAATGTTTGCTTTTGGGTTTAATACTGCTTTAACCCTAAGATGGCTGAGAGGCAACAACAATCTGAAAGGCAACTTTACAGATATAATCCAATGTCTCTCTTCCTGTACAAATACAGTAACCTTAGATTTTCTGAATTTGTGAAAGTTAGTAGTAGCTCTTAGAAAAACCTACAGTATACATAAAAATGAAAAGGTTGCCACTGCCGACCCCACTGAGAATATGGTTACTACTACCTCAACACACACTGACCCAGAACCAGAATGAAACAAACTTAGGACTTGTGATCATCTGCATGCCTGTATCAGGTCTGTGATTTGGTAAACTGAAAGGAGAGATCAGCAATGGCATCCTTCCAACAACTTTTAAAGCAGTATTAAACTAAAAACCAAAAAGGTTTTTTATTGCAGCTTTCCAATCAGATGTGGTGGCTGCATTCGTTTTCTTTTCTTAGGCTTTTTTCCCCTCGGTTTTTACCTGGTGATCTGGCCAGTAACACACCGTCTGTATTGGAGAGAAACAACTCCGGATGAATGAACGCAGGAGGCACAGCAGACAGCAGCACTGTCAAGACTGGGGGGAGGGGAGTGTTAGAACTAGCAGATTTAGATACACTAACTAATTGAAGCCAAACTCCAGATCACACTATAATTAGTACAGCAAACTGATTTTTTTTTTTTTACTTCTGGGATAAAGGCTTTACATGAATCAATAAAAGCTGATCAGTTTTATCGCCCCTGTCAGTGTTGGGTGGTTTGTCTCATCCATGTTAACTGATACATTCTGCTGGAGAGCTTGTGCTTTTGAAAAACAACAAATTTGCTGGCTTGATCATCAGATAATAAAAGAAAGAAAAAGAAAGAAAGAAAGAACGAACATAAAAAAGAAAAGTAACGCAGCTAAAAATTGTTATGCTGCAATATAATGTTTGTTTTTGGGTTTAATACTGCTTTAAAGTGTTTGTAACACTTTGCATCACAGATTTTGATTGACACCAGCGGGAGCTAATGGCTCCTGCTGCTATCAAACTGTCCAATGAGGAGAGGGACAGCAGCTGGAGCCACTGCACTCATGCATACCACTGGATCGGATCGGACTCCAGTAAGAAAAAAAAAAGGGGGGGAGCTGCAGCACAGAAGGTTTTTCATCTTAACCACTTTACCACTAGAGCATTTTGCTGTCTTACGTCTGGGCCACTTTTTACGATTCGGCGCTGTGCGACTTTAACTGACAATAGCGCGGTCATGCGACGCCGTACCCAAACGAAATGTACGTCCTTTTTTTCCCACAAACAGAGCTTTCTTTTGGTGGTGTTTGATCACCTGTGCGATTTTTACTTTTTGCGCTATAAACAAAAAAATAGCGTTTATTTTGAAAAAATAACAATATTTTTAACATTTTTTTATATGAAATTCCCCCCAAAAAAGATGTAAAAACCAATTTTTTTTTTAATTTTTGGCCAATTTGTTTTCTGCTACCCATGTTTGGTAAAAAAAAAAATCGCAATAAGCGTATTTTGATTGGTTTGCGCAAAAGTTATTGCGTTTACTAACGAAGGGAAAGATTTGTCATTTTTGGTGGGGTTTTTTTTTAACGAGTAATGGCGGCAATCTGCGATTTTTTTTTGCGGGACTGCGACATTGCGGCGGACAGATCGGACCCTTGACTGACATTTTTGACACTTTTGGGGGTACCAGTGACATTACTGCAGTAATCAGTGCTATAAATATGCACTGTTACTGTAAAAATGACACTGGCAGGGAAGGGGTTAATTTTATTGGAGAGGGAGGGGTTAATTTATGCCTGGTGCTTACTAACGTGTGGGGGGGGGAGGTGACTGAGTGAGCCAGGGACAGATCGGATGTTCAGCTATGCTGAACACTCCGATCTGTCACTTAGGAGATCCACCCGCTCTGTTTACACAGGCGGGCGGATCTCCAAACTGGATTCCCCGATGATCGGGGCAGAGCGGCGGCGATCGCCGCCGCTCCTCCCCTGGCCCGACTCCCGCTGTGAATGAAAACAGGGGGAGGAGTCTGGCAACGTGGGTCTACGTCGTCAGACCTACAAGAGCCACTTTGCTGCAGTAGCAGCACAGTGGCTAGTGTTAAAGTGGTTAATGCATACAATGCATTAAGGTGAAAAATCAAATGGCTACTGCTGATATCAATCTGTCCAATGAGGAGAACTACAGCAACTGGAGCCACTGCACTCGTGCATATCACTGGATCGGATCGACTCTGGTAGGAAAAATGGGGGGGAGCTGCAGCACAGGTTTTTCATCTTAATGCATACAATTAATTAAGGTGAAAAACCTAATGGCTCCTGCTGCTATCAATCTGTCCAATGAGGAGAGCGACGTCTTTGCATTGCATCTGGCCTCCCAGGGTCATAGAGGTGGCCATGGACCATCTGGTCCGCGGTCAGCTTCATTGTAAACAGCCGGAGGTTTCATTCTTCACACAGGCGAGTCGTGAGAAACACTGGAGGATGGAAGGAGGAGGGGGGGGGGGGACGTCCCCTCCCTCCCGTCACTTGTAAAAGAAATCAGGCAGCTAAATGCTTGCTCGCCTGCTGAAAAAAAAGAAAAAAAAAAAAAAAGATATCTGAATGATGCCTGCAGTCAGGCATCATTCAGATATCTCCAAAGTCCAGGACGTCATATGACGTCCTACAGGCGGGAAGTGGTTAATACTGCTCGGACCTTGAAGAATATACCCCCAAAAGCTTGTCCTGAATAATTGTATGTTAGTTCAAATAAAAAAGTATCACGGACAGTACTCAATTGTTTCTGTCGCAAGTGAACTACTACGGGTTTAATCCCCTCAAGCAAGATGGACAACAATATAGCATATGGATAGAATCCTATTTCTGGAAAAAATACAAGGCCTAGCAGCCAGCCAGACATCTGCATGTACCAACAGACCTTAAACGCTCCAAATTTCAATGATAAGTTCCTGTCAAACACAGACAGTTTTTTGGGTAAATGTTCACCTTGAGAGAACCTTGAACTAGGCATTCATCTTCCGCTAACGACTCTGCTCCTTGGAGCTGTCCCCAGCCTATGTTACATAGTGTCTAGAAGAACAAAGCGGGGACAACAGCCTAGTGAATTATATTTAAACACGGATTAAAACAGAGGAAAAAGGTGATTATATCCACAAACCGATAGAAAGGACAAGCTCATCACAAATATCCAAATACAGTGTCTCCACAACCACTAAGTCCACTTCTTCTATCCTGGGAAGATGCTCCATAGGTCTGCAGATAGTGACACATTTCAAGGAGGTCCCCCCCCCCCCCTTTATCAGAGCTATACCGATTCTACTGCCCTCCCTGCAGCCCTCCAACTGCAACAACAAACACACACTTGGAGGGACATGTTATGGAGGTTACACAGCAACGAATCATGTGACAAAAGAACGTAGCCCCATCAAGAGGCATTGTAAGAAACTTGTATAAGGGAATTATTTATTAGTTGATTACCGAAACACTTTTAGAGTTAGATGTGTTTTTTTAGCAAATGCAAGTTTCAACATGTTAGCCCTAAGGTAAAGGAAGTAAAGCCACAGCAAGTACCTCCAGTGAGCACTGCAGCTGACTGAAATTGAAGGAAATTTTTGTAGCTCAACACTTGATTAGTGGTTCAATGACTGACTTTATGATGAGTCAAATGTGTTTTTATTTTAGCAAATGCAAGTTTCAACATGTTAGCCCTAAGGTAAAGGAAGTAAAGCCACAGCAAGTACCTCCAGTGAGCACTGCAGCTGACTGAAAATGAAGGAAATTTTTGTAGCTCAATAATTTTAGCTCAACAATTGCAATGAAAAAAGCTTCCACGCCTGCAAAAGAGAATGCCACATCTCAGTACAGCTCCCTGATCATCACTTGTGATGACAGAAATCAGAATACCCCATGTCCCATCGGAGGTTAAATGTCAGCTAAGTAAATGCATTACTTAGAGATGAACAACGGTTTGGTGTTCAATATCCTGAAATATTCAGCATGTCTCTCCTCAAAAAGTAAACTGTGATTCAGATTTAATGAAGTATTTTACCTGGTAAGAATCTCATGCAGAGCAGCGAGGGTGGGAAGGAATACTACAAAACTCACGGCTGCAAGACTGGAAAAGCGTTTGCACCCAACAGGAACGTTTTTATTCCTCCACGATAAACATTTCCAAACTAGAGTAAAGCGGAATGTGTCGGGCATACTCATTCTAAAGCCATTGTAGTTTTCATAGAAATTCTCTATGTGAAAGGCGGCATGAGCCTCGAAGGATTCCTCTGTGTCTTGGATTACGTCTTCTCCTCCTCGCCTCCCAAAATAGATGTCAAAGTAAGGATCACTGTATACAAGGTGACAGTTTGTTTATTGCTAATGGAAACATATAAAGACATGAAGTTGCTTCAAAATGTTTTGGCAACTGTTTCCCTCCTGGTAACAATAATATATAATTGTTCAATCTCCCTAGGGAAAGGAGCAAAGTCTTCTGAGGCATATTAAAACAAGTAAATCCTTTATTTGGAATTAACATAATGAGCATGTATGCATTTCAAAACTAAATTTACAGCGCTTGTTATCAATTTGACTCCGACCACCCAAAACAAATACTTTAATTCTAAAATATAAGTGGATGATGAAATACGTGCCATCTAAGGACACCTCTGTAGCGCTCCAATAGAGAGCCACCAATATTCGCAGCAACTCCAATTTATGAGGGTCATTCTCAAGTGCCCACTGGTCTCCTGTTTGCACTGACACCTAGAGTCCTTAAGAAGAGGGTGCGCTAACTCCCCAAAATGCACTGGCTGTAGTTTATGAACCAGCAATGTGAACAAAAAACCTAATGATCATGGAGTCTTATCAAATGCCACACACCAAGCCCCAGTAATTAAAGTTCTCTATGACTGGTTTGCTCAGAGTCGAAAAATGCTCCTACTGGCAAGGGCACCTATGTTGCTGAAAAAAATATTTCCGACTGTATCACCGCTATGTTGGAGATGTTGGCCACGCATCTTCTGGCAGTGCCTGCTTATATGCCCTTTCTGGGATAAATTTCAGAAGATGGTATTTTAGCTTACTCGAAAACTACCCTGGGGCATTTTTATTGCATTTGACCCAGATGTCTAAACTCTGCTATAAGAAGTCACTTTTAGTCCACCTGATAAACGCAGTTAGGGTTTGTGAAATTCAAAAGCATAACTGTACTGAGCCCCCCTCACTAGGTCAACGGTTTGCTGTATTTGAGGTGGTTCAACTGATGGAGGACTTACTGTAACCTTGAAGTGAAGGGAGGAACAGCAGCAGAAGATTTGGTTTTACTGCACCACAGTTTAATTGCTATGATTAAAGCGTTCCTTACCCCAACACTTCATATTCCTGATATGTGGCTGCTGTACTACGTACTGGTATGAAGAAGTCTCCTGTTCTTCTTGTAATGCTTCCTTTTTGTGAAATTCCTGGTGTTTCTCCCAGTCCCTCTGTTTTAAAAACTGACCACACTAAAGCAAGAGAGCACACTGTGGTCAGTTCTCTAGCTATGCTGGGACCTCAGCCTACTCTCCTCCAATGATCAGACT
Organism: Pelophylax lessonae; assembly: GCF_965119305.1. Classification (NCBI taxonomy): domain Eukaryota; kingdom Metazoa; phylum Chordata; class Amphibia; order Anura; family Ranidae; genus Pelophylax; species Pelophylax lessonae. The sequence goes on from NC_138769.1 coordinate 24,253,428, forward strand.
TGTCCTGACACGCCCTCCCTGCCCAGCCATTCTTTGGGAGGCTCAGTGTGCTGCTGCTTCTTCTCCTCCCCCCAGGTCTTATGCAGCTGAGAACACAGGAAATGTGATCAGTTATAAATAAGGGGGAAAAAAAAGGTATTAATAAATGTTTTTTATATCTATACAAAAATGTTTTACTTTTCATTTATATTTCAAACTGAATAGGCTGTTTCACAAGGTGAATTTTTACAATCACTTTAGGATGCATTCACACTTGAGCGTAGCGTTTTCGCGTGTTTTTTTTACTGCAATTTTACCGCGATGTTCAGGCGTTTTTTTCAGGCGTTTTTGGAGGCAGGCATTGACATCAATCAAAAACGCTGGTAATCAGCCCAAAAAGAAGCTCATGTACTTTTTTCTTCTACAGGTGTTTTGCAAAACGCTCAGATGTGAACAGGGGCCATTTAAATGAATGGGGTTTTACTTGTTGGGCGTTTTGGAATGTTTTTTTTGAGCGTTTTTGGAGCTGAAAAACACTCAAAAATGCCCAGGTGTGAATGGAGCCTTAAGGCTTATTGCCTAAACGCATATTGTACTATGTACATTCCACTTGATGTAATAAAGGATGAGTTGCCAGCTCTTCACCTTATATTTCCATGTTCCATTAGTGTTGGGAAGACTCTCTGAGCAGGAGCACCATCAGTCCACCTCTGTGGGGAATCGGTCTGGGCGTTGCACTTTTCTTCTCATCGCATTTTCTTATTCCTAAGACTACCGTACCTGCCTCGTACTCATGGCTAGATTTGACCAGTTTTAGAAGCGCCCCGAACGCCACTAGTGAAATGCACTTGTGCATATTTCAGTAGTTCATGGTATGTTTCTTGGTCACTTTCCACAATCCCCCCCCCCCCCCTCACTTTTTTTTTTCCTTCTTCTCCCCTCTTCTGTATTTCTTTCTTCTCTATTATGTGTTTTTTTGTGGATGTTTTTTTGGTTTTCTTATGATAAAAGAGTTCCTCACATTCAGCAGGAAGCAAAACCCACCTAGGTGGGCGGTAGTATTTTGTGATCTAACACCCTATATGTTTTTCATAGGTGACTTGTCATATTGTATGGTCTATTGTCAGTTGTGATTCTGTATTATGGATTATATTGCTGCTCCGGTCAACTACTGGAAACTGGCTGTGGGGGGTTTTTGAGTGATGTGGTCACTATTCCGTATTGTACAGTTTTGTGGTTGGATTCAATAAAAGTCTAGAAAAAAAAAAAACTGCCCCTACTTTGGAAGAAGCTCACATAACTGCATTCTTCATGAAATAAATAAAAAATTCCAACATGGAGATTGAGACAGATAACGGCCACAACATAATGGACACAAACTAGTTCACTGGGTTTTGTCCTTTTTTTCTCTGAATCTTTTCCCATTACTGACTTACTCACCATGCCTTGTTCTGCACAGCATCTGTGTGAAGACATCTTTGTAGAGGCAGCACTTCGCTTCCTCATGTCAGAGCTACCCCCTTGATGACCATTAGGGTAAAATTCAAGGAGAAGAAGCATTAGAAAGCATAAATCCACAGAAACAGTGAAGAAAAAAGCAGTAGACTCTTTGCACTTTCAGGTACAGCTTCCTTTCCAACAAGGAGAACAATGAGAAGCAAGGTAGTGACATCACCAAACCTCACTTCAAGTCCCATGAGACTAGTGGCAGCAATGCTTTAGATCTGGGGTGTTGAACCTTTAAACCTTCCTAGGTCACAATGGAAGAAGAGGAATCGTCCTGGGCCGCACATAAAATACACTAACATGAAGGATAGCTCATGAGCAGAAAAATGTGACAGTCGCTGATATAAATGAGGAATAACATTTTGATTTTTTTTTTTGGGAATATTTTATTATTATTAAAGTATAATAGGGCAACATAAAACTAGTACAATATTTGACACAGTTTTTTATAAACTTAACACATAAATATCTGATTGGATGGATGTAGTAGCACTTCTCAATGAATTCTCAATGTGCTCTTTAGACATTTTGGTTCTAATTTTGCCCTTCGTGTGCTTCATCCTTGAAAATAGTTGTTCACAAATATAGGTGCTCCCGAAAACTGATGACATGAATAAAGCCTGATTGTGAAGATTCAGAGATTTTTCTTTGGGAAGATAAAACTTACAAAAGTCCAGTAAAAAGACACTATAATGCCCTATGTCCGTATATCTCCCCATCCGTTTGCGGGTGATATACGGACATAATGCATGGCAATGGGATTGCGGATGTCAGCGGACGGGATGATATGCGGACATACGGGCCAGATGACACTTGTGTCCGTGAAAAAAAAAAAAAAAAGTGCCGGAGCGGATCGCAATACGGTCCGCTCCATGTGAAAGAAGCCAAAATTTGTTCTGCGGCCGCATGCTTTTGCTAAGTGTGAACACATTTAAAAAAAAAAATAATAAAATAAAAAAACAACAGCATTTTTAAAGCGGATCTACACTGTATTTGAGCACAAAAAAAAACAAACACACTATTTAATTCATTTTTATTATTTTTATTATTGAAAGCAAACTCCCCTATCCATCCATGTCTCCAGGCTTTTTTGTTGAGAAATTACTTAAAAAAACGCCCCCGTGGCATTTCTGGCTGTGGCCATCTTGAGTAAGGGCAGATAATTAATGTAGCATTTATTTCCTGGGATCCTTCTGCCCTTAGCTCAGGCATGCAGGCAGGAGGGTGTGCTTGGCTGAGAAAACCCCACCTCTTCTCCTGAAGACATCCTGGGGAGGGATGTATGACATAATTTGCCTAGACAAGAACCCAGGAAGTAACTGACGAAATGTAAAAAAAAAAAAAATGTTAACAAGTAAATATGATATACTTTCCTGTCTATTTACTAATGCTAGCAGCATAAGGATAACGAATAATCCATGTCAATTGGGAGAGTGAAGTTCCACTTTAAGTTTAAGATTGTGTCGGGCTGCATTGACAGCTGTCTGAGGCAGCATGTGGCCATTGAGCTGCAGGTTGGACACCCCTGCTTTATATGAGATCACATTGATGATACACAGCAAGGTTACCGAACAGAATTGTCTAGTCACTGGAATTGTTCTATTTTGCAGTAGGACTTCAATCTAAAAGTATATTTTTCAGGATTCAGCACTTTTTCAAGCTCCCTACAATTTAGCCAAACTTCACTTTTTGATCTCAGGTCAAAAGAGCACACAAATGGACCAGATAGAGTTTAACAAACTTGCATTTATGAGTATGGCGATACAGAAAATGCTGATGTTACTGTTCACTCCATGTTATACTTTTAGACAAGCAAACCAAAGACAAAGAGCTGGCAATGAGGAAGGAGTTTGAGCAGCAATGCTTTAATGCTCACAAAATATTTTTTTTCTTAAACGATAAACAGACTTGGTGTTAAAGCGGAGTTCCACCTGTTTTTGTGTTTATTAAAAGTCAGCAGCTACAAAGAGTGTAGCTGCTGACTTTTGATAAACACACACTCACCTATCCCATGGTCCAGCGATGTGGCTGGCGGGAGCCTCGGTTGTCTTCTTCTCCCCACGGTGCCGACATTTCTAGTGTGGGCTCCCGCAAGCTGTCACAGCCAGGTGTGCACTGCGCATATGCAAGTCGCGCCTGAGTGCATGGGCAATCTTCTGGGACCTGACATGTCCCAGAAGACTGCAGGGAGAGAGGGGGAGAGGAGAACTTCCGCTCAAACCACCTAGGTGGGTGGGAGCAGGTACCTGTCAAATCTAGGTACCCACTCCCCCCCAGCCCCCCCGTAAACATGACATGCCAAATGTGGTATGTCAGGGGGTCAGGAGGCCTTAAAGCAGAAGTTAAATTTTTGGGTGGAACTCCGCGCTTTAAGTAACAATGTGCCACTTTTTTTGGCCCCTTTCACACAAGGGGGTCTACGCCGCTGGACCCAGGAGAGCCACTCTGCCGCAGTAGGCTCAATGTGAGCGGTCGGCAAGTGGTTAAAATTCATATTTTTTTGAAGAAACACATTGTTTTTGTATGGCCAGCATAAGAGACAGCAGGCGCCGATAGCTTTTATCAAGCCACCTGCCTATGACAAGGGAGTCTGTCATACATAATAGAATACAGTTCTGTCTGAAAATTGGCAAAACCGTGTTTATGTGTTTTTTTTTTTTTTTAAATAAAAAATGTAAAATGATGATATTTCTCAGATTCAACGTTTAATAGTATAGACAGTATATGTCTTCTGTATGTTATTCTAAGAGTGGATAAGAGATTTTTCTCCCTAACCACAAAGTTGGTTATTTATATTAACCACTGCATAGAGATATTTAATAAAAAATTGCCTTATTTAAAAACTTTACATACTAACTATAATTATACACCACACTTTAAGGTTATTATCTGATTAACCGAAACAATAAATCAGCCAAGTAATTGATTATGAAAATAATAGTTAGTTGCAGCCCTACATACAATGTTAGACTGACAGCACTGTGTTCAACGAAAAAAGTCTGTTCTGGCTACTGCTCTACACTGGATTGCTGAAAGCTAAATTGAAGATAGAATAAAGGTTATTAGTTAATTCGTTATAAGTAATATTTAAAAATAAATTTTTTGCACTTACTGTAGAATCTTTTATTCGGGAGTACATTGGAGGGACACAGGACAATAGAAATGCTTTGACATGTGGGTTATACTGCCACATAAAGGAGGTTTGGACACAGGCAACAAGTGTCTCGCCTCAGTTTAGTGAGCAAGTGGTACCTAAGGCCTAACATGAGGGAAATGTAGAGATAAAACACTAGGAATGGAGAGGCTGCTCACCCAGTAATAATACTAGAAACAAGTGATACCATGGGCATCAACCCCCATAGGGTTTTTAGGCAGCAGAGTGGGAAAAGTCGTATAAATGGAATAAGAGTCAAAAGATTCTAAAAGATAATTCTTTATTTAACCAAAAGTACCAAAAAATAGCAAAAAATTAATAGGTAAAATGTTAAATAATTAGATAATTCTTTATTTAACCAAAAGTACCAAAAAATAGCAAAAAATGAATAGGTAAAATGTTAAATAATTAGATAATTCTTTATTTAACCAAAAGTACCAAAAAATAGCAAAAAATGAATAGGTAAAATGTTAAAAACAACCCTGTCAAGGGTAAGTATGTTATGGGCTCCGGTTACAAAGATGACAATGGTAACAGCATTATAATCGCACAATGAAAATCACAATGTCATGGAAGAAAGACAACCCCAACGCGTTTCGACCTAATACAGGTCTTCTTCAGGGGGCTGTGATATCTAGAGGGAACATATCATGATTTACAGTGTGTTCGCATAACATAATAATAATGATCATATGACTGTGCAACATATTTTACCAGAAAGGCGCGGTCAGCTGGAACCCAGAGATCAAATCACATGGTTGAAACATCCTTATGAGCCAAAGAGGTGTACTTTTCCCTACCACAAATGGCAGGACAAACGCAGAGGTCTGCAAGGAGTCACCAAAAATATCCGCCAAGAAGGGGCACAGACACCTAATTGGGGAATCATAATGTAACTATATTTGCACGATAGCAAATTATAAATCAGTGTAGGCTGCAGTGATAAGGGGAAAGAGCAACGGGCAGAGCTGACAGACAAAAAGGGAAAAGTGAGAGAAGATGATAGAGATGAGTGAACAAAAAAAAAAGGGGGAAGGGGAACTGACAAAAATGAAAGGAAGTGGGGAAAAGGAATAGGAGGAGGGGGAAAGTGGGGGTATGGGAGGGGAAGAAAGAAAAAAGAAAAAGATAAAACATGAGGGAAATAGGCCTGTGTCTCTCCATCGACTTTTATGCTAAGTACAGAAATCTAGTTTTTTTTTATGGTCTATTGAGGAACACAAGATCGTAGGCATATTTGGACATGATGTGGGATATCCAAAAGCGGTCCAACTGAGGAGTGGGCTACCACTGAAAGATCCTACAGATCCGAAGTAAGATTTCTCAGGAGTAAGAGAAGGAATCGAGGCCTTATCAATGGGGCTGGATGGAGAGGAGTCAACCAATATGGAGATCATCATCACCAAGTAAAGACACTATGGATTATTCTGGTGTTCCAGACCAGGACAGATGATCCCATAGATAAAAACTATAACTTGAAAGACCAACTGGCCTCAACGAGCAACGGAGAGAACAAGCAGTCACCCACCTTAAGGACAAAAAGCAGGTGGACAACAACTACTACAAAAGGAGAATAACTCAGACCAACAGACCAAGGTGGTCAACATAAGAAACAAAATGCCTAAGCCTAGCAAAACTAACCCTTGACTTAAAAAAAAAAAAGGAAGCGGGGACAACTAGGTATATCTATAAAAAAAGCCAACTAGTAAACAGTAACACACCCTTAACCCTCGACTTCAGGGAGAGGGAAGTCCAAAAATAAAGGATGTCATCTGAGAGAAAAGTAATCCCTTAAGAGACAGGTATGGGATACTAGAGCCCTTTGAATGGGAAATCTTAAACAGAAAGAGGAATACTAACCCTAAATCTTTTAAAGTAGAAGTCCATCCGAACACCAAAATCCCTGTATCTATCTATAGACCTCCATGATCTAACACTAACCTATCTAGCCCTGTAAAGAAGAAAATCAGTATACATACCTTTTTTTAAGCCGATCCAACCAGATCCCATGCTGATCTGTCAGCCACGGCTTCGCTGTGGAGGCGAGTGCAGAGGACACACCTGACGACGGAAGCCCCATAGTAAGTCTATGGGTGATGTCATTAACCATTCATTTCACAGCCATTGTTGGCAGTATCCTCTGCAGAGCTTCCGTCACTGGAGACAGGATCTGATCGGTTTCAAAAAAAGTATGTATATGGATTTCTTCCTTACAGGGCTAGATAGGTTTGTGTTAGATCGTAGAGGTCTATAGATGCAGGGATTTTAGTTTTAGGGTGGACAAACACTTTAAAAGGAGAAGAAAAGGTGATCAACATTGCCTATATAACGGATAGGCAGAGGTGAGGATTCACTGTAATGCCAAATGGCAAACAAAGGCAATAGAAGAGGAAAAAAAGTTCTTCCAGTTCACAGCCAAACATGATTTGAAGGTGAGATAGCCATACTCCCCTGACCGGGTATTGAAAAAAATTACTCTAGAAATAAGAAAAAAAAAAAACTTGGTCTTGCAAAAGGACAGCGTCCTCTGTAGAGGTGGTAGGGTTAGGCACCCCCCTATAGGCCCTTTGTTAAAAATAAGCAAAAAAGATAATAGTAAGAGGAACTATCTTCCAGGGACCCGGTCTCATGAAAACCTCTGGACTTACAATATCCTACAAGGGGAACTATACAACAGAATTTTATCGGGTGTGCAGCCTGTAGACACTCTGGGGAGGTATAGAATTTATAAGTGAAGATGCTTTCTTTTGAGAAGGAAGAAGGCGCACTAACTGGAAGGCCTCTCATTGTTTAAGTGGGGAACAGATGTAGAAATCTGAAAACGGTCTGCCAACACGGACTCGAAGAGCATAGAGGGAAAGTACAATTGCCACTCTGGCTAAAGCAAGATAGAAGGAGAATTGCAATGGAGAGAGGGATAGCACAAGAAAATGGGACCATTGAGGAGAGGAGTTTCTAGATAATTCCATAGATTCCCTGAAAAAGGGAATTGGAAGAATCTTGATACAAGGACAGTATACAATGAAGGCTCTTTTGCAGGGACTGCAAGCGTCAAGGGCACTGAGTCATTTCAGTGAGGGTGTCTAATGAATTCCACAATAGGGAAGCAATGAAATAGATGGCACTAGATAAGATCTAATAGGCCGTGCCAGGAGTAAAGAGTAAAAACTGCCGAAGTACAATGAAGAGTCTGGTTTCACAGTGGAATTGGTCTCTAAAGAGCAAGGAAATCATGAAATACCCACAAAGATAAGACTTGAAGGAGGACTTTGTAACGTATCAGGTTAGTTCCCTTTTCTCTGTGCAGTGCATCTGGGACAGACCAGATCATTTCACTCTGATGGTGCTGACCAATCAGAATCCATCTGGTCCATCCTGGAAGTGCTGCACAGAGAAGAGGAAGAAGAGTGGGGAATTCAAATCCCCAGACAGTTGGACTTGCTACATGGGAATGGACAGCTCAGGAAGGCTGAAGTACAGGAGGGACGACCAGGGGATGGGAGTGTGAAAGGTGTTAGGTAACCATTAAATTTTTTTTCTGTAAAGATTAAAGAACACTTTAATAGAAAGGGACTACCCTGTAAAAAAAAAAAAAAAGAGAGTGTTTTAATAAATGGGATAACAATCTAAGAGAAAAATTCCTGCCAGGGTATGGATCAGAGATCCCAGAGTGCAGGGGAACGCAAGCAATTCTTTAAAATAGCACATTGAGATGAAACAATGCCAGAGCAGGGAGCAAAAAAAAAAAAAAAGGTATTTAAAAAAACCTTACAGCGGAGCTACAGGGGAATCCAGAGAATCAAAAAACTGCTAGTATACAAAGTAATACAGATCCAGCAAGACCCCTGTACTGTTTCAAGTGGTCCCTCTGGAATCGGGTTTGAGTGCTAATGTTCATTAATCTGGACTGTTCATTATATAGTTTTTGCAAAATATTATAATTGCCACTTGTAGATGTCTTGCTGACTCAATCCATGAGCCCCTTTCTCTCTTTGCTTTATTGTATATTGGTCAACTGTTGGATTTATATGATGTCCTTTGTTTATATTGTCTTTTTTCTCTCTTTGCTTTGTAAAAGGAAAAAAATGCAGGTTAAAACAGAGGATTTTTGGCAATCGGCAAATCTGCCATTAAAGAGGAGAGTAAGCTGTGAACATCTACGAGGTACTGTTGAAGAGGAAGATGAAGGGGTTGTCCTGCACCACCTACAGACCTTCTGCTCTGAAGTAGGCATGCACTCCAACCATCTGAGGAAACTGAAATTATATTGCCCTACACCAGTGGTCTCTAAACTGCGGCCCAGATGCGGCCCGTTGCATGCCTTTATCCGACCCTTAGAAATTCTTCCTACGATATGATGCGCTATTCTTCCCACTGATACGGACGATGGGGGTACTATTTCTTTCACTGACACCAATGATGGGCTTTAGTCTTCCCACTGATACCGACGATGGGTCACTATTCCTCCCACTGACACCAATGATGGGGCACTATTCCAGCCACTGATATCAATAATGGGGCACTATTACTTCCAATGACACCAATGATGGGGCAATATTCCTCCCACTGATACCAATGATGGGGCACTACTCCTTCCACTGACACCAATGATAGGGCACTATTCCTCCCACGGATACCAATGATGGGGCACTATTCCTCCCACTGATACCAATGATGGGGCACTATTCCTCCCACTGATACCAATGATGGGGCACTATTCCTCCCACTGATACCAATGATGGGGCACTATTTCTCCCACTGATACCAATGATGGGGCACTATTTCTCCAACTGAAACCAATGATGGGGCACTATTCCTCTCACTGACACCAATGATGGGGCATTATTCCTCTCACTGACACCAATGATGGGGCATTATTCCTCCCACGGATACCGACGATGGGGGAACTTTGGAGGACCTACTAACCACAGGCACTATGTCATTATTTTACTCCCACTGATCGCAGTCTGGCCCCCCTAAAGGCTGAAGGACAGCAGACTGGCCTTTTGTTGAAAAAGTTTGAGACCGCTGACAGCAAGAGAGACATCTACCCTTAAAGGCTGAGTAAATTAAAATGTGCCTTTTGAGAATGCTTGGTCTTGTAAAGGACAGAAACCAGGTACTGTTAAAGGATCAGATGAAGAATGAGGTTGTTCTGTCCCAGCTACAGACCTTCTGCACTGAAGTAGGTGTACAATCTGACTATCAGAGGTATTGGAAATAACATTTCCCAGGAGAAGAAATCTACCCTTACAAGGGTGAGTAAATAACAACATTTTCCATTTGGGAGTCTTCTTAATGCCAGGCATGACGCCAAAGCCCCGTACATATGTGGACAGACATTACGCCCAAGAAAGACACAAGCTTAAATGCTTGCAATAGACCATCACAGTTAAATCAAAGTGCTTTGGCCATTTGTTCCACAAGCTATGTGGAAGCTAGCTAGGGTATGAGGGTTTGACTCGGAGATCGAGCAGTCTCTTCTAAGAGTGTTAATCCAGTCTGACATGGATGCAATCTGGGTTATCAATACAGGTCAGACAGTTACACCAGATAACTCAAACAGATCTTAGGATAGAATCCAACTGATAGCCATTAAAATCCCCAAAGTAAAGAACATCATCAACCTGCTGTATGTTCATTAAGGTGGATGACTGGAACATCTACAGCGGGCAGAGAGACCACTTATCAACAAATACTTATCAACAAATTACCAGTCAAAGGTGAATCGCTCCTTCACATTGTCAGAAGGGAGTCATAACTACAGTGTTTCCATTCCCCATACAGAAAGGTTTTACAAACAGAATGTAACAGGAAGGTCTGTGTAGCCACAGCTTTAAAATATCCAATGCCTGTAACAGAAAGCTGATCCTCTAAGTGCAGGTTAGAACACACTGAGACATATGGGAACTGAAATATAGGCTCTTCGGGAGATGGCTATAAAGCCCCTGAATAACAGATGGTAATAGGGGTCTCGGGTAAACGTAAGGGTGGGGGCACAATACCAGGCTCTGTTGTAGGATGTGCCAGAACGCACTTAGCTTGTGAGCAGATTGTTGCATTACTTGTGCAAACTTTGATAAAAATCCAAAATAATTATAAAAGTGCTTGTGGAAGTATACAAGGTCCCAACCTAGTGCTGTGGAGCTGTACAAGGCTCTGGGTGAGAACATCCCTATAGTAATGGGTGCTTGTGGAGCTGTAGTACAAGCTTCAACCCCCTCTGGGAAAACTGGGAAATCACTTTCATTAACAATAGAGAAGTATGGACTTAGGTTATCCATAGCAGCTGGACTGTTCTCTGTACCTGCTTGCAAAAACAAGCTGCACTGCGTAGCAAAGGACGAATGGGTCCAAAATGAGGGAAGGTCTCATGTAATCGCAAACCCAAGCAGGTGGTGCTGATAAGGTTCACAGGCAGATTGAAGTGACCATGTCACTGTAGACGGGCATGGGAACTATACTGGAGATTTTCCACAAGGTATCAGAGAACCAGAAGCCAAAACAGAAAGGTGCTGGTTCTTAGGCTGAAAGGTGGGAAAGGAACGCAGAGCGCACGCATGGTATTCTCAACCTGGACGATGATGTCATGGCTCAGTTCCCTGACCCATAACTGTCAATGTGCCAACACAGTGTTGGCAGGATAATTGAAAAATGGATCAACTGTGTAGTAGTAGTACTTTAGTCCGAGTGGCCCTACTCACTGTGCGAGTTATAAGACCCAGCAGAAAGATGTGGGACCAGTGACACCAGAACCTGCCTAAATAACTAGACTTTAAGGGCTCAGCATGGGAAACAAAACAAGTATATATAAAAAAAAAAAAAAAAAAAGATATATCTTTATTTATACATGTTAAAATTGGATTTATAAAAACAATGGCAAATAAGGTCTATAAACAATCCACGACGTAAAGTTGTAAGGAAACCCCACTAAGGTACCGGAAGACTATGAACGTGTCAACAGGTTTAAAGATTACGTAGCAACAATGTAGAGACTGTATGCTTCCGGTAACCAAATTTGCCAGCTCAAACATTGTTGCTACACAATCTTTAAACCTGATGACTCGTTTATAGTCTTCCGGTACCTTGGTAGAGTTTCTTTACAACATTACTTTGTAGATTGTTTATAGGCTTGTATGCCATTGTATTTATAAACCCAATTTTACCATAAACAGTATAAATAAGGATATCATTTTTTTTTTTAAATATATTATATACTTGTTTTGTCTCCCATGCTGATCCCTTAAAGTCCGGTTATTTAGGCGAGTTCTAGTTTCACCGGTCCTGCACCTTTTTGCATCTTTTGGTACAGATGTGGCTTCCAACCAAAATTTACTATTTTCTATTATTAGAGCCAGCGAAACCTAGCCAAGGGGAGGGCAGCTGACAGAATCCATCCATTCCATCAGCTGCAACCACATTATAAAAGGTTATGCTGATAGCCTGTATAGCCCGAATCTAGGCTCTCCAGCAAACTCTACCTTGATCAACTCCCTTATTTAAAAAACCCTGAAAAAGGGGAGGCATGCCCCCCAAAACATGTTGGCAGCATCTGACTTTCTTGTTCAGTAAATATTATAAATTAATTTCTCAGCAAGATGAACATTTTTACTAGGTGCTCCCAAATACACGCCAATGATTTGATGCTCCAGTGAGCGATTCCTCCATTGTGATCGGAGAGGCAGCAGCCTAGGACTTCAGTTAGGGCTAAAAACAACAGACTGCCATAACCGTTTGAGCTCCTCCAAGGACAAAACCCTCTTTTTTTAATTAAAAAAGCACAACAAAAAAAAAAAACACTATTTATTCCTATTGGTCGAGCACTACCATCCATCTACTAGTTTCTGCATTAGCCAAGTAACCCTTCCTCCCACAAACCTGCATGTTTCCGCTGACCGAAATGAATACTGGGAAAAAAACAGCAAGGTGAGCATGCACTGAAGATGACAAAAACACACTTGCAACAAGGAACACCAACAGACAATCAAGAGTATTCTTTGGCAGCCATCCAACATTTTTATTATCTATAGGACCACTTCATGTTAATGCCATCTACATTGAAAACAGAAACATGTACCTGAATTGTATAGGTTCTGGACTCAGCTGAAAGTCAGTAGTATTGCTCCACACACAGATGAAGACTGAACTTGAAAATGAAACTAGGGAGTGTTTTTTTTCTGAATGAAGATGGTTGATGGGTAGACCAGGCAGGGATACTGGGCTCTGAGAAACCAAGCCATAGAGGAGGGAGCTAGTATAGCCTTAACAGAGAAAAGGGAAAAAATAAAAATAAAAACAATGTTACCATGAGTAGAATGCACACCCCAACATTTTTTTATAATATCTTATCTCAGCAACCAAACGGCCCCTTTTATTGTTTCAGGGAAATGTGGATGTATGTAAAAGAAAACTGGATTGGTTTCTCTGGGTGTAAAGAGTAACCTGTTCTTCAGACACTGACAATGAAGACCTACAATTTTTAGCACGCCAATGCAACATTTTTAAAAATGGGCCAAGACTTCCATTATACCACCATTTTTTTAGTTGTTTTTTTAATAGAGCTTGGAAGGGTCAGATTCAGGTTTTATTTCTTTCGGCATCCCTCTTGAGGATGTTTCCTCAGTTACAGGCACAGGAGCTGATGTGATGGGGACAGATCAAGTCAAAGACAAAAAATATCCTCTCCCCTTTTTGCCACCCATTCCTGAAGCTGAAATTAAAAGTAGAACTATGACCTCTCATTGTAGAAAATGTTTTGCACTTAAAAGAAAAGTATGAGAATTTTTTTTTTAATCATACTTAACCTAGGTGGATGCAGAATTTGTCCGATGCTGCATCTGTCCCTCGCCGGCTCTAAGGCTGAGAACCGAGCAAATCAAACTCGATTCTCCGTGCTCCAAACTCATGACTGTCAGTCATCTACTCTCTGCTCTGCCATCCTGCACTCACTGGAGCACTGGGCTGTGAAGGGGGCAGGAGCAGCTGGCTCAGGCTCTCAGTGGCTCGCTAAGAGGCTGAGCTGGGTGTCGGTCCGGGTGCCGATGCAGGCATGTGGGCGGATCCTGACAATATTGGTGCAATAGAACTGGTGACTGTCAGTCATCTACTCTCTGCTCTGCCATCCTGCACTCACTGGAGCACTGGGCTGTGGAGGGGGCAGGAGCATCCAGCTCAGGAACGCAGGGGTTCCATAAGAGGCTGAGTTGGGTGCCGATCCGGGTGCTGGTCCAGGAATGTGGGCAGATCCTGATAATATTAATGCAATAGAACTGGTGACTGTCAGTCATCTACTCTCTGCTCTGCCATCCTGCACTCACTGGAGCACTGGGCTGTGAAGGGGGCAGGAGCAGCCGGCTCAGGCTCTCAGGGGCTCGCTAAGAGGCTGAGCTGGGTGCCGGTCCAGGCATGTGGGCGAATCCCAACCATATTGTCGTGAGAAAACTGGTGACTGTCAGTCATCTACTCTCTGCTCTGCCATCCTGCACTCACTGGAGCACTGGGCTGTGAAGGGGGCAGGAGCAGCCGGCTCAGGCTCTCAGGGGCTCGCTAAGAGGCTGAGTTGGGTGCCGGTCAGGCATGTGGGCGGATCCCAACCATATTGTTGTGAACTTGCCTCACCTGGAAAAATCAATAGACTGGGAAAGAGACCTAAACCACACCTACAATGACTCACAATGGACACATGCATGTAGGGCAACATACAAGCCAACGCGATGAACCAAACTATGGGAACTATCCCAAAAACTCCTTCTGCGGTGGTACCTAACGCGAGACAGGATCTCCGACTTCAAAGGCAACCCTTCAGACCGATGCTGGAGAAACTGCGGTCAAAAAGGTGACCTATACCATATATTTTGGAGTTGCCCAAAAATTACACAATATTGGCAGGACATATTCACACTACTGACATTGACAGTAGAAACTTCACTACCCCCAATCGGAACGGCATTGCTGAATCTGGACCTAGACTCCCTACCACACAACACCCAAAATACTACCATTCACATATTCCTTGCAGCAAAACTTACTATTACCAGACATTGTAGATCTCCTACACCCCCAACAATCTGGGAAACCATAGAACTCACCCAAACTCACTATACATACGAAACTTTGATGGCGGCCAGCAATGGAACACTACTACATACACTAACTAAATGGCAACCATGGGCACAAACATGGCCTCTTCCCTATGACACAGTTTGCTCCCAACGGGGTGTCTGAGGAAGATGGAACATGTGCTATGCTTAATACTAGAAAATAAAAATAACAGCCTATGCCTGTGAGTATAATAGAATTGTTAATCTCTGTTAAACACAATGATAGTACTGTTAAGTGTATTACTGTTAATATCACTTTACAAGTCTTGTATGGCTCCAATGCTTACATTGGTAATTTTAAACGGCTTGGGACCGGGCATGCAGCATTACCCCCTCTAGCAAGCGGCTTACTCGTGGCCAACTCAGAAGGCAGGAGGAGCCAGGAGCACCGGCGATGGAACCCCGAAGAGAAGGATAGGGGCTCCTCTGTACAAAACCACTGCACAGAGCAGATAAGTATGACATGTTTGTAATTTAACCACTTGCTGACCGTTCACATTGCTGCTACTGCAGCAGAGAGGCTCGGCTGTGTCTGGCGACGTAGACCTATGTCGCCAGACACCTCCCTCTCTCGCCGGCGCGCGCACACCGCTGGAGGCTCGCTCCCGCTGTGTTTAGACACAGCAGGAGTCGGGCCAGGGGAGGAGAGGCGGTGATCACCGCCGCTCTTCCCCGATTGTCAGGGAAAGACTGAGGAAATCCGCCCGCTTGTGTAAACAAAGCGGGCGGATCTCCTCTGTGACAGGCAGGGACAGATCACAGGATTCAGCATAGCTGAACCTGTGATCTCTGTCTGTGTCACACAACCCCCTCCCCCCACACACATCAGTAAGCATGAGGCACAAATTTAACCCCTTGATCACCAACAGTTTTAACCCCTTCCCTGCCAGTGTCATTACAGTAACAGTGCATATTTATAGCACTGATTACTGTAGTAATGTCACTGGTCCCCCAAAAGTGTCAAAAATGTCAGTTAGGGGTCCAATCTGTCCGCCGCAATGTCGCAGTCCCGCAAAAAAAAACGCAGATCGCCACCATTACTAGTAAAAAAGTAGAAAATATAATGTTTTTGCAAAATTTTCGCTCTTTATTTATTAATATCGCAAAAAATGTAAAGGGCAGAGGTGATCGAATACCAACAAAAGAAAGCTCTGTTTCTGGGAAAAAAAGGACATAAATTTCGTTTGGGTACAGCGTTGCATGACAGCGCAATTGTCAGTTAAAGTCACGCAGTGCCAATTTGAAAGAAGTGGTCTGGATGTTAAGCAGGAAAATCCTCCGGTGCTAAAGTGGTTAAAAAAAAAAAAATGTAAAAATTACTTGTTCAATAATTTGAAAGAAGTTTTTTATTTTTATTAAGATTTGTGAGGCTTGTACATCACATAATAAATGGATGTATGACCTGTTTAGCTTGACACAAGAGCCTTTAAAGGCTAAGTGCCCGTTCACACTATAGCGATGCCAGACATTACTTGCGATTTATACTGCACTGCTATGCAAATCACATGCGATGTCTGTGCGATACAAATTCAGCCATACAGATTGTATGGCTGAATTCATATCGCATTTGGACCAAAGCCCTGCAGGACCCTTTTTTGGTCCACACCAGAATCAAATCGCATGGGTGTTCCCACCTAGGCGATCCATTTCCTGTCCGAATTGACAGTTCGCACTGCGATATGCAAACTAATTGGAGGTGTCATTAACTTTGTATTGATACTCCCAGCAGTTCGCATATGGCAGTGTTAACTGCCTGCGAGTCGGGTGCGATGCGAGAACCCGCAGTGGAATCGCAGGCTTCCTGCAACACACCAGTGTAAACCGGCACTAAGCCCTCCTGTTGCAAAAAAAATAATAAATGCCCCCATATCTGCAGGAAAAAAAAAAAGTCAATTTATTATTTGTTTTGCAAAGGAGCCTACAAAGCAGGGCAACTGAGTGGATTGCACAGGCTTCTCTATACCCTTTATGAGATATAGACCTTTGGTTACAGGGCCGCAGGAAGTGTGAATGGACTACAAGTGCAGAGGTCACTGCACTTCTGTTTTAGGCCCCTATCACACCAGAGATCTGATCAGGTCCACCTGTCGGTTTTTCAGGTGGACCTGATTGGAAAGTCTATGCATTCCTATGGACAGCTGGTGTAAAAGACTTGTGTCCGTTTACACCAGCCTACCTCTGGGTCAGATTCCGGTCCACTAAATAAAAAGGAAGGGGATCCATCCTCTACCGTTTAGGCAGAAAGATTTAGAGGGTAGTCAGGTGTAAACGGACAGCGGAGTCCATTTACTCATGGCAAATCATAGAACAGAGCAGGCTGTGTCCATGTCCGCTCTGCAATAATTGAGTGGGCACGGATGCGTCATTTGACCGCTAGGATTAGCGGGGAAATCTGAGAGCGGATGTCCTGCTCATCAGATTGGAATCCGCCTCATGTGAAAGGGGCTTATTATTGATAATTACAAGTCCCCCGGCCACATACAGCAGCACAAAAGTCAAAATGTTACACCCTAACATGTAACATAGTAACAAAGGTGGACTTAGCCTTTAAATGCACTTTAACTCATAGTAACCAGTAAATCAAATTCAAAAGCAAAGTAAAACTTAAACCTATTTTTTTTTTTTTTTTTAAACAATACCCCGATGCCCCTCCTGCATTTTCTAGGATTTTTCACATGCCAGGCTACCTCTACATTGTTGGATGTGTTTACAATCAACAGTAAAGACCATCAATCTTGGGTATAAAAAAAACTAGAATAAAATTAGGTACAGTTACTTAGATACATATATCAATTTCAACCTTTATAAATACAGCCTCATATGTATAATATGAATGAATCACTAACACATTCACAAATAAGTATGAAAAGTACCAACACCTGTACGTAAAATGAGATATTTAATATTTATGTCACTGTGCTGTGTAGTCTTTTGCTGTAAACTGTCACTGTAGGCAAACTGACAGTTGGCAGGTTTCTCCTATGAAATTATGTAGAAGGATGCCTGCTGTGAAAATATACCCTGCTATTAAATGCCTTAACCCCTTCATAGTGAAGGGTAAAACGAATCCTAAAGCCTGAACACAGTTTTGCAACTCTGAAAGGTTTAGTAAAAATGTACATATCATCGAACTACGTAGTGAGTCCAGGTGAATTATACTTTGTTTTTCCAGGCCATATTGGCCTTTCATTTGGTTGTAAAAAGAATAGATCTCTCCTGTTTTTTTTTTTTTAATCAAAGGAAACTTGGCACAAAATAGTTAAAAAAAAATATCTATACATATTTTTTTAAATTTAGCTGTATACAGTATTTCTTGTTGTTACCATAACCCAGTCTTTTTCAACCAGGGTGCCCAGGCACCCTGGGACGCCTTGAGTTTTCTTCAGGGGGGGACTTGGCAAAATTCCTTAAAATTGCCCCAAAATTTTATACAAGCCAGATTGAGGATAAAGGTGCCTTTTAGTTACACAAACTTCTTGAGGGCACCTTAGCTGAGTGATAGAGAAAAAATGAGGGAGAAGAGAAACATGTGTGGAAGTCTCTGTGTTATGCAAAACTACTAGAATAGTTTTCACATTTTAGAATGGAGTGCCTCGAGTCTGTCCATAATTTTTAACGGGTGCCCCTGAGACTGTATATAGTTTTTAAAGGAAGCCCCAAGACTGTCCATAATTTTTAAACGGTGTCCCGAGACTGTCCATCATTTTTAAACGGTGCCCCAAGACTGTCCATAATTTTTAAAGGGTGCCCCGAGACTGTCCATAATTTTTAAAGGAAGCCCCAAGACTGTCCATAATTTTTAAAGGGTGCCTCGAGACTGTCCTTAGTTTTTAAAGGAAGCCCCAAGACTGTCCATAATTTTTAAAGGGTGCCGAGACTGTCCATTTTTTAAGGGTGCCCGAGACTGTCCATAGTTTTTAAAGGGTGCCCTGAGACTGTCCATAGTTTTTAAAGGAAGCCCCAAGACTGTCCATAATTTTTAAAGGGTCCCCGAGACTGTCCATAATTTTTAAACGGTGCCCCGAGACTGTCCATCATTTTTAAACGGTGCCCCAAGACTGTCCATAATTTTTAAAGGGTGCCACGAGACTGTCCATAATTTTTAAAGGGTGCCGAGAGACTGTCCATAGTTTTTAAAGGAAGCCCCAAGACTGTCCATAATTTTTAAAGGGTGCCGAGACTGTCCATCATTTTTTAAGGGTGCCCAAGACTGTCCATAGTTTTTAAAGGAAGCCCCAAGACTGTCCATAATTTTTAAAGGGTCCCCGAGACTATCCATAATTTTTAAACGGTGCCCCGAGACTGTCCATAATTTTTAAAGGGTGCCCCGAGACTGTCCATAATATTTAAAGGGTGCCCGAGACTGTCCATAGTTTTTAAAGGGTGCCCGAGACTGTCCATAGTTTTTAAAGGATGCCCTGAGACTGTCCATAATTTTTAAAGGGTGCCCTGAGACTGTCCATAATTTTTAAAGGGTGCGCCGAGACTGTATATAGTTTTTAAAGGGTGCCCCGAGACTGTATATAGTTTTTAAAGGGTGCCCCGAGACTGTATATAGTTTTTAAAGGGTGCCCCGAGACTGTCCATAGTTTTTAAAAGGTGCCCCGAGACTGTCCATAGTTTTTAAAGGGTGCCCGGAGACTGTCCATAATTTTTAAAGGGTGCCCCAAGACTGTCCACAATTTTTAACGGGTGCCTTGACTGGAAAATAAGGTTAAGAAACACTGCCATAACCTACCACCAAAAAACAGAAAATAAATTCTCCTGCCCCTGATGATCACAGCAATACCACATAAGGGAATGCTATTAGTTGACCGTACCTGTAGAAGGCTCCAGAAAAGAATAGCACGCATTTTACTTTTAGTTATCCTACCTAAAACACACCGACACGAATCTAAAAAACATTTTTTTAATCTTACCAAAAATACACTGACCCTGAACTTTGACCTTAACGAGGACCTAGATCAATCCCTGATCTATCTATTTTTTCTTTAATTTATTTTTACACGCACTTCATTGTTTACTTTTTTTCTTTTCTTTTTTTTACGTCTATTTCCCAAAGACAACCTCTGGATAGGATGCTGAGCACGTGCACTCAACTTCTTTGGTCAACCATGGCGAGGCCTGTTCTAAGTGGAACCTGTCCTGGTAAACCACTGTATGGTCTTGGCCACACTGCTGCAGCTCAGTTTCAGGGTCTTGGCAATCTTCCTCTAGCCTAGGCCATCTTTATGTAGAGCAACAATTCTTTTTTTCAGATCCTCAGAGAGTTCTTTGTCATGAGGTGCCATGTTGAACTTCCAGTGACCAGTATGGGAGTGAGACCAATAACACCAAATTTAACACACCTGCTCCCCATTCACACCTGAGACCTTGTAACACTAACGAGTCACTTGACACTGGGAAGGGAAAATGGCTAATTGGGCCCAATTTGGACATTTTCACTTAGGGGTGTACTCACTTTTGTTGCCAGCGGTTTAGACATTAATTAATGGCTGTGTGTTGAGTTATTTTGAGGGGACAGCAAATTTACACTGTTATACAAGCTGTACACTCACTACTTTACATTGTAGCAAAGTGTTATTTCTTCAGTGTTGTCACATGAAAAGATATAATAAAATATTTACAAAAATGTGAGGGGTGTACTCACTTTTATGAGATACTGTACATGATCCTGCACTTCCGATTAGGAAGCAGGCACATGCACTGGCTCGCTTCCATTATGACTACATACAGCAGGAGCCAATCGGCTGGTGCACAGTACCTGATGTCCTCCGGCACCTGCCGATCGTTATGGGAGAGACACAGAACTGCGATCTGCCTACGTAAACAAGGCAGATTGCCGATCTGACAGGAGGGAATGGATGGGAGTTTGTGTCCCTAAAAAGCAGGAAATAAATTCCATGTCTTCCCTTAGTAAAAGCACCTCATACAGCATAGAAAAACACTGGCGAGGCACACAGTTAACCCTTTAATCGCCACTAATGTTAACCCCTTCCCAGCCAGTGCCATTAGTACAGTGGCAGTGCATATTTTTTTAGCACTGATCACTGTATTAGTTTTACTGGTCCCCAAAAAAAAAAAAAAAAG
Organism: Pelophylax lessonae; assembly: GCF_965119305.1. Taxonomy (NCBI): domain Eukaryota; kingdom Metazoa; phylum Chordata; class Amphibia; order Anura; family Ranidae; genus Pelophylax; species Pelophylax lessonae. The sequence goes on from NC_138769.1 coordinate 24,274,257, forward strand.
TGTCAAAGGGTCAGTGTTAGAATGTCTGCTGCAATATCGTAGTGCTGCTATAAGTTGCTGATTGCTGCCATTACTATTAAATAAAATAAATATTAAAAAAATATATATCCTATAGTTTGTAGATGCTTTAACTTATACAACTATTGGGATTTTTTTTGCCAAAATAGCAGAATACATATTGGTCTAAATTTATTTGGAAGTTTGATTTTTTAAAAACATTTTTTATTGGATTTTTTATAGCAAAAGGGAAAAACTTTTTTTTTTTTTTTTTTTTCAAAATTGCTAGTCTTTTTTTGTTTATAGCACAAAAAATTAAAAACGCAGAGTTAAATAAATCGCCACCAAAAGAAAGCTTTCTCTGGGGAAAAAAGGACATACATTTTATTTGGGTACAACGTTGCATGACCGTTTAACTGTCAGTTTAAGGAACGCAGTGCCACTACACAGATCTAGAAGTAGTGCACAAAACATACCAAGATTCAAGGAAGAACACACGGCACAACCCCGGTCACACCAATCAGGGGAAGAGTGTTACCATGTAAACTTGGAAGAGATGCCCGCATCCCAAATATTGCAAACACTAGCGAGAAACACCCCCTAGGAGGTGGGACTTTGAAGGGCAATGATAATAGTATTTGTATAAAACATTGTGAAGTTTATTAAAAATTAACAGATAAAAAAGGATAAATATATACAAATCATTAGGGATGCACCGATCCGACTTATTTGGAGCCGATACCGATACCTGGCGGTGTGAAATCGCCGATACAGAACCGATCCGGAGCTACACACAAAGCAAGCGGCTGCAGTACAGAGCAAAGCCGCTGCTTCATGTGTGTGGCTGTAATGTTCTGGTACCTATGGTACCCTTATTTCCATTTCTCTCCTAACATTGCGTCCCATCTTGCTATCCAAATGGAACGCATACACCTTTAAGGGCAATGACATCATCGCCGAGCGCCGCTATGAGCGGCTATTTCAATCGCCGGTTTGCTCTCACTCATTGCTCGATCAAACCGCATGTTCACCTTACCTTGTCTTGTGCTGCCGGAGCTTCTAGCTATACCCTTTGCCTGAACTGAACCGGAACCTCGCTGCCGATCCCGTATCTCGCTACCGGATCACTCCTTACTACTAGACCTTGCTACTACTAACTATCTAGTGATAAGTACCCCACAGGGGATTCCTTCCTAACCTATACTTTCACTATCATCTACTGCATATTACAAAGACTATTACTATCTAATCTATTCCTATCATCTGCATAGATTGTTAGCTCTTGGGAATACCATCATCTATCATTGCACTAGGTTACTCTATCTTGTATACATTCTGCTGTCCCCTACCATCTGTACTATACATGATTGCTAGAACCTATCTGCATACTACCATCACCTACCACTCTCCTGAATACTATTACTGAGTGCTCACCATACTATCGCCTGTCTCTCACCTCTATACTATCATATATTCTATCACTCCAGGAACATCATATTGAGTGTATGTATATTGCATAACAGGCTGTGCACGGTGATGAAGTCCTGAGAGTTGGATATGTTGTTCAACAGAATCGCTACACGACTACTGAGTGTAACAATTCTGCAGCTGCAAATCCATTCATTAACAAAAAACGCATGAGCGTTACAGTGGCTCCTCCATTCACAGACGGAGTGCATCCAATATCACTCCGCCTGTGAGCCGGACCTATACAGGAAGTAGCGGCTCCCATCCCATACTATTACTGCACCTAGTAAGAGATGGCTGAGCCATTACTCAGCAAAAACCGGATCGGCCCGTGGGAAGGCTAAACTTTACCGATCTCCGATCCGGCTATTTTGTCCGGATCGGGGCCGATTTCCGATCCGAATATCGGATTGGTGCATCCCTACAAATCATATTCATATATAATATAATATTATATATGAATATGATTTGTATATATTTTATAGATACTTCTGTACCCACTACCCTCTACCCATGATGAAGAGGAAAATTATCCGATCCCTCGAAACGCGTTGGGTACCTTTTCACAGTTTATACAGGAATCGGGTTTATTGTGCTTAACCGCTCTATTGTATCATGATTCACATATATATATTTATCCTTTTTTATCTGTGATTTGTCAATAAACTTTACATTGTTTTATACAAGTACTATTATCATTGCCCTTCAAAGTCCCACCTCCTAGGGCAGTGATGGCGAACCTTGGCACCCCAGATGTTTTGGAACTACATTTCCCATGATGCTGATGCACTCTGCAGCGTAGTTGAGCATCATGGGAAATGTGGTTCCAAAACATCTGGGGTGCCAAGGTTCGCCATCACTGTCCTAGGGGGTGTTTCTCGCTATTGTTTGCGGTCACACCGATCACGACATTGAAATGGTGCTACTTCACTTGATGGAGTCGGACTGGCGCCGATTTGACCGCTTCGAAGGAGGACAATAGCGTGTGAATTGTCATTTGATTTGAAACTGTCAAATCGCATGACAAGTCGCACCGGTGTAACCGGGGGCTGACTTGTATTTAGAAAATATTTGCTTATGCTAAAGCTCAGCTTTTAATATGAAGTCACTGTTAATGTAGAAAAGAAACCATTAGTCCAAAAGGTAAGATGAGAAAAGACGAATAGATTTAAATCAATTTCAATATTTTAACACATCTCCTACAAAATTATAGATCTGTGACATCTCAGAAGTGTTGCTTGAGGCGGTTAGATAGGAAAACAATGATGCAGCAGGCAAGGACTGTACCTCCTGAACCAATTTGGCACTTTTCAACGTTCATAAGAAGAATGATTGAGGGCTTTCTATGGTGCGGAGTGGGGAGGGTGGGCATATGATAAAAGCTCCTATGTTACAGCTGAGAAAAACAAAAAAAAAAAACAAAAAACTGAAAAACAACATGTGATCCATTTTATATCTGATTGTCACAAATTGCTGCTGACACTGGAAGCTGGGCTGGACTGGTATTGTGCTTTCTCTTCGCTCGCTATCTCACTTGGTTTATTAGCTGAAGTGCTGCTGGTAATAATAACGAGGAATTCAGATGTTTAAATATACATAATTGCCTCATCTGATTCACCGGTTTGTTAAACCAACCTTGAGCAAGTTCTTTTTTTTTTTTTTTCTTTTTACTACAAATTTGCTGGCCTTTAAAAGATTATTAAGAACTCTAAAAGAATAAACAAAAACATGAGTTATTTTAGATGTGTAATATATAGTAATGGCGCTTTTCCACTGCATGGAACCGAACGGTTCGGCACGCTTTTGCGCTTTTCCACTGCATGGTACTGCATAGTACTGTGTTGGAACGGTTCGGTACGGTGGCGCTTTTCCACTACATGAAACCGAACGGTACGACTCGCTTAACCACTTTACCACCGGAGGATTTTGCTGTCTTCCGTCCAGGCCACTTTTTGCGATTCGGCACTGTGCGACTTCAACTGACAATTGCGCGGTTTGTGCGACGCCGTACCCAAACGAAATTTACGTCCTTTTTTTCTTACAAACAGAGCTTTCTTTTGGTGGTATTTGATCACCTGTGCGATTTTTACTTTTTGCGCTATAAACAAAAAAAGAGCGTTTATTTTGAAAAAATAACAATATTTTTAACATTTTTTTATATGAAATTCCCCCCAAAAAAGATGTAAAAAACAATTTTTTTAAAAATTTTTGGCCAATTTGTTTTCTGCTACCTATGTTTGGTAAAAAAAAAAATCGCAATAAGCGTATTTTGATTGGTTTGCGCAAAAGTTATTGCGTTTACTAACTAAGGGAAAGATTTCTGTCATTTTTGGTGTTTTTTTTTTAACGCGTAATGGCGGCGATCTGCGATTTTTTTTGCAGGACTGCGACATTGCGGCGGACCCTTGACTGACATTTTTGACACTTTTGGGGGTACCAGTGACATTACTGCAGTAATCAGTGCTATAAATATGCACTGTTACTGTAAAAATGACACTGGCAGGGAAGGGGTTAATTTAATTGGAGAGGGAGGGGTTAATGTATGCCTGGTGCTTACTGACGTGTAGGGGGGGAGGTGACTGAGTGAGTCATGGACAGATCGCATGTCCAGCTATGCTGAACAGTCCGATCTGTCACTCCCTGTCACTATGGAGATCCACCCGCTGTGTTTACACACAGCGGGCGGATCTCCAGACTCGATCCCCGACGATCGGGTAAGAGCAGCGGCGATCGCCGCTGCTCCTCCCCTGGCCCGACTCCCGCTGTGAATGAAAACAGCGGGAGCGAGCCTCCAGCGGCGCGCAAGCGCCGCCCAGAAGGGGGAGTGTCTGACGACGTTAATACTACGTCGCTGGACGATAACGAACCACTCTGCCGCAGTAGTATTACTGTGAGCGGTCTTAAAGTGGTTAAACAGTACCACCTCGATTGTGGTTCCAAGAGGGCGGTACCGATACCATATCCCACAATCATTGGCATGCAGCCTTGACTGTTTGTCACTACTAGCCACTGATTGGTCAGAGAATCATTGTTATCCCACCCACTTACTACTTTAGTGGAAAAGCAAACCGTACCGAACCGTTCCAACACCGTACCATGCGGTACCATACAGTGGAAAACCAAACCGAGCCAAGCAGGGCCGAGTGGAGCCGAGCCGGTACTTGCAGTGGAAAAGTGCCATAAGATATTACATCAGACCTACAGTTTCCTACTTAACTCCCCACACTCCCTGCATGTGCCCCCCTGCACCCCTTAATCCACTGTACACCTGCAGCTCTCCTTCTTCAAGCTCACCCTTTTTCCTTATTCTCCAGCTGTCCCATTCCTCAGGTGTCTTCAACTGCCCCCACACACACACACACACACACACACACACACACAGGCTCTCTGCTGTCTTTCTCTTAAGGCTTTTTCACACTAGGTGCGTTGAGCCTGCATTGATCAATGCAGGCTCAATGCACGGGCACACTGAAAATCAGTTGTCATCTATGTACCCTGTTCACACTATGCATGTTCTCGGGTTGTGCATCATATACAGTAGCAGCAACAGTTTGCACAGTTCTTTAACCACTTAAGCCCCGGAGGATTTGGCTGCTGAAAGACCAGGGGGTATTTTGCGATTCGGCACTGCGTGACTTTAACGGACAATTGCGCGGTCGTGCGACGCTGTACCTAAACGAATTTGACATCCTTTTTTTCCCCACAAACAGAGCTTTCTTTTGGAGGTATTTGATCACCTGTGCAATTTTTTGATCATGCGCTATAAACAAAAAAAGAGCGTCAATTTTGCAAAAATAACTATTTTTCACATTTTTTTTATATGAAATTCCCCCCAAAAAAATGTAAAAATCAATTTAACATTTTCGGACAATTTGTTTTATGCTACATATGTTTGGTAAAAAAAATAAATAAATAATCGCAAAAAGCATATTTTGATTGGTTTGCGTAAAAGTTATCGCGTTTACTAACAAAGGGAAAGAATTTTGTCATTTTTGTTGTTTTTTCTAACGCGTAATGGCGGCGATCTGCGATTTTTTTGCGGTACTGCGACATTGGGGCGGACAGATCAGACCCTTGACTGACATTTTTGACTCTTTTGGGGTTACCAGTGACATTTCTACAGTAATCAGTGCTATATATATGCACTGTTACTGTAAAATTACACTGGCAGTGAAGGGGTTAACTTTATTTGAGAGGGAGGGGCTGTGTGTGTCCCTAGGGGCGTGATTCTAACTGTGATTGGCTGTGGCTTGAGCTGTAGGAACAATGATCAAGGGTCCTACATAGTAGAACCGTGTGATCATTGTTTCTACACAGGGGAGAATGACAGGCGGCTTGTTTACACTAGCCGCCTGACTTTCTCCCTTTCCCCCCCTGACGATCGCTGAGTGACCGGCGGACATCGGATCCGCCTGTCACACGCGCGGGGGGGGGTCCGTGACCTGCGGGAGCGCGCCGCCACCCCAGAGCCTCACAGGCTAGTGACGTACCGATATGTCACTCTGCCTGTGAGGGGCTGACCGCCGCAGTATATGTACTTGCGGCGGTCGGCAAAAGTGGTTAAAATATAAAGGAGGCGGTACAGTTACGATACAATTCAATACAGGAGAGTCAGGAGGGTCCTGCTCATGAGAGCTTACAAAAATGCAACTCAGCATACCTCACCACACAGTAGCTCTTCACAATTCACTGTGGGGCAAAAAAGGCAAATTAAGTGAGGTCACTTTCAATTAAAAAAAAAAAAAAGAGAAACATATACAAAGTACATCCAACATGTTTTGGGGGAATTGCCTCCCCATCTTCAGGGCTTGTATTTCTTGGTGCATAGTTAGGACCTGAGAAGGTTAAATACAGCCCTGAAGTAGGAGGCCATTCCCCCAAAAACGCACTGGCTCTGCTTGTATACGTTTATCTTCAATAAATGTTTTTTAAAATCATCCATTAAGATGTTTTTCTGGACACCGGGCGCTCCTCTTCAAATCACCCAAAAGACTGAAGCCAGGATAATGCAACCAAACTATTCATGTGCGAGATGTTCATCATTAGTGGCCACTAGAGTTGCATGATTAATCGTTAAAAAATTGCGATCTCGATTCAAACCCCCCCTCACGATCTTAATCCAGCATTTCCACAATTCATACAGTGCAGAGCCATTCCCTGCTCAATCACAGCCATCAAAAAAAAAAAGAGCCTCCTGCAAATGTTTATCAACATTGCTCTGCGCTGAGAGATAACTATAAACATTGTAACTTTTGGATCTCTTATGGGCCATTCACACTATACAATTGTCTTTTTAGATTTTTTTTCTTAAGATATACCAAAAACCATATAATATGAGGTCAATTCTAAACACTTTCAATTTGTATGCAATCAGGCAGGCCCTTGCACTACATAGTTGAAGGTAAATCTAAAGGAAATCTAACAACAAAAAATGTATAGTGTGTATCCAGCTTAAGTATCCATTCACATATAGGCGTTTCGGATCGTAGGCAGAATTGCTGTGATTCTGCCCTCAATTCCAAACCATTGCAAGTCGCGGGAAGCCCGGGCGATTCCCGTGACTTGCAATGGAACCCCAAATGCGGTGCGATTACGCTGCGATTGTTGCCCAACGAATTGCAGTAATATCGCGCAAACCCAATCGCGGGACACCTGACGCCCAAAAGAAGTTCTTGTACTTCTTTTGGACGTCAGGTGACCCGCAATTCTGCTTGAATGATTTTACCGCGATTCATCGGGCAAAACTCGCTGCAAAATCGTGCCGCATTTGGGGTGCCATTGAAAGTCACAGGAATCGCCTGGTCGTCCCGCGAATTTCAATGGTACACAACAGCGGCCAGAATCGCGGCAATTCTGCCCCCTATCGGAAACGCCTATATGTGAATGGAGCCTTAGATCAAAGGGATGAACTCCAGTCTATAAGGCCCTGTTCACACCTGAGGGTTTTTGAACTCATAAAACGCCGATCTCTGGTCTCAAAACGCCCAACAAGCAAAATCCAATTAATTTCAATGGCACCTGCTCACATATGAGCATTTTGTCCCCTGAGGCAAAACGTCTGAAGCTCAAAAAAGTAGATGAGCTTCTTTTTTGGCAGATTACCAGCGTTTTTGTTAGATGTCAATGCCTGCCTCCAAACACCTACAAAAAACTCCCAAAAAAAAATGCCTGAAAAGGATACGCTCAGGTGTGAATGGAGCCTAAAGGAGAGGAGTTTAACCACTAAAAGACTAAAGCAGGCCATAGACGATTCGAATTTCGTACGATTTATCGTTCGATAAACGAAAGCGGCACTCGTGCACATCATCGAGTGTACCATCAATGTGAGCCGAAAATCGTACGACAAAACACTATTTTTTGTGCCTTTTAACCACATCTCTACCGGACAAACTCCCTACTGTTCTGTGTTTTGTTAGGCGAAATCATACAACTCCCCCACTAATGATACGAAATTCGGCCGATTTTCGCAAAAAAACCCAACATGTTGGATATGTGAATTTTTGCTGTCGTACGAAAATCGAACGTTTTACATACCACACTAACGATACGAAAATCGTTCGATAACACTGCCATTTACGATTTTCGAACGAAATTCGAATCGTCTATGGCCTGCCTAAGCCTTTTGTTGTTTACAAATTAAAATCAGTATTTTTTGCTAGAAAATTACTTAGAACCCCCAAACATTTGTATTTTTTATTAGCAGAGTCTCTAGAGAATAAAATGGCGGTCGCTGCAATTTTTTATGTCACACTGTATTTGCACAGCTGTCTTTCAAACGCAATTGTTTGGGAAAAAATACACTTAATTAATTAAAAAAAAAACTAAACAGTAAAGTTAGCCCACATTTTTTTGTATAATGTGAAAGATGATGTTACGCTAAGAATCTTTATTCTAAGCAAAAAAAAAAAAAATGTGATTCTTATTTTATCCAGAATAGTGCAGCTCTAGTGGCCACCCAATGAATGAAGATGTCAGACCAGAAAAGAACCACGCCACTATGGGATTTACTAAAGGCAAATCCACTCTGCAGTCTGCACTACAAGTGCACTTGGAAGTGCAGTCACTGTAGATCTGAGGGGGGCATGCAAGGAAAATAAAAACAGCATTTTTGCATGCACATAATTGGATGATAGAGGTTTGCAGAGCTTCCCCTCATTTCAGATCTTCCCCTAGATCACAGGTGTCAAACACAAGGCCCGTGGGCCGAATGCGGCCCCCCAGGCCATTTCATGTGGCCCTTGCACCTCTCCTGCAGCTGTGGCATCCTCCTTGTCTCTGCCCCCACCTTGTCTCTGTAGTCAGCAGCAGAGAGGACAGAACTCCTTTTCCAGAGCCTGCACTCCTCTGTGCAGCTGCAGAAAGGCTCGTCTTTGATCCCTCCCCCCCTACTCAGCAGCCCGCAGCAGAGAGGAGGGCAGAACTCCTCCTACAGATCCCGCAAAACCACTTTGCCTTTGCCTTCCTTGGTCTCAGCATTCAGCTGACTCCAGCCCTCCTCTGGTTCTCCTCCAGACCATGAACTTCTTTCCAGATCCAACCGCATCTTCTTCCTGGCAGCAGCACAAGGTAAGAGGGTGCACTGTGATGTAAGGAAGGGTGGGTGACTCTTGACTTCTGATGGTGGGGGGGCTCTTGACATCTCATGTAAGGGTGTAAGGGGGGCGTAGGGTGCTCTGGACATTAAATCCTACACATAAAACCGGCCCTTTGAGGGCAACCATAATACTGATGTGGCCCGCGATGAAATTTAGTTTGACACCCCTGCCCTAGATCTTCAGCAACTGCGCTTCCAAGTGCACTTGTAGTGCACAATGGATTTGCCTTTAGTAAATAAACCCCTATGTCAACACATAGCAGCTCTTCACAATGCACTGTGAGGCAAAAAAATCAAATCAAGTGTTTTTTGTCATTTTCAACAAAAAAAAAAAAAAAAAAGGAGAAACCTATACGAGTAGAGCAAACTCCCCAGGGGAATTGCTACCACGTTTTCAGGGCTTGTTTATCTTGGAGCATGGTTAGGCTCTGAGAGGGTTAAATACAGCCCTGAAGAAGAGCGGGGCAATTCCCCTGAAATGCGTTGCCTCTACGTATACTTTTATCTTCAATACAGTAATCATTTATAAAAACCATCATCAGGTGAGACGTTTTTCTGGACACCAGGCAATCACCCAAAAAAGACTGAAGCCAGGATAATGCAACTCCAGTATGCATGTGCGAGATTTACATCATCAGTGGTCACCCAATGGATGAAGATATCAGACCAGAAAATAGCCAGAAGATAAAAGCAGCTACAGCAAATGGAGTGAAGGGGGGCGGGGGGGGGGGGACATGGACCTCGTATAGCTGGAGGAGGTCAAACAAGGGGGTACATCTGCTATTTGAACATTATGTCAAAAGCTCTCAAACCTGCCAACATTTAGCTCCCGTCAACATCTGCAAGCTCCCTCCCTATTGCCAAACTCTTCTCCCGGTCTTCTAGGCATCTTCAGTCATTTTGGTTAGCTGGGCCATGATGACATAACTCTGAAGCCTGCTGAGAATGTACTCACACCATTGCACATGCATAATTTAATGTACATCCAAAAGATACTTGAAGTTCTGTTTTTACTAAAACTGGAGCACACAGGATCTGGTGCAGCGGCGCACAGTAGCCAATCAGCTTCTAACTTCAGCTTGTTCAGTTGAACTGCGACAATAAAACCTGGAAGCTGATTGGTTACTATGCACAGCTGCACCAGGTTTTGCAAGCTCCCATTTTAAAGTGGAGTTCCGGCCTATTTTGCAACTTTAGTGATTCCTGGAGTGCTCGCTATGCTAATCAACAATTGGGCATTTTCAATTTTTTTTCGGGGATCCCTTACCTTATTTTCAGGGCATTTTTGATGTCAAGCATTGGTGGTGGGAGGGTCATGGTCTCGGGCTGCATGAGTGCTGCCTGCGCTGGGGAGCTACAGTTCATTGAGGAAACCATGAATACCAACATGTACTGTGACATACTGAAGCAGAGCATGATCCCCTCCCTTCGGAGACTGGGCTGCAGGGCAGTATTCCAACATGATAACGACCCCAAACACACCTCCAAGATGACCACTGCCTTGCTAAAGAAGCTGAGGGTAAAGGTGATGGACTGGCCAAGCATGTCTCCAGCCCTAAACTCTTCTGAGCATCTGTAGGGCATCCTCAAACGCAAGGTGGAGGAGCTCAGGGTCTCTAACATCCACCAGCTCTGTGATGTCGTCATGGAGGAGTGGAAGAGGACTCCAGCGGCAACCTGTGAAGCTCTGGTGAACTCCATGCCCAAGAGAGTTAGGGCAGTGCTGGAAAATAATGGTGGCCACACAAAATATTGACACTTTGGGCCCAATTTAGACATTTTAACTTAGGGGTGTACTCACTTTTGTTGCAGGCGGTTTAGACATTAATGGCTGTGTGTTGAGTTATTTTGAGGGGACAGCAAATTTACACTGTTATACAAGCTGTACACTCACTACTTTACATTGTATCAAAGTGTCATTTCTTCAGTGTTGTCACATGAAAAGATAGAATAAAATATTTACAAAAATGTGAGGGGTGTACTCACTTTTGTGAGATGGATACTGTATATATACGCATGATCCGGCACACAATTGACGGGGCAATTAAGGGGCCAATGGATGGGGCCATGTATTGTATTGTAAAATATTGGATGGGAACCTTCTTGCCAGAATACTGAAGATGGGTCATGGATGGGTCTTCCAGCATGACAATGACCCAAAACATACCACCAAGGCAACAAAGCAGTGGCTCAATAACAAGCACATTAAGGTAATGGAGTGGCCTAGCCAGTCTCCAGACCTTAATCCTATAGAAAATGTATTAAGGGAGCAGAAACTTCGGAATGCCAAGCGACCGCTATAAAACCTTAAGACGGGAGGGCACCGCCGGCGGCACCACTACGTCGGTTTGTGCAGCTGAGCCAGCCTGCCGCAGTGAGGTGGGAGCGATCGGCAAGTGGTTAAAAAAACAAAACAAAAACGGAACAGACCAATAACATATGTAAATGGACAAACGATCCATGTTTGAATTGGTGGTGGATGTAAAAAAAGTGATGTTAAAAAACAAAAAAAGGAGCAACTGGTGAGCAAATGAAGAAAAACTGATGTAAACTTCATCCGTTATTTCTTTGAAAAAAACGTGACTGAACTGATGAAATGAACGGTTCGCGTGTCTGAACCAAGAGAAGGAATGGAGAAAAAAGTCCTAAAACACAGCTCTAAGTCTCCTCCATGTTTCTAAGTAACCCCGCAGATTTTTAAATAAACAGCTTTCCAAACTTGCTGTACTTGAAATTCATATTTAAATGCAAAGTGTATGCTTAGTGTGTTTACACACAGAGAATACAAAAAGCATGCTTTATGTTCAATCCAGTGATCGTATCACGAGTCTGCTTAGCTAGTTCCTGAATCCCATATAACTCAAAATTCCACAATCTGCTGGAAACTACCGAGATAGCATCACAAATCTTTAAACGCATAGAAGAGAAGAAAATTAATTTTATGGAGTTTTAAATTCTACCTTAAGGTTTCTTTTAACCTTATATGCACCTCAAAAAATAATAGGCAATCCAATAGTAAAAGAAAATTGAAAATCATCAAATAAAATAGTATAGTTTAGTTGTTTCTTCATTGGTATAAGTGAGGTATGGTAGGGTAAAGCCAGCCTTAAACAATATCTCACAAAAGTGAGTACACCCCTCACATTTTTGTAAATATTTTGTTATATATTTTCATGTGACAACACTGAAGAAATGACACTTTGCTACAATGTAAAGTAGTGAGTGTACAGCTTGTATAACAGTGTAAATTTGCTGTCCCCTCAAAATAACTCAACACACAGCCATTAATGTCTAAACCGCTGACAACAAAGTACACCCCTAAGTGAAAATGTTCAAATTGGGCACAATTAGCCATTTTCCCTCCCTGGTGTCATGTGACTCGTTAGTGTTACAAGGTCTCAGGTGTGAATGGGGAGCAGGTGTGTTAAAATTGAGGTCATCGCTCTCACACTGCTCACTGGAAGTTCAACATGGCTCCTCATGGCTAAGAAATCTCTGAGGATCTAAAAAAAAAAAAAAGAATTGTTGCTCTACATAAAGATGGCCTAGGTCAGTGATGGGGAACCTTGGCACCCCAGATGTTTTGGAACTACATTTCCCATAATGCTCATGCACTCTGTGGTGTAGCTGAGCATCATGGGAAATGTAGTTCCAAAACATCTGGGGTGCCAAGGTTCCCCATCACTGGCCTAGGCTATAAGAAGATTGCCAAGACCCTGAAACTGAGCTGTAACACAGAGGCCAAAACCATACAGCGGTTTAACAGGACAGGTTCCACTCAGAACAGGCCTCACCATGGTCCACCAAAGAAGTTGAGTGCAGGTGCTCAGCGTCATATCCAGAGGTTGCCTTTTGGAAATAGATGTAGGAGTGCTGCCAGCATTGCTGTAGAGGTTGAAGGGGTGGGGGGTCAGGCTGTCAGTGCTCAGACCATACGCAGCACACTGCATCAAATTGGTCTGCATGGCTGTCATCCCAGAAGGAAGCCTCTTCTAAAGATGATGCACAAGAAAGCCTGCAAACAGTTTGCTGAAGACAAGCAGACTAAGGACATGGTTTACTAGAACCATGTCCTGTGGTCTGATGAGACCAAGATAAATGTATATGGTTCAGATGGTGTCAAGCGTGTGTGGCGGAAACCAAGTGAGGAGTACAAAGAGAAGTGTGTCTTGCCTATAGTCAAGCATGGTGGTGGGAGTGTCATGGTCTGGGGCTGTATGAGTGCTGCCGGCACTGGGGAGCTACAGTTCATTGAGGGAACCATGAATGCCAACATGTACTGGGACATACTGAAGCAGAGCATGATCCCCTCCCTTCGGAGACTGGGCCCCAGGGCAATATTCCAACATGATAACGACCCCAAACACACCTCCAAGGTGACCACAGCCTTATTAAAGAAGCTGAGGGTAAAGGTGATGGACTGGCCAAGCATGTCTCCAGACCTAAACCCTATTGAGCATCTGTGGGGCATCCTCAAGCTAAAGGCAGAGGAGAGCAAGGTCTCTAACATCCACCAGCTCCGTGATGTCGTAAAGAGGACTCCAGTGGCAACCTGTGAAACTCTGGTGAACTCCATGCCCAAGAGGCAGTGCTGGAAAATAATGGTGGCCACACAAGATATTGACGCTTTGGGCTCAATTTGGACATTTTAACTTAGGGGTGTACTCACTTTTGTTACCAGCGGTTTAGATATTAATGGCTGTGTGTTGAGTTATTTTGAGGGGACAGCAAATTTACACTGTTATACAAGCTGTACACTCACTACTTTACATTGTAGCAAAGTGTCATTTCTTCAGTGTTGTCACATGAAAAGATATAATAAAATATTTACAAAAATGTGAGGGGTGTACTCACTTCTGTGAGATACTGTATGTCTTGAATACTTAAACACACTATCATTTTATCTCGTTTCCTGTCCAGGAAGGAGTCCAAGCAAAGACATTTCAGAGTACCCAAGAGAAAACTGTTGAATGGTTTGAAGGGCAAAAATAATAGCAAATAAAAAAAAATAAATAAATAATATAGCGTATACAATTGCGACAAGAGTCATATTGTAGTTAAAGGTTATTAAAAATGACCTTTTCTTTTCAATCTGCAGCTCAGTAATTTTCTGTAAAATGCAATAAGGGCAGCCTGGAGGTGTTCTGTATACAAATGATATACAGAATGCGCCCCCCCCCCCCCCAAAATATAATTTCCTGTTTGTGTGATTGGCTCACTGATTTTCCCAGAAGTCTGCACTAAGATACAAGTCAGATTTCTGGCATCCCCTGCAGCAAAAATGCAATTTTTGGTGAGATACTCCCACCACGTCTAATGGGTGACCCTGCTACTTTCCTCATTAGAGCACTGCAGGTGCAGTAACTGATAATTATGAAACCAACTCATTAGATTCACTCTACGCATGGACACAGACAAACGGCGGTTTCTCCATAATAACACAATCTAGTAATCTGCAACAAAGTTTGTTAAAATGTGTCCAATGTATATGGATCAACCAGAAGGGAATGTTTTTTATACTCTCAGCAAAAGTGGAGTTAGGACCAGTTCACATCATAGAAACGCAGTCCGGATGCTTTTCTGAATGCGTGTTTTCTGACGCATTCCAGTGTATTTTTGATGCAGCCCAGAGCATTTCTCTCCCAGTGCGTTTTACTGCATTCCGGTACAGTCCAGTGCAGAAAAAAATGCAGCGTGTTCTATTTTTTTTTTTCCGAAACTGGAACGCCCTGAAACTGACTGCACTGGTTTGAACTATGCCATTGAAAATCATATAACCTACTATCTGTGCATTTTTGATGCAGGAAAAAAAAAACGAACTGGACTGCATGTGGTGTGAACTGGCCCGAACTCTTTATTTCTCCCTATATCTACTAAATAGTGTACATACATTTTTTTGTTTTTGGACATCTAGTTATGCATTAGGGTTCTTATATTCGGCTGTAATTTACAGTGTATGGGTGTACAGAGTAAAATACGGCTGAAGTTGTGGGGCCCAGCAGCCACCACTGCAACGTAGTTTTGCCTATTTCGGAGCATTTCATAAAACGCTGTTAGGCTGCATTCACATGTCAGCGTATGATCGCGGGCAGAACCGCCGCGGTTCCGCCCGTGATTCGGAGATTTATTGCAAATCGCGGGACGCCTAGCGTTGCCCGTTGATTTGCAATAGCCCCCCAAACGCCGAGCGATGTTGCCGCGATTTACGCCCACCGAATCGCGGCAACATCGCGCAAACAAAATCGCGGGACGCAATACGCTCCAAAAAAGTACAAGAGCTTCTTTGGAGCGTATTGCGTCCCGCGATTTTGTTTGCGTGATGTTGCCGCGATTCGGCGGGCGTAAATCACGGCAACATCGCTCGGCGTTTGGGGGGCTATTGCAAATCAACGGGCAACGCTAGGCGTCCCGCGATTTGCAATAAATCTCCGAATCGCGGGCGGAACCGCGGCGGTTCTGCCCGCGATCATACGCTGACATGTGAATGCAGCCTTAGTGCCTGTATAAGTGTATCCTCTGGGAACAGTGTTTATAAATGCACCGGTTTAAAAAAAATATGCATGCATTGGAAAACGCTGGTGCACACTTATGGACAAATGTAGCCCTCCACCGACTCACATTTTCTTTAACCACTTGCCGACCGCCCGCCACAGATTTACTGCAGCAGGCTGGCTCCGCTGCGCTAAATGACATAGCCCGTCGTCGGTCGCGCGTGTGGTGCTGGGGGGTGAGCCCCAACTAGCCAGGGAGAATGCCGATCCACGGGATCGCTGGCCGCGATTGCTGCCGGGCACCCACGATCGCTCCCCGCTGAAAGAGAAAGATTGTCTGCTGTTGTAAACACAGCTGACCTTTCTTCTCTCTGAAATGATCACAGAGTGCCTGTGATCCTTCTATAAAGGATAACATGTCTCTATGATCATTTCACAAACCCACCCCCCCCCCCCACAGTTAGAAAACACTCCCCTAGGCTCACATTTAACCCTTTGATCACCAACTGTGTTAACCCCTTCCCTGCCAGTGTCAGTACAGTAACAGTGCACATTTTTAGCACTGATTACTGTAGTAATGTCACTGGTCCCCGCAAAAGAGTCAAAAATGTCAGTTAGGGGTCCGATCTGTCCGCCGCAATGTTGCAGTCCCGCTAAAAATCGCAGATCGCCGCCATTACTAGTAGAAAATAAAGAATGACATAAATCTTTCCCCTATTTTGTAGACGCGATAACTTTTGCACAAACCAATCAAATACACTTTTTCGATTTTCTTTTACCAAAATATGTAGCAGAATACAAATTGGCCTGAAAGGATGAAAAATTTTGATTTTTACATTTTTTTTTGAGAATGTTATATAGCAGAATGTGAAAAATATTGTTTTTTTTTTTTCCCCAGAATTGTCGCTCTTTTTTTTGTTTATAGCGCAAAAAATAAAAAATAAAAAAATCGCAGAGGTGATCAAATGCCACCAAAAGAAAGCTCTATTTGTGGGGGAAAAAAATACAGTGTCGTATGACCGCGCAATTTTCCGTTAAAATAACGCAGTGCCGAATCGCAAAACATGGCCTGGTCATTAAGGGGGCAAATCCTTCCGGGCCAGAACTGGTTAAAAAAAAAATCTAATCTAATTCTTTCCTCATCTGAATCAATCACCCTTTCCAAAACCGAGGACTGGGGATCCAGCGCTGGAGTCCAGGCATGCCACCGAGTGGCCTTGTTGCTACCCCACATTGCATTGTCATTACGCCGCTGCAAACTTATGGAGTTCAGAAGCTAAACAATAGGAAGTGCCATGGCAGCAATGTGGGCATCCAAAAAATACCCCCCCCCCCCCCGGTCTTTAAGAAGATAGAAGAATAAGTAATAAAAGGGGGGTAGCTGGGAAGCAGTTTCAAGGTCCTTGCACAGACATGTACAGGGCCGGTGCTTCCACTAGGCAAACTAGGCAGCCGCCTAGGGCGCATTGCATCCTAGGGGCGCAGTCACGAGTAGGCACTCTCCTTTATTAATGATCCCTGTGAGCTGAGGGGAGGGGCAGTAGTGGGGGAGGAAGAAGGGATAGAGGAAGATGCTAGGTGTCTGGGGCAGTGGCGGAACTACCAAGCCTTGGCTTTCCACCAATGTTGGGGGGGCCCCAAGAGGCAGGAAGGGAGCCCACCGGAGTGCTGCTTGCATGAAGATCCTCTTCGGCAGGAGCTGTGGTGAGCACTGTGGTCCAGGAGAGGAGTGTCCTGGGAAAAGGAATCACAGTGAAGGAGGACAGAGCGCGGGTCACTCTCTGCATGCCGCTCAGTGAGTGTCCCCAGAACAGGGGATCGGGGTCCCTGGGTGTGACATGTAGGATCCCTGGTGTGAAAGGGAATCGGGGTCACCGGGTGTGACATGGGGGATAGGGGTCACCGGGTGTGACATGGGGGATAGGGGTCACCGGGTGTGACATGGGGGATAGGGGTCACCGGGTGTGACATGGGGGATAGGGGTCACCGGGTGTGACATGGGGGATAGGGGTCACCGGGTGTGACATGGGGGATAGGGGTCACCGGGAGTGACATGGGGGGATAGGGGTCACCGGGTGTGCCATGGGGGATTGAGGTCCCCAGGTGTGACATGGAGGAACATCAGGGTCCCCAGGTGTGACATGAAGGAACATCAGGGTCCCCAGGTGTAACATGGAAAAACATCAGGGTCTCTCCGGGAATGACATGGAGGAACATCAGGAGCCCCTGGTGTGACATATAGGAACATTGGGGTCACTGGGTATGACAGCATGACATGGAGGAACACGGGGGTCCCTGGGTGTGACATGGAGGATTATCGGGGTCAGTGGGTAGGACAGCAAGACATGAAGGAATATTTGGGTCCCAGAAGGTGACATGGAAAAACATCAGGGTCCCTGGGTGTGACATAGAACGACATCAGGGTCCCCAGGTGTGACATGGAGGAATATAGGGGTCACTGGGTACGACAGTATAACATGGAGGAACCATCAGATCAGGGTCACTGGGTATGACAGAGAAGTTTTTAACCCCTACCCTTTTTATTTTTTTTGGGGGTGGGGGGCGCAAGTAGCTGGTCTTGCCTAGGGCGTAAAATAGTCTAGCACCGGCCCTGGAAATGTATACTGTTTCCTGAGCTCTGAGCGATCATATGTAGATTTTGGATTTTGCAGCGGAGGTCACCATGGGTGCAACATAGAAAATGTCAATTACATCTCCTTGCATTGAGGTCATTCAATTAACTAGGCATGTGAGGTAGTTGTATTTCCTATTTTTCGTTCTACTATTTTGTCTGACTGCAGACAAACAGTGTAAACAAAGCAGTGTCTTCACCTGTAAAGGCAACCCTCAAAGAAAAAGAAAAAGGCAAAGGTAGGAACTTACAATGAAATGAAAGGTCTAATTTTTATCATAGGTGTATTTCAAATGATAGAGACAGAATATCAACCAAAAATCCAGAAAAAACACATGATACAAATGTTATAAATGAAGTTGCAGCTCAGTGAGTAAAATAAGTATTTGATCCCCAAGCAAAACATGACTTAGCCCTTGGTGGAGAAACCCTTGTTGGTAAGCACAGAGGTAAGACGTTTCTTGTAGTTGGTGACCAGGTTTGCACAAATCTCAGGAGGGACTCTTCTTTGCAAATCTTCTCTAAATGCTTAAGGTTTCTTGGCTGTCGCTTGGCAACTGGAGGTTTCAGCTCCCTCCATACATTTTCTATAGGATTAAGGTCTGGACACTGGCTAGGCCACTTTATGGCCTTAATGGTGTTCTTAGGGTCATAGTGAGCATTTATCTTCCTCCAAACATGGCCAGTCCTCCTCTTTAAGAAGGCACATATAGAGTCATGCCAATGAACATCTAAATGACTCAGAGAAGGATTAGGAGAAAGTGCTGTGATCAGATGAGACCAAAATTGAGCTCTTTGGCATTAACTCAACTGGCCGTGTTTGGAGGAAGAATAATGCTGTCTATGACCCCAAGAACACCATCCCTACAGTGAAAGCACGGAGGTGACTACATTATGTTTTGAGGCGGTTTCTCTGCTAAAGGTACAGGCCAACTTTCCCGCATTGAGGGGCCAATGGAGGGGCCATGTTTTGAGAATTCTTGGATGAGAACCTTCTTCCCTCAGCCAGAGCACTGAAGATGGGTCGTGGATGGGTCTTCCAGCATAACAATGACCCAAAATAAATCACTAACGCAACAAAGGAGTGGCTCAAGAAGAAGCACATTAAGGCCATGAAGTGGCCTAGCCAGTCTCCAGACCCTAATCCTAATCCTATAGACAATTTTTGGAGGGAGCTGAAACTTGGAGTTGCCAAGAGACCTTAAGGATTTAGAGAAGATCTGTAAAGAAGAGTGGACCAAAATCATTCCTGAGATGTGTGCAAACCTGGTCACCAAACCAAACACCTCTGTGCTTGCCGACAAGGGTTTCTCCACCAAGTACTAAGTCATGTTTTGCTTGGGGATCAAATAACTATTTTAAATCACTAAACTGCAGCCTAATTTAAAGCATTCGTTTTATGTGTTTTTTTTTTTTCGGAATTTTTGGTTGATATTCTGTCTCTATCATTTAACCATTTGCCGACTGCCGCACGACTATTTACGTCGGCAGTCAGCCCCTCACAGGCAGAGTGACGTAGATCTATGTCGCTAGCCTGAGAGGGTCTAGGGAGCGAGCGCACGCCCCCGGAGGCGCGCTCCCGCTCCCACGTGGTCACGGACCACCCCCCCCGCGCGCGCGCGCGTGTGTGTGACTGGTGGACCCGATGTCCGCCGGTCACTCGCCGATCGGCGCTGCAGAGGGAGAAAGGCAGGCGGCTAGTGTAAACAAGCCGCCTGTCATTCTCCCCTGTGTAGAAACAATGATCACACGGTTCTACTATGTAGGACCGTTGATCACTGTTTCTACAGCTCAAGCCACAGCCAATCAGTTAGAATCACGCCCCTAGGGACACACACAGCCCCTCCCTCTCAAATAAAGTTAAGCCCTTCACTACCAGTGTCATTTTGCAGTAACAGTGCATATGTATAGCACTGATTACTGCAGTAATGTCACTGGTAACCCCAAAAGTGTCAAAAATGTCAGTCAAGGGTCCGATCTGTCCGCCGCAATGTCGCAGTACCGCAAAAAAATAAAAAAAAATAAAAAAAAAATTAAAAAAAAAAAAATCGCAGATCGCCACCATTACTCGTTAAAAAAAAACAACAAAAATCTTTCCCTTTGTTAGTAAACGCGATAACTTTTGCGCAAACCAATCAAAATACGCTTTTTGTGATTTTTTTACCAAACATATGTAGCATAAAACAAATTGGCCGAAAATGTTAAAAAATGTTGATTTTTACATTTTTTTTTTGGGGGGGGGGGAATTTCATATAAAAAAATTTGAAAAATATTGTTATTTTTGCAAAATTGTCGCTCTTTTTTTGTTTCTAGAGCATGATCAAAAAAAAAAAAAAAAAAAAAAAATCGCACAGGTGATCAAATACCACCAAAAGAAAGCTCTGTTTGTGGGAAAAAAAGGACGTCAAATTCGTTTAGGTACAGCGTCGCACGACCGCGCAATTGTCTGTTAAAGTCACGCAGTGCCGAATCGCAAAATAGGCCCTGGTCAGGAAGGGGGTAAAATCTTCCGGGGCTTAAGTGGTTAAAATACTTCTGTCATAAAAACTATAGACCCTTAATTTCTTTGTAAACTTAAGGTCATTGTAGCCGTATTAGTGCACTTGCGACAGAGTAGTACTGTCCGTGATACTTTTTTTTTATTTGCACTAACATACAATTTTTCAGGACAAGCTTTCGGGGTATGTCCCCTTCATTGAGTACTGCTTGAATCTTGATGAAGGGGACATACCCCGAAAGCTTGTCCTGAAAAATTGTATGTTAGTGCAAATAAAAAAAAGTATCACAGACAGTACTCAATTGTCTTTGTAAACTTACAAAATCTGCAGGAGGATCAAATTATTATTTTCCCCACTGTATATATGAACAGTGCAAATCTATAAGTCGACTGACCCACTAAAAACATTGCGTGGTTATATGTTGTCACAACAGTTATTGAAAATATTAACAGTAATTGCAGCGAGCCACTAAGCTATCCCTCTAGTACTTAACATTTATATTTAATAGAGTGTAAAAATGTAAGTCAGATCAAAAATGAACTTTAAAAAGGTAACTACAGCAATAATAACTTGTACTTGCATTGAGATTGCACTTCGTTTTCCTTTTACTGCTAAATGAAAAAAAGTTTTTTGTTTATTTTATCTATTAATGATTTTATATGCCACTGTTTTTCACTGTTTGGCAAGTGCACTCAATTGATACGTTATTTATTACCTCTACACAGTAACATTTTTTACAATTAACCACTTCTGGACCGGAAGGATTTGCCCCCTTAATGACCAGGCCGTTTTTTGCGCTTCGGCACCGCATTACTTTAACGGAAAATTGCGCGGTCGTGCGACGCTGTACCTAAATACAATGGATGTCCTTTTTTTCCCCACAAATAGAGCTTTCTTTTTGTGGTATTTGATCACCTCTGATTTCTATTTTTTGGGCTATAAACAAAAAAAGAGCGACAATTCTGAAAAAAAAAAAAAAAAAAAACAATATGTTTCACATTCTGCGATATAACATTTTTGAAAAAAAAAAAAAATGTAAAAATCTATAATTTTTTTACATTTTAGGCCAATTTGTTTTCTGCTACATATTTTTGGTAAAAAAACACAATAAGTGTATTTTGATTGGTTTGTGCAAAAGTTATCGCGTCTACTAACTACGGGAAAGATTTTTATTGTTTTTTTTTTTTTTAACTAGCAATGGAGGCGATCTGCCATTTTTAGCGGGACTGCAACATTGCGGCGGACAGATCGGACCCCTAACTGACATTTTTGACACTTTTGGGGGGGACCAGTGACATTACTACAGTAATTAGTGCTAAAAATATGCACTGTTACTGTAATAATGCCATTGGCAGGGAAGGGGTTAACACTGTGGGTGATCAAATGTGTAAAATGTGATCCTAGGGGAGTGATTCTAACTGTATGGGGGTGGGGCTTTTGAAATGACCATAGAGACATGTGATCCTATATAGAAGGATCACAGGCACTCTGTGATCATTCCAGAGAGAAGAACGGTCAGCTGTGTTTACAAAAGTTGACCGTTCTTCTCTCTCAGCGGGGAGCGATCGCGGGTGGCTGTCGGCAATTGGAGCCACCTGCCCCCTGCATCAGAGTCCCCGCTGACGAGTGGGGGCGGGAGCGTTCCGCCAGCGCCGCACGCTCGCCCCCTAGCTGCAGGTTCACGACCGACGTAGAGCTACATCGGTTCCCACAGGAGGGGCTCCAGTATAACTGTGGCGGCCGGTCCGGAACCAGTTAAGGGCACTTATACACAGCACTGATAGACAGCACTGACAGGCATCACTGGTGGGCACTAATTGGCGGCACTGGTGGGCACTGGCAGACACCGCTGCACTGATAATCATTGCACTGATTATGAGTGCAGATCCCCCCTTGTGGGGAAAGCCACCTAATCGGCTCTCCTCTACTCCCACGCTGTCAGCGTAAGTAGAGGAATGCCAATAACCTTCTCTTCCTATTTACACTGTGATTAGCTGTGATTGGACATAGCTGATCACATGGTAAAGAGCCTACGTCATAGCCATGATCAGAGATGCGGTGTGCCTGAGCGAAACCCCGCACCAACGATTGCCGGGGTGCGTGCCTTGTTCTGAAGGATGTTATATGACGTCTAGTCATAACAATTAAACCACCGCCCAGCCATTATTCTGCTATAGGCCAGGCAGGAAGTGGTTAACCTACAGGTAAGCTTTATTATAAGCTCACCTGTAGGTAGAAATAGAGAGACTACCACTTTAAGAAATGCATTTGTTTCTTTCTTATCATTCGGTAATGTCACATGATACGATAGTAGTTTGGGCCCACGGAGAAAGAAATACAATTTTCGTATTCGTTCAATAATTCGGACTCGGATAACAAATGGATCTGAATTTTGTTCCAATCGTTAATTCGGATGCGCAAGACGCCAGTCGATATTGTCCAATCAGCTCATGCCATTTCTCTTGGTGGGTTGGACCAGTGTCCGAAATTAATTCTGAAAACAGATTGGGTCAATTTAAAGAATATAAGGAAACAAAATTCTTCAATGATTGGATGAATACTGTATGAAACTAAATGTGCACATGTGTAATTGCAGCAAAAATTAAATTTTTTCTTTTTTTTTTTTTTACACTATTACGGGGTTTAAAATTTAGGTGGAACATGTAATATGTTCCCAAAGGTGAACTTATCCTTTAACCATTTTAGGACTGCTCACTGTGCTGCTACTGCGGCACAGTGGCAGCCCTGGGTCCAGCGACGTAGACCTACGTCCCTGGACTCCTAGCTGCCTCGGCGGCTAATGCACGCCACCGGAGGCTCGCTCCCGCTGTGTTTAGACACAGCGGGAGTCGGGCCAGAGGAGGAGAGGCGGTGATCACCGCCCCTCTTCCCGATCATCGGGGAAAGAGTGAGAACATCCGCCCGCTTGTGTAAACAAAGCAGGCGGATCTTCTCTGTGACAGACAGGAGGAGATCACAGGAATGTATATTAGAGCTAAAGAAAAGGCCTTCAAAAAATACAAGACTGAGGGGTCATTGGCAGCATTTAAGCACTACAAAGAGTGTAATAAGAAATGTAAAGATGAAATCAGGGCGGCTAAAATAGAACACGAGAGACATATAGCGGAGGAGAGTAAAAAGAACCCCAAGAAGTTCTTTAAGTATATAAACAGTAAGAAAGCGAGGCCAGAACACATTGGCCCCATAAAAGATGATAAAGGAAAAATGGCCACTGAGGACAGAGAAAAGGCGGAAGTGTTAAATAATTTCTTTTCTTCAGTCTTCACAAAGGAATCGGGGGTCTACACGAACCCAGCTTGTAAGGCCGAACTAAATAATACACCTCAGGAAGTGCCGCCATGGCTAACAGAAGATAGACTTAGAGCTAAACTAGAGAAGCTTAACATAAATAAATCCCCGGGACCGGATGGCTTGCACCCGAGGGTTCTTAAAGAGCTCAGCCAGGTGATTGCCAGACCATTATTCTTGATCTTTAAGGATAGTTTACAGACGGGTATGGTGCCAGCTGATTGGAAAAAAGCCAACGTGGTACCAATATTTAAAAAGGGGCCGAGATATATCCCGGGTAACTATAGGCCGATCAGCCTAACATCTGTAGTCTGCAAAATATTGGAGGGGATGTTAAGGGACCACATACAAGACTTTAGTAATGAAAACGGTATTATAAGTATTAAACAGCACGCATTCATGAAAAATCGTTCGTGCCAAACCAATCTATTAACCTTCTATGATGAAGTGAGCTGCCACCTAGATAAAGGTAAGCCTGTGGATGTGGTGTATCTGGACTTTGCAAAGGCCTTCGACACCGTTCCCCACAAACGCTTACTGTACAAACTAAGGAAGATAGGTATGGACCATAAGGTGAGTACCTGGATAGAGAACTGGCTCCAGGGGAGAGTACAGAGGGTGGTGATTAATGGGGAGTACTCGGATTGGGCGGGTGTGGAAAGTGGGGTCCCCCAGGGTTCTGTCCTGGGACCAATCCTGTTTAATTTATTCATAAATGATCTAGAGGAGGGAATATCTAGTACAATCTCAGTATTTGCGGATGATACTAAATTAGGCATGCCAATATCTTCTATGCAGGATGTGGAAACCTTGCAAGCGGACCTGAACAAAATAACGGAGTGGGCAACTACATGGCAGATGAGATTTAATGTTGAAAAATGTAAAGTAATGCACTTGGGGGCCAGAAACCAGAAAGCAAGCTACTCGCTAGGGGGGGAACCTCTGGGTGAGTCTAGGATGGAAAAGGACTTAGGGGTACTGGTAGACAACAGGCTTGGCAGTGGCATGCAATGCCAGGCCGCAGCAAGCAAAGCCAACAGAATACTGGGATGTATAAAAAAGGGGATTCACTCCAGAAATAAAGAGATTATTCTCCCGCTCTACAAGACTCTGGTCCGGCCACATCTGGAGTATGCTGTCCAGTTCTGGGCACCGGTCCTCAGAAAGGATGTGCTGGAACTGGAGAAAGTCCAGAGAAGAGCAACAAAAATAATTAGGGGGATGGAGGACATCAGCTATGAAGAAAGACTACAAGCACTGAACCTATTCTCTCTGGAGAAGAGACGATTGAGGGGGGATATGATATCAATGTACAAATACTGTACTGGCGACCCGAGCATAAGGAACAAACTATTCAGAGAAAGGAAATACAATAAGACACGTGGCCACTCACTAAAACTAGAGGAAAGGCGGTTTAACCTTAAAGTGCGTAAGGGGTTCTTCACTGTAAGAGCGGTAAGGATGTGGAATTCTCTTCCACAAGCAGTCGTATCAGCAGGGAGCATTGATAGTTTCAAAAAACTGTTAGATGGACACCTTAAAGACCACAACATACAGGGGTATACAATGTACGGCTAAAAGCAAACACACACACGCACATCATAGGTTGAACTGGATGGACTGATGTCTTTTTTCAACCTCACTAACTATGTAACTATGTAGCATAGCTGAACCTGCGATCTCTGTCTCTGTCACAGAACCCCCTCCCCCCACACACGTCAGTAAGCATGAGGCATACATTTAACCCCTTGATCACCAACAGTGTTAACCCCTTCCCTGCCAGTGTCATTATTACAGTAACAGTGCATATTTATAGCACTGATTACTGTAGTAATGTCAGTGGTCCTCCCAAAAGTGTCAAAAATGTCAGTTAGGGGTCCGATCTGTTCGCCGCAATGTCGCAGTCCCGCAAAAAAAAAAAAAACGCAGATCGCCGCCATTACTAGTAAAAAATAAAAATAATAAAAATGAAAAATCTTTCCCGTAGTTCGTAAACGCAATAACTTTTGCGCAAAGTACCAATCAAAATACGCTTATTGCGATTTTTTTTTACCAAAAATATGTAGCAGAAAACAAATTGGCCTAAAATGTTAAAAAATTTTGATTTATACATTTTTTTTTTTTTGGGAATGTTATATATCAGAAGGTGAAAAATATTGTTTTTTTTTTTTTCAAAATTGTCGCTCTTTTTTAAAAAAAAAAAAAAAACGCACAGGTGATCAAATACCACCAAAAGAAAGCTCTATTTGTGGGGGGGGGGGAAAGGACATAAATTTAATTTGGGTAGAGCGTCGCACGACCGCGCTATTGTCCGTTAAAATGCCGAATCGCAAAATATGGCCTGGTCAGGAAGGGGGTAAAGTCTTCCGGTCTTAAAGTGGATAAAAATAGGCTTACTGGGAATTTTTTTGTCAAAGACATGTAGCTAAATACATGTTGGCCTAAATATATGACAAAAATTGAATATATTGGATATTTTTTAACTTTTAAATTAGAAAATGTCAATTATTTTGCAAAATTTTTGCTATTTTTTTATTAATATCGCAAAAAATAAAAAAGTGCAGAGGTGATCAAATACCACCAAAAGAAAGCTCTGTTTGTGGAAAAAAAAGGACGTACATTTCGTCTGTGTACAGCATCGCATGACTGCGCAATTGTCAGTTAAAGTCGCACAGTGCCGAATCGCAAAAAGTGGCCAGGACGTAAGACAGCAAAATCCTCCGGTGGTAAAGTGGTTAATATCGCAAAAAATAAAAAAGCGCAGAGGCGATCAAATACCACCAAAAGAAAGCTCAGTTTGTGGAAAAAAAATAAATAAAAGGACGTAAATTTTGTTTGGGTACAGCATCGCACGACCGTGCAATTGTCAGTTAAATTCGCGCAGTGCCAAGTTGAAAAAAGTGGCCTGATCATTGAGCAGTCAAATCTTCCGGGGCTAAAGTGGTTAAATAAAATAAAATCCTAGAATGAACCTATATTATGTTCTTTGTAGGTACAGGTGAAAGAAGGCATTGTCAACTGGTAAAGAATATGGGAGCATGACCATGGCAACAAAGGATTAGATCATTCTGAAGTCAGCAAGAATATTAGACCTGAGGGGTATCATAAAATATAGTTCCTTTCACATAAAATTACTTCACCAAAAGTGTCAGGAAAGCGTACCACAAGGTTCACCCTGTGGCTGAACAAATCCCTTGTGCCAGGCCTCAAAAATAGAACTGCTGGCACCTCTAATGATGAATTTGAAGCTCATCTGTATTCATACGCTCACTTCTTTTTCCCTGAAGAGTGCCAGTCACAACTCTTTAAATGTTATAATTTAGATCACCTGTAACACAGCTTCTGTCAGGAGCACAAAAGCCTCTTTATTTTTTTGACTTTATATTGTGGACTTCTATGGCATCAACATCCCCCCACACAAAGACTTTTGCTACAGAACTGTTGCCCCCCATCTCCTTCTAATGCTGGTAACATGACCAAAATGGTCACATGACTTTTGCAGAATAGAAAGAACAACATTCACAACTCTCAAACTAAACTTCAGTCCCTCAAGCATCTACAGGTACTATGATCACATGTCCAGGTGCTGCCATTTCATCCCATAACCAGCTGCCATTAAATCCCAAATCTATGGTCCCCTCCAATATATGGGGGTGCACTAGTGCTCATTTGCTAGGTAAGGTACAGGTACATCGCCTGGCCTGTCTGTGCCGCCTGTCCGCAATAAAATGTACTGTGGGTGGGTGGCAAGTGGTTAAATTTTAAAATTTGTTTGGTTTACTTGAGGAGGATGGGCAGAATAAGTAATCCATATTATTAGTATAGATAACATTTAATTATAAATTTAGGCAGTATTTAACCACTTGCCGTCTGCTCACTAGAGCTCTACTGCGGCAAAGTGGCTCTTGTAGGTCTGACGACGTAGACCTACGTCGGCAGACACTCCTCCTCGGCGGCGCATGCGCGCCGCCGGAGGCTCGCTCCCACTGTATTCAGTTACAGCAGGAGTCAGGCCAGGGAAGGAGCAGCGGCGATCGCCACTGCTCTTCCCCGATCATCGGGGAATCGAGTGTGGAGATCCGCCCGCTTGTGTAAACAAAGCGGGCGGATCTCCTAAGTGACAGGCAGGGTTCAGCATAGCTGAACATGCGATCTGTCCTTGTGTCACTCAGTCACCTCCCCCCACACACGTCAGTAAGCACCAGGCATACATTAACCCCTCCCTCTCCAATAAAATTAACCCCTTCCCTGCCAGTGTCATTTTTACAGTAACAGTGCATATTTATAGCACTGATTACTGCAGTAATGTCACTGGTACCCCCAAAAGTGTAAAAAATGTCAGTCAAGGGTCCGATCTGTCCGCCGCAATGTCGCCGTACCGCAAAAAAAAAAAAAAAAAACGCAGATCGCCGCCATTACTCGTTAAAAAAAAAAAAAAAACACCAAAAATGACAGAAATCTTTCCCTTAGTTAGTAAACGCAATAACTTTTGTGCAAACCAATCAAAATACGCTTATTGCGATTTTTTTACCAAAAATATGTAGCAAAAACAAATTGGCCTAAAATTATAAAAAATTTAGATTTTTACATTTTTGGGGGGGGGAATTTCATATAAAAAAAATGTGAAAAATATTGTTATTTTTTCCAAATTGTCGCTCTTTTTTTGTTTATAGCGCAAAAAGTAAAAATCGCACAGGTGATCAAATACCACCAAAAGAAAGCGCTGTTTGTGGGAAAAAAAAGGACGTAAATTTCGTTTGGGTACGGCGTTGCATGACTGCGCAATTGTCAGTTAAATTTGCACAGTGCCGAATCGCAAAAAGTGGCCCAGATGTAAGACAGCAAAATCCTCTGGTGGTAAAGTGGTTAACATTGTAAAAAGTCCACCACTTCTAAAGCAGTATTAAAACCAAAACTAAAAAAATGTAATATGTTGCAGCTAACCAGACATTAGATGTGGTGGCTGCACTAGTTTTCTACACCCCCCCCCCCCCCCTCCGATTAGTAACACATCTCCTGTATTAGATCAGCCCATGAAGGAGCACAGAGGGAACCTTTGGATTGCACCATTGTCAGTCTGGGGGACAGTAGTGTTAGATGAGATGCTACTAGTATATAGTATACTAGATGTACTAGTATATTTAGATATACAAACAAATTGAAACTATACTCCAGCCCAGACTGCAGTTACAGAAACAGTTTTTCTTTTCTGCAGAGGGAGGGGGGGGGGGGGGGAGGACTGTGTGGCAACCAGTTAATTTTGACATAAAATTTGGATTTAGTTTTAATTATAGCTTTTTGACTCAACGTGCAGTTTTACTTTTAGTCATCTGAATTGTTTTAGTCGTATTTTAGTTGACTAAAATCTCCAGTACATTTTAGTAGATGTATTTTATGGTAAGTCAAAAATTTCTCTTTCGTTCATTGACGGACACAGCTCCCGATCTTCATAACCATTGGGCTGTCCCAAAGCAATGTAAAACATGAGGAGTGGGAACAGCAAAAAAAATTCCCCAGGCTAAACAGCAGCCAACCAAAGCAACTGGAGCGCACCTGAAAAAAACGATACACCCTCAAATAGGATCAGGTCCTCTAAAAAGCAACCTGCAAAAATTGGCAGTCAAAAGAAGCATCCATAGATGCCAACACATCCACTTTATAGAACTTTGTGAAAGTGTGCACCGATGGCCAGGTGGCCGCCTTGCAAACCTGCGTCGCTGGCACCTGATTAAGGCCCAGGAGACACTAAGCGCCCGAGTAGAGTGCGCCTTTACAGGGAAAGGGGGAACCTGACCCTTGATGGAATAGGCCTGAATTACCGTCTGTCTGATCTAATTGGAAATGGTCACAGAGGAAGTGGACAACCCTTTCCGGGGCCCATCCATGAGCACAAATAGTGAGTCTGACTTCCTAAAAGACTCCGTAGCTGTCAGATACACCCTAATTGCCCGGATCACATCCAAGACATGCAAGGCAAAATCCTTTGGATGTTTGTTTCGGCCTGGGACGCAGGAAAGGCAACACAATGTCTATTGTCTATGGTGGGGCATCGAGGAAGCCCCACCATAGACACAACTGATGAAACACCTCCGGATGAAGAGACCACTCCCCTTGGTTCAACTCCTGCCGACTGAGGTAATCCGCCTGCCAGTTTTCCACCCCAGGAATGTGCACGGTGGAGAGGGCTGGAACACACCATTCTGCCCACCTTAGAAGGCCGGCTTCTTACCGAGCCGCCAGGGAACTTTTTGTGCCCCCTTGGTGATTGACATAAGCCATGGCATTGTCTGATTGAATGCGCACTGGACATCTCTGAAGACGATCGATCCAATGGTACAGGCACAGTGTGATCTCTCGGAGCTCCAAGACATTGATCGGTAGTCTGGAATCTTCCAGTGTCCAGATCCCCTGAGCATCCAGAGACTGCAGAGTCTTGCCCCATATTGGCCATCTCCCTTTGTAGGGACCTCAATTGGAACTGTGCAAATAGAACTACCTCAAAAAGGTAGACACCATCAGGCCCAGCACACACATGCAAGTCCAGAGGGATGACCATCTGCTGGACAGCAGGAAATGAATTGCAGCGTGAAATTTCTGGAGTTTGTTCAGAGGAAGGAGCACTTTGGCTAAGGCAGAGTCCAGAGTCAGACCCTGATAATCCAGCTTTGTGGACGCCGGATGGAACCAGAGCAAACTTCTGAAAATTCAGAATCCAGCCAAACTCCCTCAGAGTTTGTATGGCGATTTCCAGGTTTCCCACCAGAGGAGTAGGGGACTCCGCTTGCAGAAGGAGGTCTTCCAAGTAGCCCAGTACTGCGATCCCCCATTGGCGTAAGAACGCTAGCACCAGGGCTAACACTTTTGGGAAGACCCGAGGAGCAGAGGCGAGACCAAAGAGTAATGCCACAAACTGATCTTTCGGCAAAGCGGAGGAAGCACTGCCAATCACCAGGACTGTATCAAAGCCTATCCATCCATTGGTCAGGTTTCCTCAAACTGTCCAACATGCCTCCCTATTGGACCAGTGTGAAACGCTTCTTAGGCAGAATGAATCGCATACTGAGCACAATGAGCAGACCTCACTAACAGATCCTGCTCTCTGGTAGGCAGAGAACAATATAGATTTACCTGCAGCTCTTCTGATAGGCAGACAGAGCCAAAAACTATACTCTCTCACTAGCACCTACCTAGGAGGGTGCTACATGTATGTATGTATGTATGTATGTATGTATGTATGTATGTATGTATGTATGTATGTATGTATGTATGTTATATATTTATGTATGTATATATATATATATATATATATATATATTTTTTTTTTTTTTTTCTCCCCCTTCACGTACTTACAGTATATATACACACACACACACACACACACACACTACATGCTTTTTACTCATTCATACAGATATACAGTGTATATACCTGCTGCATCAGATTTTGCACTCTCCAGTTTTAGTAAGTCTCCCTTATTGAGTCAAACACAATATTTTACAACAGCTTTGTCCGTGCATAAAACCATGTCACCTATTTCCTGATACTACATTATTTTCAAACAATACAAAAAGTGCCAAATCTTCCACTCTGTAATGTGTATGTTTTGTTAAGCAAACAAAGCTGCAAGTATATATAAGATTAATTATTTCCCGGGAAACCATCTGTTATTGCTATCCACTTCCAAGGCGTACATTCTGCCCTTTCTGGACAAACCTTACTAAAATTACCATGACGGTTGCTCACAAATTTGCAATACACTACAGACTTATTGCCTGTGTCGGTGAGGTGTAGCTTCTACTAAAATCTTGGCACAAAGGCAGAAGAGACACTGCTCTGCTTCAAATGACCACTCTACATAAATGAAATATATACTGGAGGGGGAACAGGATGAAGATAAACCAGTACACGCTGTATTATGCAAGATGCGGAAAGTTTGTCTTTTTATTATTTCTTGGGAGGTTTTGCTTATAGGTAATGTCCACAAATGTGTAAGAAAGTCCAGCAATAAGGAGATCAGGGGAAGGGGAGAAAAGGCTGCAGCCTCCCTAAAATATAGCCAAAGACTATATCAAATATGTGAATGGATAGGGGTAGGGAATATGGCGCTGCCCTAAGAGTGTTGGGTAACAAAGCAAATAACCTCTAGTGTATCACAAGGATAATAATTCTGAGCTTATAAGTAAATATAGCTAAAAAAAAAAGTTTTATACCACAAAAATAAAATAGAAAATATACATCCAGAAGATCACTAGTAAAGCATAAATTATTTGTGCAATAGTAGCATTTGTAAAGTGCTTAGTGACATTACCTAGTATAGTAGCTCCCAGTAAGGTGATTATTGTGGCATAAGGTGCAAACAATTATAAAAGTGACCAATGTGGTTTAAAAAACTGCAATTTTAAATAAGAAATACTAATATTAATATAAAAAATCTTAAAAATTGTAGTGTAAACCAAAGAGTGGAGACACAGATGAATATATAAATCCAGTGGTAAATAATATAAAGTGATTGGTGCAATAGTGTAATAAATATATAAAAAATATATCTATAAAAATATATCTAAGGTGCCAGGTGGACTGTATTAACCACTTAAGCCCCGGAAGATTTTACCCCCTTCCTGACCAGGGCCTATTTTGCGATTCGGCACTGCGTGACTTTAACTGACAATTGCGCGGTCGTGCGACGCCGTACCCAAACGAAATTTACGTCCTTTTTTTCCCACAAACAGAGCTTTCTTTTGGTGGTATTTGATCACCTGTGCGATTTTTACTTTTTGCGCTATAAACAAAAAAAGAGCGTTTATTTTGAAAAAATAACAATATTTTTAACATTTTTTTATATGAAATTCCCCCCCAAAAAAAAATTTAAAAATCAAATTTTTTTTACATTTTCGGCCAATTTGTTTTCTGCTACATATGTTTGGTAGAAAAAAAAAAAAAAATCACAATAAGCGTATTTGGATTGGTTTGCGCAAAACTTATTGCGTTTACTAACTACGGGAAAGATTTCTGTAATTTTTGGTGTTTTTTTTTTCTTTAACGCGTAATGGCGGCGAACTGCGGGACTGCGACATTGCGGCGGACAGGTCGGACCCTTGACTGACATTTTTGACACCGCCGCTCCTCCCCTGGCCCGACTCCCGCTGTGACTGAACACAGCGGGAGCGAGCCTTCCGGCGGCACGTGCGCGCCGCCCACAAGGGGCGGAGTCCAGCGACGTAGGTCTACGTCGCTGGACGATAATGAGCCACATTGCTGCAGTAGCAGCAATGTGAACGGAGTTAAAGTGGTTAAAACCTTTTCGCTCTCAGGTCCTTTGCTTCACTTTTAAACTCAGGTGGCCAGACCATTTTTGCAATTTTTCCATTGCTTTTTTATTTTTCCCTTACATTATTCAGAGTTTGTAACATACCCCCCCAAAATCATACATATTCTGAAAGCAGAGGAGCAGTAAAATAAAAAAGGAAGGTGGTGATTTTTTTTTATGCCCTGTGATATTTGTGCAAATGTTTATCAAAACAATATTTTCCCTAAAAATACACTAAAATCATTATTAGTCGATACATACACGACAACAACATTTACAAAATTCCTGCTAAATTCCTACTAAAGTCAAAAGTTAAAACTGTATTGAGTTATTAAATAACAAATATTTGTACATTTTAAACTGCACCTTTTTGTGAAATGGTAAAAACTGAAGGTGCGGAAAACTGTAAATAGAAAACATTTACTCTAAAAATATGAGGTTATCACTTTTCACTTACAGCTTTCAGTGTTTGTAAAACCATATATTTTCAAAAAAGCACATGACCTGTAAAAAATAAATAAATACAAAAAAAAGTGCCACTGATTATTAAGGCCCCAACATTTACTCAAAAGTTCATCAAATCGCTATTTTCTCTAAAAACACACAAAAATAATTTTTTAATGCACACGAACACAACATACCTAACAAAACTCCTGCTAAATTGCTACCAAGGCCTCTCTTACACATGGGGCGTACTAAAGTGTTTGCCTGAGGAGGGCCAGGTTTACCTGCATGGTGATGCATAGGTGTTCCATGCATCCCCGCACAGGCAGTCCTATTCATGTCAATTGGGATGGAACGACTGCACGGGCACAGCCGCCGCACCCAATCTGAGATCCGTGTGGTTGTGGGTTCATGACCCCGAACACAGACAGTGAGAGCTTAGGGACATGCAGCCGAACCCATATGGATGTTAAATTGGGAGCAACAGCTGTATTCCTGCAGTTGCTGCATCCCAAATTACATAAATAGGACTGCCTGCACAGGGATGTAACACCTGTGCACCCATGTATAGGTAAACATGGCCTTACTATCTTTTGGGGTTTTGTTTTTTTATATTTCAAAACTTTTTTTTTTTTACATTTAGGCTCCATTCACACCTGGGCGTTTTTGTTTCAGGCGTTTTTTCAGGCGTTTTTATGGGCGTTTTTTGTGCAGGCGTTTTTAGATTGAATAGAGAACAATGGAAAACGCCTGTAATCTGCCCAAAAAGAAGCTCATGTACTTTTTTGAGCGTTGGGCGTTTTGCTTCAGGCGTTAAAACGCTCAGATGTGAACAGGGGCCATTTAAATGAATGGGATTTTAATTGTTGGGCGTTTTGGAAACGTTTTTTTTGAGCGTTTTTGGAGCTGAAAACGCCCAGGTGTGAATGGAGCCTTAGGATATTTTACATTTTTTTTGTTGATTTTTCTTTTATTTTCGTGGGTGGGGGGCTTTGGCGAGATATTTGAGGTTAAACTGACCCTTGACGTCTCTTTTTTTAAACAGAGAATTCGTCCTGGGGGGGGGGGGGGTGCATCGAGTAGAACAGGTGTAAAGAGGCAAATAGAGCAAGGAGGGGCATGTTTTAGGTGAATAGCTCTGATTAACCATCTGCTGATTAGTTCGGCAGAGTCTGTTTTAGGGCTCTTTCACACGGTCCGCCTCCGTAGGTGGATCCGTGCTGATCAGCAGGGGATCGTAAACACAGATCCCCGCTGAGCAGGAAGGTGACATCTCCCTCTTTGCTCTGTGTGTGGAGAGGGACATGTCAGAGCCCCATGCATCTCTATGAGGGAATCGGATGAGAGCGGACCGCCTGTCCGCTCTCATCCGATCCGATCCCCTGGACGGATGGAAAATAGGGTTTCCATCCGTCCGGATTTCACGGACAGGATCGGATCGGAGAACAGCGGGTGTCAGTGGACATGTCACCGCTGACATCCACTGCCCCATAGGGATGCATGGGGGATCCGATCAGATCCGCCTAAAAAACTGACAGGCGAATCTGATCGGATCGCTCGTGTGAAAGGACCCAAACTGTTCTGCTATAAGTTCATGGTCAGTGAAGTGCTTATAGCAGAAGGAGGAAAGTCTATATGTATAGACTTTTTTTTTTTTTTTGTAAAGGTGAACTAACCTGTTAATTCTTCAGAGTTTCTATTAAAAAAATAAACCGTTAACAAAAAAGAATATCTGTATTGTAAAATTGGTTAATGATTTCTGAGGGAACATCAGCAAATAATATTTTTAGTTTAAATACCAATACCCAGATGTCCATATTTTAATGTTTTATATTGTTTATAATATATATGATATCATATTTTGCCCATTATATGTATATACAGATATAAAAATATTAACAGACTGTCATATGCCTTCCTATAATACTGCTAATCCCTTATCATATCTAGGCCACCAGCTGGGAATTAACTTCTGTGCTGCGTTGCTATATGCGTATATGCTATCATCCTCTGTGATTGTATTAATACGTCTTTACATACATCGTCCTAATGGTTCCCAGCCAATGGTAAATGTACTGCAAGGGGGAACATTTTATGTGTCCATGGAATTATTTCTCTTTCTTCTGTATGGTTATCAAAAAGGTGTTTTATGAAATTAACTCCCATAAGAAAATGTAGATGGATTTAAAACATGAAGGGTCTCCATGAAAAGCCATCCATATGTTGGGGCGTACTGGTATATAGATGTAGAAGAGGGAGTTGAAAGAAGCGAGTACTCTCCAAACAAAAGCTCTCGGAGGACTGCATATATTGGGAGTTGAGAAATGGTACACTATATCTTTCCAGTATGTTTTTATGGACTTTGCTTTGCGCAATGGTGCGCAGTCATGTTGGAACAGGAAGGGGCCATTCCCAATCTGTTCCCACAAAGTTGGGAGCATTAACCACTTAAGCCCCGGAAGATTTTACCCCCTTCCTGACCAGGGGTTTTTTTGCGATTTTTTACTGCGTGACTTTGACGGACAATTGCGCGGTCGTGCGACGCTGTACCTAAACGAATTTCACGTCCTTTTTTTCCCACAAACAGAGCTTTCTTTTGGTGGTATTTGATCACCTGTGCGATTTTTTGATCATGCGCTATAAACAAAAAAAGAGCGTAATTTTTGCAAAAATAACAATATTTTTCACTTTTTTTTATATGAAATTTCCCCCAAAAAAAATGTAAAAATCAAAATTTTTTAACATTTTCGGCCAAATTGTTTTACGCTACATATGTTTGGTTAAAAAAAAAAAAAAAAATCGCAAAAAGCGTATTTTGATTGGTTTGCGCAAAAGTTATCGCGTTTACTAACTAAGGGAAAGATTTTTGTCATTTTTGGTGTTTTTTTTTTTAACGAGTAATGGCGGCGATTTTTTTTGCGGTACTGCGACATTGCGGCGAACAGATCGGACCCTTGACTGACATTTTTGACACTTTTGGGGGTACCAGTGACATTACTGCAGTAATCAGTGCTATATATATGCACTGTTACTGCAAAAATGACACTGGCAGGGAAGGGGTTAACTGTATTGGACAGGGAGGGGTTAAGTGTGTCCTAGGGGCGTGATTCTAGGGGGACAGGTCTCCTAGTGTAAAAACAAAGATCAACGGTTCTACATAGTAGAACCGTCTGATCTTCATTTTTACACAGGGGAGAATGACAGGCGGCTTGTTTACATAAGCCGATCGCCTTTCTCCCGCTGTACCGGCGATCGTAGTGTGACCGGCGGACATCGGGTCCGCCGGTCACACGCCCGCACTCCTCTGTGAACGAGCCAAGGCGGGCACGTGCCTCAGCGGGCGCGCACGTGCCTCAGCTGGCGCGCGCTCGCCCGCTATTGGCTCTAAAAGGAGTGACAGGCGAGCGACGTAGACCTACGTCACTCTGCCTGGCCGGGGCTGACTGCCGCAGTAAATATACTGTGAGCAGTCGGCAACCGGTTAAATTGTGAAAAATGTCTTGGTATGCTGATGCCTTAAGAGTTTCCTTCACTGGAACGAAGGACCCAAGCCCAGCTCGTAAGCTATGCAGCTTTGACTTAAATTGGATAACAACCTTGCTATACATGTAAACCATTTACATATCTCTCGAAGCCTGGCTGAAAAACTCCCAGAGATGGCCTCATAACATCCTGCTTTGTTGCTAGGACGTTGCCAAGACACTCCAAACCGATTAGCATTCCTTCACATGTACTCTTTCCACTGTTACAGTACCTCTCAGAGTTGATAGTTTAACACACGTGTGTGGGTGTTTGAGAGCTCACTCCTGTGATGGTGGGGGTGAGCAGTAACACCTTGGAGTTATCTTATCTTAGAAACAAAGCAGGACGAGAAGATGCCACATCTGGGAGTTTTTCGGCCAGACTTCTGGGGGTACGTAAATGGCCTACATCTATAGCAAGGGGATTATTCAACTTAAAGCAGCGTTCCGGCCTTGGAAACCTTTTTTTGATAAAAATACCCCCAGGACAGTCAGGGCTAGTACATTTCATAATGGATAGCCTCTGAACTGTCCCAGGTTGCACTTACCTTTTAGAAGAAATACTTACCTTGAAAATGTCTTGTCCAGCGCTGCCATCTCAGGTGTGGGCCGTCCTCTTCGGTGTCCTCTTCGGTCCCACAATGCCCTGCACCAGCCCCGCTCTTCAGTTCCGGCGCAGGCGCGTCATCCCTGCACAGCTTCTGGGCACACCCAGAAGCTGTTTAGCAGGGAATGACGCGCCTGTGCCAGAACTGACGAGCGGGGCCGGTGCAAGGCATTGATTCCTGGGAGCGATGACGTTCAGCTCCCAGGAGTCAATGCAAGCGGGAAGTGACGGCACGGGCCATGGCCGCAGAGGGAGGAAGTGGAAGAAAGGGGAGTATATTTTCTTCAATAACAAGGCAAATAAAGAAAAAAAAAAAAAAAATTGGGACTATCCATTTATTTCTCAGGTAATGGTCAGCAAGCGGATGGCCCAAAGTCGTTTTTGAGGCCGGAACTCCGCTTTAAAGTGTTATTAAACCCAGGACCCTGCATTCACTATATATGGTCTCCCACAGTACAGAAAACATGGAAATGCAATAGTTTTAGTAAATTTAAAACTGCTAAATACCTTTTCTCGTCAGCAGTATAAAACAGTCTTGTGACTTCTATCAGTGTCTAGTTAAAAGGGGTTGTAAAAGGCAGAAGGTTTTTTTTTTTTTATCCTAATTTTCTTGTCCCGATACCGATATCTGGCATTGTGTATCTGCCGAAAACCGATCCGGAACTAAACACATACACAATATGCATGCGGCTGCAGTACAGAGCAAAGCCGCTGCATCATGTGTACGGCTCCTCCATTCACAGGCGGAATGCATCTGATATCACTCCGACTGTGAGCCGGACCTATACAGGAAATAGCGGCTCCCATCCCATACTACTACTCCACCAAGTAAGGAACGGCTGAGCCGGGACTCAGCAAAACCGGATCGGCCCGTGGATCAGTTAATTTTACCGATCCCCCGATCCGGCTATTGTGGCAGTATCGGCGCCGATATCCGATCCTAATATCAGATCGGTGCATCCCTAATCCTAATGCCTTCTATGCATGAAGATAAAAAGCCTTCTGTGTGCAGCAGCCCCCCATAACACTTACCGGAGGTCCCTCTTTGTTCAGCGATGTCCATGAGTGTCTCAGCCGTCTGAAACTCTCCCTCCTGACTGGCTGAGACACAGCATCGGCGCCATTGGCTGCTGCTGCTGTCAAAGTCAGCTAGCCAATCAGGAGGTGGGGGGGCAGGGATAGGTCAGGGCTTCCTGTCTAAATGGACACAGGGAGCAGTGACTCGGCTCGGGTGCCCCCATAGCAAGCTGCTTGCTGTGGGGCCACGAGAAAGAAGAGAGACCCAAGAAGAGGAGGATCCGGGGCCACTCTGAAAAACCAACTGCATAGAGGAGAGGAGGTAAGTTTGACATGTGTTTGTTATTTTTTTTAAGAAAAAAAATGAGACTTAACAATCGCTTTAAAGCTTGTAGGAGGAATTTGTATTCTGCTCTGACTGTTCTATAAGGCTGAAGAGAAAGTGGCTGCACACCAAACGATGACTTGATAGTAGAAAAGGTTTATTGTACAAACCTGGATACAAGGTACAACAGAACGGAAGTGGAAGACGCGTTTCCCACGACCAACAGCATGCCCGTCACCCCTGACCCTCTGTCTGGACAGTTCTGATTGGCCCTGTGGTGATCACATTCACTCTCCCAAGAAAAAAAAAAAAAACCTCTCTAGTAATACTGAGCATGTGCAGCTTGCCCTCAAGGCTCTGTTCTATCAGTAGATGGATTGGGGACTGTGAAAGAAGAAGGGGAGGATCAGAGAAGACAGGATCAAACAGCATTTTTACATAAGGCAGATGATTAACCCCTTAGGTTCCACAGTGAGTATAACAAGCGTGCTTTACTGCATATACAGACTGATTTTACTGTTGTGGGTTTGGTAACACCAAGGCCCCTTTCACACCTGTGCAAACTGACAGTCGTGCAACTTGAAGCAATGCCTGTGTAATCTTGAAGTCAGTGGACCTTAAATTGCATCAAAGTCGGACCAAAGTAGTGCAGAGTCTACTTTGAAGTCGCACAGATGTGAATGGTACTCATTGGAAATCATGGGGTACAACTTGTCATGCACGTCTTTGCAGTCCTAAGTCGTAGGACGAGTCGCACAAGTATGAAAGGGGCCCAAGTCAAAACTGCACAGTTTGTTTTTATTCTACAGGCAGCCTTATCTACAGGCACCCCTTACCTGCATTAGATAGTTTTTCTGTAAAGATGAGTTATGCATTTAAATGGTGGAGTATGGCCAAAACCCTTCTGGCCCTACTTCTCCTGGTGATCACAGGAACGCACTTCATTCTGCACTTCTGTGAACATCACACAGCCGGTCCAGGCTCTGAAGAGATCCCAACTTTAAAGGAGTTGTAAAGTCAAGAAAGCTTTCCATCTTAATGCATTCTATGCACCAAGATAAAAAGCCTTCTGTGTGTAGCAGCCCCTCCAGCACCCCCTAATACTCTACCCTTGGCCCCTCTCTCTGTCTAGCGAAGTCCACGAGTCCCTCGGCTGTCCTAGGACTCTCTCCCGATTGGCTGAGTTACAGCTGCGGCGCAATTAGCTCCCGCGGCTGTCAATTAGCCCCCGTTCACACTGGGGCGACCTGTCAGGCGACCTGGTTGCCTGACAGGTCGCCATAGGTCGCCTTCCATAGAGGAGCTGCGGACCCGTTCTAATAGGAGCGACACCAGTCGCTCTGACTTAGAAAAAAGGTCCGGAGCTTCTTTGGGGCGACCCGGAGCGACCTGCATAGACTTCAATGTTATGAAGTCTGTGCCGGCCGCTCCGAGGTCACCCGGCAAAGTAGCGTCGCCCCAGTGTGAATGGGGGCTTAAAGTCAGTGTATATAAAGATTGCTGCGCTAAGTGTCAATGGATTAAAATACATAAAATGGTAATATAAAAGATAATAAAAAATAGCAGCCACACAAAAAGATTCAGAAAAAAAACAATAAAACATTAATATAGTAGAGGTGTAGCGCTAATCACGCAGACAGTCCAACGTATACATAAAACGAGATATCCCAGATATTGGTCAAATAAAAGTCCATAGAGAATCTTAGATATCCCAAACAGTGAATCCACACTGGCAATCCTGGAAAATACAGAGTGCTATAGGACCACCACCAGAGGAAAGGTAACTCCAATGCCCTTACCGGACTGTTAGACCAACAGCAGAAGATATACATCTGATAGTCCGCAATCTCAAGTACAACGTCCTCGATAGTAGTGTCCCCTCAAATCTCCCACTCTGCATATGCACTCTCATAAAAAACAAGGAGGGCAAAAAAAGGCCTCTCATAGTGTAGAATACCCAACAAATGTTTATTAAAACAGAGAGCAACTTACAATATTGCAGAGTGGCAGCAGCATGTCTGTATGTATCGTCCCGGCGTAGAATCCTGTTTCCCATGGGGAGCCGCTTTCCATGGGGCACAACGTGCAGGCGTGCTTATTGACACGCCTCCTGTGTCACTGGATTTGATTGACAGCAGCAGAGCCAATGGCCCCTGCTATCAATTTATCCAATGAGGACCCGAGACAGCGGCTGGAGCCGATGGGCTCGTGCTTTTCTCTGCAAAGATTGGGTTCAGGTAAGAAAAGAGGGGGGGGGGCCAAGCCCAACCCCTGAAAATCAACCCCATACCATAATCCCCCCTCCACCAAATTTTGGATTATTTCATGCTCCCAACTTTGTGGGAAGAGTTTGGGGATGGCCCCTTCCTGTTCCAACATGACTGCGCACCAGTGCACAAAGCAAGGTCCATAAAGACATGAATGAGTGAGTTTGGAGTGGAGGAGCTTGACTGGCC
This sequence comes from Pelophylax lessonae, assembly GCF_965119305.1. Taxonomy (NCBI): domain Eukaryota; kingdom Metazoa; phylum Chordata; class Amphibia; order Anura; family Ranidae; genus Pelophylax; species Pelophylax lessonae. The sequence continues at coordinate 24,315,922 of NC_138769.1, forward strand.
TGCACAGGGTCCTGAACTAAACCCGATAGAACACTTTTGGGATGAATTAGAGCAGAGACTGCGTGCCAGGCCTTCTCGTTCACATCAGTGCCTGACCTCACAAATGCGCTTCTGGAAGAATGGTCAAACATTCTCATAGACACTCCTAAACCTTGTGGACAGCCTTCCCAGAGTTGAAGCTGTTATAGCTGCAAAGGGTGGGCCAACTCAATATTGAACCCTACGGACTAAGACTGGGATGCCATTAACCACTTCTGGTGGTTCTGGATTTGCCCCCTTAATGACCAAGCCATTTTTTGCGATTCGGCACTGCGTTACTTTAACGGACAATTGTACAGTTGCGCGGCGCTGTATCCAAATAAAATTGATGTCCTTCCCCCCCCCCCCCCCACAAATAGAGCTTTCTTTTGGTGGTATTTGATCACCTTTGTGATTATTTTTTGTGCTATAAACAAAACAAAAGAGCGACAATTCTGGAAAAGAAAAAAAAATATGTTACACATTTTGCTTTATAACATTCCCAAGAAAAAAAAAAAAAATCTAATTTTCTTTACACATTTTAGGTAAAAAAAAAAAAAAAAAAAAAAAAAAAAAATCGCAATATGCGTATTTTGATTGGTTTGCACAAAAGTTATTGCGTCTACTAACTACGGGATAGATTTGTAATTTTTTTTTTACTAGTAATGGCGGCGATCTGCGATTTTTAGCGGGACTGCGACATGACGGCGGACCGATCAGACCCCTAATGGACATTTTTGGGGGGACCAGTGACATTACTACAGTAATCAGTGCTAAAAATATGCACTGTTACTGTAATAATGACACTGGCAGGGAAGGGGGTTAACACAGCGGGTAATCAAGGGGTTTAATGTCAGCCTAGGGGAGTGTTTCCTAACTGTATGGGGGATGAGCTTTTGAAATGATCACGGAGACCTGTGATCCCATATATAGAAGGATCACAGGCGCTCTGTGATCAATCCAGAGAGAAGAAGAATAGTCAGCTCTGTTTACAATAGCTATATGCACATACGAGTAGTGCTAGATGCACATTCTAGCGCTACTCGTATGTGCATATCATTTTTCAAACTGTCCAGTGTTTGAGTCAGCTGCTGGTGTCCCACAGGGGCGCGGGGTTTGTTCTCTTGTGTATGTTTTACATTAGCTGACCGTCGTCCTCTCTCATTGGGGAGCGATTGCGGGTGGTTGGTGGCAATCGGAGCCGCCGACCCGTGCATTGGAGTCCCCGCTGTGCGCTCGCCCCCTAGCTGCAGGCGTGCTGACAAATGTAGGGCTACGTTGGTTCACGCAGGAGGGCCAGCGCGGCGGTCGGTCTTTAGGAGGTTAAAGCGGAGTTCCGGGCACAAAATCGATCTTTTTTTTTTGTGCCCGTCCGCTTGTTCTCCTTCACCTGAAACAGAATTGGATAGTTAAGTTTTTTTTTTTTTTTGTACTCACCTTGTAATTGTAGATCGAATATACACACCTATTCTTCACTTCCTCCCTCTGCGCCGCGGCTCCGCCGTCACTTCCTGGCTTGCAATGATTCCTGGAAGCTGAACGTCATCGCTCCCAGGAATCAATGCGACGGCACCGGCCCCGCTCGTCACTTCCGGGGAGACGCCGCATTCCCTGCTAAACAGCTTCTGGGCATGCCCAGAAGCTGTGGAGGAATGCGGCGCCGCACCGGAAGTGACGAGAGGGGCCGGTGCAGGCGCATTCTGGGAGAAGAAGACGCGGAAGAAGACGCAGAAGAGGATCGCGCCGGCTTCAGCTGCCCACAAGAGAGATGGCAACGCTGTGGAAGAAATTTTATAAGTGAGTATTTCTTCTTGCAGGTAAGTGCGAACCGGGACAGATCAGAGGCTAGCCATTGTGGAATCTACTAGCCCTGACTGTCCCGGGGGTATGTTCACTGAAAATTTTTTTCTGTGCCCGGAACTCCGCTTTAAAGTTATGTGCGTGTAAACGCAGGTGTCCCAATAGTGTATTTCAATAATAAGCAACGTTTAAAAGGTGCAGCGACTGACAGGTCAGTAAAAGCCTCCAGCTGCTGAAAGATGAGGGGGGGGGGGGGGGGTAATAATTATAATTTGAAATAAATATGATTTGCATGCTAGACACAGGTGACGGTATCATAGTTTAACATGTAATTGAAGCTCTCTCTACAACTGAAAGGATAATAAAAAAAATAAAATGTGATACATGCTGCAGAGACAGGTCCTAATAATGGCACACATATAGCTCATGTTTAGGATAAGATCATCATTAGGAGTGGGAGATATACGTTGCGTACGACAATTCCACAACGGTAACCTGTCTGTGCAGGCATAATGGAGATAATAATAAAGTGTGATGTAGACTTTCCACACACCGGCAGGTGGTTGTAACCGTAACAGGATAACGCTCGCCACATGTTACAATCTGCTAGAGAAATAGCTACTAAGTTTAGACTGAATGCTACAAAATGATCTTTCGTGCAAAATGTAAGAAATCTGAATTGAAGGCAGCAATGTGTGTGGGCAGTTTTACAACTTGACACGGTCACGGCTTCACCCAACCTCGTTCTATTTTTAGGATGACGCTGGATCTTATAAATGAGCCCACACGCCATCAAACCCAACTCCAGAAAATGTGAAAGTTCTCTCATGCAGTGAGGGCTGTGCCCACGATGCAAAGGTTAACTGCTTCTATAATTTAGGGCACAGGTGTCAAACACAAGGCCCGTGGGCAAAATCGGCCCTCCACACCATTTCATGTGGCCCTTCTACCTCTCCTGCAGCTGCGGCATTCTTGTCTTAGTCTCAGCAGTTAACAGCATAGAAGAGGACAGAACTTACCCACCAGATGCTCCTTTGTTCTGTGCAGCCATAAAAAAGGGTCCTCTCTGCCCCCATCTCAGCAGTTGGTAGCAGAAAGGACAGAACTTCTCCTACAGACCCTCTGCCTCTCTGGGCAGCCACAGAACCCCCTTGTATCCACCTCCCCTGGTCTTAGCATTCAGCAGGCTCAGGCAGATGACTCCCACCCTCCTCTGGTCCTCCTCCAGAGCCAAGCTTTTTGCTTCCCAGCTCCTTCCAGGCAGCAGGTAAACTGGGGGTTGCACTGTGATGTAAGGGAGGTTGGGGGGACTCTTGACTTCTGATAGTGGGTGGGCTCTTGACATCTGACTAAAGGGGGGGGGGTGCTCTGGACATCTTGTCTTTCAGATACAACCAGCCCTTTGAGGGCAACCATAATGCTGATGTGGCCCGCAATGAAATTGAGCTTGACACCCTACAGCTTTACTTACCTGATCCTCCACTCCCCCAGTAGATGGCACTCCCTAGCTGTCCTTCCGCATCCTCACAAACAATGCATTGGTCGTGATGATGTCAGAACTTTTGGACCATGGCGGGGGGGGTTAGTGGTGACAGGTGGTGCGGGACCGGTCTGTCAATGAGGAGGACCGGGTAAGTAAACCTTCTTTTCTATGCCCCCTAGACCTAAGTGCTGGTGCGGGAACCCTGCGAATCCACTGGGGGTTCCCGCATCGCAATTCAAATCGCAGGCAGTTCACACTGCCATATGTGAATTGCTGGGGGTGTCAATACAAAGTTAACGACACCCCCAGATCAGTTCGGACATGAATCAGATCGCATAGGTGTGAACCCAATATGCGATCCGATTGTGCGTGTTGTGTCAAAATCCGGTGCGCATTCAGCCATACAATCTGTATGGCTGAATTCGCATCGCATTTGACTTTCCGAGCAGTGCGCTCCGAATCATATGCAATGTCTGTCATCGCACTGATGTGAACCGGGGTTAAACGAGCATTTGAAGTGATTGTAAACATCAGACTCCTCTATTGGCAGTCGGATGTAAAACGGACCACCCATCTGGGCAGGACTTTGGCGGGGGGGGGGGGGGAGGGGTAGGTAAAAGGTGGTGCGGGACCGGTCTATCAATGAGGAGGATCAGGTAAGTAAACCTTCTTTTCTATGCCCCCTAGACCCAATTGAGCAGGTAAAGTGGTTGTAATCCTCAGGCTCGAATGTAAACGGACGGCCCATCTGATTACACCCTCCGATCTGATCTGTAAGACATATGGGAAACGGAACCCCATCCGTCTGTTTTTAGCAGAACTGTTGGACCATGGCGGGGAGGGGACAGGTGGTGCAGGACCGGTCTATCAATGAGGAGGATCAGGTAAGAAAAACCTTCTTTTCTCTGCCCCTAGACCTAATTGAGCAGGTAAAGTGGTTGTAATCCTCAGACTCCTCGTCTATTGGCAGTCGAATGTAAACGGATGGCCCATCTGTTTACACCCGTCTGCCCTCTAATCTGATCGACAAATGAGGAGCGGAACCCCATCCGTCTGTATTTAGCAGAAAGGATCAGATTGGACACACAACATAAAAGGGTATACAAAGTATGGTTAACAACACACACACACATCGTAGGTTGAACTGGATGGACTGATGTCTTCAACAGTTTCAACCTCACAAACTATGTAACTATGGATGTAAACAGGTGTCAACGGACACGGACCAGCCATGCATCTGGTTCAGCAGAGATCAGTGGACAGATCCCCCGCTGAGCAGGCAGACTCCAACCCCATGTAGAAGGGGCTTTCGCTGTTCATGCAATACATTAGTACTGTGACTGGAACTATTGACACACCTAATTCGCTTTTCCTTTCTGTAAATAAATCTCTATTCTTCGGTTATTAATTTTTTTTTCCAATAAAAAGATGATACAAAAAAATAAATAGTGTTTTTGGTTTGTGGTGCTCAGATGCAGTGTAGTTCCACTTTAGGCCCCGGACTGGCACACCGCAACCACCTACATTGCACATGGTTGCAGAGCGTCCCTATTCACTTGAATGGTCACGTTCGGCTGGGCACTACAACCGCCAAAAGCAACAGGAGGTATAATTCCTGCTGCAGGACGTGTACACCCCTGCCCGCTGCAGCTAAAGGGGGTAGGGGAGCCGCTAGTGTGAGCCAGCACTGAGAGTAAAGAACATTTTTAGGGGTCACTGCAACAGGAGGAGAGGAAAGGAGAGGCGAGGAAAGGAGAGGAGAGAAAAGCCCCCCCATTCAAAATCTGTATGTGAATTGGTCCTGGTGGAAGAGCACAGGTTTTATTTTCTCTAAAATTTCTGCCTGTACTGAATATTGTAGTGATATTCATGAGAATTTATCCAGCGTGAACAAATCTGAACAGTTTTATCTCTATGGATGCAGTGCGGTATTCTGACATACTGTTCATCACTATTCATTTTGACATAAAATTTCGATTTCAGTTTTAGTCATAGTCTTTTGACTAAAATGGAATTTTTGTTTTAGTTGTATTTTAGTCATCTGAATTGTGTTAGTTGTATTTTAGTCATTTGAATTGTTTTAAACGTTTTAGGCGACTAAAATCGAATGTGTTTAGTTAAATTGTAATGCACTATTTAATCATTTCTCTAGAACTTCCAAACTCATTATATACTCCTGGAGTAAAAAAGAAAAAAAAAAAAAATCTATTACCATGTTATTATTTATGGTATTAAGGTTTGAAAAAAACTACACAGACACAGATTTAGCCTTTAAATAACGCCTTTATAAGTAAAATCGTCCCTCCCTCACATTTTCATTCGGTTTTCGTTTGTTGACGAAAATTGGAATTAGCTTTTGTTAACTGCCAAAAATTCTGAGTAATTTTTGTTTCGCCTTCGTCACTGCAAAAAATGCAGAAGACCATTTTGATGAAAATATTAGGGATGCACCGATATATCAGCTGCCGAAAATTAATGAACGAAAATAGGGTTTTGCCGAAAGAAAAAAAAAGGGGACAATATGTTTGGGCCAAAAATAGGGTTACCGATGCCGATAATGGCTGAAAAGAAATTCATATTCATTTAAAATTGAGGATATTAATTAAAAAGTAGATTATATATACACACACAATATATATATATATATATATATATATATATATATATATATATACACATATATATATATATATATATACATATACATACATATACATACACAGTGCCTTGTATTCAGCCCCCCTTGAACTTTGACCTTTTACCACATTTCAGGCTTCAAACATAAAGATATAAAACTGTAATTTTTTGTGAAGAATCAACAACAAGTGGGACACAATCATGAAGTGTAACGAAATTTATTGGATATTTCAAACATTTTTAACAAATAAAAAACTGAAAAATTGGGCGTGCAAAATTATTCAGCCCCCTTAAGTTAATACTTCGTAGCGCCACCTTTTGCTGCGATTACAGCTGTAAGTCGCTTGGGGTATGTCTCTATCAGTTTTGCACATCGAGAGACTGAAATTTTTGCCCATTCCTCCTTGCAAAACAGCTCGAGCTCAGTGAGGTTGGATGGAGAGCGTTTGTGAACAGCAGTTTTTAGTTCTTTCCACAGATTCTCGATTGGATTCAGGTCTGGACTTTGACTTGGCCATTCTAACACCTGGATATGTTTGTGAACCATTCCATTGTAGATTTTGCTTTATGTTTTGGATCATTGTCTTGTTGGAAGACAAATCTCCGTCCCAGTCTCAGGTCTTTTGCAGACTCCATCAGGTTTTCTTCCAGAATGGTCCTGTATTTGGCTCCATCCATCTTCCCATCAATTTTAACCATCTTCCCTGTCCCTGCTGAAGAAAAGCAGCCCAAACCATGATGCTGCCACCACCATGTTTGACAGCGGGGATGGTGTGTTCAGGGTGATGAGCTGTGTTGCTTTTTACACCAAACATAACGTTTTGCATTGTTACCAAAAAGTTCGATTTTGGTTTCATCTGACCAGAGCACCTTCTTCCACATGTTTGGTGTCTCCCAGGTGGCTTGTGGCAAACTTTAAACGACACTTTTTATGGATATCTTTAAGAAATGGCTTTCTTCTTGCCACTCTTCCATAAAGGCCAGATTTGTGCAGTATACGACTGATTGTTGTCCTATGGACAGAGTCTCCCACCTCAGCTGTAGATCTCTGCAGTTCATCCAGAGTGATCATGGGCCTCTTGTCTGCATCTCTGATCAGTCTTCTCCTTGTATGAGCTGAAAGTTTAGAGGGACGGCCAGGTCTTCGTAGATTTGCAGTGGTCTGATACTCCTTCCATTTCAATATTATCGCTTGCACAGTGCTCCTTGGGATGTTTAAAGCTTGGGAAATCTTTTTGTATCCAAATCCGGCTTTAAACTTCTCCACAACAGTATCTCGGACCTGCCTGGTGTGTTCCTTGTTCTTCATGATGCTCTCTGCGCTTTAAACTGACCTCTGAGACTATCACAGTGCAGGTGCATTTATATGGAGACTTGATTACACACAGGTGGATTCTATTTATCATCATTAGTCATTTAGGTCAACATTGGATCATTCAGAGATCCTCACTGAACTTCTGGAGAGAGTTTGCTGCACTGAAAGTAAAGGGGCTGAATAATTTTGCACGCCCAATTTTTCAGTTTTTTATTTGTTAACAAAGTTTGAAATATCCAATAAATTTTGTTCCACTTCATGATTGTGTCCCACTTGTTGTTGATCCTTCACAAAAAATTACAGTTTTATATCTTTATGTTTGAAGCCTGAAATGTGGCAAAAGGTCGCAAAGTTCAAGGGGGCCGAATACTTTCGCAAGGCACTGTATAATATATATTATATATATATATATATATATATATATATATATACACACACACACACACATACATACATACACACACACACACACACACATTTATATATACACACACACACACATTATAATTTTGTATTATATTTAAACTTTTTAATTAATATCATCAATTTAAATTAATATGAATTAATTTTGGGCCATTTTGGCACTGATGACCTTATTTTCACCTGATAAAAATTCAAGGACGCACTTTGCTGAAACTGAAATGGCCAGTTTTTAAAAATATATATTTTTTTATGTATAGTTGTATAATATTTTTTAAAACTGTCCATTTCAGTTTCAGCAAAGTGCGTCCTTGAATTTTTATCAGGTGAAAATAGTGTTACCGGTTTCGACAATGGCCCAAACTAAATTCTGATTCATTTAAATTGATGATATTAAATAAAATGTCAGATACAATATAAATATATATATTATAGAAGCAATATATATTTTTTAAAAACTAAAAATAGGGTTATCGTTGCCGATAACGGTCAAAAATAGGGTTAGCGGGGTGAAAAGAAATTCATATTTATTTAAATTGATGAAATTAATTAAAAAGTCAAATATATTATATAACTGAAACTGTCCATTTTACCGGTGCTGATAATGGCCTAAAATAGAGTTATCGGTGTCAATAATTGCCAAAATAGGATTATTGGTGCCGATAATGGCAGAAAAGAAATTCATTTAAATTGATGATATTAAAAAGTCGAATACAATACAATTATATATATATATATATATAAAAAAATATGATTTTTTAAAAACTTTCCATTTAGGTTTTTGGCAAAGTGCGTCCTTGTATTTTTATCAGGTGAAAATGGTGTTACCGGTGCCAATAATGGCCGAATATAAATTCATATTGATTTAAATTGATGACAGTTATTAAAAAGTTGATTATACATTTAAAAAAAAAAAAAATATATATATATATATATATATATTTATATTTTTAAAAACTGTTCATTTCGGTTATATATATTTATATTTTTAAAAACTGTTCATTTCGGTTATATATATATTTATATTTTTAAAAACTGTTCATTTCGGTTTTCGACAAAGTGCATCCTGAATTTCTATTGGCTGAAAATGGGGTTATCGGTGCCGATAACGGGTGAAAAAAAGAAAAAAAAAAAAAAATCATATTAATTTAAATTTCTATTAAATTAAAAAGTATATATAATATATATTTATTTATTTTTTTTAAACTGTCTATTTCGGTTTCAGTTTTCGGCAAAGTGCATCCTAAATCTTTGGTTTCAGTACCGGAATTTTCATTTCAGTACACCACTAGAAAATATTTTCGTCCACAAAATTACCACTCCTGTACATTGGTAGTCATCCCCATGCTGTGGATGAAATGTAAAAGCCACACACACACACATTACTAATGGCAATAACAGCAACCCAGGATGAATACAGTGTAAGTCACAAATGTAATTATTATCTGTCACAGCAATAATACTAGTGCTGTACAGTACATGCAGTGTAACAGTCCCTCACACAATCATTAGTAGCTGCAGTAATAACAATCTCTGTGCTATGTGTGCAGAGTAATAGAACCACATACCTTTATTAGTAATAATAATAATAATAAAAAAACTGTGACAGACCCACATATGCTTATTTTGTTTGGGGTTCCATTCATGATAATCCTGCTGCCATAAAGTGGTATAAAGATTTCCACATATTCCCAGCAGTAATAATAATTCCACAACCACAGATGTGATAAAATAGTCCCAGGTATAATTACTATTTATAGGGATAATCGCAGTGTAATAAACCAAAAATATATGTATTAATGGCTGCAGTAACAAATTGAATTCCATTGTTGTGGGTGCAGTGTACCAGGGCCAGGTATAATTAAATAATTATAATATTTAAAACATTATACAGATAGTATTTTTTATTATGATTAGTAGTAACAATCCCAGGAGAGGACAGCAGTGTTATAGACCTTGGTGAATGTAGTAATACTAGTAGTAGTAACGGTACTATTACCAGTGTATGAGCTCAGAGCAATGGACCAATATATAACTATGGATGTAGTATAACAGACAAACACATGATTATTATTAGTGAAGTATTCTCAGTGCCATGGGTGGACTGTAATAGACTCAAATACAAGGATATTATCATATGTAATATATGGTACCCCCATGAGTGAAGTGTAGTGCCTCCTGACATGATGAGGATTATTATTACCAGTAGTAGTATGTTGTATATAGTACTCCCATGTTAGAGGTTCCTAAGATGATGATTATTATTACCAGTATGTTGTATATAGTACTCCCATGTGAGGGGCTCCTGACACGGTTAATCAGCGGGGAGTGTGATTACGTGGGGTTGGGGGGTTCAGTGGGTGGTGCAATTATGTGTGAGGGGACACTCAGCGAGCGGGGTGCCATTATTTGAGGGGGGACTTCAATGAGGGGGGTGCCATTATGTGAGGGAGGATACTACCATTGTGTGAGGGGGATATTTAGTGAGGGGGTGCCATTATGTATGGGGGACACTCAGTGAGAGGGGGGGCTGCCATAATGTGAGGCAGTGAGGGGACACTCAGTGAGGGGGTGCCATTATGTGAGGGGGACACTCAGTGAGGAGGGGTGCCATTATGTGAGGGGGGACACTCAGTAAGGGGGGAGTGCCATTATGTGAGGGGGGGGGAGACACTCAGTAAGGGGGGGGTGCCATTATGTGAGTGGGGACACTCTGAGGGGGAAGTGCCATTATGTGAGGGGGGGGTGCCATTATGTGAGGGGGACACTCAGTGAGGGGGGATGCCATTATTTGAGGGGGACACTCAGTGAGGGGTAACATTATGTGAGGGGTACATACAGTGGGGGGGGGGGGCATTATGTGTGGAGGACACACTGTGAGGGGTGCCATTATGTGAGGGGGGGGGGGGCAAACAGTGAGGGTGCCAATATATATACACTCGGTGGGGGGGGTGATTATACGAGGAGACACTCGGTGGTGGGGGGGGAGAATATACCAGAGGGACACTTGGTGGGGGGGGTGATTATACGAGATGACATTCAGTGATAGCAGGGTGATTTTACGAGGAGACACTCGGTGGTGGAGGGGGGGGTGATTATACGAGGAGACACTCGGTGGTGGGGGGAGATGATATGAGGGGACACTCGGTGGTGGGGGGAGATGATATGAGGGGACACTCGGTGGTGGGGGGAGATGATATGAGGGGACACTCGGTGGTGGGGGGAGATGATATGAGGGGACACTCGGTGGTGGGGTGGGTAATTGTATGAGGGGAGCACTCGGTGGTGGGGGGGGGTGATTATACGAGGAGACACTCGGTGAAGATCAAACGATGGGACACTCGGTGGTTGGGGGAGATGATATGAGGGGACACTCGGTGGTTGGGGGAGATGATATGAGGGGACACTCGGTGGTTGGGGGAGATGATATGAGGGGACACTCGGTGGTGGGGGGGGAGATGATATGAGGGGACACTCGGTGGTGGGGGGAGATGATATGAGGGGACACTCGTGGTGGGGTGGGTAATTGTATGAGGGGAGCACTCGGTGGTGGGGGGGGGGTGATTATACGAGGAGACACTCGGTGAAGATCAAACGATGGGACACTCGGTGGTTGGGGGAGATGATATGAGGGGACACTCGGTGGTGGGGGGAGATGATATGAGGGGACACTCGGTGGTGGGGGGAGATGATATGAGGAGACACTCGGTGGTTGGGGGAGATGATATGAGGGGACACTCGGTGGTTGGGGGGGATGATATGAGGGGACACTCGGTGGTGGGGGGAGATGATATGAGGAGACACTCGGTGGTGGGGTGGGTAATTGTATGAGGGGGGCACTCGGTGGTGGGGGGGGTGATTATACGAGGAGACACTCGGTGGCGGGGGGACTCTCTCAGGGGACGCTCTCTCTCTCTCGGTGAAGGTACTCTCTTGGTATTCGCTCAGTCAGTGAGGGGACTCTCTCTCTCTGTGGTGTCAGTCAGTGAGGGGACTCTCTCTCTCTGTGGTGTCAGTCAGTTAAGGGACTCTCTCAGTGGACGCTCTCTCTCGGTGAGGGTACTCTCGGTGGTATTCTCTCAGTCAGTCAGTGAGGGGACTCTCTCTCTGTGGTGTCAGTCAGTGAGGGGACTCTCTCTCTGTGGTGTCAGTCAGTGAGGGGACTCTCTCTCTCGGTGAGGGTACTCTCGTTGGTATTCTCTCTCTCTGTGGTGTCAGTCAGTGAGGGGACTCTCTCAGGGGACAATCTCTCTCGGTGAGGGTACTCTCGTTGGTATTCTCTCTGTGGTGTCAGTCAGTGAGAGGACTCTCTCAGGGGACGATCTCTCTCGGTGAGGGTACTCTCGTTGGTATTCTCTCAGTCAGTGAGAGGACGCGCTCTCTCTCTCTCTCTGTGGTGTCAGTCAGTGAGGGGACTCTCTCAGGGGGCGCTCTCTCTCGGTGAGGGTACACTTGGTGGTATTCTCTCAGTCAGTGAAGGGACTCTCTCAGGGGACGCTCTCTCTCTGTGAGGGTACTCTCGGTGGTATTCTCTCTCTCTCTGTGGTGTCAGTCAGTGAGGGGACTCTCTCAGGGGACAATCTCTCTCGGTGAGGGTACTCTCGGTGGTATTCTCTCAGTCAGTCAGTGAGGGGACTCTCTCTCTCTGGTGTCAGTCAGTGAAGGGACTCTCTCAGGGGACGCTCTCTCTCTCGGTGAGGGTACTCTCGGTGGTATTCTCTCAGTCAGTCAGTGAGGGGACTCTCTCTCTCTGGTGTCAGTCAGTGAAGGGACTCTCTCAGGGGACGCTCTCTCTCTCGGTGAGGGTACTCTCGGTGGTATTCTCTCAGTCAGTCAGTGAGTGAGGGGAGTCATGCGGGGACACGGGGGAGGAGATAGGAGAGGGGGGAGGACACGTAGAAGAAGGAGGAGGTCTCAGTCATCTCCCCCTGACTCTTCTCCCTCACACACCGCCCCGCCCTCTTTCCGCTTTCCCGGCTCCGTCCTCGGGAATTACCTTCTCTCCGCTCTGGCTCCGTCCTCCTCCTCCGTCCCGCTCACTAAATCCTCCATACCTCTGCCCGCTGTCACCTCAGAGCACCCCTGACCGCCCCGCCCATCTCCAGCCCGCCGCCGCACCCCATTGGTCGCTGCCCCGCTAACCCGCCGCGCTATTGGTCGCCGGACTTGACAATCAGGGAGTGGCCGCCAGCGACACGCGCGTCCCGGACACGCCCAAAAACAAATCGAGCTCACCCCGGTTGGCCCACCCCACTTCTCTTCTGATTGGCTAAGATCTCGTGTGCTCCGGTATAGCGAGGTTGCCATTGGTGAACTACACGCCGTTTGGTGTAGAATGGGGCGGGAGCTAGAAAGGAGAACTCGGTGATTGGGTCAGTCTTTGCAGTGACACACTTTTCTTTTTTTTTTAATGTGACAGCGTACACCCGCTCGTGGTACGTTGACAGCACCGTCACGTGCCCTTCCCCGTGCCTCCCTAAGAACGTCAGCGGCCGGCTTTGAGGACATACGGGCGCCGCTCCGCCATCGTGGACGCTGATTGGCTTTATAAGACGTCACTCGCGCTATAATCCCGCCCTCCCCTAGCAAGTTAGTGTGTCCCAGACTCTCCTACGTTTTTTTTTTTTTTTCTTCTATGATGCTCTACGCATTTCTAATTTACAGGCGACTTATTTATTTATTTCCGGCCGGTAAACTTAAATGACCCCTGGACTGTGACTGACAGCCAGTGGGAGCCAATGGGGAGGCAGAAGATGAGTGACGTTGGAACCGGACCGTCCAATGTGTGAAGGCGGCTGGGAGAAGTCTCCGGGATGGGGAGGGCAGTCAGCCTGGCAGGTGGATGAGGTCAGGGGAGCCGCCGTGTGCGGAGATCAGAGAGCGCCAGGCTCCCCCTGCCGGCCAGGGAGCGCACTGCACCCTGATTGGAAGTCATGAGCGTTCGTTTCCTATTGGAAGCAGCCAATCAGACTACAGGGAGCGTTCGTTTTTTTTACGGTATTTTTCACCAATGCATACTGAATAAAAACTCTGTTACTTTTATAAAACAAATATTTAAACTGAATATATAATATTTTCAATAATATTGCAGTTCAGCCTTTTCAAACTAAACCATTTTTTTATTTGTTTAATATTTCTTAGTATAAATAGATACACTTTTTTTTTTTTTTGGTGTGCAATATTTTTATACAGTAAACAATATGCATTTCAAATAATTTTTACAATAATATAAAAATTCATTTTTTTTTTTTTATAAATTTATTAATATGAACTTTACTTTTTTGTATACAGTATATTTTTGCACATTTAAAAAAAAATAAAAGTGTATGTCTGTGTGTGTATATGTATGTGTGTGTATATATATATATATATATATATATATATATATATATATATATATATATATTATTTTTCAGCTAATTTTCATTATATAGTACTTTACACAGTAAAAAAATAGAATAATATATTGTTTATATTGAGTGTTTTTCACAGAAAAAAATATATACATTTTTAATTATATATATATATATATATATATATATATATATATATATATATATATATATATATGTATAAAATAGTATTTTTAAACAGTAAAAATAATATAATAATATATTTATATACAGAATTTTTCACAGAAAAAAAAATATAATTTGTAAATTAGTAATGTTTACAATAATTTATTATAAAAGAGAATAATATATTATTAACTTGACTTTTATTATACAGTATTTTTTCTCTCTCTCTCTCATATATATATATATATATATATATATATATATATATATATATATATGTGTGTGTGTGTATATATATATATATATATATATATATATATATATATATATGTATATATATATATATATATATATAATTAAAAATGTATATATTTTTTTTCTGTGAAAAACACTCAATATAAACAATATATTATTCTATTTTTTTACTGTGTAAAGTACTATATAATGAAAATTAGCTGAAAAATAATAATACTATAAATATATATATATATATATATATATATATATATATATATATATATATATATATATATATATCTATCTGTATGTGTGTGTGTATATATATATATATATATATATATATATATATATATATATATATAGTATTATTATTTTTGAGCTAATTTTCGCTATATAGTACTTTACACAGTAAAAATATAATAATATACTGTTTATATTGAGTGTTTTTCACAGAAAAAATACATAGATTTTTAATTAATAATTTATCCATCAATGTATCATAAAAGTTAATTTGTTTCAAAGAGAATAACATATTATTAACTTGACTTTTTTTAATACAGTATTTTTTTTTTTTTACAAATATATATATATATATATATATTAAAAATAGTAAAATCGTTAATGTTTTCCACTAATATGTAAGTTTTTTTTTTTTTCCTTCTAATTGAATAGTATATTTTATATTATTGAGAACATTTTTGTTATATTATTTTTTTACATAGTATCTCCCCCCCCTAATATTTTTAATATATTTATTAATATGATTTATATTTTCCATAAAATATTTTTGTTCAGTAAAATTTGTATTATAATATCAATAATGTTTTCAATACTATGGAAGTTCATTTTTTTCAAATGAATAATATATTTAACAGTGTGAACTTTTTAAAATATATTTTACTGAAAGAGTATTAATATTAATAATAATAAACATGATTTATATAGCATCAACAGTTTGAGCAGCACTTTACAGTATGAAAGAGTAGTTGATTCTTGGAATAGACTTCCAACAGAGGTAGTGAGACAGTCAACAGTAAGTGAATTGAAACAAGGTTGGGATAACATAGATCTATACAATAAAAAATAAAAAAAAAATAAAAAAATAGTGTATGTGTGTATAAGGATAAACATGGCGCAGACTTGGTCTTTTTTCTGCCATCATTCTTCTATATTTCTATTTTTTTTTTTTCTACACAGAACAAAAATGTTTATTGTAAATAAATCAATAATGCTTCCAATAATATGAAAGTACATTTTTTTTTTAAATTGAATCACATATTTTATTAATATGGAGTTATGTTTTTTTTTTCTAGTAGTTTACATAGTAAAAAATATGTATGATAAAAAACGGTATTATTTTAAATATGGCTGTTCCATTTTATTTCAAATTGTATACTATATTTATTAATAATTAAAAATTGTATCGGGTATTTTTACACAGTTAAAAATATGTATTGTAAAATCTGCAAGATGTCCTATAATATGGCAGTTCATTTTTTTTCTAACTGATACTAATAAAAGAAAAAAAAAAGTATTTTTTTTTTTTTACCCTCTTATAGAAAATTGGCCTATGCTTGTAGTGCGTTTTTCTTTTTTTGTTTTAACATAACACTCATGACCACCCACACATAGGTTGAACTTGACGGACCTGTGTCTTTTTCTACCCTATCTACTTTGTTGTATGGAATATATTATTATGTAAGCCTTTTTTTTTTTTTAATATAGTATGTTTACACAGCAAAAATAAGTATTATAAAATTGTTAAAATGTTCAATATGGCAATTCAGTTTTTGTTCTAACTGAATTATACATTTTCAAAGTAATACTTTATACAATATTTCTACACAGTAAAAATATGTATTTTAAAATCCATAATTTTTCCAACCCTGTGGCACTTCAGATTTGTCTAACTGAATAATATATCTGGTAATATAGACATTATTTTAAATAGTACTTTTAAAAATTCTAAAATCAGTAAGATGCCCCAGGATTGGATGGTGGACTTGCAGATCCAAAGAGGCCGTAGAGAACATCGGATGCTCCCCTACTTAGGCCTCGTACACACTGGACGTTTTTGGAGCTGCTGTTAGCAGCGGCAGACTTTTTTTTTTTTTTGCAGCTGCAGAACGCCCATCCATGTTATTCTATGGACTCATGCACACATAGAGCTTTTAGGAGCTCCAAGTGGCATAGGCGTTTTACAGCACCAAAAAAAACCCAGGAACTGTGTGTTCTGGAGCTGCAGTGTCAAGCTGTAAAAACGTCTGACGCTGCTAAAGGCTGAATAATGTTGCTTAACGTGCGTTAAGCCCCGTTATACGTTTTTTTTCCTTCCATTCAAAATCAATGGTTCCCTAGGGGAGCCTATTGATTTGAATGGAAGTCGCACTGCAAGTCGGATCAGGATGATCCGACTTGCGGCGCGACTTGCGCTGTGAGAATCTTGAGGAGGAACTCCACGCCAAAATGGGGAAAAAAACGGCGTGGGGTTCCCCCCCAGGTTCCAAACCAGGCCCTTCGGGTCTGGTATGGAATTTGAGGGTCCCCCCAATATCCATACCAGACCCTTATCCGAGCATGCAGCCCGGTAGGCCAGGAAAGGGGAGGGGACGAGCGAGCGGCCCCCCCCCGGACCATACCAGGCCACACGCCCTCAACATGGGGGGGTGTGGGTGCTTTGGGGCAGGGGGGGCTCTGCACCCCCCCACCTCAAAGCACCTTGCCCCCATGTTGATGAGGACAAGGGCCTCATCCCCACAACCCTGGCCGGTGGTTGTGGGGGTCTGCGGGCATGGGGCTCATCGGAATCTGGAAGCCCCCTTTAACAAGGGTGGCCCCCCAGATCCCAGACCCCCTCCCTATGTGAATGGGTATGGGGTACACTGTACCCCTACCAATTCACCCCATAAAAGGCAGTGTGTGTAAATAACGACAGGAGACATTTTGGAAAGTTTATTAAAAATCTTCATCCGGTCTTCTCCCTCTCCGGTCTTCTGCTCTTTTGCTGTCTTCTCTTCTTGTCTTCTCCTCTCCGGTCTTCTGCTCTTTTGCTGTCGGCTCTTCTTCTTCTTCCTCCTCCGACGACGTCTCCGGTGATTATGCCGATCTACGGTCTCTGCAGCTTATTATATAGCCATTAGGGGCGTGGCCGCCAGATGACGTCATCGGGAGACCCCGCCCCCTTATGTCACAGATGACGTCATCTGTGCAGCCAACAAATCTGCAGCAACTGCGTGATGCTATCATGTTACTATGGAGCAAAATCTCTGAGTAACGTTTCCAAAACCTTGTAGAATCTATACCACCAAGAATGAAGGCAAAAGGGGGTCCAACCCGCTACTAGCAAGGTGTACCTAATAAAGTGGCTGGCAAGTGTATACATTTTTATATACACTTTTTGTACACAGGGTAGCCAACATTTCCACTGTAAAACAAGGTGAGGTGTATTCTTTTTTATTTCTTAACCACTTCCCGCCTGTTATATAGCAGAATGACAGCCGGAAAGTGGTTACGTTATTCTGACTGGGCATCCTATGACGTCCAGCAGGATAAGCCGCTTGCACGCACCCTCGGGGGCGCGCAGAGCGGCGATCGGTGGTGCGAACCCTTGGGGGATGCCACTAGAGCCTCCAGGGATTGCCCACCCATGGCCACCAGGGATGCCCACCCATGCCACCAGGGATGCCAATCAGGGCTTAGGGAGCCTGTCAGTGCCCTCCTCATCAGTGCTACCAATCATTGCCATCTATCAGTGCCCATCATTGCTCATCAGTGCTGCCTATTAGTGCCCATCAGTGCCACCTATTAGTGCCCAACAGTGCTGCCTATCAGTGCCCATCAGTGCTGCCTATCAGTGCCCATCAATGCTGCATATCAGTGCCGCCTATCAGTGCCCATCAATACTCCATATCAGTGCTACCTATCATTGCCCATCGGTGCCGCATATCAGTGCTGCATATTAGTGCCTCATCATCAGTGCCACCCCATCAGTGCCTGTCAGTGCGGCCTCATCAGTGCATGAAAAAAACTTATTTATTTACAAAATTTTATAAGATAAACAAAAAAACTTTTTGTTTTCCAAACTTTTCGTTCATTTTTTATTTGTTTAGCAAAAAAGAAAAAACCTTGCAGTGATCAAATGCCCCTAAAAGAAAGCTCTATTTGTGGGGAAAAATGACATAAATTTGGTTTAGGTGCAGTGTTGCATGACCACGCAATTGTCATTCAAAATGCAACAGCGCTAAAAGCTGAAAATTGGCCTGGGCAGGAAGGGGGCGAAAGTGCCCGGTATTGAAGTGGTTAAAGTGGGTTTAAACCCTCACATATACTCAATAAAATAACTGGCTTCAGATGAAACAAATCCTCCTACATACATTGTACCTGATTATCTGCAGCAATCTCTTCTCTACATCATTTTAAAGGACAGAATTTACACAGCGTTTCTGAGTTCCAGAAGTTAGGGGGTCGGGATCTGATGTCACGCACTGCACAGCTCAGAGAGAGGTGGGGGGGTGTCCTCTTTGGCTTTGGCTGTACTTCTTCTTTAAGTCACACAGATATGAATGTACTCATTGGGAAACATGGGGTGCCACTTGTCATGCGACTTTGGGGTCCATAGTCGCATGACAAGTCCCACTAGTGTGAATGGAGCCTAAAACCAGCTCCACAGGGGCTAAACCGGGTACAGACAGCCATTCATGCCATATTCCATCAGAATTTTTTGGTAGCGAAGAGTGGTGTTCATATTAGTGAGCCAGTCCTGCGGGGACGGGGGGTGAGCCAGTCCTGCGGGGATGGGGGTGAGCCAGTCCTGCGGGGACGGGGGGTGAGCCAGTCCTGCGGGGATGGGGGTGAGCCAGTCCTGCGGGGACGGGGGTGAGCCAGTCCTGCGGGGATGGGGGTGAGCCAGTCCTGCGGGGACGGGGGTGAGCCAGTCCTGCGGGGATGGGGGTGAGCCAGTCCTGCGGGGACGGGGGTGAGCCAGTCCTACGGGGACGGGGGTGAGCCAGTCCTGCGGGGACGGGGGTGAGCCAGTCCTGCGGGACGGGGGTAGAGAACTTTTCCAGCACATCAAAAAGCACCTTACGAGCCCGAAAGAGGGCTCTGGAGACAGCCTTCCTGACAAAGGCATCCGGAACCACGGGATCCAAGATACCAAGTATGCAAGACAAAGGGGTTTATTTACTAAAGCTGGAGAGTGCAAAATCAGGCTCACTTCTGCATAGAAACCAATCAGCTTCCAGGTTTTCTTGCCAAAGCTTAACCGCTTGCCGACCGCCCGCCGCATATATACTGCGGCAGGCTGGCTCGACTGCGCAAATTGACGTAGGGGTACGTTGGTTCACAGGAGCGGTGCTGGGGGTGAGAGCGCACTGCTGGCGGCGTGCTCCCGCCCCCACTAGGCAGCGGGGATGCCGATCCACGGGGCCGGCAGCCGCAATTGTTCCCTGCTGAGAGAGGACGGTCAGCTGTTGTAAACACAGCCGACCGTTCTTCTCTCTGAAATGATCATAGAGCACCTGTGATCCTTTTATATCGTATCACAGGTCTCTATGATCATTTCACAAGTCCCTCCCCACACAGAACACACTCCCTAGGCCCACACCCTTTGATCACCCCTGTGTTAACCCGTTCCCTGCCAGTGTAATTAGTGCAGTAACAGTGCATATTTTTAGCACTAATTACTTTAGTAATGTCACTGGTACCCCTAAAAGTGTCAAACATATCAGTTAGGGGTCCGATCTGTCCGCCGCAATGTCGCAGTCCCACTAAAAATCACAGGTCGCCGCCATTACTGGTAAAAAAGAAAAAAAAATGACATAAATCTTTCCCCTAGTTTGTAGACGCGATAACTTTTGTGCAAACCAATCAAAATACACTTATTGTGATTTTTTTTAACAAAAAATATGTAGCAGAATACAAATTGGCCTAAAAGGATGAAAAAAAATGATTTTTACATTTTTTTTTTTTGGGAATGTTACATATAATATAGTTTTTTTTCCAGAATTTTCGCTCTTTTTTTGTTTATAGCGTAAAAAATAAAAATTGCACGGATGATCAAATACCACCAAAAGAAAGCACTATTTCTGGGAAAAAAAGGACATCAATTTTATTTGGGTACAGCGTCGCACGACCACACAATTGTCCGTTAAAGTAACGCAGTGCTGAATTGCAAAAAATGGCCTGGTCATTAAGGGGGCCAAATCCTTCCAGTCCAGAACTGGTTTAAAATAGTCTTTTGACTGAAATGCCATTTTAGTTTTAGTCGTATTTTAGTCATCTGAAATGTTTTCGTTTTAGTTGTATTTTAGTCATCTGAAAGGTTTTCGTTTTAGTTGTATTTTAGTCATCTGAAATGTTTTAGTTTTAGTTGTATTTTAGTCATCTGAATTGTTTTAGCCTACTAAAATTTACAGGATATTTTAGTTGACTAAAATCTAATGGGTTAAAGTAGAACTTTAGGGAAATCTTTTTTTTTTTTTTTTTTCCATTTTGGATAGAGTAAGGGAAGGTCATAACCCCTGTCAGTTTTTTTTTTTTTTTGCCATCTATGCCCTGGTCCCATAGACAAACAGGAAGTGAGAGAAAATCTCCGTAAATTAAGGGAATTATTTGGGGCCCCCCAGGTCACCAGAACCAGTGTTCCAATTGGAAGATCCCTATTGGAAGATTCCCCTCTATTACTTTGCTGGGGACAACCCAAAATTTGGGGTTTTCTTTTACCTTCACTTTTAATGATAATGGTAAACAGGACAGATAGAGAGGGTGAATCTCCCTACTGGGAACACAGACAGCAATAAAAACCTGACTGGGATTCTAATCCATCTCCACTCCATCCAAAAAATAAAAGTTTTGCCTTTAGTTACACTTTAAGTTAAACTGTAATGTATTATTTAACCACTTTAGCCCCGGAAAGGATTTGCCCCCTTAATGACCAGGCCCTATTTTGCGATTCAGCACTGCGTTATTTTAACAGACAATTGCGCGGTCGTGCAATGCTTTACCAAAACTAAATTTACCACCTTTTTTTTTTTCCACAAATAGAGCTTTCTTTTGATGGTATTTGATCACCTGTGCGATTTAAATTGTTTGCGTTATAAACAAAAATTTTAAAATATATATATATTTTGCACTTTCTGCTATATAACATTCCAAAAAAAAAAAAAAAATAAAAAATCAAAATTTTTTAACATTTTAGGCCAATTTGTTTTCTGCTACATAGTTTTGGTAAAAAAAAAAAAGCGCAATAAGCGTATTTTGATTGGTTTGCGCAAAAGTTATTGAGTCTACTAACTACGGGAAAGATTTATGCCATTTTTATTTTTATTTTTTACTAGTAATGGCGGCGATCTGTCTTTTTTTAGCGGGACTGCAACATTGCGGCGGACAGATTGGATCCCTAACTGACATTTTTGAAACTTTTGGGGGTACCAGTGACATTACTACAGTAATCAGTGCTATAAATATGCACTGTCACTGTACTAATGACACTGGCAGGGAAGGGGTTAACAGTATAGGTGATCAAGGGGTTAAGTGTTACCCTAGGGGAGTGATTCTAACTGTGGGGGGGGGGCGTGGTTTCTGAGATGACCACAGAGACATGTGATCCTATATAGAAGGATCATATGATCTCTATGATCATTTCAGGGAGAAGGACGGTTGGCTGTGTTTACAACAGGGCAGGGAGCGATCGCGGGTGGCCGGCGGCAATCGGAGCCACCTGACACACGCCTTGGCTTCCCCGCTGACGATCAGGGGTGGGAGCGAGCCGTCGGCGGTGCACGCTCGCCCCCTAGTTCCTCCCAGACGAGCGACGTATCCCTACGTCGTTTTGCCTGTACAAGCCAGCCTGCCGCAGTAAATATAGCGTCGCCATGATTCTGTCCACGATCCCTAATCCCAACAAATCGCAGGACGCCTGTGCAATCCCAGTCACATCCAATGGCACCCCAAACGCAGCATGATTTTGCCGCGTTTGTGGTCCTACGAATTGCGGTAAAATCATGCAAACAGAATCGCGAGACGCCTGTCGCCCAAAAGAAGTTCTTGTACTTTTTTTGGGCGACAGGCTCCCGCCAACGGACGCCAAGATGTGAACAGAGCCTAAAGGTTTGAACATGAACTACAGACACAGATTTGGCCATTGTTATATATAATTTCTTTATGAATAAAACCAAGTTTCATGAACAAATAAAAATATTTATGAAAACTTTAAAATATATATATATATATATAAAACCCTGTAAACTTTATTGGCTGTAATGCCATTGCATATACACTGCTCAAAAAAAAATGAAAGCAACACTTTTTAATCAGTTAAATAAACTCCAGGGATATTGATCTGGTCAGTTAAGTAGCAGAGGGGTTTTTTAATCAGTTTCAGCTGCTTTGGTGTTAATGACATTAACAACAGGTGCACTAGATGGGCAACAATGAGACAACCTCCAAAACAGGAATGGTTTTACAGGTGGAGGCCACTGACATTTTTTCCCTACTCCTCTTTTCTAACTGTTTTTCACTAGTTTTGCATTTGGCTAGGGTCAGAGTCACTACTGGTAGCATGAAGCGATACCTGGACCCAACAGAGGTTGCACAGGCAGTCCAACTCCTCCAGGATGGTACATCAATACGTGGCATTGCCAGGTTTGCTATGTTTCTCAGCAAAGTCTCAAGAGCATGGAGGAGATTCCAGGAGACAGGCAGTTACTCTAGGAGAGCTGGACAGGGCCGTAGAAGGTCCTTAACCCATCAGTAGGACCGGTATCTGCTCCTTTGTGCAAGGAGGAACAGGATGAGCACTGCCAGAGCCCTACAATATGACCTCCAGCAGGCCACTGGTGGAAATACCTCTGACCAAACAATCAGAAACAGACTTCATGAGGGTGGCCTGAAGGCCTGACGTCCTCTAGTGGGCCCTGTGCTCACTGTCCGGCACCATAGCGCTTGATTGGCATTTGCCATTGATCACCAGATTTGGCAGGTCCACCACTGGCACCCTGTGCTTTTCACAGATGAGAGCAGGTTCACCCTGAGCACATGTGACAGACATGAAAGGGTCTGGAGAAGCTGTGGAGAAGGTAATGCTCCCTGTAACATCATTCAGCATGACCGGTTTGTTGGTGGGCCAGTGATGGTCTGGGGAGGCATATCCATGGAGGGACGCACAGACCTCTACAGGCTAGACAATGGCACCCTGACTGCCATTAGGTATCGGGATGAAATCCTTTGGCCCATTGTCAGACCCTACATTGGTGCAGTGGGTCCTGGGTTCCTCCTGGTGCACAACAATGCCTGGCCTCATGTGGCGAGAGTATGCAGCCAGTTCCTGGAGGATGAAGGAATTTATACCATTGAATGGCCCTGACACTCGTGTGACCTAAATCCATTAGCACACCTCTGGGACATTATGTTTGTTCCGTCCGACGCCGCCAGGTTGCACCACAGTCTGTTCAGGTGCTCAGTGATGCCCTGGTCCAGATCTGGGAGGAAATACCCCAGGACACCATCTGTCATAGTTACATAGTTATATAGTTTGTGAGGTTGAAAAAAGACATCAGTCCATCCAGTTCAACCTATGATGTGTGTGTTTGATGTTAAACATACATTGTATCCCCCTTTATGTTGTGGTCTTTAAGGTGCCCATCTAATAGTTTTTTGAAGCTATTAATGCCCCCTGTTGATACCACTGCTTGTGGAAGAGAATTCCACATCCTTACTGCTCTGACAGTAAAGAACCCCTTACGTATTTTTAGGTTAAACCGTTTTTCCTCTAGTTTTAGTGAGTGGCCCCGTGTCTTATTGTATTTCCTCTCTCTGAAAAGTTTGTTCCTTATGCTAGGGTCACCAGTACAGTATTTGTACATTGATATCATATCCCCCCTCAAGCGTCTCTTCTCCAGAGAGAATAAGTTCAGTGCTTGTAGTCTTTCCTCATAGCTGATGTCCTCCATTCCCCTAATTATTTTTGTTGCCCTTCTCTGGACTTTCTCCAGTTCCAGCACATCCTTCCTGAGGACCGGTGCCCAGAACTGGACAGCATACTCCAGATGTGGCCGGACCAGAGTCTTGTAGAGTGAGAGAATAATCTCTTTATTTCTGGAGTGAATCCCCTTTTTTATACATGCCAGTCTTTTGTTGGCTTTGCTTGCAGCGGCTTGGCATTGCATGCCACTGCCAAGCCTGTTGTCCACTAGGACCCCCAGGTCCTTTTCCATCTTAGATTCACCCAGAGGTTCTCCCCCTAGTGAGTAGCTTGCTTTCATGTCTCTGATGCCCAAGTGCATTACTTTACATTTTTCAACATTAAACCTCATCTGCCATGTAGTTGCCCACCCCGTTATTTTATTCAGGTCCACTTGTAAGGTTTCCACATCCTGCATAGAAGATATTGGCATGCTTAGTTTAGTATCATCGGCAAAAACCGAGATTGTGCTAGATATTCCCTCCTCTAGGTCGTTTATGAATAAATTAAACAGGATTGGTCCCAGGACAGAACCTTGGGGGACCCCACTTTCCACACCCGCCCAATCCGAGTACTCCCCATTAATCATCACCCTCTGGACTCTCCCCTGGAGCCAGTTCTCTATCCAGGTACTCACTCTATGTCGTCTCATTAGGAGCATTCCCCGACGTTGTCAGGCATGCATACAAGCACGTGGGGGCCATACAATCTACTGAGGACCATTTTGAGTTGCTGCAATGAAATTTCTGCAAAATGGACGAGCCTGCTACATCATTTTTTCACTTTAATTTGGGGGGTGTCTTTGAATTCAACCCTCTGTAGGGTGATAATTTTAATTTCCATTAAACAATGTGGCATTCTTTCCTTCCTACCACATTACCCAGTCCATGTCAGTATAGATCCTAACACATTACCCAGTCCATGTCAGTA
Source organism: Pelophylax lessonae (assembly GCF_965119305.1). Classification (NCBI taxonomy): domain Eukaryota; kingdom Metazoa; phylum Chordata; class Amphibia; order Anura; family Ranidae; genus Pelophylax; species Pelophylax lessonae. The sequence continues at coordinate 24,341,244 of NC_138769.1, forward strand.
TAGATCCTAACACATTACCCAGTCCATGTCAGTATAGATCCTAACACATTACCCAGTCCATGTCAGTATAGATCCTAACACATTACCCAGTCCATACCAGTATAGATCCTAACACATTACCCAGTCCATACCAGTATAGATCCTAACACATTACCCAGTCCATACCAGTATAGATCCTAACACATTACCCAGTCCATACCAGTATGGATCCTAACACATTACCCAGTCCATACCAGTATAGATTCTAACACATTACCCAGTCCATACCAGTATGGATCCTAACACATTACCCAGTCCATACCAGTATAGATCCTAACACATTACCCAGTCCATACCAGTATAGATTTCCAGCATTAGATTTTGCCCCATTCAGATCTGATGTGTTTTCAAAGTGTTCCTTTAATTTTTTTGAGCTGAGTATTACCTGAATATATTACCAACATTAAATATTAAGAAAAGTCTTAATTTTTTTTTTTCTCACAGCAGCTTAGTAGATGCCCCCTACTTATTCTTACAGTATGTGGTAATGCAGTGTTAATTTTGACGTCAAATTTCAATTTAGTTTTAGTCATAGTCTTTTGACATTTCAGTTTTATTCTTTTTTAGTCATCCTAATTTTTTTATTTTTAGGCGTATTTTAGTAAACTAAAATAGTGTTAATTTAGTCAACGAAAACATTTTCATCGAACAAAATGAACACTGACTGCAGGTACTGTAGCGCAATTCATGGTTAAAGTTCAGTTAAGTTGTTTAGGAACTTCAGCCCCAGTTTTTGGTGGCTCCGCTCCCCGGCTAGTAACTCCATTATGGCATGTGTGCAGATATGCCAAAGGCCTATGCTCGACCATTGGTCCTGACAGAGCTCTTTGCTTTGGCAATTCTGTACATGTTCATAATATTTCCCTCACGTGCACAAAGACAGCAATATTTATGAATTTACCTAATATCCATCTTTGCGCATGCGCGGAAAAGCCAGCGCTTGAGCAGATTTCCTGGGAAACCCTCAAATGCGCAGATTTGCCAGAGGACTGTTGGGACCTGAAATCTTGCAGCACATCTGCGCACATGTGGAATCCAGGAGGGGGGGGGGGGGCGTTTGCGGCACAGACGTCATTCTTGCCTAGGCTTTGCAGCACAATAAACCCTAAAAAAAAAGAAAGAAAAATCAATTTCCAATTGGAAGCGAGGGAGGGGGGAGGGGGCAAAGCAAGATCAGATTAGGTTTATGGTGAAGGTCTACTTTAGGTCAAGTTGGGTCTCCCCCCATCTCTTTCTGTGCACCTGTTCTGTGTTTTTATTAGAGATTAACCACTGCTGCAGGGCGGCCGCTGTGTGCAGGATCACATGATCCTGCATTTCCGGGTAGTGGGCACAAATGCACCCAGATTATTCACAGCGGGAGTTGATCAGCGGGTACCGCGGTCTCGATGATCATTAGATTCAGAGGCAGAATGGCAGTCTGCCTATGTAAACAAGGCAGATTGCCGTTCTGTCAGTAGGAAAGGCATGGACCCTGTGTTCCTGCAAAGCAGGGACAAAGTGTCATTTCTCCCCCTAGTGAAAGCATCTCCCATACTGTACACAAAACACAGGCTAGGCACACAGTTAACCCTTTGATCTTCCCTGATGTTTAACCCCTTCCCAGCCAGGGTCATTAGTACATTGACAGTGCATATTTTTAGCACTGGTCACTGTATTAGTGTCACTGGTTCCCAAAAATGTGTCAGTTAATGTCCAGTTGACCGCCGCAATATTGAAGTTCCGATATTAGTCACTAATCGCCGACATTATTAATAAAATAAAATGAAGAAATAAAAATTCCATTAATATATATCCCATAGTTTGTAATAACTTTTTATCAAACCAATCAGTATATACGCCTATTGGTATTTTTTTTACCAAAAATATGTAGCAGAATACATATTGGCCTAAATTGATGAAAAAATTCGATTTTTTGCATTTTTTTTTTTTGGATATGTTTTAAAGCAGAAAGTTAAATTTTTTTATTTTTTTCAAAATTGTCAGCATTTTATTGTTTATAGCACAAAAAATAAAAAGCACAGAGGGGATCAAATACCACCAAAAGAAAGCTTATTTGTGGGAAAAAAAGAACATCAATTTTATTTTGGTACATCGTCGCACGACCGCGCAATGGTCAGTTAAAATAACGCAGTGCTGTATCGCAAAAAATGGCCTGGTCATGAAGGGGGGGTAAATCTTCCAGAGCTAAAGTAGTTAAAAGGCCAGAAGAAGCGAAGTCACTGCTGGAAGGGAAGATGCATCAGGCATTCACACCATAGCGTTTTGAGAATGCACACAGAGTTCTGCAATATCACTACTGGTCAGACTGGTCTGAGGTAGTAAGCGGGGTGCCCCAGGGCTCAGTCCTGGGACCAACCTTGTTCAATTTATTCATAAACAGCATTGAGGAAGGGATCAGTAGTTCGTTATCAGTTTTTGCAGATGACACAAAATTGGCCAGGGCAATAACTGCACAGCATGAAGCAGATATCCTACAGAATGACCTGGACAAAATTACGGAGTGGGCAACGACATGGCAAATGAGGTTTAATGTGGAGAAGTGTAAGGTTTTGCACTTGGGGACCAAAAACATAAAAACACAATACACGTTAGGAGGGGAACCCTTGGGGGAATCAAAAATGGAGAAAGATTTGGGAGTCTTAGTTGATGATAGATTAGGCAACAGCATGCAATGCCAAGCGGCAGCTTCCAAAGCCAACAGAATATTAGCATGCATAAAGAAAGGGATGTATTGCAGAGATAAGACTATAATCCTTCCACTTTATAAAACTCTGGTCCGACCGCATCTGGAGTATTCTGTCCAGTTCTGGTCGCCAGTCCTCAGGAGGGATGTGTTGGAGCTGGAGAAAGTCCAGAGAAGGGCAACTAAACTGATTAGGGGGTTGGAGGACCTTACCTATGAAGAGCGGCTGCAATCGCTCGATTTATTTTCCCTGGAGAAAAGACGTCTGAGAGGGGACATGATAGCAATTTATAAATATCTTAATGGGGATCTCAGCTTAGAAGAAAAGCTGTTCATTCGAAGGAATTGCATGAGGACTCGAGGACATACAATGCGATTAGAGGAGAAGCGTTTTAACCTCAGGCAACGTGGGGGGTTCTTTACTGTTAGGGCTACAAGATTGTGGAATTGTCTACCACAAGAGGTGGTTTCTGCGGGTAGTATGGTGACTTTCAAAAGACTCTTAGACTTACATCTCAAGGATCAGGAGATTGAGGGCTATGTTAGATGATTACAGTCACACACACCTACACAGGTTGAACTGGATGGACTATTGTCTTTATTCAACCTCACCTACTATGTAACTATGTAACTATGTAACTACTGTGCTCTGCACTGAAAGGAAAGCTGTATCTAAGGACCTGCAGTGCAAGGATTTCATCCTATGTGTTATTAATTTTTTTTTTTTTTTTACACCTCTTCTGCTTCTTCTTGATCATTACCTGCTAGTCATTAGATTGCCAGTGATCAGAGGGGCATCTCTGACATGAGGAAGCAAAGTCCTACACAGTGCTGAGCAAGGCATGGTAAGTCAGTAATTGGGAAAAGATCAGCTGCAGGGAACCTGGAGACAAGTTCTTTGCCCTCTGTTTGCCTTTTTTTTTTTACTAAGTTTTCGAGGAAATTGTGTATTTCTAAAAAAAAAAAAAAAATATTATATATATATATATATATATATATATATACTGTGTATGTGTATATATATATATATATATATATATATATATATATATATATATATATATATATACTGTGTATATATATATATATACAGTATATACTGTATATATATATATATATATATATACTGTGTGTGTATACAGTGGGTACGGAAACTATTCAGACCCCCTTAAATTTTTCACTCTTTGTTATATTGCAGCCATTTGCTAAAATCATTTAAGTTCATTCTTCTTCCTCATGAATGTACACATAGCACCCCATACTGACAGAAAAACACAGAATTGTTGACATTGTTGCAGATTTATTAAAAAAGAAAAACTGAAATATCACATGGTCCTAAGTATTCAGACCCTTTGCTGTGACACTCATATATATAACTCAGGTGCTTTCCATTTCTTCTGATCATCCTTGAGATGGCTCTACACCTTCATTTGAGTCCAGCTGTGTTTGATTATACTGATTGGACTTGATTAGGAAAGCCACACACCTGTCTATATAAGACCTTCCAGATCACAATGCATGTCAGAGCAAATGAGAATCATGAGGTCAAAGGAACTGCCTGAAGAGCTCAGAGACAGAATTGTGGCAAGGCACAGATCTGGCCAAGGTTACAAAAAGATTTCTGCTGCACTTAAGGTTCCTAAGAGCACAGTGGCCTCCATAATCCTCAAATAGAAGACGTTTGGGACGACCAGAACCCTTCCTAGAGCTGGCCGTCCGGCCAAACTGAGCTATCGGGGGAGAAGAGCCTTGGTGAGAGAGGTAAAGAAGAACCCAAAGATCACTGTGGCTGAGCTCCAGAGATGCAGTCAGGAGATGGGAGAAAGTTGTAGAAAGTCAACCATCACTGCAGCCCTCCACCATTCGGGGCTTTATGGCAGAGTGGCCCGACGGAAGCCTCTCCTCAGTGTAAGACACATGAAAGCCCACATGGAGTTTGCTAAAAAACACCTGAAGGACTCCAAGATGGTGAGAAATAAGATTCTCTGGTCTGATGAGACCAAAATAGAACTTTTTGGCCTTAATTCTAAGCGGTATGTGTGGAGAAAACCAGGCACTGCTCATCACCTGTCCAATACAGTCCCAACAGTGAAGCATGGTGGTGGCAGCATCATGCTGTGGGGGTGTTTTTCAGCTGCAGGGACAGGACGACTGGTTGCAATCGAGGGAAAGATGAATGCGGCCAAGTACAGGGATATCCTGGATGAAAACCTTCTCCAGAGTGCTCTGGACCTCAGACTGGGCCGAAGGTTTACCTTCCAACAAGACAATGACCCTAAGCACACAGCTAAAATAACGAAGGAGTGGCTTCACAACAACTCCGTGACTGTTCTCGAATGGCCCAGCCAGAGCCCTGACTTAAACCCAATTGAGCATCTCTGGAGAGACCTAAAAATGGCTGTCCACCAACGTTTACCATCCAACCTGACAGAACTGGAGAGGATCTGCAAGGAGGAATGGCAGAGGATCCCCAAATCCAGGTGTGAAAGACTTGTTGCATCTTTCCCAAAAAGACTCCTGGCTGTATTAGATCAAAAGGGGGCTTCTACTAAATACTGAGCAAAGGGTCTGAATACTTAGGACCATGTGATGTTTCAGTTTTTCTTTTTTAATAAATCTGCAACAATGTCAACAATTCTGTGTTTTTCTGTCAGTATGGGGTGCTATGTGTACATTCATGAGGAAGAAGAATGAACTTAAATGATTTTAGCAAATGGCTGCAATATAACAAAGAGTGAAAAATTTAAGGGGGTCTGAATACTTTCCGTACCCACTGTATATATATATATATGTATGTAGATATATATGTATGTATATATATATATGTATGTATATACATTTTTATGGTCCTGGTTTAAAAAAGTGCTCATTGTACAAAAAAAAAGGCTTTTGTACCTGTTGAGGTTGTCCAAACATTGAATATGCAAATTATCTGATTGCCACAATCATTGATTGCTGAGCAGTTCTCAGGAAGGTAATAAAGTTTTGTATACTACAACATCCTCTGCAACACTTTTCCAACTCCGACTGTTTCTGCTTACCATAGCCTAGCTATACACATAGCACCCTTTAGTGGAGGGGAGATGCACAGCCCCATTTACTATGGCAGGATGACAAAGGTTGCAGGGCTTCATAAACACTACATTACCAAATGTATTAGGATGCCTGCCTTTACACACACATGAACTTTAATGGTATCTCAGTCTTAAGGGCCATACACACTATAAGATTTTCTGAAGACTTTTTCCTTCAGATTTACCTTTTCTATGTAGTGCAAGGGCCTGCCAGATTGCATACAAATTGAAAGTGTTTAGGTTTGACCTCATATTATATGGTTTTGGTAAATCTAAAGGAAAAAGTCTTCAGAAAATGTTATAGTGTGTATGGCTCATTAGTCTGTAGGGTTCAATATTGAGTTGGCCCACCCTTTGCAGCTATAACAGCTTCAACTCTTCTGGGAAGGCTGTCCACAAGGTTTAGGAGTGTGTCTATGGGAATGTTTGACCATTCTTCCAGAAGCGCATTTGTGAGGTAAGGCACTGATGTGGGCCGAGAAGGCCTGGCTCGCAGTCTCTGCACTAACTCACCCCAAAGGTGTTCTATCAGGTTGAGTTCAGGACTCTGTGCAGGCCAGTCAAGTTCCACCACTCCAAACTCGCTTATTCATGTCTTTTTGGAACTTGCTTTGTGCACTGGTGTGCAGTCATGTTGGAACAGGAAGGGGCCATCCCCAAACTGTTCCCACAAAGTTGGGAGCATGAAATTGTCCAAAATTTCTTAGTATGATGACACCTTAAGAGTTCCCTTCACTGGAATCAAGGGGCCAAGCCCAACCCCCTGAAAACAACCCCACACCATAATCCCCCCCCCCCCTCCACCAAATGATTTGGACCAGTGCACAAAGCAAGGTTCATAAACACACTGATGAGAGAGTTTTGGGGTGGAGGAACTTGACTGGCCTGCAAAGAGTCCTGACCTCAACCCGACAGAACACCTTTGGGATGAATTAGAGTGGAGACTGTGAGCCAGGACTTCTTGTCCACATCAGTGCCTGACCTCACAAATGCGCTTCTGGAAGAATGGTCAAACATTCCCATAGACACACTCCTAAACATTGTGGACAGCCTTCCCAGAAGAGTTGAAGCTGTTATAGCTGCAAAGGGTGGGCCAACTCAATATTGAACCCTACGGACTAAGACTGGGATGCCACTAAAGTTCATGTGCGTGTAAAGGCAGGCGTCCCAATACTTTTGCTAATATAGTGTATCTTGCTATGGCTCACACCTGCAAGCAACAAGGACAAACCAAACAAGAATAGTGGACTTTTTAGGGGATTTCAGTGCCTGTTCAGTGATCCCTAGAAACATGCCACACTTTTTACACGTTCCTGCATGTTTGCCACCCATAAAATGTAATGGGCTGCCAAACATGACTGGGTCTGACTCTGCTTGGTAACACAGGTTGACATCAAGACAAATTTGGGTATTTATGCTGCTTGCATGTAAAAAAAAAAAAAAAAAATATATATATATATATATATATATATATATATATATATATATATTGCACTTCTGGAGAAATCTGAAGTTCTTCCTTAAAGCTGATAGCACTTTTGTTTTGCAGCTCTTCAGGACTCCAACTACATGAAATTTGTATGTTCTTCCCACATTGTACATCCCTAGTTGTATAGTGCATATAATATAGTGCTACCCCTGATGGAACTGCTGGATTGTTTATGCCCTACACTAATGATGACCCACTCTTACCTGGACTCGAATGACATTGGGACACACCTAAGAACTTTCTTTAATGGGCACTAGTGATGACCCACCCTTATCTGGACTCGAATTACACCGCAACATACCCAGTAAAGGTTTAAATGGGCCTAATTGAAAGAAAGATCGGCTAGACTAAAATTGAGCAAACAAAATATAGTTTTAAATAGGTTAAAAAATATATATTCTTATCCTTCCTATCGAAGGTTAAAATACCTGCCCACAGCACTGGCCAAGCTTGGCGACTAAAGTCCTGCTACTGTTGGGGCCCATGATTGGTTGGCGTGTTCTCCCTTCCCTTTTAGAGATATATGTACTTTCACAGGTTTACTCCAGCAAACAGGAACAAAAAATCACCTCTCACTAGTGCAATTGTTGGACTTAGATCTCCAGGAGTCCCACAATGGCCAGAAAATGGTTCTTGCCCCTCTCTGCATAGCCTGCCTCCCAAAAATGGCTTCCTGCAGCATCTCTAGGCAGTCCTCCCTTTGGGGATCCCAAAAAAGCTACATTCTCTGGAATATGGACACAGCCGCAACCAAAGGATCAGATCAGCAGGAGTGGTACAGAAATTAGCCACATGACCTGGGGGATTCTCAGCAATCGGCAGACTTACCCTAGACTGAGCACATCGCCAGGTGGTTCCAACAACAAAAGAAAGCACAACATTGCCCTGGTCTCTTCTGACCCTAGCAAGCAGGCACTCTACAACTCTTGTGCTCTCTCCCTAGGTCCAGGCAGCCACCTTATACCAGCAAGTTCCACTGCCATCTTGTCACTGTACATGGTTTAGTACTCACAACAAGCAGACAATCCTTTATTTATTTATTTTTAAGAGCAATCTGAACAGCAGAACACTCTGGATTACTTGACTTCTGGAGCAGTAACAGCCCTCGTTATTATGTGGCCTAGGTACAGCAACAGTTCCCTCCTGGCAGCAGCCTGCAGCAAAAATGTCAGCAACAGTCTCTGTCCTACATAGCTCTGGACTCTCCTCTGGGAGCCTGCTCTCCATGCAAGGTCTGGCGTCTCTCCCAACATGGGTTCAAAGTCTTACCACCCCACTCTCGCCTCTTCCTGGGCGTCTCCCCATGGGTACTTGGACTCTGTCACCCAATGGGTGGTTGGTTGTGGCTTAGTCCCAGGCCATTTGGTCAATCATATCCATCCTGGCCATTGCTAGGCATGGACTCCCAACATGGGCTGTTTGGAAGGACTGGCCTCTAGAGATGATTTGGTTTGCTTGGGTGATGTGCACATTGGACGGTGCGGTACATTGGAGAATAATGGACCTTAAGGCAATTTCAACAGGTAATAAACCTCTGTTACAGGGGACTGCTGTGTTAATGCTACTGACATCATTTTTGGTTTTGCCCATAGCTCTGCTTTAAAGTGATTGTAAAGTCTTAGTTTTTTAAAATGATTAAACATGTTATACATACTTGTTCTGTGCAATGGACATGCCCAGAGCGGCCCTAAACCTCCTCTTCTTGGGTACCCTGCCAGTTCCTCCTCTTCTGCAAGTGTTCCCAGGGCAAGCTGCTTGCTATGGGGGTACTTGTGCTGGCTTGTTCCCAAGCTGTGCTGCTTGCGTCCATAGAGACAGACAGCATGGCCCAGCCCCACCCCCGGATTCCTTTGACTGACAGCAGTGGAAACCAATGGCTCTTGCTGTCTCAGCAAAGTCTGGGAGAGTGGTGAGAGAGGTGAGAACCGTTGTAGACAGGATTGAGTGAGGACCCAGGGGTAGGTGAGGGGGTGATACTGCTATCTAAACATGTGTTACCCTAATGCAGGGTAAAAAAAGGGAAAGAGGTAGGGGAATCTTTGCAAATGACCACATTGTTTTTGGAATGTGCATGGTAGGCAGAGGTATTTCACAAAGTATGATAAAGATGGAGTACCCCTTTAATCCATGGCATTCCATAATTCTTGATAAAAAGTGATCTTACATTTCCTTCTAACCACTGTGAACATATACTCTCAGCAGAGAACTATATCTTCTGTAGATCCAAGTACATTATGTCACGCTGACAGAAAGTGCGTGTAACTGTTAATTAAAGAAGTAAAACAAAAAAAAAAACTGCGACGGGTGATATTTAATTTAAAATCTCATTCTAATTCTTAGTAAAGGAACAGTCGAGGTCATTGAGAATTAATAGTAATACATTTAATACGTCAACACAAGCTCATTGTTTAAAAATTTAAGTGTACCAAAATGACTTCTCTTGTACAAAGATAAAATTATAATGAGACGGTAGAAAGGGTATTATGGGAAATTAAAAAAGTAAATTAGACCCTATGTAGCTGATTTAATATGTATAAAAAGAAAAGTTTCGGGGGAGTTTGGAACTGGGATGTATAGATTTCCCAATGGAGATGTAGGTGTTGCTAATTTAAAGAGGACTTTCACCCTAAATTAATTTTGCCTTGCCTCCTCCCCCCCTTCTTCCTTCACATTTGGAGAATAATTGTATTATTATTCATATTATTTTGTGCTGCAAGGTAGCATATCCATAATTCATGCTAAGGCAAGAATGATTTTTGATCCCACCCCCCTTTAGATTCTGTGCGTGCGCAGATGTGTCACAGGTCTTTGGGTCCCAGCAGAGTTATGCATGCTCAGGTTTCCCACACATCTTGTGCTTCGCGGGTTCCCCCTGTTATGGAATTTCCAAACTTGCTCTGTTTGCACATGCGTGGAAAATTACCCGCACAAGCGCAGATGTGCTAAAGGCAGAGTTGTATAAAGTACTCGAAACCCATACTTGAGTAAAAGTACAAGTGCTCGATCAAAAAGTGACTTGAGTAGAAGTGGAAGTGCTCGATCAAAAAGTGACTTGAGTAGAAGTACTAAAGTATTCAACATTTTTTGTACTTAAGTATTGCAAGTAGTTTTTTTTTTAAATTTGCTACTCAAGTACTGAAAGTAAAAGTACCAGTAGTTTTGAAAAAAAAAATTGCTACTCAAGTACTGAAAGTAAAAGTACAAGTACTGTGTTATGTAGTTATTAAAGAAAGAAGTCAAAAGTTTGAACATCATATTGTTTTTTATTATTTCAAATGCAGCTTTTATTTATACATACAGTAGCTTTTATTTTCGTATGCGCTGATAATACGCATGTTGTGAGCTTCATGAAACCTGACATCTACTGTTCTGGCAGTGGTATTTTTTATAATTGTAACAAGTAACTATGCAGCACAAAAAAAAAAAAATATTGGAGTAGAAGTATTGAAATCATTGAAAAAATGTAGTGAAGTAAAAGTGGAAGTAGGAGAAAAAAATTCTACTCTAGGAAAGTACAGATACCGCTTTCAGTACTTAAGTACAGTAGTGAAGTAATTCTACTTAGTTACTATACATCTCTGGCTAAAGGGCTCTGCCAGGACTCTATAATAAAAGGCATTAGGGATCTTTCAAAAATGTATATAGCGTATGATGTATTGTGCTATCTAAAATTTTTAGATGACCTTTTAATCCCCTTTCGAAGTGGGCATTGTTCCAAGAAACGCGTAGAGTTTACAACATCCCCTAAGTCAGTGATGGCGAACCTTGGCACTCCAGATGTTTTGGAACTACATTTCCCATGATGCTTAACTACACTGGAGAGTGCATGAGCATCATGGGAAATGTAGTTCCAAAACATCTGGAGTGCCAAAGTTCACCATCACTGCCCTAAGTCCTCTGTTGGACTTTTTGAAGTATTAACATCAATGACATCATTACTAACAAATCAAACCCCAGACAGTTCCCTTTTCAGTTTTGGGAATAGGTGGTAGTCCGATGGTGTCTGGCCAGTATGGTGGACGGGTAACCAGAGAAAAGCCACAGGAATGGATGCCACTGCAGATTGGTGTGGAGGCGCATTGTCCTGATGGAAAAAGACTCCCTTGTGGAGCATACCTCATCTTTTTACCTTGATGGCATCACGCAAATAATTAATTATTGTTGCCTAGTAGTCCCCCTGTTAACTTAGCAATTGTCCGAATTGTCCAGATATCAACTCAGCCAGTACCTGCCAGGCAGAACTCTTCGGCACATCTGCGCATGCACCATAAATACGAGAATGGCTGCACCGGAGGGGGCGGAGCCAAACCAAAGAGGACTGAAGTCCCTGTAAAGCTGAACTAATTTGTATCTGAGCACCACAAACACCATTTAATTCAATTCTTCAATACAATAATTAATTTATAATATTTAAAACAAACTCCCCACATCCATCCGTGTCTCTAAGCTTTATTTTTTTGAAAAATTGCTTTGAAAAACACCCCCCTAGCATTTCTTAGGTGCGACCATCTTTAATAAGGGCAGATGATTAATGTAGCATTTACTTCCTTGAATCACACACAAGTTAAAGTAACACAGTGCCAAAAAGCAAAAAAATGGCCTGGCCATGAAGGGGGGTAAAAATCTTCCAAAACTGAAGTTAATAAATAAAAAAAAAAAATTCCATTATAGTGTATATACCATAGTTTGTAGATGCTATAACTTTTGGGCAAACAATCAATATATTGGGATTTTTTTTTTGTTTACAAAAAATATGTAGCAGAATTGGCTATGCTGGAAGATTGGTCAAAGTAGTGGAAACTGCAGTTCAATATTTCTAAATGTAAAATAACGCACTCAGGGAAAAATAATCTCTTGAACGGGTACAAAATTGGGGGGTACAGTATTAGCCAGCACTACAGAAGAAAAAGATGTGGGGGTATTTATTTTAGATTATAATAGTGTAAAGACTATCAGCGCAATTAACTGTGCAACAAAAAATACAGAGTCCTATATTTATTAATTTATATATAATATAATATTGATATATAATATAATATAATAATATAATATAATAGTGATATAGTAATCCAATTGAATTAAATATCAAACAAAGTGTCCTTATCCGCCATCTAACTCCAACTGTGTTTCCACTCCACAATAAGGTATAATACGACAAACCAAAAAGTGCTGCGCCAGACAATAAATATACTCAAAAAAGTGAAGTGAATTATCAAAGTGATATCAACATCAAGAGATATACATAATATAAATGAAACCCATGTGAATATATGTAGCAAGGTTTCCAGGCCTATGGCCTGATGTGGGTCTGCCATTAGTACCGGTAATCTCTCCAGCCCATGTGAGCTGTGACCCTGGGTGTGACAACTGAAGCAGCGACAACTCCAGCATCTTTGTTTGTGGTTTTTATTGGAATGTAGGGGATGGGAGAAGGGAATGAGTGGGATACTCCTTGAGGCTTGAATTAATTATAATTGGGACTTTACTTCTGAAATGCCCTTTGGCGCTTCCTTGATGCCAGCCGGCGCCAGCCAACGCTCACTGGCACTGAGAACACACTGTAGAACAGAAGAAGTGCTGAATCCTCGACCTATAGTCCAGAGGATCCAAGACTGAGAACTGTAGAACTCCTGACACTGTTGTACTGTGAAAGTCACTGAATACTTTCCCCCGCCTGGCACAGCTTGAGGTAGTGTATAGTAGAACTCTGTGTAACTGTCACTTTAACTGGCACGCTCTGTGCAATTCAGGGCCCAAACTGCAGGTGCCCCCTTTGACCTTGAACTCTTCAGGGTCCACTGACTATGTACACCCCTCTGTAGCTTCAGGGTCCTCAACCTAGGTACCCCCTTTACAGCTAGCTGACACCGGATCCCAGAACCTCTTCCGGAGTGGTCCCCTCTAACTTCAGGCAGACCCCCAGGGGCAATCCTCAGTACTCACGACCTGCGTAGGATTTCCTGGGACTGGACCCCTCTCTCTCTCCGCAGGCTCATGGCACACCAGATCCCCTCAGCTCAACTCAGCACTCTCTTGATACTCAGGCGACACCCTGAGACATCCACCTTCCTCAGACAGGAGGAAAGACAGCCGCACTCTATCCTTCCTGGGACTCTGCTCCCGCCAAAGGCACCGTGCCACACACTTCACCTCCAAACTTATACCCACTCCCAGAATCCTTTGCAGCATAATCTGCCTTCTGGGGTAGTTACAAGCTGGGATGTGTCCCCTGATTGGGCTTCCCACGCTGCCCTATGAGAATCCTCTCACAGGAGCCAGTGGGGATACTTCTCCCCTCAGCAGGCACATCTGGAAGCCCTGGCACTCTACCTAACAAATCACAGCCCTGCTGTTAGGCAGACAAGGCCCACTATATTTTTACCTAGCACCTACCTGTAGGGTGCTACATATATAATAATAGTAAAGTCCCAGTGGTCACAAGTGTAACCAATATTATATACCTCCGTGAACTTGCTCCTAGATCCATAACCACCGGAAAAAAGGTAGCCTCCCACCTCACTATCTGACCCAAGAATTACCAAGGGTGAGTGTTAAGGATACAAGTGGTAGCCTGATGGCAGAGGAAGGCCCCACGTGTGCCGGAGGGCAGAGCTTAGACGGGAACCCCCAAGGTAAGTGACACAGGCTAACCTGAGGTGCGGAATCTAAGTATCCATCGGTTTTCGCCAGAGCCTCTAGTGGTGAGGATGGACTTCGCTGCGTGTCGATACCAGGTCGCGGTCCTCAGGGTCGCCCCACCAAGGGAGAAACCGGTCAAGATCCGAAGGCGGATAAGCAGACAAGGGAGATCCAAGAGAATGGTCAAACAAACCGGGGCTCAGGACGGGCAGCAGGTCAACGAGGTCAGGAACAAGCCAAAGGTCAAAACGGGTATCAAACAGGTAACAGAATGCAGGCTTCAGGAACACAGGAGGAGCTGCAGACAAGACAGCAAAGACACAGTGCTGCTGAGCTGTTTAAATAAGGCAGCCTGTTTGCAAATTATTGCAATTAGTCTGCTCTAGGTTAACCCTTTAGATTGCAGACTCATGACAGCACATCAGTGTGCTCAGGAAGCGTTCCTAACAGTGAGATACAGCAGTCCCCTCAGGGGTTAACGGATAGATGGCCAGATCACGCTAGGGAGAACGACACATATTCCAGGACCAGGCTTCACTAATCCTCAAGGCAAACCCCAGGCATAGAAGAGACAAAAAAGAGGGGTCCTACGGATGAAGTCAAGGCTGGAAGCGCCGACGTAACGCGTATAGGGGGCGGAGCCTGACTGTCAGACGTCACATCCTCTCCGGTGTATTTGCGGAACTGAAAGTCACTTGCAATATCGAATGCCGCTTTTGTAAGTGTTTTACAGCTCAATAAATCATCTATATAATTTGTCAGAGAGCATTCGATTTATTTGCTTTTATCTCTTCTATGCCTGGGGTTTGCCTTGAAAAAAGATGGGATTCCATGGACTACTCAGTCTTTTTCTACCGCCACTTACTATGTTTTTAATACATATTGGCCGAAGTTATGAGGAAATTAGATTTTTTTAGATGTGTTTTATAGCAGAATATTGCAATTTTTTTTTTTTTTTATGTTTATAGAGCAAAAAATTAAAAACCCAGATATTATCAATTACCACCAAAAAAAGATCTATTTGTGGGGAAAAAAATGATATAAACTTTATTTGGATACAGCGTCGCATGACTTCGCAATTGTCAGTTAAAATAACAGTGCCAAAAAAGCAAAAAATTGCCTGGTCATGAAGGGCGGTAAATCTTCCAGAAGTGGTTAATACTCTTCAGAATTCTTCCCTACGTTATTTAATAGTCATTTGTATATCTCATACTTACTACATTGTAGTTGCTAGCCGTATTTACTCTAAATCTCTAAACTTTTCTTGATTTACTTGAATAAAGAGTTATTTGACCAAAAAAAGTTTATTTAACGCTTATCTGAATAGTCACAGAAACAAGCGGAATACACATAAATGACGCAGCGTTGATGGATGTTGAACTGAGGACCTCAACCATCGTAACGCCTATTCTAAGCTTTTGATTAAAACATTAACCGCTAATAAAATGTAAAAACACAACATTTTTTCCATAGATTTCACAACCTTTACAAAAGGAAAAAGTGAGTGGTGTGTCACAACTCTATAGATTGACACGTAAATTGCAAAAACGAGATAGCTATACTCAAGGCAATTTTCTCGTGTTAAGGAAACCATTCTAGCATAAATATTTCAGATGAATTCAGAAGTTAACGCTTTTCTTTCTGTTCACGAGAAGCTGAAAATCTTTCTATGTAATAGACGGAATATAGTAAAGCAGTGGGGGGGGGGGGGATGTTATCATACAAAAATGAAGGGTATGATCCATTCACACATGGAAATTTGCATCAGCTGACCTGGGGGACAGCCATTCCACCCAGTCAGGGCCTACCACCATGGGTCCCACTGGGTCCATTTGACCTAGGCAGAATTTTGAGAGGGGCAGCAAATTGATCTCCTAGATTTTTTTTTCCAGCAGTTTTGTGTGCTACAGCGCAAACTGATGAGTATGAGGAGGTGGAGGGTCTCCTCCAGGGGGAACGTTCCTTATGTGATCGTGGTGTGAGCAATGATGTCAGACATTCGTACAAACAAAATAATACTGGAGTTTGTGGTTTGGAATTGAACATAATGGTATGTCATAATTGTGCATGTAGATAAGGTGCTGTTGCATATAAATTTGACTTCCTGATACATTTAATCTTGGTTTTAATTATCATGATATAAAATAAAAATTGTGTGGGCATTTTGGTGGGCATGATTTTTTTTTTTTTGGGGGGGGGGGGCAGCATTTAATTTTCAGACCCAGGCAGCACAATGTCTTGGACCAGATCTGCACCCAGTGGCTTTAATTTCAATCCCGACTGTTGGCCTGTACAGATGGTTGGATAAATAATATCCTAAATGGTTCTAAATTGGAGGCAGTTGGCTCTGTGGTTTTGGCTTCACCTTCTCAGAGCCCATCATGATCTTGCCATATTATTCATATTGAACAAGCATTTTCTGTAAAGCTGCACAAAGTAAACTGTATGTTGCCTCCTTGTCCTAAACAGGGCCTTCTATGTCAATTTAGTTTTTGGCTGGGCTGTAATTAGCTTAGACCGATTGTATGGTTTTTCACCTGGTTATTCCCTAAATTTAAGTTGGCTTGTAATTTCTCACTTTCACCAGTAGATGTCACTGGTATTACTGGTCAAAGTATGAGATTTCACAAGCAAAACTAAGTTATGAATATTTATATTTTCTTTAGCCAATCCAGTAGGAGGTTGAAGCAACTGGCGCATGCTGGAGAAGGATATAAATATTTGGGGCAGGCCATGTGCTCGTTCTCTTTCCCTGGGCTGAGGCCTAGGGAAGTGCTGCTGGATGGAGCTCTGCTCTTGTTTTGTTCGCCTGTTTTGGGGCCTAAAGTGTGCTGAAGTGGTCCTGAAGTTGTCCTGCCTGGTCTGCAGGAAGCTGTGCCAAGGAGGAGACCCAGGTGAGGCCCCTTGGTGAAAAGAGCCAAGAAGAATGTTGGTCTACCAAAAGGGCCTGCTGACTCACTTGGAGATTGCACTGAAATTTGGGAACGTGCTTACAATGTTGCCGGGTCAGCTTAATGGTTCTGACATTGTGAAGCTGTGCATTGATCTGGATCTTGACACTCTGCAAGTGATCTGCTACGATATCTGAGACCCCTAACCCTCACCTCCTTTACTGGTTTGCAATAAAACTTTAAAAAGACAAAAGTGACTGGGGCCCAATATCTTTTCTCAGTCCCCCTATTTTACCCATGGACCATTTACCCATTTGGGGTGTCAAGGGTGCTACATGTATCTAAAGCCACAATTCATTTTTTCATTTTGGATAGTTTGAGGAAGGTTAAAGACCTCTGTTACTTCTTAATTTCTGGATCTAGATACACAAAGTCCAATGTGTTTTGGGGAGCTAAAATCACCCCCTTTATCAGGTCTCAGTGTTGTTCCTGGCTTGCAGTCTCCCAAAGGTGTTCTTTCAGGTTCAGGTTAGGCCAGTCAAGTTCCTCCCCCCCAAACTCGCTCATCCATGTCTTTATGGACATTGCTTTGTGCACTGGTCCAAAGCATTTGGTGGAGGGGGGGATTATGGTGTGGGGTTGTTTTTCAGGGGTTGGGCTTGGCCCCTTAGTTCCAGTGAAGGGAACTCTTAAAGTGGTTGTTACCCTAAAAAAAAAAATGCTCCTGTTCCTTTTAAGCATGATCAGTAGCATTGTGCTGTTGCATTGTTATTTGTCCCTTTGTTTTATCTAAAATACCTGGTTGATCCTGTCAGTTTCTGTATCCCCCTCTGTGTGCTGACCACGGTAATCATGGCTGCTGAGCCCTGACCACCGTGGTCAGCCCGCTTGCCTCCATCATCTTCTGTGTTCTGAATGTCTCTTCCTCTCCCATCTCCCCCCTCCCTCCTTGGCTGTCAGCTGCCAGAGTTGTATAAAGTACTCGAAACCCATACTTGAGTAAAAGTACAAGTGCTCGATCAAAAAGTGACTTGAGTAGAAATACGAAAGTATTCAACATTTTTTGTACTTAAGTATTGCAAGTAGTTTTTTTAAAGATTTTGCTACTCAAGTACATCTATCTATCTATCTATCTATCTATCTATCTATCTATCTATCTATCTATCTATCTATCTATCTATCTATCTATCTATCTATCTCATTCCTAATATCTATCTATCTATCTATCTATCTATCTATCTATCTATCTATCTATCTATCTATCTATCTATCTATCTATCTATCTATCTATCTATCGCATTCCTAATATCTATCTATCTATCTATCTATCTATCTATCTATCTATCTATCTATCTATCTATCTATCTATCTATCTATCTATCTATCTATCTATCTATCTATCTATCGCATTCCTAATATCTATCTATCTATCTATCTATCTATCTATCTATCTATCTATCTATCTATCTATCTATCTATCTATCTATCTATCTATCTATCTATCTATCTATCTATCTATCTATCTATCTATCTATCTATCGCATTCCTAATATCTATCTATCTATCTATCTATCTATCTATCTATCTATCTATCTATCTATCTATCTATCTATCTATCTATCTATCTATCTATCTATCTATCTATCTATCTATCTATCTATCTATCTATTGCATTTCTAATATCTATCTATCTATCTATCTATCTATCTATCTATCTATCTATCTATCTATCTATCTATCTATCTATCTATCTATCTGTCTGTCTGTCTGTCTGTCTGTCTGTCTGTCTGTCTGTCTGTCTGTCTGTCTGTCTGTCTGTCTGTCTGTCTATCTATCTATCTATCTGTCTGTCTGTCTGTCTCTAGCTTTCTATTGAATAATCAATCTATTTATCTGTCTATCTATAATCCATCCATATGTGTATATAGCCATCTATCTATAGATTGATCAGTCTGTCTCTCAATCCATGTCTCTATCTATTTATCTATCATCATTCTTTCTGTCCATCTGTCTATCAATCTATCTATCTTTTTATTGATTGATCAATCTATCTATCGATTTGTCTGTGTTTAATCCATCTATATGTCTATCAATACATCTATTTATGGATTTAGTGTATCAATCAATTCTCTCTCCCCCGATCCTATCATTATTCTATGTGTCTATCTACAGTGAGGGAAAATAATTATTTGATCCCCTGCAGATTGTGTAAGTTTGCCCACCTACAAAGAAATGAAGGGTCTGTAATCTTTATCATCTTATCTTATCTTATCCTATCTGTCTGTCTGTCCCCCTGTCTATCTATCTATCTATCTATCTATCTATCTATCTATCTATCTATCTATCTATCTATCTATCTATCTATCTATCTATCTATCTATCTATCTATCTATCTATCTGTCTGTCTGTCTGTCTGTCTGTCTGTCTGTCTGTCTGTCTGTCTGTCTGTCGATCGATCGATCTAATCTCTCTATCTTATCTATCCCATCATCCTATAAGTTATGTTATCTGTGCGACTTATGAGGTTGATATTACTAATTCCATAACCCATCAATCTGTAATCAATAAATCTATATCTATCTATCTATCTATCTATCTATCTATCTATCTATCTATCTATCTATCTATCTATCTATCTATCTATCTATCTATCTATCTATCTATCTATCTATCTATCTATCTATCTATCTATCTATCTATCTATCTATCTATCACTATCAACACTAGTGATGCACCGAAATGAAAATTTTGGGCCGAAACTGAAACCGAAAATGCAGGATGCCCTTGGCCGAAAAACCGAAACCGAAAATGACTTTTTCCCCCAAATAATTTTAAAATAGATAGAACAGGGGTATACACCAAAAACAGGCAGCGACGTACACCTGTCGCTGCCACCCTGTCACAGTATATGTACTGTGATGGGTTGGCAATAGGTTAATTTAATTACCATTGGTATTAGTATTAATTATGCAGCATGAGGGGGTTAATGTATTGTCACTGCTGGTCACGGCTGCATTAGTGACCGACCAGTGGCAGTTAATTAACCCCTTTGTGCTGCATTAGTGCAACCAGTATCAGTGTTAATTAACTGCCACTGGTCGGTCACTAATGCAGCCGTGACCAGCAGTGACAATACATTAACCCCCTCATGCTGCATAATTAATACTAATACCAATGGTAAGCTGCCTCAGCTATCATCCCCCCCCCCCCCCCCCGCATCAGCCTCAGCGTCAGCGTCCCTCTCCTACTCACTCAGCTCCTCCGGTGTCCATTATTCAAAAGTCCCGCCTCCCGGTGATGTCACTACTACTTCGATCTGTACATGAATGAAGTGACACACCGGGCGGGGCGAGCGGCCGCTAATATCTGTAACTATGTGAGCCTTAACTTCTCTTCAATTCCCTGTCAGCGGCACAATGTATATGAATAAACGGACACTCCGGGCGGGGGGCGGGGCGAGCGGTCGCTAATAGATAGAACTATGTGATCCTTCCCTGTCAGCTCAGTGGTACTGTGTGTGAATGAGAACTGAGCTGACACCGGGCGGGGGAGCGGCCGCTAATAGATACAACTATGTGAGCCTTCACTTCCCTGTCAGAGGAGATACATGCCTGTCAGGGAAGTGAAGGCTCACATAGTTGTATCTATTAGCGGCCGCCCCCCCCTGCCCCCCCGCCTGGTGTCACGTCCGTTCAGTTCTCATTCACACACAGTACCACTGAGCTGACAGGGAAGGATCACATAGTTCTATCTATAGCGGCCTCTCGCCCCGCCCTCCCGCCTGGTATGTCCCTCCATTCAGGCAGAGATCGTAGTAGGGACGTCATTGAGAGGCGGGCGGCCGGCCAGAGGCGGGACTTTTAAAACCTGCCCTGCGCTGCGCCCTCCTCCTTCTCACGGCGGCCATATTAATTTCGGCGATGTTAACCCATTATCGGCCGATAATTTTGTTGCATCCCTAATCAACACATTGTTCACTGTGTGGGCCAGGGAAAGTCAGGCTGGGGAGGAAATGGCTAGATAACAAGTGCCAAGACAAGGTCATCCAGCGCCCAGGGCAAAGATGCCAAACTGTGCCATCCCTTCCCTTAGGGTTAGGGTCAAGGCGCCCCCATCCCTGCAATAAACCATTGCGCCCAGGGCAGTTACCCCTCCTGCCCACCCCCTGTCCCGGCCCTGTAGATAACACTGGATGTCCTCCAGCCCAAAGATGAGGAGGGTTCTATCTGACTTGCTGCAGCTTCTAAGGCACATTGTGAGAAGCTCACAGTGTGCAGTGAAATCAGAGTAAGCCTAGGTTTACATTAAGTTGGGTTTGAAATTGCGTGAGTCCAGCTAAACTCAAACTGGCATTTTCAGTCCGACTTCGGGGGGCGAGTTCACAGACATCAGTGCGGGTTCCTGCACAGATGTCTATTAAAATGGCCCTCCAAAGTCGCCAAAGGTAGTAGAGAAACTACATTTGGGAATCGGTGCGGCACCGCAAAGTTGGCGTCGCACCGATTGGGATGGTGCCATTGCCAGCAATTGGCTCCTATTTGACATGTCAATTCGGACCAATGTGAACGTGGGCTAAGACATTTCAGTACAGGAGAAGAGCCGGTACAACTGTGCAAGACTGAAGGAATGGCCTGAGTTCAGCTTTGAAGTAGGATTTGCACACAAAAAATATATACATAAAAAAGAAAAGCATTTGTTTTGCACAAAAATAAAGAAACCCGAGTTTTTATTAGTTTGGCTTTGAATCTCCTGCATGCATTTAATTGAACAGACCACATCTTACACTGCGACAAAAGTGGGTTCAGAGAAGTGAAGGAATGTCAGTCCCCTTTGTTACTTCACTATGATTCATATAAGTCCAAGTCAGTGTCCAGATGCAAGACAAACCCAGAACCGCTCAAAGCAAAGCCACAAATGGGCACACACATCAAAGCCGAGAAGAAGAAGAAATACAAAAAAAAAAGGAACAAACACAAACAAATGAATCTATTCAAACAGGATCCTGATATAAAACATTTCTTGAAACTCTGGCGTCTAGAAGGAGATGCAGTTCTGGAGGCCAATGCAAATGGAAAATATAGTGTACGGGATGGTTGTAATTACACTATAACTAAAGGCAATTTTTGGGGTTTTGAACAGAGTGGAGAGAGATTAGAACCCCTGTTAGGTTTTTATTGCTAATAATAACACCACAACATCCACGCTAAAATGAAAAAGACATTAACCACTTCTGGACCAGAAGGATTTGTCCCCTTAACCACTTCAATACCGGGCACTTTCATCCCCTTCCTGCCCAGGCCAATTTTCAGCTTTAAGCGCTGTTGCATTTTGAATGACAATTGCGCCGTCATGCAACACTGTACCTAAACCAAATTTATGTCATTTTTTCCCCACAAACAGAGCTTTCTTTTGGTGGTAATTAATCACCACAAGGTTTTTTCTTGTTTGCTAAACAAATAAAAAAAGACCGAAAAGTTTGAAAAAAAAAAAAAAGTTTTTTGTTTATATTATACAATTTTGTAAATAGATACGTTTTTTCCTGCACTGATGAGCACTGATGAGGAGGAACTGATGGGGTGGCACTAATATGCAGCACTGATAGGCAGCACTGATGGGCACTGATATGTGGTACTGATAGGTAGCACTGATATGCAGCATTGGTGGGCACTGATAGGTGGCACTGCTGGGCACTGATAGGCGGCATTGATTGGCACTGATAGGTGGCACTGATGGGCACTGATAGGCGGCATTGATGGGCACTGATAGGAGGCACTGATGGGCACTGATAAGTGGCACTGATAGGGGGCACTGGTGGGTGGCACTAATAGATGGCAATGGCGGTCAGCACTGATGGGGAGGGCACTGGCAGGCTCCCTGAGCCCTGATTGCCATCCCTGGTGGCCATGGTGGTCATCCCTGGGGTCATGGGTGGGCATCCCTGGTGGTTCTAGTGGCACCCCCCAAAGGTCTGCACTGGCAATCAATGCTCTGACTACCAGTGCAGACCCCCCCCCCCCCCTGTCAGGAGAGCCGCAAATCGGCTCTCCTCTACTCGTGCCTGTCAGGCATGAACTGAGGAAAGCCGATCAACGGCTCTTCCTGTGTACTATGTGACCAGCTGTGATTGGACACAGCTGGTCACATGGTAAAGAGCCTACGCCAGTAGGCTCTTTACCGAGATCGGAGATGCGGTGTGTCAGAGTGACACGCCGCATCACTGATGGCCGCTCTGCGCGCCCCCCCGTACGGTCAGGATAATGTAACCACCTTCCCGCCGTCATTTGCCTGTAGGGCGGGCGGGAAGTACTTAATGACCAGGCCAACTTTTGAAATTCGGCACTGCGTTACTTGAATGGAAAATTGCGCGGTTGTGCGACACTGTACCCAAACACAATTGATGCCCTTTTTTTCTCACAAATAGACCTTTCTTTTGGTGGTATTTTTATTTTTTTGCGCTATAAACAAAAAAAGAGCGACATTTCTGAAAAATATATATATATATTTTTCACTTTCTGTTTTATAACATTCCCCAAAAAAAAAATGTAAAAATCAAAATGTTTCATCCTTTTAGGCCAATTTGTATTCTGCTACATATTTATGGTAAAAAAAAAAAAAAATTGCAATAACCGTATTTTGATTGTTTTGCGTCTACAAACTAGAGAAAAGATTTGTCATTTTTATTTATTTATTTTTATTTACTAGCAATGGCTGCGATCTGCGATTTTTAGCGGGACTGGGACATTGCGGCGGACAGATCGGACCCCTAACTGTCATTTCTGACACTTTTGGGGGGACCAGTGACATTACTACAGTAATCGGTGCTAAAAATATGCACTGTTACTGTAATAATTACACTGGCACAGGGAAGGGGTTAACAGTATAGGTGATCAATGGGTTAAATGTGACCCTAGGGGAGTGATTCTAACTGTGTGTGGGGGGGGGCGTGGCTTCTGAGATGACCATAGAGACCTGTGATCCTATATAGAGGGATCACAGGCGCTCTGTGATCATTCCAGAGAGAACGGTCAGCTGTGTTTACAACAGCTGACCGTCCTTCTCTCTCAGCAGGGAGCGATCGCGGGTGTCACTTTCTGCTATATAACATTCCAAATAAAAAATAATGTAAAAATCAAATTTTTTCATCATTTTAGGCCAATGTGTTTTTGTTTTATCTCATGGTTACTGTGAAATTGTGTGAATGCATCAGTGCATGTTATAGCTTGGATTAATTGAATGAGTGTCAAGAGACTGTAATAGTGAGCCCTTGTAGTTCACCAACTTAGGGGTTCCCCAAGCCACAGAGTCGGAGCTCCAGCCTGCTTCTTCACCAGGACCCCTGATGGTGGAGATGGCCTTGCAGCAAGCTGGAACCTCATTGCTGGATGACCTGATGACGTCCACATATGCCTGGCTGACGCCAGTATTTTTGGCTCTGAAGAAAAGGGTTCTCCCTCGAAACACGTCAGCTGAGCATATGTGGACGCCATCATGTCATCTGGCACCATAGGAGTATCCTGGCAGTCCTGGAGGCGATTGGTCCCAATTACTTACATGCGTGCAAATATCATGCGTTTGTGAGTACAATGTATGCTACCTTTTTGGATCCTAATAAACTTTTTCAGTGGTAATGCACGAGGTTGGTGCGCCCTTCTCTTGTTGTTGTTTTTCAGTCTATTTGGATTCCCTTGGTCCTGAGGGGGCAGTATGACCGTAGGTGGTGTGTACAAAGACCATTACCTTCCCGCATACCATTTGAGCGCAGGAGAGATACTGTTTTGAAGCCCGTGAGTGATCAAGAGAAGCCAAACTTCACATGTGTGAGTCACAGATCTAGCAGAACCCCGCAGCAAGGAGGTAAGAATTTCACAAACAATCTGCAGGCTAGACCGCGACAATGAGTTTACTAAAAATGTAATTATTGCAGAATGTACAGCCTCATGCTACATAACTAAGCTCCATTTCATGCTGAATAAACTAAATTATTAATGTATCTTACACAGAAAACTATCTTTGGTTTTAATTTTTACTACAAAAGCTGTTTATTAAAATAAATTTGATAAAATAAAAAAATAAAAAATCTGATTTAAATAAAAAAACAAAAAAAACAAAACGAAAAAAAAAAACAAAACTATTTAAAAAAAAAAAATAATAGATTTTTATCTACCCTGTTGTCAAGCAAGGTTTGACAAAGAGGCAGAAATGGCTTAACCACTTACTGTAAGGACCGGGCCTTTTTCTGATACAAGTTAAAATCAGTTTTTTTTTTTTTTGCTAGAAAATTACTTAGAACCCCCAAACATTATACATTTTTTTAGCAGTGACCCCAGAGAAAAAAATGGAGATCGTTGCAATATTTTCATCACACCGTATTTGCGCAGCGGTATTCCAAACGCAATTTTTTTGGAAAAAATTAAATTGTTTGAAATAAAAAAATAAGAAAAAGGTAAAGTTAGCCCAATTTTAATTATTATTATAATGTGAAATATAATGTTACGCTGAGTAAATAGATATCCAACATGTCATGCTTCATAATTGCGCATACTCGTGGAATGGCGACAAACATTGGTACTTAAAAATCCCCATAGGCGACACTTTAAAAATGTCTACAGGTTACCAGCTTAGAATTACAGAGGAGATCTAGGGCCCAAATTATTGCTCTCATTATAACGATCTCGGCGATTCCTCACATGTGTGGTTTGAACACCGTTTACATATGTGGGCGGGACTTGCGTATGCGTTCGCTTCTGCTCGCAAGCTAACGGGGATGCTTTATTATTTATTTATTTTTTTCCTATTTATTTTATTATTTTTTATTTTTACACAGTTTTTTTTTTTTAAATGTTTTAATCACTTTTATTCCTATTACAAGGAATGTATACATCCCTTGTAATGTCTCCCGCCGCACCTTAACCTCCCTGGCGGTATGATTATGTCAGGAATTATGTACCAAAAGCGGTAAAAAAATTTTCATGGAAATTTGGCGTTATGTATTACAGGCCTACAATTCTTAGTAATTACTGACTTAAACCTGACCAAAACAAGACTCTAGTAGACATCCCAGATGTGATAAATTTGAAACACAAACGCATGAATTATAATCGAATCAATAATATAATTTTATTATATAATATATATAATAAAATTATATTATTGATTAGATTATAATTCATGCGTTATATATTATATATATATATGTGTGTGTGTGAGTATATATATATATATATATATATATATATATATATACATACATACACACACACACACACACATATATATATATATATATATATATTATATAACGCATGAATTATAATCGAATCAATAATATAATTTTATATATATATATATATATATATATATATATAGGTATATATATATATATATATATATATGTGTGTGTGTGCATATATACATATATATACATATATATATATATATATATATATATATATATATATAATATAAAATGTGTTATGTGTTTGTGTTTTGTGCAACGTTTTTTTTTCTTTTTTTTGAATTTCCCTCCCAGTTCCGCTCCCATGCAGCATTGCTGCTGCAGGGAACGGAACTAGGAAGTCATCTGACCGACGGACGAGCGGCGGGGATCTCGGCTGGCGGTCACAGCAATGAGAGATCATCGCTGGATCGCCAGGAGAAGGTAAGAGACACCGCTGCACTCTCTGCACACCTACCCCGAGCGTGACTCGGGGATACCGATCCTAACCTAAAAAATCCACCCCGAGTCACGCTCGGGATTACCGCCAGGGAGGTTAAGGGTGATCCCACGGCAAATCCGCCGCTGGGACCACCCTTATAAGAAAGAGGACCGCCAACAAATTAAAAAAATACTGGGGTTATGTAAACATCCCTTGTAATAGAAATAAGCAGGACAGGTTCCCTTTATTGTGAGATCTGGGGTCAAAAAGACCTCACATCTCACATCTACACTAAAAAGTGAAAAAAAAAAGTAATTTTTTTTCATATTGGAAAAAAATAGGCTCTTTAAATGTACTGCTAGGAGACGTTTGACGTTGCTCAGGTCCTCCAAGACCATAGAGTCGAGTGGGGGCCATCTTGCCCTCACTCGACTTCCTGTCTGTAAGGAGCGCGGACCGGATAATTTTCTCCACTACCGGCGGGTCCTGTAAGCAGGGAAAACGACCAGGAAGAGGCGGGAGAGGGCACCGTAAGGGTGATCCCACGGCAAGGACCACCCTTATAAAAAAGAGGACAGCCGACAAATTAAAAAAATACCTGGGTTATGGCAGCTATCTGCTGCCATAACCCCGTTATTTAACGTCAAAGTACCGACGTAAATCTGCGGCGGGCGGTCCGGAACTAGTTAAAACGCATAGACCAGGGATATGCAAACTGTGGCCCTCCAGCTGTTGCAAAACTACAAGTCCCATCATGCCTCTGACTTTGGGTGTCATGCTTGTGGCTGTCAGAGTCTTGCTATGCCTCATGGGACTTGAAGTTCTGTAACATCTGGAGGGCCACAGTTTGAATATCCCTGGCATAGACCATACCCCCAAGATGGCGCCCCGGCATCTAACATCATCCATTGGGTTCCTCTAGGAGCAGGGATCCTCAAACTACGACCCTCCAGCTGTTGAGGAAATACACATCCCATGAGGCATTGTAAAACTCTGACATTCACAGACATGACTAGACATGATGGCAATTGTAGTTCCTGAACAACTGGAGGGCCGTAGTTTGAAGACCCCTGGTCTAGAGTCTCCTCCTAACCAGGAAGTGCTCTGAACTTCCTATGCCTACCTGGCCAGGGGCAGTGCGGCACAATCCCTGGACTGGATGCCTCTGCTATGGATGTCCTGATTTCTTATGCTCTTCGCAAACTCATGTGAGTTGCCAGTTTGTTTTTGTCGCATGATAAATGTTCTAATACTGCATTTAGATGGCGCCCTCCGCTGTGTGTTTTTATGTTAGTGCTGTATAAACCTGCATAATAGATCTTTACACCTTTTGCAGCACTTTAAAATGTCTTGCCTATAAGTCATTTCTTGTTTCCAAAACACCCCATGTATCAAAACATCTCAACAAAAAAAAATATCTGTGCTCCTATCAGTCCATCAGTTAGATTGCCCTTTAATTCTTCCTGTGCACGTTAGGAAATGAAAGATGGGGAAATCTGGTTGTTAAAGATAACACGGACAGTTCTTCTTTCAGACACTGGTAAGTGACACAGAGTGCTTTCACATCTCCCCTGCACTGTGCCCATCTCACAGCTGGTTATTTCTCACAGATCGATTCCGATCTCACATTCATATACCCTGCAGGGCACAAGAAAGGCTTCTTCATCTTTTATCTCCACTGCTGCAAATTTATCTTGTCGGAGGACATGGCAGGCTCTTCAGCCTCTCAGGAATGGCTGTAAAGAGCCGCAGCTGTATTCGGATGGAGCATTTTAAGACTGCTTTGGTTACGTTTTAAAGGAAACTCCAAGCAAAGTTTTTTTTGCTCTATAGTTTTTAGAAGGTTTAGAACCCTTATATGGTTTTTATTGCTGCATTTATCTCCGTTTTTGGGTGTGGGGTTAGGAGGAGCACCTAGTGAAAAATGGACATCTAGTTTGGTGATTTGGTATAAAATTATATGTTGATTAAAGTGGTTGTAAGGCCAATGAAGTGACTGGCCTCAGGTGAAAAGAGATAAAACAAATCATCCTACATAAGTTGCACCTGTTTATCTGGAGTCTTCTCTTCTTTATAGCCCTTCAAAGTCCAGAATTTACACTGAACTTCTGAGCTTCAGAAGGCAGGGGGGCAAGAATCCGATGTCACACACTGCGCAGCTTAGAGCAGAGAGCTGAGTGTAATCTGAGACGTGAGTGGAAGGAATGGATACACTCCCCCTCTACACAGTCTTATAAGGAATCATGCACAGTTGAAGCTGTCATTTACCTGCTGTGTGCTGCAGGGGGTGGGGCCATCTTCAAAGTCCAGAATTTACACAGCACTTCTGAGCTTCAGAAGGCAGGGGGCGAGAATCCGATGTCACACACTGCACAGTATAGAGCAGAGAGCTGAGTGTAATCTGAGACCTGAGTGGAAGGAATACTCGCCCCCCTCTACACAGTCTTAAAGGGAATCATACACAGTTGAAGCTGTCATTCACCTGCTGTGTGTTGCAGGGGGTGCCATCTTTAGGGATTGTCTGGTGTCAGCATAGACCAGGGTTTCTCTACTAGGGTTCCTTTAGAGGTTACTAGGGGTTCCTTGAGCAATGAGCAATTTCTGCCTCTCAGATAAGTTCCCACTGACACCATTGATCTTTGTAACTATCTGTTTGGGGGTAATTCTTCCCAATGACCACATATTTAAGGAGCATTCTTCCCACTGACCATCATGCTAATGCAGCGTTTCTCAATCGGTGTGCGCAGCACCCTGGTGTGACGCGGCACCCTGGTGTGCCGTGAAGAGTCCCCAGGTGTGCCACTGCAAAATGACCCCAACTAAGGCAGCTATGGCAGCTATCAGATTAACAAACTACTGTTGGCCACTTGGTTAAAGTAGTTGTATCCTCACAACATAAAAAAAAAAAACCTGCAAGACAAAGGCATTATGAGCCAGTATGCATCGCATACTAGCTCGTTTTGAAATACTTACCTTAGAACAAAGCCCCGACATGGTCGCCCAGATAACGCTGAGGGAGCTGTCATGTTCCCTCTGCGTCTCTTCCGGGTCTGGCTGCTCTGGCGCTGTGAGTGGCCGGAGCCGCGATGGCGTCACTCCCGCACACAGCCGGACCATCAGAGCGCATGCGCCACTGCTGTCAGCGGCTGCATGCAGGGCGAATATCTCCTAAACCGTGCAGGTTTAGGAGATATTAATTTTACCTACAGGTAAGCCTTATTAGGCTAAAAGGTAAAAGTTTAATGGCGGAGTATACTTCCGCTTTAAGCCTTGTTATAGCAGTGCCTAAAGCTCACTTACCGCAGCCACAGGCACTCAAGAAGCTTTTCGGGCCTCCCGACCGCGTCTTGCCAACCAGTGACGTCATCGGTTGCTAAGGGCGGGTCGGGAGTACGCAGGACTTTCTGGGATGTGCGAGCCACGGGTCCCGGGAGATGCTGGCTCGGCGCTTTTCCCCAAGGGGAAGTGAAGCAAAGTGTAGGGAGAGGAGGGAGAACAGGAAGGAGGCTCTTCAGTGGCTGTATATGAGCTCCTCTGAGCTCCGTGAGGTACTGCAATTGTACCTGTAATTTGCAGGTTACCTGGTATTAATGTAATATAAATATAACTAAGATATGTGGGTTATTATTATTGGTAATGGTAACTATACTTCTTTAATAGTAACTGCACTTCTTTTTATTTTAAATTCCACTTGCACATTGCTCTGCTGCAGTTTGGCCGCAGAGCAGGTGTAGCTCAGGTACTCGCTGTTTTCATGTGCGTTACCTGCAGTTTCCCATAGACTTCTATTATGTCCCTAATTTTTGGTGTGCTTTCAGAAAATGCCCTGCGCTACACCTGCCCTGCGGCCAAACTGCAGTGAGTCAATGTTAAAGCGGAGTTCCACCCAAAAGTGGAATTTCCAAATTAAGTGCTCCTGAACCCCTGACATGACACATTTGTCATGTCTATTTGCTGATAATAGGGGGATGTCGTTTTGCTGGATTGGGATGTCTCTTTGCTGAATATTTGGGGACTATATGGGGAGCTGTAATATAGTAAGTTGTAGTAGTGTTAAAATAAAAATGGGTGCACTGATAGACTCAGTGGGGTGACCAGTAGATGCATTCTGTATGACAGCCAGTGAATGGCCTTGGGGAAAGTTGGTGGTCAGACCAAAGCTTAAAGCTTTGTAAGGGCCCCCTAAATTTCTGATGGCTTCCCTGTGTATAACTAATACATATATGTCTGATCTATTTTCCTGGAATCCTGGATATTGTCAATTGAGGTGATCCACACTCACAGCTTATATTTTCTCTTTTTTATATTACTGGGATGTCACATTTAAAAAAAAAAATGCATTAACCTTACATTAAAATAAAAAATGTATTTGAAAGCGTAAGGAATGATTTGATGGAAGACCATTAAGTTCGTTTTTTTTTTTTTTCTATATCTGTCTCTGGATTACATGACTACTATTTGGCTAATAATGTGCATGCGGAAAAAAAAGTATGTGTATTATTCTGTGAGCTCAACATATGTGTGGCCCAATATAAGATGGTTACTATGTAGGTCAGGACTCTGAGGTCAAGATGTTCTTCAAGGAGAAAATGGTGCGCATTATAGACAGAGATATTCTGATTCTCAAACTGGATCTCAAAAATGTGTGGAAAAAGGCCATCTACGTAAAAACAGGACAACCATCTCTAAACAGGGGTGGGAGCCTTTCGACACCATCTGTCTTTCATATATAATGTCATTTTACCATTGCCACTCTAGCGATTTCACAACAATTTCCCCATTTATCAATATAACTCACACAATTAACACCTGTCCAAGACTAATGTGTAATTAGTAACAGTGGCGGCTGGTGCTCCATGGGCCGGGGGGTGGGGGCGGCAGACGGACCATACCAGCCCCAGCCCGCACACCATCTCCAGACCGCACACCATACCCCCCCCCCCGTCGGCTCACTCACACTGGACTGACATGTGGAGGGCAGGCAGCAGCGGTGGCGGCTTCCCCCTTAGTCTCCTCCATGGGCCGGGCTTCCCCTGCGTCTTCTCCCTCCTCCTTCGCCAATAGGATGGCTTCTCCTTTTGGCCAATCGGGAAACGAGTCTCAGTGCATCTCCCGGCGCTCACGTGACTTGACTCCTCCTCTTTCAATCCTCTCTCCTCCCCAGCTGTCATTATCGGGAGTACTCGGCAGAGGAGAAAGCCGAGGAGTCACGTGAGCGCTGGGAGATGCTCTGAGATAAGGTATAATCAGCATTTTTTTTTTTAGTATTTCACAGGCACAGGGAACCATAGCGTTTATATATAAGAGGGGATGGCATGATCATAGTATAGTGGATTAACAACCACTTTAAGCATTGGGCAGGTGACAGGTGTTCTTTATAATTTGTCTAATAGACCCCAATGTCTCCACTGCCCTTCATACCATCTAACCAAGCACAGATCGGTTTGGCTAGATATGTCCCCTGGCTGTGGTGGCCAGAAAAATGTGTGCATATAAAACTTGAAGTGACATCACTTCCGGTTTCATTGTTTGCATGTGAGATTGAGGCATGGATTTGCCTCGGTCTCACTGTAGCCTCTCTCCTCCCGCCAGGGGATGTGTTCCCGGTAAGCACAGGACAGGCCGGGAACCACAGGAGGAGGGTGGGCCACTGGCCTGAGGGGGGGGAGCACCACGTGACTGGCTGTGTAAAAGTGGTCAGCAGCTATGGAGCTGACGTATCACTTTTACTTTGAAGCCGGTCAAAGAGCTGAACTTTAAGGTACAATACAAGACTAACAGCTATACATACAGCACTTAGAAAGCCAACTGTGAAGAACAAGCAGAGAAAAAGCAGGTAACAATCACATCCTCACAGAATAGGCTTATTAAAATGTACAAAACTTTATTACCCACTTCTGGACCGGAAGAATTTGCCCCCTTAATGACCAGGCCATTTTTTTGCGATTCGGCACTGCATTACTTTAACGGACAACTGCTTGGTCGTGCGACGCTTTACCCAAGTAAAATTGATGTCCTTTTTTCCACATAAATAGAGATTTATTTTGGTGGTATTTGATCACTTGTGCGATTTTTATTTTTTGCGCTATAAACAAAAAAAGATTGACAATTCTGAAAAATAAAACAATATTTTTTCACATTCTGCCATATAGCATTCCAAAAAATAAAAAAATTAAATATCAAATTTTTTCATCATTTTAGGCCAATTTTGTATTCTGCTACATATTAATGAAAAAAATCGCAATAAGTGTAGTTTGATTGGTTTGCGCAAAAGTTATCGCTTCTACAAACTAGGGGAAAGATCTATGTCATTTTTATTTATTTATTTATTTTTATTAGTAATGGCGGCGATCTGCTATTTTTAGTGGGACTGCAACATTGTGGCGGACAGATTGGACACCTAACTGACATTTTTGACACAAAAATATGCACTGTTACTGTAGTAATGACACTGGCAGGGAAGGGGTGAACCTAGTGGTGATCAAAGGGTTAAATGGGAGTGTTTTCTAACTGTGGGGGGAGGGACTTGTGAAATGATCACAGAGACCTGTGTTCCTATGTAGAAGGATCACAGGCACTCTGTGATCATTTCAGAGAGAATGGTCAGCTGTGTTTACAACAGCTGATCCATGTTTTCTCTCAGCGGGGAGGGATTGCGGGTGCCCGGCGGCAATCGATGGCGCCGGTCCCTTGCATCGGCATCCCCGTTGCCTAGTGGGGGCGGGTGGGCGCGTCCCGCTAGGGGCGCACGCTCGCCCCCAGGACCGCTCCTTCGAGCCGATGTACCCCTACATCGGTTCGCGCAGCCGAGCCAGCCTGCCACAGTAAATCTGCAGCGGGTGGTTGGCAATCTGGTATTAACTGAGTAAAAAACATCAATAGAATAAAAATATGAATACCACCTTCCAATAACTGGATAACAATATTGCTAACCCAAATAATAAATCCAGTTGAGTTCAACCAATGAGGTTCATTTGATCACCCAGGGGCTTTAATGACATGGATCATTAACGAAAGGGACATGGTTACCTGGATTGAATATTATGGTTAACAATATTGTTATCCAGTTATTGGAAGGTGGTATTCAACATATTTTTATGCCATTGAGGTTTTTTACTCTGTTATGAATAAAGTTTTGTACATTGTATTAGGCTTATTCTGTGAGGGTGTGCTTGTGACCTGCTTTTTCCCAGCTTGCCCATAACAGCTGACATTCAAATTTTGATTTCAGTGTTTTGGTATATACACCCACATCCCTACTAGGATGAGACAGAGAGCATTACAAAGTATAAAACTCCTTACAATGGTGCAATTCTATTTGGTTATCCATACAACACACAGGCACGCGCTACCTCAAATGGGCATGAACAGTAGCCCGTGAGCAATAGGAATATGATAAAAGTTACTTAGCTCAGGTTATAGTGGCTTGGCAATCTCTGTGGGCAACCTGGACCCGATATTGTCAACCTAAGGTGAAGTTTCTTCTGTCACTGACCTCCTTTGCTGTTATGCCATCATGGAGTCCTGCAAAACAACATTTTTTGTGTTCACAGCACATGGCTGTGTTCAAGTCCTTTTCCCTCCCCCTAGTTCTGTAACGCTCCTGCTTTTTATGTATGATGTGGATTTTCAGCTGCAGAAATATTCCACTTCAGTAGTCATGTAAGAGAAACGCTGAGACACCATTCCCAACTCTCAATGACTCATCATGTGTGGAGGAAGTGCAGCAAGTAAATACACACACTCAATAAGATGTTTCCTAGAGTGACTTATGTATATAGTAACACAGTGATGATAGGCTGAAGAGACAGGTTGGGTAGAGATAGTAGATGACAGACACTTGAAAGGAAATGTTCTTGAAAGTAAGATAGTAGCAGATGGGATGCAGATAGGTTTAGCAATCATGTATGGTAGCAGATGACAGAGTAGCAGGTGGACATACAAGAGAGATCAACCCAGTGCAAGAACAGGTGGTAGTAGGCTCAAGAGCTAGCAATCTTAGATAATGCAGATGTAGTAATAGTCCTTAGTATGCAGAGCTAGATAGTGTAAGCTTTAGTATAAAGGTTATAGAGGTTTCCCCTGTGGGGTACTTATCACTAATAGCAATGTAGCAGAAGAGAGGTTCGGCAAGAGCGGATGATCCGGTAGCGGGATACAGGGATCAGCGCAGCGTGGTTCCGACAGCGAGGTATGCTTGCAAGCATGAGAGCTTCAAGACAGGTTAGCATCAAGGCACAAAGCAGTTTGAACGAACACATGTGAGTGAGAGCCGGCGATCTAAATAGCCATCCAGTCCGGCGCTCAGTGATGACAGCATCAGTCTTAAAGGTGTATGCGCACCTTACCAAAAGAGAATGGTGGGGCGCATACACTTATGAAAAAGTAATTAGGGTACCCAAAGGTACCAGAACATTACAGTACCCCCCCCCTTAAGGCCGGCTCCTGAAGGCCTCTGGAGCTGGTTTGTCTGGGTACTTCGCATGAAAATTGCGCATTAATCTAGAGGCATGTATGTCAGAGGTGTTTAGCCAGGTGTCGTCTTGGGGCCCATAGTTCTTCCATCGAACCAAGTACTGAAGTCTTCCTCTGTGGATACGAGAATCCAGAATCTCTTTTATCTCGTATTCTTCTCCACCTTCAACTTGTACAGGAGGAGGAGGTGGGATAGTAGGCCTTATTCCTTGGTCAGGAACATGGGGCTTCAGTAGCGACACATGGAAAATGGGATGTATTTTGAGGTCTATTGGCAATGTAAGCTGTACTGCAGCTTTTCCAATAAGTTTCTTGATTGGGAAAGGTCCCAAGAACAGAGGTCCAAGCTTTTTGCTAGGGATTTTCAGTCTTAAATTTTTTGTTGAGAGCCAAACGAGGTCCCCGATAGCGTACTGAGGAGAAGGTCTTCTGCGAAGATCATAGTACTTCTTTTGTTGACTATGAGCGTGTGCAATGGTAGTATTAAGCAAACCCAGAGAGTCCTTTATTTGGGTAAGATAGTCTGAAGCTACTGGGTTATTTGAAGGAAAGATGCGTGGTGGAAGAATAGAGGGATGAAACCCATAGTTCAAGTAGAACGGACTCTGCTTGGTCGTACTGTGGGTTGCGTTGTTGTAGGCAAATTCTGCCAGAGGGAGAAGATCCACCCAATCATCCTGTTGGTAAGAAGTGTAACAACGTAAATATTGCTCGATGCATTGGTTGACTCTTTCAGTCTGTCCGTTGGTCTGCGGATGGTAAGGAGAAGTGAGCTTCCGCTCGATCCGTAGTATGTGACATAGTTCTTGCCAGAACTTGGAAATAAATTGTGATCCACGGTCAGACAGAAGAGTTTTTGGGATACCATGTAACTTAAAGACATGTTTCATCAGGAGTTCTGCCGTTTGTTTGGACGAAGGTAGTCTACGAATAGCAATGAAATGTGCCATTTTTGTCAGATGGTCCACTGACACTAAGATGGTATTAAATCCTTTGGAAGGAGGCAATTCCACTATAAAGTCCAAGGACACAACTTCCCATGGAGTTTGGGGTATTGGTAGACTGCATAGTAGACCGGATGGTCTCGTAGTGTCAATTTTGGACCTGGCACAGACATTGCATGAAGAGACGAATTTTTGTATAGATGTTTTCATGTCAGGCCACCAGAATTGCCTGGTAATCAGATTAAGAGTCTTTGTCATACCCATATGTCCTGCCATAGGCACATCATGCGATAATTCCAAGATCTTGGTGCGTATGGTAGGTGGTATGTAAAGTTTGTCGTTGTAGTAGAGGAAGCCTTCTGCATCAGTATTTAGTTGTGGTGAGGGTGTATCCAAACTTATACCATGCAAAACCTCTTCCTTCAAGGAACGGACAACTCCAATAATGCGTTTGTGAGGTATTATAGGAACGGAAGGGATTTCAAAGTAGTTTTCTTCAGTTAGTCGTGATAGTGCATCCGCCTTTTTGTTCTTATCTGCAGGTGTGTAGGTCACTAGGAAGTTAAACCTTAGAAAGAATAGTGACCATCGTACCTGTCGGTGCGAGAGAGTTTTGTTAGTCTGAAGATATTGGAGATTTTTATGGTCCGTGTATATAAGTATTGGTAATTGGGTGCCTTCGAGTAGATGTCGCCAATTCTCCAGAGCCAATTTTATAGCAAGCAGTTCCTTTTCACCCACGGGGTAATTTATCTCTGGACTGCTTAGGGATTTAGAAAAAAAGGCGACTGGATGAAGTGGTGAAGTGTGAGTTGGTCGTTGGGAGAGTATTGCTCCTACTGCCATGTTTGACGCATCTACTTCCAGAATGTATTGGAGGGATGGGTCTGGATGGCGTAATATGGGAGCAGAAGTAAACCTTGTCTTTAACAGGTGAAAAGCTTTATTTGCTTCATCTGACCATTTGAATGGTTTTTTAATGCTAGTGAGCTGTGTGAGGGGTCTCACAATGGCAGAGAAGTTTCTAATGAACTTCCTGTAGAAATTCGAAAATCCAAGGAATCGCTGTAGCGCCTTGCGTGTGGTTGGTGTAGGCCAATCCTGAATGCAGGATATCTTACTCATGTCCATCTCGATTCCTGTTTTGGATATGATGTAGCCTAGAAACAGTACCTCTTCTTTATGAAACAAGCATTTTTTCAGTTTCACATAAAGGTTGTGTGCAAGCAATCTCGATAATACT
Source organism: Pelophylax lessonae (assembly GCF_965119305.1). Classification (NCBI taxonomy): domain Eukaryota; kingdom Metazoa; phylum Chordata; class Amphibia; order Anura; family Ranidae; genus Pelophylax; species Pelophylax lessonae. The sequence continues at coordinate 24,378,380 of NC_138769.1, forward strand.
AGTCTTACATGTCTTATGTGTTCAGACAGGGATCGTGAATATATAAGTATATCGTCCAGATATACCACAACACAGACATCTAGTAAGTCTCTGAAAATATCGTTTATAAATCGTTGAAAAACTGCAGGGGCGTTGCATAGCCCGAATGGCATTACAAGATATTCGAACAATCCGTATCTGGTTCTGAATGCAGTCTTCCACTCGTGTCCATCACGGATTCGAATGAGATTGTATGCTCCTTTCAGGTCCAATTTTGAAAAATAGGTAGCTCCACGCACCTGCTCAATGAGCTCAGGGATAAGCGGTAGAGGATAGCGATCTTTTATTGTAATAGCATTCAATTGCCTATAGTCGATGATAGGCCTGAGACTTGAATCCTTATTGCGGACAAAAAAGAGTCCTGCTGCTGTGGAAGAAGTGGAAGGTCTAATAAAACCTTTTTCCAAACTCTCATCCAAATAGTCTTTGAGATGGGAAAGTTCATCCTGTGAAAGAGGATAAACATGACCGAACGGCAATTTGCTATTTGGGAGTAGATCAATGCTACAATCATAGTCTCGATGGGGAGGTAGTGCTTGAGCATTTTTCTCAAGAAAAACCTCAGAGAGATCCTGATAACATAGTGGTGCAATCTCATCTGTCACCACAGACAGGATCTTTCCGAAAGACGGGAGGTTACACGTACCCTCGCAATAGCAAGAGAGGAAGGTCAGGGTCTGTTCCTTCCAATCTATGGTTGGTTGATGTGTGTGCAACCAGGGAAGTCCCAAAACAATGGGAAAGTGGGGTGAAGGTATTAGATCGAAGGTAGTGGTTTCCATATGAGACCCGTTAGTAGTGACTAGGAGTGCCTGTGTCTGATCAGTGATCGGACAAGAGGATAAAGGAACACCGTTAATAAGACTCACTGAGACAGGTTTAAGTTTAGAAATAATAGGAACTTTATTTAAAGCAGCAAAACGTATGTCAATATAATTTCCACAAGATCCTGTGTCAATCATGGCCTTAGTAGTAATCCTGTTCTGGTCCCACTGTAATGTTAAGCAAACAGAAAGGTAAGGGTTAGTGATTGAAGTTGTCAATCCCCCTAGGAGGACATGTGAACACTCACCCTTCTTTTTGTAGACTAGGGGACAGACGTTTGTTCTTGTGATCCGGGGATGCACAGTACAAGCAGAGATTACCAGATCGTCTTCTGGCTCTTTCCATAGTTGATAGAGGTGGGCGTATGGTTCCTACCTCCATAGGAACAGGATCAACGGCCGAGATCCGAGAAGAACTGGATAATGGCATTCCCATTTTCTCAGCCTTTCTTTCTCGTAGTCTTCTATCTATGGTGATACTGAGTTGTATCAATGCATCCAGGGTTTTTGGCAGATCCGCTCGGGTGAGCTCGTCTTTAACGGCCTCTGATAGGCCAAGCCTAAATTGGGATTTCAGAGATGCATCATTCCATTCTGAATCAAGGGTCCATCTCTTGAATTCTGCGACAAAGTCTTCTACAGGTCTCCCACCTTGTTTCAAGGATCTTAATTGAAGATCGGCAGTACTCTGCCTATTGGGATCATCATATAGGCTAGTGAGTTCTGCTAGGAACAAGGCATAGGAGTTGAGAAGCTGGTCGCTTTTCTCAAAAAGAGAGTCTGCCCAGGCCCGAGGATCGCCTGTTAGGTAAGAAATAATAGTACAAACCTTAATGTGATCAGTAAGGTAGGTACGGGGTTTTAGCAAGAAAAGTAACTGACATGCGTTTTTAAATTCGCGAATTTTTTTGCGATCGCCTGTAAATACCAAAGGAGGATTTATTTTGGGTTCAGGGGACTGAGCAGTGGTAAGTTGTGTCAGTCTAATTACCTGCTGCGACAGAGCCTGATTGTCTTCTTTTAATTCAGCAAGTGCGTGTATTAACGCAGGTACTTGCTGTTTTAATTGTGTCATCGGAGTGGTTATTTCTGCTGAATCCATTTGTGGTTCGTTCAATCTGTAACGCTCCTGCGTTTTATGTATGATGTGGATTTTCAGCTGCAGAAATATTCCACTTCAGTAGTCATGTAAGAGAAACGCTGAGACACCATTCCCAACTCTCAATGACTCATCATGTGTGGAGGATCTCAATTCAGCAAGTAAATACACACACTCAATAAGATGTTTCCTAGAGTGACTTATGTATATAGTAACACAGTGATGATAGGCTGAAGAGACAGGTTGGGTAGAGATGGTAGATGACAGACACTTGAAAGGAAATGTTCTTGAAAGTAAGATAGTAGCAGATGGGATGCAGATAGGTTTAGCAATCATGTATGGTAGCAGATGACAGAGTAGCAGGTGGACATACAAGAGAGATCAACCCAGTGCAAGAACAGGTGGTAGTAGGCTCAAGAGCTAGCAATCTTAGATAATGCAGATGTAGTAATAGTCCTTAGTATGCAGAGCTAGATAGTGTAAGCTTTAGTATAAAGGTTATAGAGGTTTCCCCTGTGGGGTACTTATCACTAATAGCAATGTAGCAGAGGAGAGGTTCGGCAAGAGCGGATGATCCGGTAGCGGGATACAGGGATCAGCGCAGCGTGGTTCCGACAGCGAGGTATGCTTGCAAGCATGAGAGCTTCAAGACAGGTTAGCATCAAGGCACAAAGCAGTTTGAACGAACACATGTGAGTGAGAGCCGGCGATCTAAATAGCCATCCAGTCCGGCGCTCAGTGATGACAGCATCAGTCTTAAAGGTGTATGCGCACCTTACCAAAAGAGAATGGTGGGGCGCATACACTTATGAAAAAGTAATTAGGGTACCCAAAGGTACCAGAACATTACAAGTTCCTGCCTACATCCCTTCCTGTCCTGAGCTTCATGAACCAGTCCAACAAGTTCATTAGCCAAACATAGGGATAGCCTAGCTTCTAAAAACAATACATGGTCTTAAAATGTTATTCCATATATATTTCTAGTATCTAAAGGTTTACAGTGCCCCCCCTTATTCTCCATGTGCAATCATGTACTATTAAGCAATACAAATAGTGAAAAATATCATAAACAGTTATCTCTCCTTTCAATAGTGTTCAAAAAATATTTCAATGCGTATGTATATATATGTATATATATGTATATGTATATATATATATATATATATATATATATATATATATATATATAAAATAAATAAATCTTTTTTCATTCAGTCCATTCCAATTGTTATCCAGTATTGACTTCAAGTGCAGTCTCTTGTTCTGGGTTTAATCACTCCTGTGCAAATGTGAACACACTCTGTGCTCCCCTCTTGTGTCCCCACTCACCAAATAGATGTGAAACGAATGCACTAAAATTTCAAAGTAGCCAGGTGTTTGTGTTTTTCCTCTGATGGTACCGCCTTTACTCCTTTTGCTCTGTGCCTCCAAATGCCTCCAAATCTCTATATAGTCTCTATATGACTCATAGCTGGAAAGATAAGCAAGAGAATGCTCCCATAGTGTAAAACCGTTTTATTAAATGTGATTAAAAACAAAACAGGTTGCGCTCACTTGTTTGCAAAGTTATACAGGCATAGATCAGTATGTCTCATGGACACTAAGTCAGCATGTGCCCCTCAGGTCGCGTGGGATGTCACTGGTAAACCCTGCCTTACGCATTTTGCCCCTCCCTCTGGACATCTTCAGAGGGGGTAGCCTTGACATTTTTTATTTTTTTAAGAAGTGGCTTACGGAAGCTACAAAACATCCTCAATGTTATAGACAAAGTTTGGTTAATCCTTCTGTTGCCAGGTCCGTACATTGTATGGACCTTACAGCAGGGGTTTCACACAAAATCAGGTGGCTGCAGCCACCTGGATTGTGTGTGAAACTGACAGACAGACTCCTGCCTGTCAGGTGAAAGCATTCAGGTGGCTGCGCTCCCGCCTGATTGCTCACACACACCTAGGTACCGGTCCCGCTCCCCATGCGTGGTGCCAGCGGGTGGAGGGGAAGGAGAAGAGCATGTCCACATGTCTGCTCTCCTCCCCTTCTTGCTGTGACCTGGAAAGCGACGTCTATGACGTCACGTCCGGGACAGCCTCTCCGTGTCCCCATGTGTGCAATGCGATGTGTGTTGCAAAACACTCAGTGGAGCCCAAAGGAGACGTGCAGGGTCTCATGAAATAGAACCTGTCAACTAAAAATCATCACATAAACATAAGTTAAGTAAAAAAAATGTTTTTATTTGCAGGAAAATAAAGTTACAGCCAAGCACATAAAATCCCCACCCCCCAAATATTTTAAGCCCCCCCCCCCCTACCCCCACATATATGCACATACAAACGTAAACGCATACGTCAGAGGCACCTACGTTGACTGTGATACAGTTACATATCGCTAAGCGCGCTGGAGTGAGAGCAATAATTCTAACACAAGACATCCTCCGTAACACTACACTGATACCTATAGGGGGCTTTTGAAGCATCGCCAATAGGAAAGACAGGGTACTGATGTTTGTCGCCATTTCACGGGCGCACACACATTTAAGGTTTGACATGTTGGGTATCCATTTACTTGATTCAACCTTGTCTTTTATATTTTACCAAAAATGTGGGTAGTGTTTTGCGTTTGTTAGCCCTAACATTCACTTTAGTGTGTTTTTTTTACTAACATTTTGCATTTCCTAGACCTTTGCAGTAATAACCTGTGATATAGAAAATTGGAACTACCGCTATTTTATTCTCTATGGTGTCTGCTTTCAGAAAATATTGAATGTTTGGGAGTTTTTTTTGTATTCTTCAGACCTAAAATGATTTTTTTAAACATGTGCAAAAAACGCAAAAAACGGCTCTGGCAGCGAAATGGTTAAACGTCTAACTGTTACTAGATATACTTTAGATAATGCTGTTTTAGTTATTACCTACAGCAAGTAGCTAATAAACAAGTTCACTTTGAAAACTAATTTTTTTTCTGGCTCTAAAGTCTGTGTTTTTTATTAGGTAAATATTTCATCAAATACTTAGTAATTATTTATAATTGATTGGTTAGTTAGAATTAATTAAAAATATCTACTATAATAAACATTCGGATAAAGTTCCTTTTAATTACAACATTATTTGCCCTTTTTACTTATTTTTTTTCCTGGAAAAATTTAATTACAGTTGTAATTAAAATGGTAACAAACTGCCGAATTGTTTTCCGTTTTCTTAGTAAACAATCACAATTTTCATCTTCCTCCATCCATCAATCTCTTCAGTATTACAAAACAGCTAGGATCCAATAAGAAGAAACAGAGAATTTACTGATGGAATAATGAAATAGATAAACGTTATAAATTACTTGAGTACAAAATGTCAAATATGTTGGGAAATATTGAAGGAATGGTAAAAATTATTTGATGCTTTATAAATAGGACATTAGGTCACAAATTACATAAAATGTCACAAAATCAAATAATCAAATATACATGATATACATTTTTTTTTCATATCAATAAACAGTTTTTAACATCCCTAATAAAGTTTAATTACAAAACAATTTTTCTGAGTTTACAAAGTTCATAGGTTTATCAATATTATTTGTATGAAATCTTGATATTTAAAAATAAACACTTAATACACATGCCACAGACCACCTCACCCGGGTCAGTAGGAAGACAGGAGGAGTGGACTTCTTAAAGTGGCTGTAAAGGCTTGTCCTTTTTTTTTTTTTTTCTAAAATAATAAAAATACAGTGGGGAGCACAAACAGAAGTAAACCTGAAAAGAGCGATATGGTGCTACCAGGACCTCCCGAAAAGACTAAAACATCATTTAATAATTGGAAATACTTTATGGATCTGCACGAGACCAAATGTATTTAATAAATTAACGACAGATAGATCCCCCTTGCTTCCAATATTAGGTAATCCCCGATTTCCTCTGGGACTAGATCAAAGACAATTTGTAATGTTAAGGGAAAGGGAGCAGGAACAAGCATCGTCTTTCTTAACACAAAAAAAATGGCCTTCGATGACCAGATTGACTGAAGGGGAGGGACCATATAAGGTGCCATTTTGGCAAGCTGTCCAACTACATCATTATCTAGTCTCTATACCGGGACCAGAGGATTTTGATAGACCACTAACGAGATTCGAGCAAGCTTGTGTAAAGCCAGGAAATCTCTCACGTACTCTGTCAATTGCATATGGCCTATTGACAAACCCGGAGGAACAACCGGAATTGCCATGGGTAAGGAGGTGGGAGGAGGACTTGAATTGTAAGTTTACAGGGGAGCAGATCCAGAGGATATTAAGGTTTGCACTAGGGTCATCTAGATGTACCAGAATACAAGAGACGAACTATAAGTTGGTAACAAGATGGTATGTCACGCCTGAGAAATTACATAGATGGTTCCCAAATGAATCTAATCTATGTTGGAGATGCGGGACGGAAGTGGGAACCTTGTACCATATCTTCTGGTCCTGCTCTAAAATAAAAACTTACTGGACAGGGGTGAAGGATATAGTTCAGAAATTTGTAGAACACGAAATAGAGGAGAATCCGTCTTTTTTTCTATTAAACCTATCGGATATTCCAGCAAAAAAATATGAAAGATCCATAATTCCTCATTTGATAAACGCAGCAAAGGCATGCATTCCAGGGGCCTGGAAAAAAACACAACCTCCCTTAGTGTCCGAGTGGATACGAAGGATAGAAGATAACAGGAGATTGGAAGAATTGATTGCAGCGGCACAAAATAGACAGGAGAAACATAGGAAAATTTGGGAACTGTGGAACCACTGGATATGCTCTGAAGAAGGGAAACTATACTTCACAAAATAAAATGAGAAGGAAAAAAAAAAAAAAAAAAATACAGTGGGGAAAATAATTATTTGATACCCTGCAGATTATGTAAGTTTGCCCACTTACAAAGAAATAAAGGGTCTATCATTTTTTATCATAGGTGTATGTTAAATGATAGAGACAGAATATCCACCAAAAATCCAGAAAAAACACATAAAACAAATGTTATAAATTAAGTTGCAGTTCAGTGAGTAAAATAATGACTTAGTACTTGGTGGAGAAACCCTTGTTGGCAAGCACAGAGGTAAGATGTTTCTTATAGTTGGTGACCAGGTTTGCACACATCTCAGGAGGGATTTTGGTCCACTCTTTTTACAGATCTTCTCTAAATCCTTAAGGTTTCTTGGCAGTCGTTTGGCAACTCGAAGTTTCAGCTCCCTCCATAAATTTCAATAGGATTAAGGTCTAGGGACTGGCTAGGCCACGCCATGACCTTAATGTGCTTCTTCTTGAGCCACTCCTTTGTTGCCTTGGTGGTATGTTTTGGGTCATTGGCATACTGAAAGATCTATCCATGACCCATCTTCAGTGCTCTGGCTGAAGGAAGAAGGTTCTCATCCTAGATTTTACAATTAATGACCCCATCCATTGTCCCCTCAATGTGGCAAAGTTGGTCTGTACCTTTAGCAGAGAAACAGCCCCAAAGCATCATATTTCCACCTCCGTGCTTGACTGTAGGGATAGTATTCTTAGGGTCATAGTCAGCATTTTTCTTCCTCCGAACACGTCGAGTCCCCCTCCTCAAGAAGGTACATGTACAGTCATGGCAATGAACATCTAAAGGATTCAGAGATGGTTTGGGAGAAATTGCTGTGGTCAGATGAGACCAAAATTAAGCTATTTGGCATTAACTCGACTTGCCATGTTTGGAGGAAGAAAAATTCTGACTATGACCCTAAGAACACCATTGGACTGGATTGAATTTTATGTGCTTGAGTGTAACTTACATTTTTACAATTTGAATACATTTTTTTTTACTTAACTTTTTTTCCCCCAAAAAGTCCCCTATGTGATGAGTTTTTGGTGACAGGTTTTCTTTAATGAGACATCCAGGGTCTAAGAAACCCTGGGTGTCTCCCCTATGCTCCACTGAATGTACCCAGAAGTGACGTCAAACAACAAGGAGGGGAGGAGAGGGAACATGCTTCCACTCTTCACCCTCCCCTCTACCCGGCGGCACCTGCTATGTCGGTTCCGGGCATGCAAATGGGGAAGCGGACCGCGGGAGAGATGGCGCTGGTGCGCGGGGGGCTCTATTGCTGCTGATCGGTCAGCTTTTGGTCTGCACTGGACAGGAAAGCTGGAGGGGGGCCAGAGATGCTCACTAAAAGACAGAGTCAGTTGTCAATCAAGCAGCCTGTTGGATCCTGACAATATTGCCAGGATCCTTCAAGAGCCAGGAGCTGTTCTGTCAAGTTAGCTGACAGCAGTCAGTAGCCATTTTAATCTGACTTTGTATCACAGGAGAACATAAGTAAGTGCAATCTTGTGATGCAGTAGAGAAGTGGCCATACTTCTCTTTTAACAACAAAAGGAAGTAAAAAGAAATTCCTGGATGAAATAATGCAGTATCCAATAGGAAGCAGTGCTCCTTATATATTGTACAGTACATCTAAGTGTAGGTTCTTTAAATATATAGAAACACACAGTATATACTGTATATACACTATCTCACAAAAGTGAGTACACCCCTCACATTTTTGTAAATATTTTATTATATCTTTTCATGTGACAACACTGAAGAAATGACACTTTGCTACAATGTAAAGTAGTGAGTGTACAGCTTGTATAACAGTGTAAATTTGCTGTCCCCTCAAAATAATTCAACACACAGCCATTAATGTCTAAACTGCTGGCAACAAAAGTGAATACACCCCTAGGTGAAAATGTCCAATTTGGGCCCAAAAGTGTCAATATTGCGTGTGGCCACCTTTATTTTCCAGCACTGCCTTAGCCCCCTTGGGCATGGAGTTCACTAGAGCTTCACAGGTTGCCACCGGAGTCCTCTTCCACTCTTCCATGACTAGATTACAGAGCTGGTGGATGTTAGAGACCTTGCGCTCCTCCACCTTCTAATTGAGGATGCCCCACAGATGCTCAATAGGGTTTAGGTCTGGAGACATGCTTGGCCAGACCATAACCTTTACCCTCAGCTTCTTTAGCAAGGCAGTGGTCGTCTTGGAGGTGTGTTTGGGGTCGTTATCATGTTGGAATATTGCCCTGCGGCCCAGTCTCCGAAGAGAGGGGATCATGCTCTGCTTCAGTATGTCACAGTACATGTTGACATTCATGGTTCCCTCAATGAACTGTAGCTCCCCATTGCCAGAAGCACTTATGCAGCCCCAGACGGTTTAGACATTAATGGCTGTGTGTTGAGTTATTTTGAGGGGACAGCAAATGTACACTGTTATACAAGCTGCACACTCACTACTTTACATTGTAGCAAAGTGTCATTTCTTCAGTGTTGTCACATGAAAAGATATAAGAAAATATTTACAAAAATGTGAAGAGTGTACTCACTTTTGTGAGATACTGTATATACTTTATTTCAGTCTGCTTTATATTCTTCCCACATGATCTTGCAGAAGTTTTGGTGCACAGTGCACACCCTTATTACTGTATATCCTTGTATCCTTGCTTTACTGTTGTAACAACACACTGGAACTCAATTCTTCCTGAACTCTGCTGCTTCGCTCATCCACTGTCTTTTTACTTCTTTAAATGGTGCCCCTCTCTATCAGAGCATCCACCCCTAGCCAATAACCTAGAGAATTAAATTCTCTAGCCCAGTGGTCTCCAAACTGCGGCCCGAGGGCTTGATGCGGTCCTTTGTTCGTCTTTATCCAGCTCTTAGAGCACTACTCCTTCCACTGATACCAACGATGGGGCAGAATTCCTTCCACTGATACCAACGATGAGGCCGAATTCCTTCCATTGATTCAAACAATGGGGCCGAATTACTTCCACTGATACCAATAAGGGGGCCAAATTCTTTTCACTGATACCTATGATGGGGCCGAATTCCTTCCACTGATACCAACAATGGGGCCGAATTACTTCCACTGATACCAACGATGGGGCTGAATTCCTCCCACTGATATCAATGATGGGGCACTTTTCCTCCCACTAATACCAATGATGGGGCACTATTACTCCCACTAATAGCAATAATGGGGTAATATTCCTCCCACTGATACCAATATTGATTGGGGCACTATTCTTCCCACTGATACCAATGATGGGGCACTATTCCTCCCACTGATACCAATGATGGTGCACCATTCCTCCCACTGATACCAACGATTGTGGCATTATTCCTTCCCATTAACACCAATGATGCATTGTTTACTCCCACTCCCAGGACAATTTCTACTCACAATGGCCATAGGCCAGCCCCCCTGAAGTTCAAAGGACAATAAACTGTCCCTTTGTTAAGAAAGTTTGGAAACCCTAGCTCTAGCCTATAAAGTTCTCTAACATTTGGCCCCTCAAGACATTTCCTTGTTAGTTTTGAATACATCTTGCTCTGCATTGGCCCTTCTCTCATCCTCCCTTCTAGCTAACCCTCATTCTCTACCTCTTTCAGGACTTCTTACCTGTCCCTTCTGTAGGTTTTTCTTCCATACATCATTTTGCACACTCTGACTTTTGAAATCTTCAAGCATTCCCTAAAATTCTCTTAGAATCTTACTATTGCCCAACTGTACCCCCACTGATACACGCTTCCCCCGCATACCTGCTGCTCTGTTCATCTGTCAGAACATAAATATATATCCTTTTTTTTTTTTTACAAATTTTTTATATTTTTACATTTTCTTAGATTATATATATATATATATATATATATATATATATATATATATATATATATATATATATACATACACATATACTGTACATATACTGTATATACACTATATTACCTAAAGTATTGGGACACCTGCCTTTACACGCATATGAACTGTAATGGCATCCCAGTCTTAGTCCGTAGGGTTCAAATTTTGAGTTGGCCCACCCTTTGCAGCTATAACAGCTTCAACTCTTCTGGGAAGGCTGTCCACAAGGTTTAGGAGTGTGTCTATGGGAATGTTTGACCATTCTCACTCATTTATTTGTTTATGGACCTTGCTTTGTGCACTGGTCCAAATCGTTTGGTGGAAGAAGGATTATGGTGTGAGGTTGTTTTTCAGGGGTTGGGCTTGGCCCCTTAGTTTCAGTGAAGGGAATTCTTAAGGCGTCAGCATACCAAGACATTTTGGACAATTTCATGCTCCCAACTTTGTAGGAACAGTTTGGGGATGGCCTCTTCCTGTCCCAACATGACTGCGAACCAGTACACAAAACGAGGTCTAAAAAAGACATGGATGAGCGAGTTTGGGGTGGAAGGACTTGACTGGCCTGCACAGAGTCCTGACCTCAACCCAACAGAACACCTTTGGGGTGAGTCAGAGCGGAGACTGCAAGCCAGTACCTAACCTCACAAATGTGCTTCTGGAAGAATGGTCAAACATTCCCATAAACACACTCCTAAACCTTGTGGACAGCCTTCCAAGAAGAGTTGAAGCTGTTATAGCTGCAAAGGGTGGGCCAACTCAATATTGAACCCTACGGACTAAGACTGGGATGCCATTAAAGATCATGTGCATGTAAAGGCAGGCGTCCCAATACTTTTGGTAATATAGTGTATGTATATATACACACACGCACAGGAACACTCACTGCATTCCCTTTAATCTAATAAAACACAACTTTTATTCAAGCAATTTTTCTTTGGATTGAAGCACTTCTATAATACTTGTACCATACCGCTTTTGAATGCCAAATTGATTTTATGTAAACACGTTACACAATTTATTCCCAAGGGCAATAAATATAAAAGACTAAAAATAAAACCTACGTTGCCTACTTCTAGTGTTAACAAAGAAGCCATAAATGACAAGAAAAGCACATTAAGAAAAAAATATATATATATAAAAATATAACTGTGGGAACACTTCCATCACTCGAGAGTTACAAGGAATACAAAAGAAGCTGCAAAAAAAGTAAAATTGGGTTGGCAAATATTCAAAATGAAGGGCCAAGGGGAATAAATCAATTCAGAAGCTTCAAGTCTATTCAAAATTGAACTGGATAATGACCAATGAAGATTTTGCAGCTATTTTGAATGATAAAATGGAACACTTCCGGAGGGTCTGAAATCCTTAACTACAATATATATCCACCGAATCATTATAAATGAGAAGTGTCCCATCATTTCTTACCTCCTCACTTTGTCCTATTTCTACCTAATCTCTTTCATATAACTTCTCAGACTATTCCTTTCATACTGCTTCACCTTTACAATTATACTTATTTTATATACTTTTCCTTTTCCTTTTTTTAAGGCCCCATTCACACTTGGCGATTTGGAATTGCGGGCAGAATTGCTGCAATTCATGGCGTGCCAATCACTGCAAAAAACGCAACTTTGTTTTGGGTGGCATTCATTCTAAATGCAACCCACACACAGTGCAATGTTACCATGACTGTCCCATAACAGAATTGCGGCAAAACGTGTCCTTAAAAAAAATTCCAAGCTTGTCGCCTTAACCACTTAAGCCCCAGAAGATTTTACCCCCTTCTTGACCATGCCCTATTTTGTGATTTGGCACTGACTTTAACGGACAATTGCGCGGCCGTGCGACGCTGTACCCAAATTAAATTGACATCCTTTTTTTCCCACAAACAGAGCTTTCTTTTGGTGTTATTTGATCACCTGTGCGATTTTTACTTTTTGCGCTATAAACAAAAAAAGAGCGTAAATTTTGAAAAAATAACAATATTTTTCAAATTTTTTTATATGAAATTCCCCCCAAAAAATGTAAAAATCAAAATGTTTTAACATTTTTGGCCAAATTGTTTTCTGCTACCTATGTTTGGTAAAAAAAAATGCAATAAGCGTATTTTTATTGGTTTGCGCAAAAGTTATTGCGTTTACTAACTAAGGGAAAGATTTCTGTCATTTTTGGTGTTTTTTTTTTAACGAGTAATGGCGGTGATCTGCGATTTTTTTTTGGGGGACTGTGACATTTGGCGGACAGATCGGACCCTTGACTGACATTTTTGAAACTTTTGGGGGTACCAGTGACATTACTACAGTAATCAGTGCTATACATATGCACTGTTACTGTAAAAATGACACTGGCAGGGAAGGGGTTAACTTTATTGGTGATGCAGGGGTTAAGTGTGTCCCTAGGGGCGTGCTTCTAACTGTAAAGGAGTGTGGCTAGTGATGTAACCACAGAGACATACGATCCTACATAGCAGGATTGTATGATCTCTGCAGTTAGATCAGGGAGAATGACAGTCGGCTTTGTTTACATTAGCCGCCTGCTTTTCTCCCTGTCCACTGGGAAATTGCGAGTGACCGGCGGACATCGGGTCCGCCGGTCACACGCGCGTACATGTTAGGGAACGAGCGATGGTGGGAGCGTGCCCCCGGTGGCGTGTGCTCGCCCCCTAGAAGCTCACAGGCTAGCGACGTAGTACTATGTCACTTTGCCTGTACGGGGCTGACCGCCGCAGTAAATAGTCGTGCGGCGGTCGGCAAGTGGTTAAAGAGGAACAATTACTTCTTTTGGGTGACAACTCGCATAAGGCAGCCAATTGAAGTGAATGGGCTACCCTATGTGTGACACGTGGAATCGCATAAAAATTGCCCATACAAAATCGTGCACCTAAAGCTGTTTGTATATTTGTACAGCAGAGTAATGTATAGCTATATTTTTCCACATCATTTATTTGTACTTTCCCTTTTCCCCCTTTCCAGGTTTGTGGGATACTCCTGAGTTTTTGGCTGAATTTTTTGATAGGAGGCGGCTGCCTCAGAGTCAATGGGGACATGACTCAGTTTGGTGTGGGGTGGATGTAGCACCCTACAAGGTAGGTGCTAGGTAAAGTATAGTGAGCCTTAACAGCAGGGCCATGAATTTCAGCTGGGCTGTAATGTCTCCCAGGTGTGGCTGTTGGGACTGGGGAGTCTCCCCACTGTACTTAATGAGAAGGTTCTCATTGGACAGTGGAGGAAACCCAGCCAATCATGCTCTCAAGCCTGTATCTACCCCAGCAAGGCAGATTCTGTCGCATAGCATTCTGGGAGTGGGTATAAGTTTGAGGGGAGCACATGACGCAGTGTTTTGGCGGGAAGCAGAGACCCAGGAGGGATAGTGCGGCTGTCTCTCCTCCTGTCAGAGGAATCGGGTGTCCCAGGTGGCTTGCCTAGTGAGAGGGGACAGAAGGCTGAGCTGAGCTGCAGAGAGGATCCGGTGCAGAGGACCAGCAGAGCTGAGAGGGGTCCAGTTTCAGGAAAGCATACCGAGTTCGTAAGTACTGCAAACTGCCCCCTGGGGGTCTGCCTAGTGAGAGGGGACCACTCCGGAGAAGGTCAGAGGGTTCCGGGAGCTAGCTAGCTGGTGCAGGAGCAAGAGTAAAGGGGGTGCCAGAGTTGACCCTGAAGAGTAAAGGGGGTGCCAGTGGTTGGGCCCTGAAGTATAGAGAAGGTGCCTGTGTGTGGACCCTGAAGTGTAGAGAGGGGGCGCCAGTGTGTGGGCCCTGAAGAGTTAAGTGTACAGCGTGCAGTGTACAGTGTTGAGAGTTGCAGAAGCAGTTACAGAGAGCTACCTCAGTCAGGAAGGACTGGAGGGAGCTGTGTTCAGGACTTTTGAGCTACCCAGAGTGTCAGAAGTCAAGTTTCAAGTACAGTGCAGCAAGTCAATCTCTCTGAAGCGCCAGCAAGCGTTGGTCGACCCCCAGCCGGCGTCAAGACAGCGCTTAAAGGCATTTTTCTTCAAGTGTCCCATTTTGTAACTAGTTGAGCCAGAAGAGTATCTCACTCATTCCCTTCTCCCATCCCCAATATAAAATAAACAAAACAAACCAAAGATGCCGGACTGGTCTTTGACTCAAATCTCGCACTTGGGTATTCAGCTTAAATCCACTAAAGGTGTTACCGGTGACCATGGCAGACCCACATCAGGCCCAATGCCTGGAAAACCTGCTACACTTCATTTTGTTTTGTTTTGTTTATTCATTTTCAACCAGACCAAAAATATTGAATCGATTCAAACTCCTTATGAATAATAAAAATTCATTGTAAAATTAATAAATAAAAAATAAGAATAAATAACTGGTTCTATTCTATTCCAACTTCAAATTTCAGAAGACGGTTATATTCTTTGTTTTGTTCTATTATATTCTATTGTAATCTATTCTATTTTTTTTATATTCCATTCTATTATATTCTTTTATTTTCAATTCTTTTCTAGTCTATTCTTTTTTATGCTATTCTTTTTGTTTTATCTATTCTATGCTTTTATAGTCTATTCCTTTTTTTTTTTTTTTAATACTTTATTTTAAGACATCTCATGAAAAATACAGAAACTATTGACTTACTCATCAAAATATAACACCGAGTCAGAAGGTCACAACACTTGGGAGACAAATGAGGTAATGTTTTCTATTCTATTCTGTTTTATTATTTTCTTTTCAAAATTCGAATATTAGAAGACGGCTATATTTTCTATTTTATTTTATTCTATTCCATTTTTTTCTCCTTTATTATATTCTTTTATTTTACATTTTATTCTATTATATTCATTTCCATTCTATTATATTCTTTGATTTTCAATTTTATTCTATTATATTCATTTCCATTCTTTCATTCTTTTATTTTTTTATTCTATCATTTTCTATTCTGTTCTGTTTTACACTATTCTTAACTTTCTAATCTATTCTATTCTTTTTTTTTTCCCAATACTTTATTTTAAGACATCTCATGAATAATGCAGAAACTATTGATTTACTCATCAAAATATAACACCGAGTCAGAAAGTCACAACATTTGGGAGACAAATGAGGTAATGTTTTTTATTCTATTCTGTTTTATTATTTTCTTTTCAAAATTCGAATATTAGAAGACGGCTATATTTTCTATTTTATTTTATTCTACTCTTTTCCATTTTTTTCTCTTTTATTATATTCTTTTATTTTAAATTGTATTCTATTATATTCCTTTTCATTCTATTATATTCTTTGATTTTATATTTTATTCTATTATATTCATTTCCATTCTTTAATTCTTTTATTTTTTTATTCTATCATTTTCTATTTTGTTCTGTTTTACACCATTCTTACCTTTCTAATCTATTCTATTCTTTTTTTTTTCCAATACTTTATTTTAAGACATCTCATGAAAAATACAGAAACTATTGACTTACTCATCAAAATATAACACTGAATCAGAAGGTCACAACACTTGGGAGACAAATGAGGTAATGTTTTCTATTCTATTCTGTTTTATTATTTTCTTTTCAAAATTCGAATATTAGAAGACGGCTATATTTTCTATTTTATTTTATTCTATTCTATTCCCTTTTTTTCTCTTTTATTATATTCTTTTATTTTATATTTTATTCTATTATATTCATTTCCATTCTATTCTATTTTTTTATTCCATTATTTTCTATTCCGTTCTGTTCTACACTATTCTTACCTTTCTAATCTATTCTTTTATTTTTTTTTTTTAAAGGTAAGCACATAAAAGAATAATATACAAAATGGGATGAATAACAAAAAGTAGAGCCAACAATGCTCAAAACATTGCTGTAATGAATATATAAAGCATCCATTTATCATGTACAAAAAAAAAAAAAAAAAATAATAAACACATATATCTGTCATTTAATCACAAGTAAAGAGTAAAACAATTCAAGTTATCTAGGAATACTGTTATATCCAAACGTCATGCCCCAGATTTGGATAGGAGAATTATGAGTGGTCTACATACTTGGTTATTGACTTAAATGCTATTTGGTATGGTGCTTTTCGAGCTCACCCATATATTACAAACTTTGTGGAACCTACGGGGGCATCCTCTAGCCTCATATGTTAATTTATATAATGGGATAGCATGATTTACAAGAGCAAAACAGAAGGCTACAGTAGGGGGAGTTGTGGATTTCCAATGTACGATAATGGATTTCCTAGCATAAAACATGACTAAGCGTATAAGAAGCCGTGTGTTTTTAGAAAGAGATTCATCATCAATATATCCAAAGAGACATCGTAAAGGATTACAAAATATTGGGTACCCGGGCCACTGAGCCAACAAAGGCAGTGACTTCTGACCAGGAAGCTCTTACTGGCCGACATTCCCACACAGTGGCGGCCTGTCCATTAGGGGCGCAGGGGTGCCGCCCCCCCTATCCATGCATCCGGCCCCCTAATCTACATGCAGGGCGCCGGATGCATGGATTCCAATGGGTTTTTTTTTTTCTTTTTGAAGCACGTGATTAGAGCCAGAGGCTCTAATAGGCTTTAAAAATGGGTGGGCTTGGGGCGCAGAGCACTGCGCCCTGAGCCCACCCAGTTGTATGGCAATAGCGAATAAATATTTGCTATTGTCACACTAATTCTTCTCCCAGCCAATCAGGAAGAGGGTTTTGAGACCCCTTTCCTGATTGGCCAAAAGGAGAAGCGATCTTACTGGCCACTCGCCAGGAAGAGGGAGGAGACACGCGGCAGCGGCTCAGCCATCCAGCACTCCCCGGCTCGGACAGGAGGAGGTAAGGAGGCAGGGCGGCCGCCCCCCCCCCCCAAATTACTCCGAATTGGTTTGCCGCCCTCCCCCCCCAAATTACCGAGCACCAGCCGCCACTGTTCCCACATCATATGAAAAAAAATGTGCCCGCTTCCAGTGAGCACTTAGAGCACACCGGAGATGGCAGTCTATGCGGGTGAAAAAGGCTGCATGTAGTGTAATATGATCTATATATAAATTTAATCTGTATAACCTTATCTCTAGCTGAAATGACCACCTGGATCTGTGTCGGGAGACTTTCCTGCCAGATATCCTCTGATCCGAGATATCCGAGCCTAAAATGTTAAAAAATTTTGATTTTTAAATTTATTTTTTTGGGAATGTTATATAGCAGAATGTGAAAAATATTTTTTTTTTCAAAATTGTCGCTCTTTTTTTGTTTATAACGCAAAAAATACAAATCGCACAGGTGATCAAATACCACCAAAAGAAAGCTCTGTTTGTGGGGAAAAAAGGACATAGCTGCTATCTTCGCCTCAGGTGATCCTACAAATCAGTCATTTTATCTATAGTGGCATCTTGATTCTTTTGCATGGCCGTTATGGAGGGACGTGTGTCATCTTCCAAATCACTTATGCGTTGTTCAGCATTATTGACTCTATGTCTGAGGCTATGAACATCCTGTTTCAAAAATGATAAGTCCATCCGGACCGAGTCAATTTGTGTGGTCAGAGAGGCCTGACAATGCTGAATGGCCTCCATGATCTGTGATAGTGATGGTTCTGAGGGGGCTTCCGTGGGTGCTGTAATGCTGGAGAATATTGGTGCATTATCCTCTGCAGGTGAGTATAGTGGTAACTCAGCCAGCTCAGGCGTTGGGACAATCAGGGACTCACCTAGCAATGAAGTGGCATGTGCATCAGTAGAGGGAGGAAGACTTGCAGCCTTCACACCACGAAGCGTCTCAGCGCCATCTTGCCCCTCCGTGCTGGCGGAGACGGGAGGTTTGAAGCCTGGCGCGGCCGTGCCGGCATGACCTATTTTCACCATCTCCAGTGCTGCCCAAGAGGTTGCGGGAGGTGAGGAGAGTAGTAGTGGTTAGCTAGGAGTGGCGGGGTTGGCCGGATCAGTAGAGGATTCAGTCAGGCAGGACGGAGCTCCATGAAAATGCTGCCAGGAAGTCGGCCATGCCCCCCAATCTATTCTATTCTAATCATTTCTATTATATTCCTTTATTTGCTATTTTTTATTATATTCTTTTATTTTCTATTTTATTATGTTCTGTTTTATTCTATTCTATTCTTTTTTAACTTTGGAAGACGGCTGTATTTATTTTATTCTTTTCACATCTATTCTAGCTTTTTTTTTCTATTCTGTTCTGTTTTACACTATTCTTACCTTTCTAATCTATTCTATTCTAATTGTTTCTATTTTATTCCTTTATTTTCTATTCTATTTTATACAATTTGTTTTATTTTAGATTTTATCCTGTTCTGTTTTATTCTATTCTATTCTTTTTTAATTTTGGAAGACGGTTATATTTATTCTATTCTATTTACATCTATTCTTTCTTTTTTTATATTCTATTTTTTTTATATTCTAATCTATTCCTTTCTTTTTTATTCTTTTCTATTATTTTTTTTTCTATTCTATTATTTTATATTATAATTTGTTTTATTCAATTTTTTTTTTTAAAAGTGGAATTTCGGAGGACAGCTATAATCTAACACTAATACACATAGTCTGTGAAGGAAATCAGCAATAGTCAACAATATTTTTATATTTCAAACTTGTTTTTGAATTCTATTCTATTATTTTATTTTTTTATTCTTTTATATTATATTCTGTTTTATTCTATTCTTTTCGAAAATAGAATTTCGGAGGACAGCTATATACTAACACTAATAAACATAGTCTGTGAAGGAAATCAGCAATAGTCAACAATGTGTTTATATTTCAAACTTGTTTTAGAATTATATTCTATTATTTTATT
Organism: Pelophylax lessonae; assembly: GCF_965119305.1. Classification (NCBI taxonomy): domain Eukaryota; kingdom Metazoa; phylum Chordata; class Amphibia; order Anura; family Ranidae; genus Pelophylax; species Pelophylax lessonae. Next base: position 24,397,739 of record NC_138769.1, read on the forward strand.
TTTTATTCTTTTATATTATATTCTGTTTTATTCTATTCTTTTCGAAAATAGAATTTCGGAGGACAGCTATATACTAACACTAATACACATAGTCTGTGAAGGAAATCAGCAATAGTCAACAATGTGTTTTATATTTCAAACTTGTTTTAAAATTATATTCTATTATTTTTTTATTCTTTTATATTATATTCTGTTTTATTCTATTCATTTCGAAAAGTGGAATTTCGGAGGACAGCTATAATCTAACACTAATAAACATAGTCTGTGAAGGAAATCAGCAATAGTCAACAATGTGTTTATATTTCAAACTTGTTTTAGAATTATATTCTATTATTTTATTTTTTATTCTTTTATATTATATTCTGTTTTATTCTATTCTTTTCGAAAATAGAATTTCGGAGGACAGCTATATACTAACACTAATACACATAGTCTGTGAAGGAAATCAGCAATAGTCAACAATGTGTTTTATATTTCAAACTTGTTTTAAAATTCTATTCTATTATTTTTTTATTCTTTTATATTATATTCTGTTTTATTCTATTCATTTCGAAAAGTGGAATTTCGGAGGACAGCTATAATCTAACACTAATACACATAGTCTGTGAAGGAAATCAGCAATAGTCAACAATGTGTTTATATTTCAAACTTGTTTTAGAATTCTATTCTATTATTTTATTTTTTATTCTTTCATATTATATTCTGTTTTATTCTTTTCTTTTCGAAAAATGGAATTTCGGAGGACAGCTATAATCTAACTCTAATACACATAGTCTGTGAAGGAAATCAGCAATAGTCAATAATGTGTTTATATTTCAAACTTGTTTTAGAATTCTATTCTATTATTTTTTATTCTTTTATATTATATTCTGTTTTATTCTATTCTTTTCGAAAATGGAATTTCGGAGGACAGCTATATACTAACACTAATACACATAGTCTGTGAAGGAAATCAGCAATAGTCAATAATGTGTTTATATTTCAAACTTGTTTTAGAATTCTATTCTATTATTTTTTATTCTTTTATATTATATTCTGTTTTATTCTATTCTTTTCGAAAATAGAATTTCGGAGGACAGCTATATACTAACACTAATAAACATAGTCTGTGAAGGAAATCAGCAATAGTCAACAATGTGTTTATATTTCAAACTTGTTTTAGAATTATATTCTATTATTTTATTTTTTATTCTTTTATATTATATTCTGTTTTATTCTATTCTTTTCGAAAGTGGAATTTCGGAGGACAGCTATATACTAACACTAATACACATAGTCTGTGAAGGAAATCAGCAAAAGTCAATAATGTGTTTATATTTCAAACTTGTTTTAGAATTCTATTCTATTATTTTTTATTCTTTTATATTATATTCTGTTTTATTCTATTCTTTTCGAAAGTGGAATTTTCGGAGGACAGCTATAATTTAACACTAATACACATAGTCTGTGAAGGAAATCAGCAATAGTCAACAATATGTTTATATTTCAAACTTGTTTTAGAATTCTATTCTATTATTTTATTTTTTATTCTTTCATATTATATTCTGTTTTATTCTTTTCTTTTCGAAAAATGGAATTTCGGAGGACAGCTATAATCTAACTCTAATACACATAGTCTGTGAAGGAAATCATCAATAGTCAACAATATGTTTATATTTTAAATTTGTTTTATAATTTAATTAGAATTTGATTGGACTTTTGGATTAAATTTTGTTTATTTCAGATTTGTGTAAGTTTGTTACAACTGTAATTCAGAAATTCAGATACATCTGAATCTCCCAGTAAGGAAAATTTCATCCGAATTTTGATTTAGAATGAAATGCACATATCTAGGATGAATTACTTCTCAGTACATGCAGCTAGAGAGGTGAATGTACTGAGAAGTAATTCATCCTAGACATGTGCGGTTCATTTAGTGAAAGGTTCTTTTAAAATTTGCAATCTGTTTATTCAGAATATGAAAAAATAAATTATCTGTGTAGAAATGCTCTCATTATACGCTGCTAGTTTATAGCTTTGGGGACGCTAGGCCTTTTTCAACCTATGTACAGTAACTATGTTATTGCAAAAGCTCCATATACCAGGATTTAATTTAAGTGCCGATGATCTGACCTACTCCCCGCCGCTGTACGTGTTTATATCTGTCGAATTCTGTAAAATAACCGCGGTGTTATTTTGAATTGAAGAAACTGACATACTGTAAGCCTAATGCTATGAAATAGATTCCCCGCTGCCAGGAAAATCTCAAGGCATACATTGCAATAAATGTACAGAACGCCCACGCACAGGATTCTTTTTACAGTTTACACTTAAAGAGAGAAGCTTTTACACAACAAACAGATGTGCTAAATGAGTCATGCCTAAGGCCTTTTCACTGCTGGCAGAGTAAAATATATATATGTATACAAATATATATATATATATATATATATATATATATATATATATATATATATATATATAGAAATTATACACTGTGGAGGGTGAGCTGCAACAGTGTGTGCCGCCGCTTTAAAATGAACCTGCGCTGAAAGAGCAAATGAAGAGTGCAATTTTCCTTGCCCTCTTAAGAATGGAAAAGCATACAACCTGTTCAACTTGTGCTGAAGGATAAGCCAAATTATTACATTTACGTTGATGTGCATGGATTAGGCAGCTGTTACTGATCAAACCACAACTTACTGTAATAGGAAAGGGTGTACTGTCTTGTATTCCTGGCCCAGAGTATTGGGGATTTCTATGCCTTAGCTTAGCACTAGTTATTGTGTGACTGTTGTCAAGACATTTGAGTGTAAGCTCCTCTGGTGCAGAGACTGATGTGACTGGCTCAGTGTTTTCTGTACAGCACTGCGGTATATGTCAGAGCTATATAAATGTATAATAATAGTGTGTGACTGTGATTGGACATTAGAGTGTAAGCTCCTCTGGTGCAGAGACTGATGTGACTGGCTCAGTGTTTTCTGTACAGCACTGCGTTATATGTCAGAGCTATATAAATGTATAATAATAGTGTGTGACTGTGGATGGACATTAGAGTGTAAGCTCCTCTGGTACGGAGACTGATGTGACTGGCTCAGTGTTCTCTGTACAGCACTGCAGTATATGTCAGAGCTACTGTATATAGTGGTATAATAATAATAGTGTGTGACTGTGGGGGGACATAAGAGTGTAAGCTCCTGTGGTGCAGAGACTGATATGACTGGCTCAGTGTTCTCTGTACAGCACTGCGGTATATGTCAGAGCTATATAAATGTATAATAATAATAGTAGTGTGTGATTGTGGGGGGGGGGGGGGCATTAGAGTGTAAGCTCCTCTGGTACAGAGACTGATGTGACTGGCTCAATGTTCTCTGTACAGCAATGCGGTATATGTCAGAGCTATATAAATGTATAATAATAATAGTGTGTGACTGTGGGGGGGCATTAGAGTGTAAGCTCCTCTGATACAGAGACTGATGTGACTGGCTCAATGTTCTCTGTACAGCACTGCGGTATATGTCAGAGCTATATAAATGTATAATAATAATATTAGTGGGTGACTGTGGGGCAGGGGCATTAGAGTGTAAGCTCCTCTGCTACAGAGACTGATGTGACGGGCTCAGTGTTCTCTGTACAGCACTGCGGTATATGTCAGAGCTATAAAAATGTATTATAATAATAATAATAATAATAGTGTGTGACTGTGGGGGGACATTAGAGTGTAAGCTCCTCTGGTGCAGAGACTGAAGTGACTAGCTCGGTGATCTCTGTACAGCACTGCGGTATATGTCAGAGCTATAAAAATGTATTATAATAATAATAATAATAGTGTGTGACTGTGGGGGGGGGGGGGGCATTAGAGTGTAAGCTCCTCTGGTACAGAGACTGATGTGACTGGCTCAGTGTTCTCTGCACAGCATTGTGGAATATGTTAGAGATATATAAGTGTATAATAATGAAAGTGTGTGTGGTGGGGCTTCTCTGGTGCAGAGACTGATGTGACTGACTCAGCATTCTTTGTACAGCACTGCAGTATATGTCAGAACTATAGAAATGTATAATAATAATAGTGTGTGACTGTGGTGGGGACATTAGAGTGTAAGCTCCTTTGGTGCAAAGACTGATGTGACACCTCCTCACTGCAAGTCAAAAACCCTCTGAAAAGTGTTTCAACATAAATCACTCTTGGTAGTGCAAACTTGCTCTCAGAGCCACATAGGTCCCCTTAGTTAAAAGCACCCCTCAGAGCCCCCACCCTGCCAGCGCCCCTTTCCTTTCATGCAAACACAAAATCAGTTCTGCTCAGAAAGACACCACTGACACAGGGACATTTTCCTCCTTCCAGTGACACCACCGATGCAGGGACATTTCTCTCCTTTCAGTAACACCACAGATGCAGGGACATTTTTCTCCTTCCAGTAAAACCACAGATGCAGGGACATTTTTCTCCTTCCAGTGACACTACCGATGCAGGGACCTTTTCCTCCTTCCAGTGACACCACTGATGCAGGGACATTTCTCTCCTTCCAGTGACACCACCGTTGCAGGGACATTTTTCTCCTTCTAGTGACACCACTGATGCAGGGACATTTTCCTCCTTCCAGTGACACCACCGATGCAGGGACATTTCTCTCCTTCCAGTAACACCACAGATGCAGGGACATTTTTCTCCTTCCAGTGACACCACCGATGCAGGGACATTTTTCTCCTTCCAGTGACGCCACCGACGCAGGGACATTTTCCTCCTTCCAGTGACACCACCGATGCAGGAACATTTTCCTCCTTCCAGTGACACCACCGATGCAGGGACATTTTCCTCCTTCCAGTGACACTACCATTGCAGGGACATTTTTCCTTCCAGTGACACCACCATTGCAGGGACATTTCTCTCCTTCCAGTGACACCACCATTGCAGGGACATTTCTCTCCTTCCAGTGACACCACCGTTGCAGGGACATTTTTCTCCTTCTAGTGACACCACTGATGCAGGGACATTTTCCTCCTTCCAGTGACACCACTGATGCAGGGACCTTTTCCTCCTTCCAGTGACATCACTGATGCAGGGACATTTCTCTCCTTCCAGTGACACCACCGATGCAGGGACATTTTTCTCCTTCCAGTGACACCACCGATGCAGGGACATTTTTCTCCCTCCAGTGACGCCACCGATGCAGGGACATTTTCCTCCTTCCAGTGACACTACCACTGCAGGGACATTTTTCCTTACAGTGACACCACCATTGCAGGGACATTTTTCTCCTTCCAGTGACACCACCATTGCAGGGACATTTTTCTCCTTCCAGTGACACCACCATTGCAGGGACATTTTTCTCCTTCCAGTGATACTACAGACACTGGGACATTTTTATTCCTTTCTGTAACAGTACAGAAAAAGGGGCATTTTTTCCATCCAATGACACCAATGCAGGGACATTTTTCCTTTCAGTGACACCACCATTGCATAGGCATTTTTGTTTCCAGTGACACCACTAACACAGAGACATCTTTTCCTCCTAGTAATACAACCAATGCAGGGGCATTTATTCCTTCCAGTGACACCACAGACACAGTGACATATTTTTCTTTTAGTGACGCCACTAAACCAAGTGCATTTTTCCTTTCAGTGAAGCCACTGACACAAGGAATTGTTTCCCTCCAGTGACACAGACATAGGGGCCAGTGATACCAAGAAACAGCGACAATACAGGGGCATATTTTCCTTTTAATGACTGATGCAAGGGCATTTCTTCCTACCAGTAACACCAGTGATGCATGGACAGCTTACCTTTATAGGGACTCCGCTGATGCAGGGGCATTTTTTCCGTCCAGTGATACAGATGCAGGGACATTTTTCCTTCCATTGACACCACCGATGGCATTTCTTTCCACATAACTGTGCCCTGTATTTTACTGCTATTAAATCAAGTTGCATATTTCCTGGAGCCTATGGAAGGCATGCTTGGTGCAATCTACTCTGGACTCCTGTTTCAAACCTATATCTGCTGCTACCTGTTCCTTACTGTTCAAAAGTGTATTTGATGATGTTGGAGTGTTGCTGTTTTTTTTTTTTTTTTTTTTATAAAACATACCTGAAGGGCCGGTTCACATTATTGCGAGTGCGGCGATCGCATGTAATGAAGGATGTGTGGATGCGAATTCAGCCATACACTTTGTATGGCTGAATTTGCGCTGTATCCGCACCAAACTCGCACATGACCCTTTTTTCCAGCCGCATCAGAATCGGATCGCACAGTGGTTCACACTTGTGCGATCCGATCCTGTGCGAACTGTCAGATCGCACTGCGATATGCGATCAAACTGGGGGTGTCGTTAACATTTAATTGACACCCCCTGCGTATTGCATATGGCAGTGTGCGCATATGGCAGATGTGCGTTTGCGATGCGGGAACAGGCTGCGAATTCGCAGCCTTCCCGCATCGCACAAGTGTGAACCGGGACGAAAGAAAGAGTTGTGTTGTATCCTTTCTTTGATATATCTTCTATTGAGTAAGAACCGCCAGTGTGTGCATCAGTTTTATTTATTTGTTTTCCATGAGTTAGAAGAAGTGTTAATTTTGGCAGCAAATTTCGAGTTAGTTTTAGTCTTTTGATTAAGTTTTAGTCCCATTTTAGTAATCTGCAATTGTTTTAGTTTTAGTCTTAGTCTTTTGATTAAGTTTTAGTCCCATTTTAGTAATCTGCAATTGTTTTAGTTTTAGTCGTATTTAGTCGACTAAATCTGCAGTACATTTCAGTCGACTAAAATGCCTTATATTTTAGTCTACAAAAATAATTGTAGTTGACTAAAATCTAATGGGGTTAGATAAATTGTAATGCACTATTTAAGCATTTCTCTAGAATTTCCAAACTTATTATATACTCCCGGATTAAAAAATTTGAATATGTTATTATTTATGGTATTAAGGTTTGAACAAACTCACAGATATGGATTTAGCCTTTCTGGATGGTCTGAGGAGGTCTGTAATGCTGCACAGTGCTTTGGATGGTGGTCAGAGGTGACCTGTAATGCAAAAGGTGCTCTGGACGGTGGTCTGAGAGGGCTGTAATGCTGCACAGTGCTCTGGACAGTGGTCTCGGGAGGCCTGTAATGCACAGTGCTCTGTATAATGGTCTCAGGAGGCCTGTAATGCACAGTGCTCTGTATAGTGGTCTCAGGAGGCCTGTAATGCACAGTGCTCTGGACAGTGGTCTCAGGAGGCCTGTAATGCACAGTGCTCTGTATAGTGGTCTCAGGAGGCCTGTAATGCACAGTGCTCTGTATAGTGGTTTCAGGAGGCCTGTAATGCACAGTGCTCTGTATAGTGGTCTCAGGAGGCCTGTAATGCACAGTGCTCTGTATAGTGGTCTCAGGAGGCCTGTAATGCACAGTGCTCTGAACAGTGGTCTCAGGAGGCCTGTAATGCACAGTGCTCTGGACAGTGGTCTCAGGAGGCCTGTAATGCACAGTGCTCTGTATAGTGGTCTCAGGAGGCCTGTAATGCACAGTGCTCTGTATAGTGGTCTCAGGAGGCCTGTAATGCACAGTGCTCTGTATAGTGGTCTCAGGAGGCCTGTAATGCACAGTGCTCTGAACAGTGGTTTCAGGAGGCCTGTAATGCACAGTGCTCTGGACAGTGGTCTCAGGAGGCCTGTAATGCACAGTGCTCTGTATAGTGGTCTCAGGAGGCCTGTAATGCACAGTGCTCTGTATAGTGGTCTCAGGAGGCCTGTAATGCACAGTGCTCTGGACAGTGGTCTCAGAAGGCCTGTAATGCACAGTGCTCTGTATAGTGGTCTCAGGAGGCCTGTAATGCACAGTGCTCTGGAAACCAAAGAGAAACAAATCACCGCTCTGAAAGCAGCCAGCTGAGCCGGATGGATCCCGAGCAACTGTGGCAGTCCTGCAGGAATGGGTGCTCACCAAGGTCCGCAACCTGAGAAGTCCATGTAAGTAGAAAAAAAAGTGGCACTTCCAGACCCAGGAACTTGGAAACTTGAGTTTTATTTTTCAAATCAAAGGTACAACATCAGACAGGAACACAAGACAAACTGGACAGCAGGCGCGTTTCACACCTTGTGCTTATTCATTGCTCATGCACAGTGCTCTGGACAGTGGTCTCAGGAGGCCTGTAATGCACAGTACTCTGGACGGTGGTATGAGAGGCCTGTAATGCTGCACAGTGCTCTGGACGGTGGTCTGAGGGGAGGCCTGTAATGCTGCACAGTGCTAGATGGTGGTCTGAGGAGAGGACTGTAATGCATAGCGCTCTGGATGGTGGTCTGAGGAGAGGCCTGTAATGCACAGTGCTCTGGACGCTGGTATGAGAGGCCTGTAATGCTGCACAGTGCTCTAGGTGGTGGTCTGAGGGGAGGCCTGTAATTCACAGTGCTCTGGACGCTGGTATGAGAGGCCTGTAATGCTGTGCAGTGCTCTAGGTGGTGGTCTGAGGGGAGTCCTGTAATACACACAGAGCTCTGGATGCCATTGGTAAGAGGAGGCCTGTAATGCACACAGTGCCATGGATGGTGGTCTAAGGGGGGACTCTGGACCAGAGGCCTGTAATGTACACTGCTGCTCTGGACGGTTGTTTGAGGAGGCCTATGATACTGCATGGAGTTCCGTGGAAATCGGAAGTTCATGAGGGTAAACGTCCCTCCCTCACATTTTTGTTTAATTTTCGTTCGTTAGCAATAAAGGAATTGATTTTCGTCAGTGGACTAAAGCATAGTGCACTTTTTGTTCCGTTTTTGTCACTGTAAAAAGGCCGCTGATGAAAATTTTGATTTAAATGTTTTTCACGTTGAAATTAAAACTGGTTAGAAAGGGTCAAATTGCTTTTGGAGATCTTTTTTTTTTTTTTTTTTACGGAGCTCTGTGGTGCAGTGCTTGTCAAATACTTGTGAACCAAAAAAGTGAACTGTGAAATCACAGCACACAAAAAAGTGTACACTACTGGTCCGACCTCCGAAGAGGAAGGGCTTAAATTCCTGAACACCCCAGGGTACAAGGCTCCTGAAAAGGACAAGACACTAGTCAACTTAGGATGAAAGTGGTTTTAAAGATTAAAGGTTTTTTATCTTCATGCATTCTATGTATGAAGGTCAAAAAACCTTTAGTATTCAGCTCCCCCCTTATACTTACCTGAGCCTGATCAAATGTGCATGAGAGTGACTGCTCTCCCAGGTCTCTGCTTCCTCATTGGCTGGGAGACAGCAGCGGGAGCCATTAGGAGTGAGCATGCACAAGTGCTCCCATAGCAAGTGGATTGGGAGAAGGGGAGAAGCCAGGAGTGCTGGTGGGGGACTTGGGAAGAGGAGGATTGTGGCCGCTCTGTGCAAAACCATTACGCAGAGCAGGTAAGTACTATATAACACGTTTGAATAAAAATAAACCTTTACTATCGGAGGCCAGGTGGACCCTGCTCCGTAGGGACCTGTTGAAACCGGTTCCCCAATTACTTGGCCAGACCTCTCCAGAAGAGAGACCTTCAATGGGAGGAGAAAAAAGATCTGAAGGCCACAGATCCTCTCCCAGACATTGCCGCTTGCCCAAAAAAACCTGCACCTGGACTAGCCATAAGGCCCGCCAAAGAGGCCAGTGTAAGAAAAGTGACATGACCAAGTGCTAGTTAATCTCAGTGGGGTCCCAAGCCCATAGGGGTTGATTTACTAAAACTGTAGAGTGCAAGATCTGGTGCGGCTCTGCATAGAAACCAGCCAGATTCTAACTTCAGCTTGTTCAATTAAGCCTTGACAAAAAAGGCCTGGAAGCTGGTTGGTTTCTATGCAGAGCTGCACCTGATGTTGCACATGCTGGTTTTATTAAATTAAACCCATAGTGTTTTTCTGGCACCCTTGGGATACCACCCCTAGGGGGCACATCACCGGGAGCTCCTTGTACCTCCCAGCCCCTGACTAGACACAAGATGCCGCCATATCCCTAGCAGAAAGGGATTAGTACTTAGGGAAAGCTTGCCTACCACCAAGGATAAACTTACCGAACCAGACAAGATTCAACCCACCAAGAAAGGATTCCTCCCCAGCACCCACCATATCACTTCAGGAATTAACTGGCACCCATACCCCTTGGATAGAGGCACCAGCGTTCTTTTCCTGAAAACGCTAAGAACAGATACCACACTTGATTTTAGCCAAAAGGTCTAGAGATCCTAGGTGCAGTGCTTTGTTGAACCCCTGTGACCAAAAAAAGTAAACCGTGAAATCACTGCACACAAAAAAAGTGCACAGCGGATTCAGGTATAGTCAATCCTCCTCCCAAGAAGGGCCTTTACCTTGAACATCTTGGGGAGCAAGGCTCCTGACAGAGGCCATTGTCTACCTAGGCCGAATTCAGGTGGACCCCACTACTTAAAAACCAACCAAATCTGGTTCACCAAGTACTTGGTGAGGGGCTCTCTTGAGGAAAGACTCCTCCAGATGGGGAGAGGCAAAAGACCTGAAGGTCATGGAACCTTCCCACGACATTGGGACAGGCCCCCCCCCAATAAAAAAAAAACAAAAAAATAAACACGTACTTTGTAGATGCTCTTGCAGGTAACATGACATACAAAAAAAAAAGATTGGCATGTGCAATACATGGTGGGCCTTTTAGCCAGCTTAAGGCTAGTAAACACTTGACGAAAAACGGACGAAATATCCTCCGATTTTTCTCTCTCATGCTCAGTGGTCATAACCGTTTTTAGTTGACAGTGCATAAATGTTCACAAAATTTCTCGTCCGATTTTTTTATTTTTTTTTTGGGACATTTGTTCCTAGACTTCCGGGTCGTCAGCAACTTCAGATCATGCGCGGTCTTTCGTATCCGATTTTTCGCGGATGTACTGCATACACATTAACCACTTAAGCCCCGGAAGATTTTACCCCCTTCCTGACCAGGGCCTATTTTGCGATTCGGCACTGCGTGACTTTAACGGACAATTGCACAGTCGTGCGACGCTGTACCCAAGCGAATTTGACGTCTTTTTTTTCCCCACAAACAGAGCTTTCTTTTGGTGGTATTTGATCACCGGTGCAATTTTTTGATCATGCGCTATAAACAAAAAAAGAGCGACAATTTTGCAAAAATAACAATATTTTTCACATTTTTTTATATGAAATATCCCCCAAAGAATGTAAAAATCAAAATTTTTTAACATTTTAGGCCAATTTGTTTCCTGCTATATCTGTTTGGTAAAAAAAATCGCAAAAAGCATATTTTGATTGGTTTGCGCAAAAGTTATTGCGTTTACTAACTAAGGGAAAGATTTTTGTCATTTTTATTGTTTGTTTTTTTTTAACGAGTAATGGCGGCGATCTGCGATTTTTTTTGCGGGACTGCGACATTGCGGCGGACAGATCGGACCCTTGACTGACATTTTTGACTCTTTTGGGGTTACCAGTGACATTTCTACAGTAATCAGTGCTATACATATGCACTGTTACTGTAAAAATAACACTGGCAGTGAAGGGGTTAACTTTATTTGAGAGGGAGGGGTTAAGTGTGTCCCTAGGGGCGTGATTCTAACTGTGATTGGATGTGGCTGTGTGTGTAACAGCAGAGATCAACGGTCCTACATAGCAGGACCGTATGATCTGTGCTGTTACACAGGGGAGAATGACAGGCGGCTTTGTTTACATTAGCCGCCTGCCTTTCTCCCGGTGTAAGGGTTCTTTCACACGGAGTGGCCCGCATTGCGATCCGCTCCGGCACTTTTTTTTTTCACGGAGCGAATGACATTTGTGTCATCTGCTCCGTATGTCCGCATATCATCCCATCCGTTTGCGGATGATATGCGGACATAATGTAAGTCTATGGGCATTGCGGATGTCAGCGGATGACACCGCTGACATCCGATTTTCCTTCCTTTCTGTTTTTTGAACGGAGGAAAAATAGGGTTCTGTTCCAAAAAACGGAACAGAACTGAAAGGAAGAAAATCGGATGTCAGCGGATGGTATTCCGCTGACATCCGCAATGCCATTGACTTACATTATGTCTGTAAATCATCCGCAAAAAAATAGGATGATTTGCGGACATACGGAGCGCCCGTGTGAAAGGGCCCTAACTGACGATTGCGAGTGACCGGCGGACATCGGGTCCGCCGGTCACTCGCGCGGGGGGGGTCCGTGAGCAAACGGGAGCGCGCCTCCGGCTCCCTAGAGCCTCACAGGCAAGCAACGTAGTACTACGTCGCTTTGCCTGTGAGGGGCTGACCGCCGCAGTAGATAGTCGTGCGGCGGTCGGCAAGTGGTTAAGCGAAAATTGGTCGTCTGGGGACCGACGATAAAAATTTTGGTGTTTGTCCTTCCCTTTTTTTTCGTTGAAAATGCCGGCATCGGCTGCTGAAAGTGGTGTACACACTAGCCGAAAATCATACGATTTTACCTCGGACGGGAATTTTCGGCAGATTTTCTACTGGTGTGTACCCCACTTTAGAGTTCATTCCCCAGCGTGCCATGCCCTGGCTGACCGATGGTCAAACTGGTGGCATTGCTATCTAAACATGGCCTCCTTATTCAGGCTAAAGGAGACAATTAAGAAAACCCAGATATGAAAACTTGGTAAAAGTAGATCATATTCCTCTAAACATTTCCCTAAATCTTGGCACGCGACCAAAGGTGAGTACGATGATGATGTGTGTTTCTGCTTCTATAAGAGAGACGTGTTTTGTGTAGGATGTATTTTCACAAAGCAGCTTGCTAATGTTTACAAGAGAGATTTAACCTGAAAACGGTTTGAGCAGGAATGAAATTAACTCATGTTCATGAATACAAAGACAGAGATTTTATCGTCCTGCCTACACCCTTCTTCCTCCGTTACTAATACCTATGGTATTTAGAGAGTATATAAAGGCAGGGGAATATAAATATACTGAACCGGATTAGTGGAAAGGCTTTCTTAATTAACATCTGTATTTAATGGTATTTTATCGTGGAAGTGCCAAAAAGAGCTCATATATTCAAGTGAGTATTGTTTATCAGGCTTACTCTATGCACTACGCATAAATTGTCTGCCGTCTGGGCCCGCTGTTTATATATCATAGCCGCTGCATTATGAAACCGAAGGCCACCTGTTATTTTTTTATGGATATGGCATCCACATTGCCCAAAGCTCTGTGCAAATGGAGGATGAGTAGAGGCCATGGTGTTAAATTATGCACAAATACAGACAAAGGGCATAACCATGATTTTAAAGCTCAATTCCAGGTATGGTAACTTAGGTTGTAGTTACATTGGTCCAGCATTAACCAATATACACTCACCGGCCACTTTATTAGGTACACCTTGCTAGTACCGGGTTGGACCCCCCTTTTGTCTTCAGAACTGCCTTCATTCTTCGTGGCATAGATTCAACAAGGTGTTGGAAACATTCCTCAGAGATTTTGGTCCATAGTGACATGATAGCATCACGTAGTTGCTGCTGATTTGTCAGCTGCACATCCATGATGCAAATCTGTTCCACCACATCCCAAAGGTGCTCTATTGGATGCGATATGGTGAGTGTGGAGACCATTGGAGTACAGTGACCTCATTTTCATGGTGAAGAAACCAGTGGTGGGACGATTGGATCTTTGTGACATGGTACATTATCCTGCTGGAAGGAGCCACCAGAAGATGGGGGCACTGTAGTCATAAAGGGATGGACATGGTCAACAACAATTCTAAGGTAGGCCATGACATTTAAATGATGCTCAATTGGTACTAGGGGGCCCAAAGTGTGGCAAGAAAATATCCCCCACACCATTACACCACCACCACCACCAGTCTAAACCGGTGATACAATGCAGGATGGATCCATGCTTTCATGTTGTTTACGCCAAATTCTGACCCCACCATCTGAATAAAACAGGTGTGTATTATCCCACGCTCGCTAACCTGATATGTCCCTCACTTCTCCCCTATGTCTGATGGCTGCAACCAAATAATTGTGTTCCCACAACTGTAAATGAAATAAAATCCAAAATGTTGGCTGCGCCTATCCGTATGCTATCCAATAAATGTTTTTAAACCAAAACCTTAATTTCAAACGACAAAACTGCTATCATTATTTAGTGACAAACTTTCACGTGTACAATAACATAAAGTAAAAACAAATGTGACAGTTTCAGATGACTACAGTAAACCCCCGCTCCATCGCGGTTCAGTTTTGCGGTCCCGGGATATTGCGTTTTTTTTTTGTAATGTTATTTTACTATATAAATCATTAAAAATGAAATATTTTTGTGTTTTCCATAGCTCTTGCTCTGTCTCTCAGTATCTTTTATGTGTTTAAATGAGTTTCTATTGTTTTAAAAGTGTGTTTAACCACTTTACCACTAGAGGATTTTGCTGTCTTCCGTCTGGGCCACTTTTTGCGATTCTGCGCTGTGCGACTTTAACTGACAATTGCACGGTCATGCGATGCCGTACCCAAACGAAATTTACGTCCTTTTTTTCCCACAAACAGAGCTTTCTTTTGGTGGTATTTGATCACCTGTGCGATTTTTATTTTTTGCGCTATAAACAAAAAAAGAGCGTTTATTTTGAAAAAATAACAATATTGTAACATTTTTTTATATGAAATTCCCCCCCCCCAAAAAAATTTAAAAATCAAATTTTTTTTACATTTTTGGCCAATTTGTTTTATGCTACCTATGTTTGGTAAAAAAAATCACAATAAACGTATTTTGATTGGTTTGCGCAAAAGTTATTGCGTTTACTAACTAAGGGAAAGATTTCTGTCATTTTTGGTGTTTTTTTTTTTTAACGCGTAATGGCGGCGATCTGCGATTTTTTTTTGCGGGACTGCGACATTGCGGCGGACAGATCGGACCCTTGACTGACATTTTTGACACTTTTGGGGTTACCAGTGACATTACTGCAGTAATCAGTGCTATATATATGCACTGTTACTGTAAAAATGACACTGGCAGGGAAGGGGTTAATTTTATTGGAGAGGGAGGGGTTAATGTATGCCTGGTGCTTACTAACGTGTGTGGGGGGAGGTGACTGTGTGACACAAGGATAGATCAAGGGTTCAACTATGCTGAACCCTGCCTGTCACTTAGGAGATCCGCCCGCTGGTGTTTACACAAGCAGGTGGATCTCCACACTCGATTCCCCGACGATCGGGGAAGAGCAGCGGCGATCGCCGCTGCTCCTCCCCTGGCCCGACTCCCGCTGTGACTGAATACAGCGGGAGCGAGCCTCCGGCGGCGCGCACGCGTGCCGCCGAGAAAGGGGAGTGTCTGGCGACGTAGGTCTACGTCGTCAGACGATAACGAACCACTTTGCCGCAGTAGGCTCAACGTGAGCAGACGGCAAGTGGTTAAAGACCTTAAAATGCTTTTACATGTACAGTGACAGTAAAAAACATGCCTACAATGCATTTTAATAGGGTTTTTCTATTTCGTGGATTTTCACTTTTCGTGGCTGGGTCCCGAACGTAACCCCCGCAATGGAGGGGGGTTTACTGTACAATTCAATTAGTAGTGCTTTTCTTCTTTCAAATAGTTTTCCCTTTAAACGTTCTTCTCATATTCCGCAGTTTTTCCACCTTCACCCTTGTGGATTTCAGTTATACAATTGTATAAACCAGCGCTAATTCCAATAATTATTGTGTAAATACCAATCATAAACAACATCAAAAAGACAAAACACACTTATTTAAAATATTCATAAAATAGTGATTAATATATAGAAGTCCATAAAAAAGTCCATGTGAATGTGCAGAAACATATAATTGGTAATGAAGCAAAAAAATTGTGATCCAAAACGTGATGTTAATAATCAATCAAACAGTGTCACCGATGTGAAAAATCCACACAGCATCCAACATTGAGTGTAGTGGCCGCTCACCTCAATGATGAATGTATAAGGCGTTTATCATGAGTGGAAGCATGAAGTGCTCTAGAATTTCCGGCTAGAGGGCTGCACTGACTTTGGACCTGATAAAACACAGAGGACCAACACCAGCAGATGACACGTTTCTCCAAATAATCATGGACTGCGGAGAATTTCGCATTTTATTTGGAGGTCAAGGTCCCAGAGTCTGGGGGAAGAGTGGAGAGGCACAGAATCCAAGTTGCATGAGGTTCTGTGTGAGGTTTCCACAGTCCGTGATGATTTGGGGAGCCATGTCATCTGCTGGTGTTGGTCCTCTGTGTTTTATCAAGTCCAAAATCAGCGCAGTCCTCTACCAGGAAATTCTAGAGCACTTCATGCTTCCTTCTTCTGATAAGCTTTATGCAGATGTGGATTTAATTATCAAGCAGGATTTGCCACCTTCCCACACTGCCAAAAGTACCAATACCTGGTCACATGATCATGGTATCACTGTGCTTGATTGGCCAGCAAACTCGCCTGACCTAAACCCCATAGAGAATCTGTGGGGTATTGTCAGGAGGAAGATGAGAGACACCAGACTCAACAATGCAGATGAGCTGAAGGCTGCTATCAAAGCAACCTGGGCTTCCATAACACCTCAGCAGTGCCACAGACTGATCGCCTCCATGTCATGCCGCATTGATGCAGTAATTCATGCAAAAGGAGCCCCGACTGAGTATTGAGTGCATACTATGGTATCAGGACAATATCCCCCTGGACATAATCCCCCCGGGACAACATCCCCCCCGGACAATATCCCCCCGGGACAATATCCCCCCGGACAATATCCCCCCGGGACAATATCCCCCCGGACAATATCCCCCCGGGACAATATCCCCCCGGAAAACATCCCCCTGGACATAATCCCCCTTGGACAACATCCCCCCGGATAATATCCCCCCGGGCAATATCCCCCGGGACATAGGGTTAGGGTTAGAGGGTTAGGGTTAGGGTTAGAGGGGGATATTGTCCAGGGAGGTGGGATATTGTCCTAGAATCCATACTATACTGTACATGGACATACTTTTCAGTAAGCCAACATTTCTGTATTAAAAATCCTTTTTTTATTGGTCTTCTGTAATATTCACATTTCCTGAGATACCGAATTTTGGGTTTTCACTAGCTATAAGCCATAATCATCAAATTTAAAATAAATAAATAAATGTGAAATATATCAATCTGTGTATAATGAATATATATAATATATGAGTTTCACTTTTTGAATTTAATTACTGAAATAAATTAACTTTTTGATGATGTTCTTATTTTTATGAGATGCGTCTGTATACACTCAAGAAAAAAAAACACCCTATAAATAAAAAGTAGATTTTTTTTTCCAGCAAACTTCACTTAAGAAGCTCAACGAGTGAAATTGAGAGTTTCTGTTAAAATTCAAAGACAGCTAAATCAATGCAATTTTGCTACAAAATCAATTTTGCTAAAATCATTCCGCACATCCCTTGTCAAGTATGATGAGGGCTTAACCGGTTCCGGACCACCCACCGCATATTTACTGCGGCAGTGCGGCCCTCCTGCACGAACCGACGTAGGGCTACGTCAGTCGCACGCCTGCAGCTAGGGGGCGAGCGTGCCCCGCCGGCCGCGCCCTCCCGCCCCCACTCTGCACCGGGGACTCCAATGCACGGGGCAGGGCGGCTCTGATTGCCACCTCACAACCGCGATCGTTCCCGGCTGAGAGAGAAGAAAAACCAGCTGTTGTAAACACAGCTGACCGTTCTTCTCCCTGGAATGATCACAGAGCTCCTGTGATCCTTCTATATAGGAACACAGGTCTCTATGATCATTTCACAAGCCCTGCCTCCCCACAGTTAGAATCACTCCCCTAGGCTCACATTTAACCCCTTGATCACCCACTGTGTTAACTCCTTCCCTGCCAGTGTCATTATTACAGTGACAGTGCATATTTTTAGTACCGATTACTGTAGTAATGTCACTGGTCCCCCCAAAAGTGTCAAAAATGTCAATTAGGGGACCGATCAGTCTGCCGCAATGTTGCAGTCTAAAATGCTATGTAAACATCCCTTGTAATAGAAATAAGCAGGACAGGGCCTCTTTAATGTGAGATCTGGGGCTAAAAAGACCTCAGATCTCTCATTTATACCTAAAGGAAAAAAAAAAAAGTAATTTTACTTTATCTAATAAAAAAAAATTAAAAATTGGCCTTTTAAGGCCGTTGGGCGTAAGTGGCGTTTGATGTCGCTCCAGTCTTTCAGGAGCGTAGAGTCGAGTAGGAGCCAATTTGCCCTCACTCGACTTCCTGCCATCACTGCACAGGGTCAGATCGTTTTCGACGCTACCGATGGCCCTGGTAAGACCAGGAAGCAGCAGGAGGGGAGCCACCTCTCCCGCTGCCCATAAAAGTGATCCCGTGCCGAATCCGCCGCTGGGACCATGTCAGGAAAGAAGTTTGAGAAGAACTGGTGGACATGCCAATGCCCAAGATGGCCGCGCTAACGCGTGCATGCGCATTGGCAATAGATACGCAATGGCGCATAGGCGTTCTGCTAGTGCGTGCTAATTAGTACTAATCACTAGCATTCATTGCCTTCAGCTTGATTACCCGTTACTGACCCGGCTATCCTTGACCTGCTCTGGCTTCTCTCCTGGCTCTGAAACCCGGCTTGCTTTACGGACTTTCTCCTGCCTGCTCCTAATTGACTTCTCGTGTTTGACCCCGGCTTGATCCCGACTACTCTACCTGCCTCCGTTCCTGTTTGACCTCCCGTGTTTGACCGTCGGCCTGGCTATTGCCCTTGATTGCATTGATCTGCCTGCTCTTCCAGTGAGCCAGTGGCGGTGACCACCTTATCCACTACAGATCCGTTTCCCGAAGCAGCTACACCTGCAGGCAACCCGTGCACCTTTGGGCACAGCACCCTCTGTCACCATCTCCAGAGGCGCTCTGCACTTGCAGCCGCAAGGGGAGCCCTCTCGTCACCTCAGCCTCCAGCCTGATTCCTGACAGACCACTTTTATGTGAAAGAGAATCGCCTGCTGTAAAAAATACTGGGGTTATAGATTGGCAGTTAGCTGCTGCCATAACCCCGGTATATAAAGTCAAAGTAATGACATATATATACAGTAGGTGGTCTGGAAGTGGTTGGCAACAGGTCAGTAACATGAATGGGTATAAAAAGAGCATCTTAGAGAGTCTGCGGGGGAGATTTACTAAAACTGAAGCACTCAGAATCTGGTGCAGCTGTGAATGGCAGCCAATCAGCTTCTAACTTCAGCTTGTTCAGTTAAAGCGGAGTTCCACCCAAAAGTGGAACTTCCGCTCATTTGCTTCCTCTCACCCTCCGGTACCACATTTGGCACCTTTCAGGGGGGAACGGGTACCTATTTTTGACAGGTACCCTTCCCCACTTCCGGGAGACGGCATCGCGGGGGCTGTCCCTCGGAAGTTTGGCCCCCTCCTCCTTCCTCTGCCACCGAGCCAGTCCGAATGCGCAGCGCGCTTCGCATATGCACAGTAGGGACCTGCCCGTTAAGCCGCAAGGCTTCACTGCCGGGTTCCCTTACCGGCAATGGCGGCGGCAGCACACGACAGCCGATGGAAACATTGCTGGACTCCAGGACAGATAAGTGTCCTAATATTAAAAGTCCGCAGCTACAGTATGTGTACAGTGTGTGTAGCTGCTGACTTTTAATTTTTGGGGGGAAGGCTGGAACACCGCTTTAAGCTTTGACAATAAAACCTGCAAGCTGATTAGTTTCTATCTAGAGCTGCACCAGATGATGACTGCACTCCAGATTGTAGAGGATAAACAGCTTTATTTCATAAAATCCAGTATCAAGACATCATGATACAGACAAACAACAGCAAGGGTTGACGCGTTTCACAAAAAACGTTGCTTAGTCGTATTATATGACTAAGCAAGATTTTTGTGAAACGCGTCAACTCTTGCTGCTGTTTGTCTGTATCATGATGTCTTGATGCTGGATATTATGAAATAAAGCTGTTTATCCTCTACAATCTGGAGTGCGGTCATCATCTCTTTCATATTGGAACGTTGCCTAGACCGCGGACTGGACCAGCACCCAGTCAGTAGAGGGAGGATTGCTTTACCTAGAGCGGCGTTGCCTCTCACTTTCATTACAAAGATAGGCAGAGGTTTACCAAAGTGTAAAAATGCTGCGTCTCAAAATGTCACCAATTTCAGAATAATGTTCCTCAAAGTAAAATTACAAAGACTCTAAATATATCATCATCTACAGTACATATTATCATCAAAAGATTCAGAGAATCTCAAAGAAATCACTGTGCGCAAGGGAAAGGCTGAAATGCAATATTTAATGCCCATAATCTGCATGCCCTCAGACGGCACTGCATTAAAAACAGACCTGATTCTGTGTGGGACATCACTGCATGGGCTCAGGCAGGGCTGGCCCTACCATGGGTCCTACTGGGTCCATTAGACCCAGGCCCTACCATGGGTCCTACTGGGTCCATTAGACCCAGGCCCTACCATGGGTCCTACTGGGTCCATTAGACCCAGGCCAGAACTTGGAGAGGGGCAGCAAATTGACTCCCAAGATTTTTTGTCCAGCAGTTTTGTATGTCATCAGTTGCGGCACGTTACAGGAAGCATTTCCCCATCTCATACTGCTGCCTGTAGTGCAAACTGATGAGTTTGCGTCTCCTCCTGGGAACGTCCCTAACGTGATTGTGGTGTGCGCAATGACACAGGAGTGACAGGAGGACTGAGGACAGGCAGTGGGTGTTTGGTGGACTAGTCCGGTGGTGAGTTATGGAAGAAAATAACAGTATATATAATATATTCAAAATGTTATATTTATATAAAATAATGGATGTGGGGGCCTTTTGTTAGGCGTGATTTTTTTTGGGGGGGGCAGCTTTTCATTCTTGGATCCAGGCAGCACAATGTCTTGGGCCAGCTTCCCAAAACCACTGTCTTTGAAATGAATGCAGGTCACCATACCCTCCAGAAATGCAAGGTAAAGCTCTATTATGGAAAGAAGAAGCTGTATCTGAACACGATCCAGAGGCGCCACCGTCCTCTCTGGGACAAAGCTAATTTAAAATGGTCTGTTGCAAAGTGGAAAACTGTTCTGTGGTCAGACAAATTGTAAATGGAACATTCTTTTTGGCAACCATGGATGCCGCGCCTTCCGCACTAAAGAGGAGAGGGGCCTTCCGCCTTGTTATCAGCACTCAAAAAGTCGGTATCTCTGATGGTATGGAGATGCATGAGTGCATATGGATTTCTATTTTCTGTTGTGAAAAAAATATGGGTTTATGAAATTTGGAAATAATTGCCTTCTGTTTTTATTAGGGATGCACAGATATATCTGCAGGCGGAAATTATTGTGCCAAAATAGGGTTATTGGCATTTTGTCAATAGGTTCCGATAATGGCATGCTGTGTCCCATTGACTTCAATGCAAAAAAACGCCAGCCCTATTGACTTCAATGCAAAATCTCGTCCCATTAACTTCAATGCAAAAATGCCCCTATTGACTTCAATGCAAAAAACATAAATTCAATTCACAATTTAGTTTTTTTTTAAACTTTCCATTTCGATTTTAGCTTACGGCCAAGTGCATCCTAAATTTTCAGTTTCTGCGTCCCATTGACTTCAATGCAAAATCGTGTCTTATTGACTTCATTGCAAAATCATGTCCCATCGACTTCAATGCAAAAACGCCCCATATTGACTTCAGTGCAAAATCTTGTCCTATTGAATTCAATGCAAAATCTCACCCCATTGACTTCAATGCAAAAATGCCCCTGTTGACTTTAATGCAAAATCACATCCCATTGACTTCAAAGCAAAATCTCATCCCATTGACTTCAGTGCAAAAATGCCCCCTATTGACTTCAACGCAAAATAACATCCCATTGACTTCAATGCAAAAACGCCCCCTATTGACTTCCATGCAAAATCACATCCCATTGATTTCAATGCAGAAATGCCCCTTCTCATAGTGACTTCATTGCAAAATCTCATCCCATTGACTTCAATGCAAAAATGCCCCCTATTGACTTCAATGCAAAATTGTGTCTCATTGACTTCAATGCAAAAACATTAATTCAATTTACATTTTTTTTTTTTTTTAAACTGTCCATTTTAATTTTAGCTCTTGGCCAAATGCATCCTGAATTTTCAGTTTCTGCGTCCCATTGACTTCAATGCAAAATCGTGTCCCATTGACTTCATTGCAAAATCACATCCAATTTACTTTACTACAATGCAAAAACGACCCCTATTGACTTCAATGCAAAATCACGTGCCATTGACTTCAATGCAAAAATGGCAGCAACATGAATTCAATTTACAATTTCTTTTTTTTTTTTTTAAACTGTCCATTTCGATTTTAGCTGTCGGCCAAGTGCATCCTGAATCTTCAGTTTCTGCGTTCCATTGACTTTAATGCAAAATCGTGTCCCATTGACTTAATTGCAAAATCACATCCCATTGACTTCAATGAAAAAAAAACGCCCCCATTTGACTTCAATGCAAAATCACATCCCATTGACTTCAATGCAGAGACGCTCTGCCCTGTAGTGAGTTCAATGTAAAATCTCGTACCATTGACTTCAATGCAAAAATGCCCTCTATTGACTTCAATGCAAAAAACATTAATTCAATTTACAATTTTGTTTTTTTTTTAAAACTGTCCATTTCAATTTTAGCTTTCGGCCAAGTGCATCCTGAATTTTCAGTTTCTGCGTCCCATTGACTTCAATGCAAAATCGTGTCCCATTGACTTCAATGCAAAAACGCCCCATATTGACTTCAATGCAAAATCACGTTCCATTGACTTCAATGCAAAAATGCCCCCTATTGACTTCAGTGCAAAATCTCGTCCTATTGACTTCAATGCAAAATCTCACCCCATTGATTTCAATGCAAAAATGCCGCTGTTGACTTCAATGCAAAATCACATCCCATTGACTTCAAAGCAAAATCTCATCCCATTGACTTCAATGCAAAAATGCCCCCCATTGACTTCAATGCAAAATCACGTCCCATTGACTTCAATGCAAAAATGCCAGCCACATTAATAACATTTACAATTTTTTATTCTTTTAAACTGTCCACTTCGATTTCAGCTTTTGGCCAAGTGCCTCCTAAATTTTCAGTTTCTGCATCAGAATTTTAATTTCAATTCACCACTAGTTTTTAATGTAGATTTTGTGCAGCATCCCATCTTTTTTAGAATTGGGGTTGTAGATGTGCAAATCTTACAGTGCATTGCGAAAGTATTCGGCCCCCTTGAACTTTGCGACCTTTTGCCACATTTCAGGCTTCAAACATAAAGATATAAAACTGTAATTTTTTGTGAAGAATCAACAACAAGTGGAACACAATCATGAAGTGGAACGAAATTTATTGGATATTTCAAACTTTTTTAACAAATAAAAAACTGAAAAATTGGGCGTGCAAAATTATTCAGCCCCCTTAAGTTAATACTTTGTAGCGCCACCTTTTGCTGCGATTATAGCTGTAAGTCGCTTGGGGTATGTCCTCATCAGTTTTGCACATCGAGAGACTGAAATTTTTGCCCATTCCTTCTTGCAAAACAGCTCGAGCTCAGTGAGGTTGGATGGAGAGCGTTTGTGAACAGCAGTTTTCAGTTCTTTCCACAAATTCTCGATTGGATTCAGGTCTGGACTTGGACTTGGCCATTCTAACACCTGGATATGTTTATTTGTGAACCATTCCATTCTAGATTTTGCTTTATGTTTTGGATCATTGTCTTGTTGGAAGACAAATCTCCGTCCCAGTCTCAGGTCTTTTGCAGACTCCATCAGGTTTTCTTCCAGAATGGTCCTGTATTTGGCTCCATCCATCTTCCCATCAATTTTAACCATCTTCCCTGTCCCTGCTGAAGAAAAGCAGGCCCAAACCATGATGCTGCCACCACCATGTTTGACAGTGGGGATGGTGTGTTCAGGGTGATGAGCTGTGTTGCTTTTACGCCAAACATAACGTTTTGCATTGTTGCCAAAAAGTTTGATTTTGGTTTCATCTGACCAGAGCACCTTCTTCCACATGTTTGGTGTCTCCCAGGTGGCTTGTGCAGTGGCGTAAGCGTGGGTTGTGAGCACCCGGGGCAAGGCAAGTAATTTGCGCCCCCTAACCTGTGGATTTTAGCACTCGAGTCTCTTCCACTAGATTAGTTGCCCTGCTAAGTGTCCAGCGTGCCCCCTTTCAATGCGGAATGACCAGCGTGCCCCCTTTCAATGCGGAATGACCAGCGTGCCCCCTTTCAATGCGGAATGACCAGCGTGCCCCCTTTCAATGCAGAGTGACCAGCGTGCCCCCTTTCAATGCGGAATGACCAGCGTGCCCCCTTTCAATACGGAATGACCAGCGTGCCCCCTTTCAATGCGGAATGACCAGCGTGCCCCCTTTCAATGCGGAATGACCAGCGTGCCCTCTTTTAATGCGGAATGACCAGCGTGCCCCCTTTTAATGCGGAATGACCAGCGTGCCCCCTTTCAATACGGAATGACCAGCGTGCCCCCTTTCAATGCAGAATGACCAGCGTGCCCCCTTTCAATGCAGAATGACCAGCGTGCTCCCTTCAATGCAGAGAGACCAGTGTGCCCCCTTTCATTGCAGAATGACCAGTGTGCCCCCTTTCAATGCAAAGAGACCAGCATGCCCCCTTTCAATGCAGAGAGACTTACCTGCAGCGGCGACTTCTCCTCAGTTCCCCGCGTCTCCTCGAGTCCTCCCGCCTCCTGCTCGGCAGCTCGGCCAATGAGGAAGCGGATCCTACTTCCTGATTGGCTAGGAGGAGCGAAATCTGTAACAGCGCCTGACTGCTGACTCTGCTCACTCGCTGCTAAACTGACTGAGCGAACTGCTATGTCAGAGTCAGACAGAGTGCATAGGCGTGCGCAGCCTATGGCATTAGGGTGTGCACCTCAACCACATGTGCATGTGTATATATATATATATATATATATATATATGAATATATACACACACACTTTTATAAATAAATGTAAACAGACATTTAAGCGGTATTAAAACATTTTTATATAAACAATTATCAATGTATGCCATAGATCCCATTTAGAGCAGGGTCCCCATAGATCCCCTTTAGAGCAGGGTCCCCATAGATCCCCTTTAGAGCAGGGTCCTTATAGATCCCCCTTTACAGCAGGGTCCCCCATAGATCCCCCATAGAGCAGGCCAGGGTCCCCATAGATGCCCCTTTAGAGCAGGGTCCCCATAGATCACCTTTTAGAGCAGGGACCCCATAGATCCCCCTTTAGAGAATGGTCTCCATATAATCTATGGGGACATTTCTCTAAAGTGGGGAATCTATGGGGACCCTGCTCTAAAGGGGGATCTATGGGGACCCTGGCCTGCTCTAAAGGGGATCTATGGGGACCCTGGCCTCCTCTAAAGGGGATCTATGGGGATCCTGCTCTAAAGGGGGGATCTATGGCATAGATCCCCTTTAGAGCAGGGTTCCTATAGATCCCCCTTTAGAGCAGGCAAGGGCAGGTTCCCCATATAGATCTCCCCCCTTACAGCAGGCCAGGGTGAGGTGAGGTCCGGACCCTGGCCTGCTGTAGGGGGGGATCTATATGGGGGAACCCCAGAGTGACCTAACCTCACCCTGGCCTGCTGTAAGGGGGGATAGATCTTTTCAGTTTTCAGTGTTCTTCTCACACACTCCTACCTTTTTTTTTCACCTGTCCAAGACCCGATCACAGCAGGCTAGCTTTTCTCCTCGAGTCCCCCTAGGATTTCCTCCTGCAGTAACGTCTGACCGTCGTCTCCACTGGCTCTCTCCTCTCTGGCCTCTCATCTGCCACCGCTGCCAGGTTCTTCTGCTGCTGCCTGGCCTGGTGGTTCTCTCCCGCGCTCAGCGCTGCGCTGGGCGGCCGCTGCAGGGGTTAGTCCCTCCCCCAGATAGTTCCTGCACGCCTGGCCTGTCTCTCCAAACACCCCCCCCTCCCCCACAGTGGGCGACCCGGCAGCTCGTATTCGGGAGCCGAGCTGCACAGCCACAGCCAGCACTGTGACTACAGTGAGAGAGTGAGTGAGCCAGGGCAGAGAGCTGCGAGTGCGAGCGGGCGGCGGCAGCCAGCCTAAGACAGTGTGAGTGACAACTGAACTGACATGACACTGCGGAGCGCCGAGCGGATCATGCGCCCCCCCCAGATGTTGCGCCCGGTGCGGCCGCCCCCCCCCTGCACCCCCCACGCTACGCCACTGGGCTTGTGGCAAACTTTAAACAACACTTTTTATGGATATCTTTAAGAAATGGCTTTCTGCTTGCCACTCTTCCATAAAGGCCAGATTTGTGCAGTATACGACTGATTGTTGTCCTATGGACAGAGTCTCCCACCATCCAGAGTGATCATGGGCCTCTTGGCTGCATCTCTGATCAGTCTTCTCCTTGTATGAGCTGAAAGTTTAGAGGGACGGCCAGGTCTTTGTAGATTTGCAGTGGTCTGATACTTCTTCCATTTCAATATTATCGCTTGCACAGTGCTCCTTGGGATGTTTAAAGCTTGGGAAATTTTTTGTATCCAAATCCGGCTTTAAACTTCTCCACAACAGTATCTCGGACCTGCCTGGTGTGTTCCTTGTTCTTCATGATGCTCTCTGCGCTTTAAACGGACCTCTGAGACTATCACAGTGCAGGTGCATTTATACGGAGACTTGATTACACACAGGTGGATTCTATTTATCATCATTAGTCATTTAGGTCAACATTGGATCATTCAGAGATCCTCACTGAACTTCTGGAGAGAGTTTGCTGCACTTAAAGTAAAGGGGCTGAATAATTTTGCACGCCCAATTTTTCAGTTTTTTATTTGTTAAAAAAGTTTGAAATATCCAATAAATTTCATTCCACTTCATGATTGTGTCCCACTTGTTGTTGATTCTTCACAAAAAATTACAGTTTTATATCTTTATGTTTGAAGCCTGAAATGTGGCAAAAGGTCGCAAAGTTCAAGGGGGCCGAATACTTTCGCAAGGCACTGTATATATGCCAAATACCCGGAATTGATGAATATGCCAACCAGTCATGTATACCAACTGTTACTCTTCTAAATAAAGAATTAATAAAAAATAATACTAACAAAAGGGGGGGGAGGGTGTGAAGTTCCCTTCTAACAGCACTTATTTGTGATAATCTGATGCCTCTTTGTAGGTGGTGGTAAAACTATCATGCCTAGAAGGAAATTTCTAACATAGAAGGATTATTCTGTAATATGTTTTTCCGAAAGGCTGCCCCTGTGAATACATACATCTGCCCCCTGTGTCTCTTCTTCAGACTGGCAGAAGCTCACCTATGGGAATAATTACCCTTTAAATTGAGATTCAAAATAAGTGCTTCTTAATGCTTGTTTTAATGTTTCACCAAACAGCCATGAAAATGCCTTTTAAAGAAAGGCAATCAACACATATAATAAAAGCATACAGTATTTACCATTTTATGCATTTACAGTTGTTGCTTTTTGTTACTTAATACGTAGCACAGATTTGCCTAAAAACAAATTGTTTAGCAGCCCCATAATTGTACTATTACCAGGAATGTCGTTACTTTCTGTTTTTTTAATTGACCCAAAAAAAGTTTCGAAAATGTTAAACACAAATCAGCCGATGATTCATTCCTGGAATGCGGTTTCCAATGTGAAAACCTGCTGTAATTTACAATCTTCCACTAATAGCTTTTGGAGCATTACTTTTTTTTTATTATTGAGTATTTTGTATCCTCTTGAAGAATAGGCATATACTGTACCTCAAAATTCTTTCTACTGATTTCCCACAAGTGGCACCCCAAAAGTACATCTGGGAAGGTGTCCAGTTAAAGTTGTTATAGGGAACAATTTAAGTTTGACTTTGGGCATTTGTAGGCAGGTGGTAGAGCAGGCCCCCTTTAAGGTGCCGGCTCCCTCTGGGAGAAGATTGGGAGTTTAAGCAGGACCAGGGAGGGAGGTGAGTCAGACTAGAGAGGAAGGAGAAGAGGCAACATCTAGCAGCTGTGCTCCTGCACTCCCCCATGTTCCCCACCATGGCCCTGAGAGAGAAGGAGAGCTCCAGTGGGTCAGTTCAGGTCCAGAGGAAGACCATGAGAGTTGGTCCACCCTTCGGTTCCTCCCTTCTTAGTCCATGCAGAGAAAAGTAACAGAGCTACAGGGAGTAGGTGCCCTTTTGCAGAAGATGCGAGCATCCCTAGCAGGGACTAATATCAACTGTTCCTCACATTTTGCCTATAGAACAGTGTTGGGGTCTATGACTCTGAGAGAGCCATGTATTGATTGGGGCTTCTTAGTTAAAGAATGTTAACCACATCCAGCCTTCTCTTTGTCTTTATTCGGCTGTCATGCTGTTGTATAGAGAATGAGAGAGTGCTACTGGTGTCCCTTGGCTGTCAGGCAGGCTAGCTACTAGAACCCCTGGCTGGGAGTGAGGGGGTAAAGCCACGCAGCCAGGAGGGTAGAAAGGGGTCGGTCTCCACCCACCACCCTCCCATCGGGGAGAGTTGTGGGCAAAGGTATCGTATTGCCCTTAAGTTAACTTTATGTTGGGGGTCGGCTTGGCTGCTCACTGGGGCCACGCACTCCCCAATGCTAAACCCTTCCCATAACACTAACCCTCACACTAACCTACCTGTAAACTTAACATTACCCCTTACACTAACACTAACCCTCCCTGTAACCCTCATACTTACCTTCCTTGTGTACCCTTCCTGTACTGTTAACACTACCCATACAAGAGAATACTAACCCTACATGTAAACCTCAGAATAACCCTCACATTAACCCTCCCCATAACCCTCCCACTAACAATAACCAATGATATTGCCCAGAACAGTCCCTCTCCTCCTCTTCTGGAGTCCCCGCCAGCACTGTCCACTCCTACTTTGCTCCAGGTGTCTGTCTATGGACACACACAGCCCGGCTTGGGAGTGTGCCCACACTGGTGCCCCTTCCGCTCAGGGCTTGCTGAGGGGTCACTTGTGTGGGCGTACTTTCAAGTCGGGCCGCGCGCATGCACAGACACACACAGCACTGTTAAGCCCCACCCCTGCTCCCTCCTCACAGGAGTTTGATGGGCAGCAGCAGAAAACTATGGCTCCCACTGCTCGCTATGTCTCCCACTGCTCCCTATGTCTCTGGCTAGATAGTGTAAAAAGTTTTTTTTTGTGTGTTTTTAATTGTTTGGCCAATCTGGGTCAGAGTGAGTGACTCAGGGAGGCTAGAATGACTTATCAAGCAGCACCTCCCCCTACTTGCTGGAACTTTTGAGAAACTTCCAGAAGAATGGGAGGGAGGTTAAGAAGAGCTGCCTGGAGTATTGATGAGGGCCTCAACCAATCCCAAGCCAAATGGGCTGGCAGGGGGAGGGACCTCTTAAATACTCTGGGTCAGGCCAGCAGGGGCAGCAACCTTCTCTATATCTTTACTATATCTCCCTGTGACCCAAGCACTAACCCTGTCTGTAACCTGCTCACTAACTCTGATACCAACTCTGCAACAATATTGCTAACCCTGCCTTTAACAATACCAGTAACCCTTATACTAACTCTTCCTTTAACCTCAAAAACAATCCTCCTGGTAACCCTAAAAATAACCCCATATAACTCTAATGTTAACCCTTTCTGTAACCCTTACACTACACACTACATTACACTACTATAAAACCTACCCGCCCTATATCCCTAATGCTAACCCTGCCTGTTACCCTTACACTAATCCTCCCTGTAACCCTAATATTTAAAGAGAAGCAAGGCCAAAGCCTTTTTGGCCAAATTTCCCTTGTGGGTCACAGAAGTTCACCTCTTTTGCTCTCCTGTGACCCAGGCTATTACCTGCCATCAGCTGATGGAGCAGAGCTACTCCAGGCTCTAGAAGGATCCCGACGGTATTGCTGGCTGCCTGATTGACAGCTGGCTACACCTCTCAGCGAGTGGCTGAGAGACGAAGCCAGACACTTCTGCTTCCTCCACAGCCCGGGACTCCAATGAGCACTGGGGGATCAGAGCAGAAAGCAACGGTTGACTCAGTAGTGTCTAAGCAGACAGGGAACTGAACGATAAGCAGTCACGCGACCACTCAATTCTCGGTTTTAGAGCAGATGTGGGACACCTGCAGCATCACACCAATGCTAAAGCATAAAGGTGAGTATTAATGTTTATATTTTTAAACCCCATACTTCTCCTTTAATTTTCCCTGTAACACAAACACTAACCCTGAAATAAACCTTCAAACTAGCATTATTACTAAACCTCCCTGCAAAAATAACCCTAATCCTGCCGGTAACTATACTAGTAATCCTTACATTAACTCTCTCTATAACCCTAACAACAACCCACCTTGCATAATCCTAAAACCTACCCTCCCTGCAATCCTAACACTAACCCTCCCTGTAGTCCTCACACTAATCCTCTATGAAATAAACCCAACACTCATCTTTCCTGTGCTGGGACCCTTGGCATTGAAAACCATCTGGCATGGGCCAGAATATGCCTTAGGGCCAGAATTTACTGATTTGCAGAAAGTATTAACCTTACGTATCACAGCGTCCATCATAGCAGGCTGGCATAGTGGCTCTTTCACTTGTAATCAAACTGGTAGGAAAATCCAACATAGAGGGCCTCAGATTTCACAAACCTCTTACATCACTAAGGGAGTCCAACAAAGACCACCACAGGTTACATGTCTCTGCATCTACTAAAGGCATTAGATCAGACATTCTCAACCAGGGTTCCTATAGAGATCGCTAGGGGTTCATTGAGCTGTGGCTGATTGTCCTCCCATTTGATGGTGCCTATAGGGTTCCATGAAACTCTCAGGTAACTCTAGAGCCTGCTAGGGGTTCCTTGAACTGTAGCTGATTGACTTGCCATCTAATGGTGCTTGTATAATCCCAGGTCCAGCACCACTTGGTAGAACCAGTGGCATGATATCGGTGATCCTTTCAGCTGCCTGTAAGCGAGGCATTCTGACCAGCACTGTAAGGGGGGCATTCTTCACACTGACCATCAATGTATGGGGCTATTCTCCCAAAGGCCCCCGTATAAATTTATTTTAGCCGGGGTTACATGAGACCTAAAAAATATATTTTAAAGGGTTCTATAGGGGTAAAAGGTTTGAAAAGGTTGCAATAAAGTGCACATACACCTCAGTCTCAGATTTCCTGGTCTCATAGGGTGACCAGAACAAATCTGGTTGATACTGATTGGTACCAACTTGACTGGCCTCATACACCGCAGTTTGTCAATGCCATTACAGCTTCTGCAGTCCACCTTAGGTCCGAATCCTCCAAGTTTTGCTGGGACATCGCTAACCATCTCATCCAACATACTTACATCCATATGTTTGATCATTTTTTAGCGCAACTTATTTATATTATTGCTTTTTGGGGTGTCGGTCACACTTGAAGTTGCTGCTTCTCATTTGGATTAGCGCAGTTGTTTTTACTTTTTTATACTTACACCTTTGCTTGAGGCCCCCATTTGAGAAGCTTCTTAAAATGACTTCCATGTCACATCATCATGGTTTCTTACATCATACCTGAGCTTGTTTGAAGTTTTTTGAAATGACCTCCATGTCACACCTATTCCTAGATGATGTAACCTTGTCACTTGTATCATACCCGAGTTTTAAAAAGAAACTTGTAGGCTTATGCAGATGGGCTTTTTTGGCTTTTCATTTGTGTTTAAAGTCTGCTTTAAACTCAAGTTAGCAGTTTTTCTGTTTGCTTTTATTTAATTGCTTATGCAACCGGTTCTACTGAGATTTGTAAAAAAAGTAGCTGAATAGCAACCTCTGAATCCAAATAAGTGCATTTTAGCAGTGCCGTGTGTAGAGCTACCCTTCGCTAGGGCCCCTATTTTAAAGTCCCAGGTTCCATTACCACTAGTGCAGCAGCCAGGCAAACAGCATTTTCACATTCTGACTCAGGAAATAAGTTCATCAGGTTGTTAATATTTATTGATGTAGCAACTGGTATATGGTTCACGGAGCCGCAGGATACTCCACATTGCTAATTGGAACAACTGAGGACACTCTCCCCTCTAGTAGCTCTTCTAAACAGCAGTGAGACATGCAGTGGGCAGCACTGGGGCACCAGTATCAATGTCCCAGCCCAGGGAAGCCTTGCTATCTGTGTAGCAGCAAGGCAGGTCTTCAGTGTGGTACCCCTCTTATTTTCCGGAAGACTGGTGGCTGAGCAGACCCTCTCAGCAGTGGCTGGGATCCTGAGAAGCATTGTGGGCCCCCAGCAATACAGCCTGGAAGACAGGCAGCCCTTCCTGGACAAGAACCCTGGTTTCTGGGCTCCAGACTATTTATACACTTCCCAACCACCATCTGGACAGACCTTTTCAGGTATTGGCTGCAGCTGCATAAATAATATTCAGGTTGCCCATCCAGCTCTCCCACCTACTATGCTCTGGAAAGTTCTATAGAAAAGAGGGAAGCAGCTAGATCAACAGAATGTAAGGCACAGAGCAATATAAAACAATCACATACGCAGCTCTACTAGTTACAGGAGAGCAATACTAAGTTTGCCGGCCCCCCCCCCCCCCCCCCAAAAAAAAAAAATAGTAGCCTGCAGAAGGGTGCTACATGAGTTTAATTAAAGCTAAACTCCAGCCAACACTCTTAAAGTGTTTCTTTAGTCTAGGGGTGAGGTGGAATACTTATTCCTGGCTCTGACAGGCTCCCTCCATCCAATTTAATTGCTTTGACCACTTTAAGGCAACTTCAGGTCCCTGTCACCAGCTTGCCTCCTCACAAACAATGCTGGGTTAATAGCCCTGCACTGTATGTAATGATGTAGAGGGACAGCCCCAGAGCTGGAGCGAGGAGTAAGGTAAGTGATCCACCTTATCCCTGCACCCTTAGACTAAACAAGCATTTATTCCTTGCAGGCCAGGAGGGGGGGCCGTGCAGGGATAGAGTTTGTTAGTTTCTGGAGTCCAGCATTAAAGTGGTTGGAAACCACTGAAATGTAAAGTTAACAGAGTATATCCTTCTATAGTGTGTACTAGCCTCAATCCAAAGCATTGAGTGTGATTTCTGTCTTCTCTCTCTTCCCTCTGTCATCTCCATTAGTCACTTCTGACTGGTTATCCTGACATCACAGAATCTCAGGAGACAGCCCCCCCCCCCAGCACAGAGAGGTGTGTCAACCGTGCATGTCTCTCTATGTGAGACTTTGTAGAGGGGGGTGTGTGTGTTCTTCTCTATGTGAGACTTTGTAGAGGGTGTGTGTGTGTTCTTCCCCTCCACTCAGGTCTCATATTTCACTCCACTCCCTGCTCTATGCTGTGCTGTGTGTGATGTCAGATCCCCACCCCCTGCCTGCTGCAGCTGAGAAAAAGCCTTTGATCTGTGTGTTTTTCAAGGCTGTAGAGAAGAGAAGACTGCAGATGGACGGGTACAACTTATATAGAAGGATTTTTTCACTTCACTAGGTATATGTAACGGTTTACAAAAACTTTAAATATACATTTCTAAACAAAGACCATCTACATAAGCCCCAAATCATCGTACACTGACGATAGTAACTGAATGTTCTGAGTGTGGTCAATGAGTATAATCTTATGGCACTAAGAGCAATACCCAATGCACTGGGCAACACCAAGGGCAACTATCCAACTCCATTACACTCAAGTGAATGTTGTACTCCTGTAGTATTAGACGTGTGGTTGTATCCTGTTACAGGACCCTCCCTGATTGGCTGTGGGAAAGAACAGACAGGCACTGGGAAGGATCAACGACAGTAAAGGGCCCAAGGATTAGTGGGAAGAGCCCCAGGCTTGAAGGGAAGGGGTTCGGGGGGCCCTTCATGGTTTCTTGCACCAGGGCCCTGAAGGTTATAGTTACGCCTCTGATAGGATTGTATAATTAAAAAAAAAAAAACTTCCCTTCTATTGGTTGAACTGGACGGAATGTCTTTTTTCAACCATTACTAACTATGTAACTACGTAACACAAGTTCATGAAAAAATGCAGAAGGTAAATCTGCATGACCTAGAGCCCCAGAGTTCGCAAATCAACTTACTTGTCCCTTATGCCCAACATTTTTTTGTTATATACATTTAAAATTGTGGAATTGTTTGGTTCATTCAGATACATCAGTCTATTACTCTTCTTACTCTGTCATAGAGGCACTGCCCCATCTACTGGCACTTTGGTGTAATGCAGTGCATAATACGTAAAAAGTCTTTACAACATTGTGCTTGCAAGGCCCTCTGTCTAGGCTGGGTTCACTCTGTGTGCGGAGTGGCTCACAGCAGGTAGTCCGGTGCATCCCTGTTCACTGTTTCCGGTCCAAATTTTTGGCTGAATTCGGACCTAAAATGGACCTAAAATGGACCAGAAGACGCACAGGACTCTTCCGCACACCGCTCCGCAGCCGTCCTGGAGCTGTGTGAACGGACTCCATTGAGAGCTGGTCACAGTCTCCTGACATGAGAATTGGATGCGGGGAAACTGCATCCAATTTTCACCAGTGTGAACCCAGCCTCATCCCTGTTTTCTTAAATTTCTTTTCTTTTTTTTTTTCCTCCGATGTTTTGGATGGATCATGGGAATGTGGCACAAAACATTTTTTAAGAAGGCTATAAGAAGCAAAATGGGGAAAGATTGACTTGTCAGGGACATACAGTAATAGCATACCTCCCAAATGTCCCTGATTTCGAGGGACTGTCCCCGATTTGGAACAAAGTCCCTCTGTCCCTCTTTTCCTCTTCATTTTTCCCTCTTTTTGGTCTGATCTATAAAGTCAGGGCTTTTCTTCCGTGGGAACGCAGTTCCGGCACCTCCAGCACAGAATGTATGTGATGTGTGTAATGCTGGAGGGTCTATTGATACTGGCTGCTGGGGAATCTATTGTTCCTGGTGGGATTCTATTTTTGCATGGCGGTCTATTGTTGCGGATGTGGTCTATTGTTTCTGGTGGGGGATCTATTGTTGCTGAAAGGGATCTACTGTTGAGGGAGGTGTCTATTGTTGTTGGAGAGCATCTATTTTTCTGTGGCAGTCTATCGTTGTTGGGGAGGTCTATTGTTGCTGGTTGGGTTTATGTTGCTGGGGGGTTCAATTGTTTCTGGCTACTGGAGAGTCTATTGATGCTGGGCTGGCTGCTGGGGTCGATTGTTGGTGAGGTTCACTGTTGCTGGGGGTCTATTGTTGCTGGGGAGAGTATATTGCTGCTGGATACAGGGGATCTACTTTAATGCTTGTCTTGGTATTATTCCATAAATTCCATACAAATTACTTAGTACCACAAAATGATACTTCTATATCCTCTAATGATAGTTCTGTATTCTCTAAAAGGGATAGATCCAAGGAATGGTGCTCGGAGGTGAGTAGGGGGGTGGAGACAACAAGGGTTCCTGCACCTATTCTCTGAGAAAAAAAAACCCTGTATAAAGTTATATATAAAATGCACTTTTTATCTTTTTAAAAGTATTTCCCAGTGCTAAACCTTTCATCCAAATTCTACATTGCTGCATTAGTACATTTTAAAAGCCAGAAAAAGGAATAGTAGTGGTTAAAAAAAAGCACCTCATTCAAAGTCCCAAACCTTTTCCCTCATTTTCCATATACAGGGATGGAGACGCTGAGCCTTACCCAGCTTGTGCCTCATTTCAAGTCCAAAACTGCCTTTATTCTACGTGTGGGTTTACCTATCTAATCTTTTTTTTTTGGATATTTCTCCTTTAACCACTTGCCGACCACCCGCCGCATATATTCTGTGGCAGGCTGCGCGAATTGCCGTACCTGTACGGCGATCCACGGGAGCGATCCTGGGGGCGCATCCCCATTAGCCAGCGGGAAAGCTGACTCACAGGGACGGCGGTCACTATTGCCGCCGGGCACCCGCGATCACTTCCCATGGAGAGAGAACGGCGGTCTGCTGTTGTAAACACAGCAGACCATTGTTCTCTCAGGAATCAGCACAGAGCCCCTGTGTTCCTCCTATTTAGGATCACAGGTCTCTGTGTTAATTCCACAAGCCCATCCCCCTCACAGTTAGAAAACACCCCCTAGGCATACACGGAACCCTTTGATTGCCCCTGAGTTAACCTCCTTCCCTGCCAGTGTCATTATTACAGTAAAAGTGCATATTTTTAGCACTGATTACTATAGTAATGTACAAAAAGAAAAAGATGGGTAATGGGATTTTGTATGATGTCGGCCACTTGCTAATAAACAAAATGTGTAAAATCACAGAATAATAATTAATAATTTATTGGATATGACATAATTAGATAGTTATATAAAACACAAATAAATTATATACATACACAGTTAGGAGACTTGACATAACGTAGATAGGTTACATATATAAAAGTACATTCCATGTTGTATAAATAATTATACATAAAAATAATATCATGAACGGCACTTGGTCAGTCTCCGAAAGGTATGTCTTCATAACTGTGAGCTCTACGCATTTCGTGGCTCTCCGTCCACTCATCAGGAGCTTAATTAAGAATTGTATCTGTAATTGTAGATTACTGTAGTAATGTCACTGGTCCCCCCAAAAGTGTCACAAATGTCAGTTAGGGGTCCTATCTGTCCGCCGCAATGTTACAATCTCGCTAAAAATTGCCAATCCCCGCCATTACTAGTAAAAAATAAAAATAAAGAATGACATAAATCTTTCCCCTAGTTTGTAGACGCATTAACTTTTGCGCAATCCAATCAAAATACGCTTATTGGGGTTTTTTTTAACCAAAAATATGTAGCAAAATACAAATTGGTCTAAAATGATGAAAAAAATTGATTTTACATTTTTTTACTGGTAATGTTATATAGCAGAAAATGAAAAATATATTTTTTTTTTCAGAATTGTCGCATTTCTTTGCTTATAGCGCAAAAAATAAAAATCGCACAGGTGATCAAATACCACCAAAAGAAAGCTCTATTTGTGGGAAAAAAAGGACATCAATTTTGTTTGGGCACAGCGTTGCACGACCGCGCAATTGTCCATTAAAGTAACGCAGTGCCGAATCGCAGAAAACGGCCTGGTTATTAGGGGGTAAAACCTTCCGGTCCCGAAGTGGTTAAGGGGGCATGGCAGGGTGTGTGTCCCATTCCTACATACTTTTGCTAATAGGTATTTCTCATTCTCATCTAAAAAAGTTATCATAGGAGTAGGGCAGTCTTAGGTAACGGGTCTTCTGAAGCATATAACGAACAGAAGGAAAATTCGCTTCTCCAGATGAGTATGCTAATCCAAAAGACTGGATGGGTTGGGTGCTAGCCCCGGCTCGTGTCTGTGAGTATGAGATCAAAGGAAAAGAAATTGGCTGCATACCATCACCAGTCCAACAGGTTTATTAAGCATATAATCGACTGCCACCAGGACAAGGACACAGACAGAGGTAGAGGGGACGTGTGTCACACAGACATTGTGCCTCTTCTAAATGTGTAACCTCTACCTATGAGTATTATATGCTCAATAAACCTGTTGGACTGGTGACGGTGTGCAGCCAATTTCTTTTCCTCTCTTCTGAAGCATGTCCCCTGTTCCTAAAAATTCGCAAAGCATTTTTGCAGTCTCTGACTATCTCCCGTTGCACAACTTAAAATTTCTGACAGTATTCTGTAGTATTACATTTACTATTTCTGGTGTTTGGTGATGTCAGGGGCCACACTTGAGGGCCAGTTCATATCCAAAGTCATCCATCACTCATTCATGGAGTGAGTCTATTCATGCCCTCCACAGACGTCCATTCAGAGCTTGAGGGTAAATTACAGGCATTTGCAGCAATGTAAGACTTTCATCTTTGACACACTTGCAAAGGTGCTGCACATCTAGGGGCTGCTAGGAGATAGAGTAGACAGAACCTTCTGTAAATGAACCAGATGTGAATCAAACAGTACAAACAAATGGCCACTGCCCCCACCTATAACTGGCCTTTACAGCAAGGAGCACCCAGCTCAACTCACTAGCCAGCCTGCCGCCAGATGCAGTGTGACATTTCCTACCATCGCCTGCCACCAGATGCAGCTTGTCACTTGCCATGTTGCCTACCACCAGATGGAGCGTGTCACTTGGCACACCACCTTCCACCTGATGCAGTGTGTTACTTGCCACGTCCCCTGCCATGTCACCTGCCACTAGATGGATCGTGTCACTTGGCACACCACCTTCCACCTGATGCAGTGTGTTACTTGCCACGTCGCCTGCCATGTCACCTGCCACTAGATGGATCGTGTCACTTGGCACACCACCTTCCACCTGATGCAGTGTGTTACTTGCCACGTCGCCTGCCATGTCACCTGCCACTAGATGGATCGTGTCACTTGGCACACCACCTTCCACCTGATGCAGTGTGTTACTTGCCACGTCGCCTGCCATGTCACCTGCCACTAGATGGATCGTGTCACTTGGCACACCACCTTCCACCTGATGCAGTGTGTTACTTGCCACGTCGCCTGCCATGTCACCTGCCACTAGATGCAGCTTGCCACTTGTCACGTCGCCTACCACCAGATGCAACGTGTCACTTGCCACGTCACCTTCTACCTGATGCAGCTTGTCACTTGCCACGTCACCTTCTACCTGATGCAGCTTGTCACTTGCCATGTCACCTGACACCAGATACAGCTTGTCACTTGCCACGTCGCCTTCCACCTGATACAGCTTGTCACTTGCCACATCGCCTTCCACCTGATGCAGCTTGTCACTTGCCACGTCGCCTTCCACCTGATGCATCTGCTGCCATAACCCCGGTATTTAACTTCAAAGTAGTGATTCATTAGCTGCAAGTACTACATTCAAGTACAACATTTTAAGTACAGTGAAGAGATATTGCAGGAGATAGTCAGGAGGTAGGCTGGAAGGTGGAAAAAAAAATAAAAACAAAAAGGTAAGATTTGTTTGACTTAAATTTTACAATTTTTTTTATTATATATATATATTTTTTCTCCTCTTTAAAATGACAGACTTGGTTCAGTGCAGGAATTGTTGTGCATTTATTTTATGTTCCACTCTGGAGATTCGGATGCTGTCAGATCTGTAGACAATTCTCCTTACTGCAGCAGGAAATTGCATTTTTGAAATCAGAGATATTTAAATTATCTGTTAAACAAACTCCAGCTGGGACTGCTGCAATGCCACTGCCACAGAGGACCCCCAGAAATGGCAGATGGGTTACTGTAGGTTCTGGAAGACTTAGAGGAGTGGATAGAAGACATGTCCCACAGTCGGTGGTTCTCCATAATTCATTTGCAGCACTCTCAGAATGTAAGGACAACATGGATATGGACTCAAGCACAGAGGGTGAGAAACCATCGACTCCTATGTCTAATGTATGCAAGACTGCAGCCAAGGACAAAAAAGATAAAGTGAAGTCTCAAAGGAAGCAGCTGTTGCTGGGTGATTCAATCATAAGAAGTGTGGAGCTTAAAGAAAATGGTTTTGTGAGATATCTCCCTGGTGCTACTGCTAGACGAGATAGAAGACTTATTATTAATATTGTTAAGCAAGCAAAGCAGGAAGGGGACGTGGATGTTCTTGTCCATCTAGGGACAAATGACCTGGCTTGCAATGAAGTGTCAGAGGTGAAAAAATCTTTTATCACACTTGGTAATGACGTACAGGATTTTGCATCCACCATTTCATTTTCTGAAGTTCTGCCTGTGCATAATGTTCAGAATGATAGGCAGAGGCGCATAAAGGAGTTCAACATATGGCTTAGTAAATGGTGTCAAGAGCAAGGATTTGGCTTTGTTTCTCATGATAGCTCTACTTGGAATAGAAAGGAACTGTACAAAAAAGATGGTTAGCATCTTTCTCTCAAAGGAACAAATGTACTTAGTAAACAACTCCAAGAATTTGCGAAAGAATATTTAAACTAGGAAGGGGGGGGGGGCAAAAGAGTGAAAATACAAGAGTCCAATTGCCCCCCGAAACAATGCCAGAACAGGTCAGAAGCACAGAGGTTAAGAAATGATAAGCTCAGAGTCCTGTCTACAAATGCTCGCAGTTTAGGTAAAAAAATCAATGAACTTGGGTCAATAATGGCATCTGAGAATGTAGATTTAGTGGCTGTTACGGAGACATGGTTTAATGAAAGAAATGACTGGGACATAACCATACCAGGGTACTCTTTATACAGAAGAGACAGAGAAGGCAAGAAAGGAGGAGGAGTGGCCCTGTATGTGAAAGATAGCATTAAATCTAACCTAATACAAGTTGGTGAGGCCAACATAGAGTCAGTTTGGGTTACGTTGCAGTTTGCTAATCATGCAGTAACTCGTGTAGGTGTGATATATAGACCACCTGGTCAAGTCAAAGAACTAGATGATCTACTAGTTGAAGAAATAGCTAAAATGACAATGAAAGGAGAAGTTATCATTATGGGAGATTTCAATCTTCCAGATATAAACTGGAAAACCAAAATAGCAAGTTCTACCAGGAGTACAGATATTCTAAATTCCCTACTGGGGTTGTCTCTGCAACAAGTGGTTGAGGAGCCAACCCGGAGGGAAGCCATTTTGGATTTGGTATTCACAAATGGGGATTCGGTATATGATGTCATTGTAGGCGAAACCTTGGGATCTAGTGATCACCAGTCAGTGTGGTTTAATATAAGAACTGTGAAAGAGTCACACCACACAAAAACAAAAGTTTTAGATTTTAGAAAAACAGACTTTTCAAAAATGAAATTAGTCATAAATGAGTCCTTATCAGACTGGAACGGATTACATGGAGTCCAGGAGAAATGGGACTACTTAAAAGGTGCATTATTGAAGGCAACAGAAAATTGCATTAGACTTGTCAGTAAAAGCAAAAAAAGGAAGAGACCACTGTGGTACTCAGCAGAAGTGGCCCAAATCATTAAAAATAAAAAGCTAGCATTTTGTAATTATAAAAAAACCCAGAGCAATGAAGATAAGGAAATCTACAAGATTAGGCAGAAAGAGGCCAAGCAAGTTATAAGAACTTCTAAAGCGCAGGCAGAAGAAAAACTAGCTCAGTCTATGAAAAAGGGGGATAAGACATTCTTCAGATATATAAATGAAAAAAGGAAATTAAAACAAGGAATAACTAAATTAAAAACAAAGGACGGAAGGTATGTAGAAGAGAATAAAGGGCTAGCCGACTGCCTTAATGAATACTTCTGTTCAGTTTTTACAGAAGAAAAAGAAGGAGAAGGACCTCCACTTGAAAGGATGACTAATGAATCGTTTGATGCATGTGTCTTTACAGAGGAAGACGTTCTAAGATTGCTGTCTAAAGTGAAGACAAATAAGTCACAGGGTCCTGATGAGATACACCCAAAATTATTAAAAGAGGTTAGTGGTGAGCTGGCAAAACCATTAACAGATTTATTTAACCAATCATTAGTAACAGGAGTCGTCCCGGAAGATTGGAAATTGGCAAATGTCGTGCCCATTCATAAGAAAGGTAGTATGGAGGAATCGAGCAACTATAGACCAGTGAGTCTGACATCAATAGTAGGCAAATTAATGGAAACCCTATTAAAGGATAGGATTGTGGAACATCTTAAATCCCATGGATTGCAAGATGAAAAACAACATGGGTTTACTTCAGGGAGATCATGTCAAAAAAATCTAAAATAATAGATGGTGGAGGTGCAGTAGACATTGCATATCTAGATTTTAGTAAGGCTTTTGACACTGTCCCACATAGAAGACTTATCAATAAACTGCAGTCATTGAGCATGGACTCCCATATTGTTGAGTGGATTAGGCAGTGGCTGAGTGACAGACAACAGAGGGTTGTAGTCAATGGAGAACATTCAGAACAAGGTC
Source organism: Pelophylax lessonae (assembly GCF_965119305.1). Lineage (NCBI taxonomy): Eukaryota > Metazoa > Chordata > Amphibia > Anura > Ranidae > Pelophylax > Pelophylax lessonae. Next base: position 24,439,355 of record NC_138769.1, read on the forward strand.
ATGTTACCAGTGGGGTACCTCAGGGATCTGTACTGGGACCAATTTTGTTTAATATCTTCATTAGTGATATTGCAAAAGGCCTCGATGGTAAGGTTTGTCTTTTTGCTGATGACACAAAAATATGTAACAGGGTTGATGTTCCTGGAGGGAAATGCCAAATGGAAAAGGATTTAGGAAAACTAGAAGAATGGTCAGAACTCTGGCAACTGAAATTTAATGTGGATAAGTGCAAGATAATGCACCTGGGGCGTAAAAACCCAAAGGCAGAATATAGAATATTTGACACAGTCCTGACCTCAGTATCTGAGGAAAGGGATTTAGGAGTAATTATTTCAGAAGACTTAAAGGTGGGAAGACAATGTAATAGAGCAGCACGAAATGCCAGCAGAATGCTTGGATGTATAGGGAGAGGTATAAGCAGTAGAAAGAGAGAAGTGCTTATGCCGCTGTACAGAACACTGGTGAGACCTCACTTGGAGTATTGTGCGCAGTACTGGAGGCCATATCTCCAGAAGGATATAGATACTCTAGAGAGAGTTCAGAGAAGAGCTACTAAACTAGTACATGGATTGCAGGAAAAAACTTACCAGGAAAGGTTAAAGGACCTTAACATGTATAGCTTGGAAGAAAGAAGAGACAGAGGGGATATGATAGAAACTTTTAAATACATAAAGGGAATCAACTCGGTAAAGGAGGAGAGCATATTTAAAAGAAGAAAAACTACCACAAGAGGACACAGTTTTAAATTAGAGGGGCAAAGGTTTAAAAGTAATATGAGGAAGTATTACTTTACTGAGAGAGTAGTGGATGCATGGAATAACCTTCCTGCAGAAGTGGTAGCTGCAAATACAGTGAAGGAGTTTAAGCATGCATGGGATAGGCATAAGGCTATCCTTCATATAAGATAGGGCCAGGGACTATTCATAGGATTCAGATATATTGGGCAGACTAGATGGGCCAAATGGTTCTTATCTGCCGACACATTCTATGTTTCTATGTTTCTATGACGTAAAACTGCGGCGGGAGGTCTGGAAGTGGTAAATTTACATACATTTGCAAATACATGCATAATCTGCAGAGCCACTTAATGGCACCCCGATATTATCTTCAGTCCTAACTCTATACATTTTTAAAAACCTCCATAGTAGAAGCACATGCATTATAATTGATAGGTAAAGGGCAGGTGCCCATCCCTCCTTAACTGCTCCCGGGCATTCTCTCATGGTTGCTTTAGTCCTGCTATCCAAGCAATAGTGAAATTTTCTTTCCAACATCTAGCAACACCTTGGGCCCTGGGTCCTTCCTGCCCTCCTTGATCCCTTTTGTGTGTTCTCTTCCCTTGGATGCCACTGGGACCATGCTGCAATATCTTCCAATTTTCCAGAGACTGGATTGTGCACATATGACTTTTATGGCTATGTATAATTGACTTATCATCATTATAGGTAGTCTGTACTCTACACAATATGTACAACACCCCTGAAGACGGATAACCTCCAGAAACGCGTCAGTGTATTCTTGACTATTATTCTATTGTTATTTGATACCATGTACCTATATACTTACATGATGTGGTCATTTTAGGGCTAGCCACCCATTTTTCTTGTCTTTTTTTGTATTTTTTTGTATCCCTTGTCTCCTTTTAACTTTGTATAATAAAATGTAACTTTTGTATATAAATACCATTATTACTTTTTTTCATTGGTGTCACAGCAGTGGAGTACTGCTTAAGACCTATAAAGTCCCATTGGGGGTTTTCCTCTTTTTTGCTGGAAATCTTATAGCCTAATTTCCAATGCCTTTTTGATGCAAAAAGAAAAAAACCCACTGGACTGCATGTGGGGTGAACTGGCTCTGAAGCAAAATTCTGCAGATAATGAAGAAAAACAGGAAGGCGCCAGACTAAGTGCAGCATTTAAAATACCTGGATTTTTGAAAAGCACAACAAATTGTCAACTCACATTAGGTAGATAATAACAAGCATGCAGATAAAATTCATGGCTGGGCATGAGGGTTCCCTGTGGATGGTGTGTCTGTGTCCCATTGCAAACTGGTGTGGCGGCAGAAGTCGGGACTGAGGGAAGCTTCTGATTGGTCTCAAACATGGTGGTTGTTACCCGGATGGCTGTAGGCACCATTTGATTCTTAGATACGGCTCTTGTGGAATATATATGTGACCAGAAGGGAAGGCATGAATGGCTTTGCTTGTTGGAAATGTTGGAAACTTCATAACATAGATGTAGCACCTCCTAGGTAAGTGCTAGGTAAAGGCATTTGTTTGCTCTTCTGTTTATCAGGGAGCAGGATTTCTAGTTTTGCCTGTTACGTGTGTCCATGTGTGATTCACTTGGTCTGAGGGTGTGTCCCCACTGTATCCAATAGGGGGGCCTGTTGGACAGTGGAGGAAACCCAGCCAGTGACACACAGGCTTTTGTGGCTGTCCCAGTGGAAGGGCACAGCTGTGGTGCATCCTGGGATTGGTCATAAAAGCCAAGGGCACATATGACAGGGCATCTTTGGGTGGTAAGCCAGGTCCCAGGAGGAGGGTGACAACTGTTTCTCCTCCTGTCAGCAAGGAAGGTGGTCACAGGTGGTCGGCCTTGTGAGCCAGAGTGTGGTGCTGAGCCAGGAGGTCCAGGATACTGATGGTGGAGTTGAAGGCAGAGCGACCTGAGGAAAAACAGTGTCCGTGAGTACCAGGGAGCTTGCCAGGGGTCTGCCCAGGAAGGAGACCACTCCGGTGGGGTCAGTGGACAGGAGCTAGCACACACAGCAAGTGAGAAAGGGGGTGCTAAGTTAGACCCTGAAGAGTAACCTAAAGAATAGTTCACCTTTCAGATCTTTACTTCAGTGTCAAGCAGCCTTGCCGCACTCAATACAGCTAGAAGTCCCTTAAGATTTGTGCATAGTTGTTAAGTTGGAGTATCCCACTCATCCCTTCTCCCATCCAAGTTACTAATAAAATACAAAAACCAAATCCCCTGGACTGTTCATTGACTGAGCCAAATACAAACTGTTGCTATGAATAACCCAGGGGAATCCAATTTAAGCAGCTCCCAAGGGGCAGTGCTACATAGAGTGTTCCTTATAAACACTATAATGTGAATTCAGGTTTAGATCTCCCCATCTATTAACTTATTCAAATAGGGCCTGACCTTTTATATATTATCCTGCGCTCTACCATCTTATATTTGAACCAGGGGCTTAACTACAGGGGTTGCAATTGCTCCAGGGGGCCTGTCCGGCTCTCCTGTACACCTGGATAGGAGGGGCGGCGGGGGCAGCACATAGAGAAATCACTGTCCTCCTTTTTCCTCCTGTAGCTGCAGGAGGAAAATGGAGGAGATTGGTTCCTCTGTATACTGTCCCCGCCACTCCTCCTATCCAGTTCACTTGTGGTCTGCTGTCTCTGGGCCCCTGTGTGCTTCCCCAGCCCCACTGTGCTGCCCCCCCCCCCCCACGGTGCTCCCTCCCCTCTCCTGCCAGCTGCTGCAGGGGATGGGTCACAATAGAGAACCAGGAAGGGGTCGGTAAATATGTAATTTACCAGCTCCTTCCTTTTCTGAATGGACAGAGTCATAGTCAGTGACATTGTAAAAAAATGAAGGGGGCCAACTGCAGAACTTGTAAAAGGGTCACACTGTGGGACAGTAATAAAGGGCACTGCAACTAGAGTAAAGGGCTCCAGGATCAATGGGAAGAGCCCCAGGCTTGAAGAGAAGGGCCCCAGCCAGAGGTCCGGGGAGGGGGGCCCTTTATGGTTTCTTTCTCTGGAGCCCTGAAGGTTCTAGTTACACCTCTGATTTGAACATATATAATACACTACCTGGGAAATAGTATCGAGAATCACTACTGCTGCAGTGCCCTGTTTGGGTCTCCCCCTGTTGCTCTGGTGCCCATTTGCATCATGTGCATTTGGTGCTGAGTTGGAGGATCAGTAGATGATCAGTATACTGTGTTCATGTGTCCTGATGGAGCTATATATTGGCAAAACGCGTTGGACACATGAAGACCTTAACATCCATTGGCTATAACAAGCAGGAGTATAACCATTACTCTCTCTCTCTATATTATATATATATATATATATATATATATATATATATATATATATATATATATATATATATATACAGTTGACCTACTTGGCACCATAATACCTGTTTTTATAAAATGTTTCTGTTTTTACCACTATGTATAATAAAATGTAAGACTCCATATTTTAGCCTATATAGTCTGATTTTCTCTAGTTTTCTATTTATCTATTTATCTATATTGGATTGGATATTGGGTCTCAAATGTATTCTGCAGCAGAACAATGACCCCAAACATACAGCCAATGTCAATAAGAACTATCTTTAGTGTAAAGAAGAACAAGGAGAAGACCGGCAAGGTAACAGCCCACAAGAGGACAGCCCTGGATCCCTTGAGAGGTAAGTTTCCTTTTTTAAAAGTCAGCAGCTACAGTATTTGCATCCGGTTTCTCTTTGTGGGGTTTGCACGTTGCTGCCCAGGGAGGAGAGCTAGAGAGACCACCGAGAGAAGGTCTCCCCTCTCCCAACAAGCAGCCTCAGGGGCAGCAACTCCCCTCCCCGCCCTATCACCGCAAGAGCTATAGGAGGAATACCCGATATCATTACTATCCCCAAAGAGGCGGCTCAGTACCACACTATTGGTAGTGCATCCCCAAGAAGAGAGGGACCCCCCCACCGATCCCAGTAAAGATCCAGCTGTGGAGGGAGACCTGGTGCCCCAATCTGGTGATATTTATCACTAAAAAACTCATAGTATGAGTGTTAATGGAGGTTAGCGGCCATTACACTTGGTTAAGGAATAGCTCACTTTGATAACACGTTGTTCCCACCAACTAGATTGGAGAATCACAAGAGTCATAGTTTTTTTCCTTTGAAGCACATTGCTTGCAGCACCTTGTTTGCACATGGACTTACCATCTTATTAATTTACTCACCTTTATCTTAGTCAATTATTTATTTATTACGCAATTAAGCACAGGGCCATCTTACCGAATGGGCACGCTGGGCAGATGCCCTGGGGCCCCACTTGCCCAGGGGCCCCACCTGCCCAGCGACCCAGACCCAGCCAAGCATTAGTCCCGATTCCGGTGTGTATCCGCCTCTGAACTTAGCAGGTGGCAAGCGCCTGTCGGCCCTGCGCTGCTGTCAGGCCACTTGGGCCGTGGAGGGGGAGCCCACAACTGCAGGAATGCCTGTCCGCCTCCACGGGAACAGGCACACACAGGACAGTGAAATATGTGAGAAAGGGAAATACTGCGCTACCCTTTTCTAACTAAATGAACAGCTTATATAATGGGTTAATCAACGGTGTGAATATTATAAATATTGATATACTGTAAGTGGAAATAAATGGGTGTGGATCACTCCAATAAACTCAAATATATGGTGCAACAATTACCCATACAAAATAATACAAAAACAATATATACAAGTGGCAAGAATACGTGCAAAAATATTACTTAGATTAATATAAATAAATAAATAAGTGACAGTCCATATAAACGTGACTAAAGTGCAAGGTGCTGTATAAAAAGTCTCTTTCGTGCAATTTGCGGTCGGTGGTGACTCCTGTGACCCTCTGTTTCACCCTTCAGTGCTCAAAGGTAAGGTAGCCCACTTACCAGATGTAGTGGATTCTTATGGCATACGCCAAAAAGAATCTATTTGCGCTTGTATGTATCTCCTGGTTTCAGATGATCCGGTTCCGTGTTGAGCCCATATACACTCGGGATAGACAAGAAAAGAAAATGCTCCTCATAGTGTAAAAAGGTAACAACCTTTATTTTCACTCGAACACATTGTAAAACACACTCTTCATATTAAAAACATCCGGTAAAAGTCCATAAAAACACTGTAGTAAAACCTCCAAAAACAGTATGAACACTTGTGCAAACTCGCAAGAAAAAATAGTGAAGGGTCACAGCAAAAAAAGGGGGTGCCCGTTTAAGGGTCAAATAGTAGGTAGATTGCCGCTACTGAGCTCCTGTATTGCCTCGCGGCACGATATGACAGGACGCTGGTGTGGCTCTGCTGTTTGCGCCGTACCCGGAAGTGGTGTAACCGGCGTGCGGTCCAGCAGTAGCTCAGAGCGAGGCAGCGTGCGTACCAACTTGACGCGTTTCGTCAGAGATATGACGTCTTCGGAAGTGGTACGTGCGCTGCGTGTCAGCTTGGTTTTATGCGGAAGGATTCGGTTAAGCCCCCCTTTTCTCCCGCCTTGATTTTGTCATTAATTTATGCAAACAGGAAGCAATTCATTGTATCCGTAACTATATCTCTATGTGCATAATACTCCCATTGTTTAATATAACTAAATGCAAAAAACTGCTCCCGTCCCAGGGTGTGTTCACCGGACCCCGCCACCCAACTTGGAAGCTGTGATTAGCCTGGCACTGCTGTACCAATAAATATCGCCTTATCGATAATTTGCATTTTTATTATCGTTGGTGATTGTGTAGGCAGGGCCCCAGTGCACTGCATTGCCCGGGGGGCCTATAATGCTCTTAAGATGGCACTGCTTAAGCACCTTACTACCTTGTGCATTATGTATGCATGAATTCCATTATTTATTTTTATGTCATTATATTATCAGCACTTTCGTGTTATTTGCACATTTATCTCATTTTTTATTCATTTTGATGCTATTTTACATAATATTAAGAATATTGTTCTATGTTATATGATGATGTTTGAAGAATTTGTCCACCTTATGCATACCAGCTGATTCTCTGCCACTCTTTGTTTACTTTGGGATATTTTTTCACACATTTATTATTCATTTTGGCATTTATATTATTTCCAACACATTGAATATTTTTTATTTATTTATTACATTGAGTCTTCACTCATTGAGATATCAGCGTCAATATTCTACATTTGATATTATTTTATTGATATTATCATTCTGCCCATTGAGAAATTTAGCGCCGATTCTATCCAGTATTTGTAGCTGGTGACTTTTTTTGGGGGGCGGGCTGAAGAACCTCTTTCACCCCTTAAGGACCGCTCCGCGCAGATATATTGTGGCAGGGAGGACCTCCTGCGCAAAATCATTACGTGATTTCGTTCAATGGGTCTGGGACGCGCGTGTGCCGCAGGCAATCCACTCCCGCTGTGATTGGACACAGCGGGAGCCAATCAGCGGGAGCCAATTGTTTTCAGGAGAGGCAGAGCGGCGATATGCAAACAAGACAGACCACCGTTCTGTGATAGGGGAAGACAGAGATCTTGTGTTTCTAAGCAGAAACACTGACCTCCAGTCAAAGCACCTCCCCCCCATACAGTTAGAAAGCACTTCCTAGGAGCACACTTAAACCTTTGATCGCCCCTGATGTTAAACCCTTCCCTGCCAGTGACATTAGTACAGTGACAGTGAATTTTTTTTTAGAACTGATCACTGTAATAATGTCACTGGTCCCCAAAAAGTGCCAAAAGTGTCAGTTTGGTGTCCGATTTGTCCACCGCAATGTCGCAGTCCCGCTAAAAATCGCTGATTGTTGCCATTACTAGTAAAATAAAATAAATACAAATTCTAGTATATATCCCATAGTTTGTAGACTATATAACTTTTGTTTCTTGTTTTCTGAGTTTTTTTCTCATTGCATTGAATTGGATTTTTGCATTCACTTTGTTAATTTGTTGATATAACTTTTACACAAACCAATCAATATACGGATATTTTGGATTTTTCTTTTTAACAAAAATATGTAGCAGAATACATATTGGCCTAAATTGATGAAGTAATTAGATTTTATAAATTTTTTTATTTGGTATGTTTTATAGTATAAAGTAAAAAATATTGTTTTTTTTAAAATTGTCATCAGTTTTATGTTTAAAGCGCAAAAAATAAAAACTGCATAGGTGATCAAATACCATTAAAAGAAAGCTCTATTTGTGGGAAAAAAGGGACATCAATTTTATTTGAGTAAAGCGTCGTACGACCGCGCAATTGTCAATTAAAGTAAAGCAGTGCCGAATCGCAAAGAATGGCCGGTTTCTGAAGGGGGGTACACCTTCCGGGGCTGAAGTGGTTAAATCAAGGATAAGTTTTACTTTAAAATTGTACCTTTTTTTTGGGGGGGGGGGGGGAATAGAAAGTGAAAATCAAAACGTATGCATGTCTGCGCATTCTATACATAAAATGAAGAAATTTGGTTTTTTACTTTTTTTTTATTGGGAATGTTTTATCGCAAGTCTGTGCATTCTATACATAAAATGAAGAAATTTGATTTTTTATTGGGAATGTGTTGTCGCAAGTCTGTGCATTTTATACATAAAATGAAGAAATTAGATTTTTTATTGGGAATGTGTTATCGCAAGTCTGTGCATTTTATACATAAAATGAAGAAATTAGATTTTTTACATTTTTTATTGGGTATGTTTTATCGCAAGTCCATGCATTCTATACATAAAATGAAGAAATTTGAATTTTTACATTTTTTATTGGGTATTTTTTATTGCAAGTCTGTGCATTCTATACATAAATTGAAGAAATTTGATTTTTTATTGGGTATGTTTTATCACAAGTCTGTGCATTCTATACATACAATGAAGAAATTTGATTTTTTATTGGGTATGTTTTATCACAAGTCTGTGCATTCTATACATAAAATGAAGAAATTCGATTTTTTTTATTGGGAATGTTTTATCGCAAGTCTGTGCATTTTATACATAAAATTAAGAAATTCGATTTTTTAAATTTATTATTGGGTATGCTTTATCGCAAGTCTGTGCATTCTATACATAAAATGAAGAAATTTGATTTTTTATTGGGAATGTGTTGTCGCAAGTCTGTGCATTTTATACATAAAATGAAGAAATTAGATTTTTTATTGGGAATGTGTTATCGCAAGTCTGTGCATTTTATACATAAAATGAAGAAATTAGATTTTTTACATTTTTTATTGGGTATGTTTTATCGCAAGTCCATGCATTCTATACATAAAATGAAGAAATTTGAATTTTTACATTTTTTATTGGGTATTTTTTATTGCAAGTCTGTGCATTCTATACATAAATTGAAGAAATTTGATTTTTTATTGGGTATGTTTTATCACAAGTCTGTGCATTCTATACATAAAATGAAGAAATTTGATTTTTTTTATTGGGAATGTTTTATCGCAAGTCTGTGCATTTTATACATAAAATGAAGAAATTCGATTTTTTAAATTTATTATTGGGTACGCTTTATCGCAAGTCTGTGCATTCTATACATAAAATGAAGAAATTTGTTTTTTTTTACTGAGTATGTTTTATCGCAAGTCTGTGCATTCTATACATAAAATTAAGAAATTACATTTTTTACATTTTTTATTGGGTAGGTTTTATCGCAAGTCTGTGCATTCTATACATAAAATTAAGAAATTTGATTTTTTATTGGGAATGTTTTTTCGTAAGTCTGTACATTTTATACATAAAATGAAGAAATTTGATTTTTTTTACTGAGTATGTTTTATCGCAAGTCTGTGCTTTCTATACATAAAATGAAGAAATTTGATTTTTTTTACTGAGTATGTTTTATCGCAAGTCTGTGCATTCTATACATAAAATGAAGAAATTCGATTTTTTATTAGGAATGTTTTATCGCAAGTCTGTGCATTTTATACATAAAACTAAGAAATCCGATTTTTTATTGGGAATGTGTTATCGCAAGTCTGTGCATTTTATACATAAAATGAAGAAATTTGATTTTTTAGATTTTTTATTGGGTATGTTTTATCGCAAGTCTGTGCATTCTATACATAAAATGAAGAAATTAGATTTTTTATTGGGAATGTTATATCGCAAGTCTGTACATTTTATACATAAAATGAAGAAATTTGATTTCCTGACAGACTCCATGGCAGCATACGTATCGGGTTTGGCCCCGCCTCCAAACCTACCCATAGGACATCACTCCCATAAATCTTTGCACCTGTTCAGCACACGTGTTCTTTTTTTGTCCTCCTAATGGATTACCTGTATCCTACCTGAAGATGGATCCCAGGAGATGGATGTCTCTACCATTCGGGTATTGAGTTCTCCAATAAGCCCCAGCTGTTGCGGGGTATGGAGCAGGGGCGAAGATTCTTCTGACGTGCACCTTGGCCAAAAAGCCCAGCTGCTGTGGGTGGCCGGTACCCTGAAAGAATCATGAAGTCCGGTGTGTGCTGTATGCTCATCCATCCCTGGTGGCTAGCGGTTCGTGGTGGTCGTGAGTACTCCTTGCCTGTCATATTTTTTTTAACTCCATGGCAGCTTAAGTTTTTATTTCAGCTGGTTTTGTATGTTCTTTCCTTATTTCCTGTTATTTCCTGGTGGCTAGGGCTACTGAGCATGTGCGGGCGCCTCAGAACGAGGCTTGGTTCTCGCACATGCTCAGTGATGATGTGGAGCATGTGCAGTAGGGTTTTTCGGCGCTGCTTGATGATGTCAGCGGGTGCCATATTGAAAACCCTTCAGGTGTCAGCAGAGTGTGTAGATCATACACTCTGTTGCTGGAAGTCTGTATTTTGCTGTCGGTTTCTCTGTGTGTCTACCTGCGGCATCCGCTGCTGCTCTGCATTTGCCCATACGGTCTTCCTGGTGAGTACAGGCCCCAGGTTTTTGGGAGTTATTCCCCCTCTCCTCTTTCTTCCTCTCTGATCCCGTTGTCCGACTCATCCCTGCAGGTCAGCGCCAGATGGAAGCCTCCTCACCCTCAGCCCGCCCTTAATAGGTATGTGGGGCTTGGGGGTTGGGGTGTGTAGAGAGGGGGGATTAGGGCATCATTTATGTCCTGGCTCCCTGTTTGTCTTGCTTTGTTCCTTTGTTTTACAGCCCTCCTAGGTTGGAACGACATTCCTCACGCAAGAGTGAGCATCGCTCAAGTTCTCACCACCGGCACTCCTCCTCGAGATCTGCTCGGAGGTCACAGTCAGGCTCCCATCATCGTGGGAAATCATCTGCCTCAGCGGGCCCCTCGCGACGCCCAAATAGAGTGGGCTGTTGGGGTTGTGGTGCACGTGTCCCTGAAAGCAAGTCAAAGTGTGACAAATGCTTCTCTCAAGCTGCGGGAGAGAGGGACAATCCAGACCAGCGATTGGAGTCCCTAGTCAAGAGGGTCGTCAAGGATTCCCTGGCAGACTTGGGGGTAGGTCGGACGCAGAGCCCAGAAGTGACTCCTCCAAGCCCTCCCCTTGGAAGACTAGGGAAGATCCTGAAACCTCTCAACCTAGTCACCTGTCAACTTTCCTGTCAGAGAGTGATTCAGAGATTGAAGATCCCTGCTTGGGATTTGAGTATGCTCTCGTCCCCTCCTTAGTCAGAGCGGTAAGAGAGACCCTGAATTGGGAAGACTCTGCTGTTTTCTCCGCCAAAAACAGAAGAGATTCTTTAAGCAGCTCTGCAAAGAACGACTCAACTTCCCATTTCTGGGTGAATTAGGGGATATCATTACTGAAGAATGGAATAAAGTGGAAAGGAAGAATTCCATGCTTTCCAAAATGTCCCGGTTATATCCTTTCAAGGAAGAAGATGTAAAACATCTAGAATCTCCTCCCTTGGTGGACGCCGCAGTCATGAGGCTGGTCAAACATGTGACCCTCCCACTAGAGGACACAGCCTCATTTAAAGATCCTTTGGATAGGAGGATGGATTCTGATCTTAAGAATCTACCTGACTGTGGGAATGGCCTGCAAGCCGGCACTGGCCTTAGCCTCATTATCCCAAGCAATGGAGTTGTGGTCTGACTTAGTGGATGAGTCCTTTCGGAGCCTTTCTGAGGAGGCTGCCAGAAGTTCCCCGATTCAGGAACTTAAGGTGGCTTTGTCTTTTCTGGGGGAGGCATCTATTGACCTTATACGTCTGTTGGCCAGGGTTATGCTGTCCTCAGTAACGGCCAAGAGGGCTTTGTGGCTCCGCCCTTGGATGGCTGACCCAGCTTCCAAACAAGTCTAAAGCCGTATTCCTTTTGGAGGCTCCTCCCTCTTTGGGAATAAGCTGGATGAGGCGAAAACCAGGGCCACGGGCAGCAGGTCTGGGTTTCTCCCTCAGGCTCGACGCCCTCTCAATACAAGGAAAGGACAACCCAGAAGGTATGTTCCTGACCCTGCCAGGGAAGCACGAACCTATAGGTCTGGCAGAGAATTTTGTCGCAACTGGAGAGCATGACAAACCTCCTCGCAGAAACCTTCTAAGAGTATCCCCTCCGGTGAACGTGATAAGACCAAGTCTTTTTGAGATTGGGCCCGCTCAGACATGTCGGGTGGGGGCTCGGTTGCTACACTTCCAGCATGTCTGGGCGGCCTCAGTCCGAGACTCCTGGACTGTCAGGACAGTCACGTACGGGCACAAGTGGATTTTCAGAGAAACTCCCAAGATCAAGGTTTCTTCCTACCTCCCTGCCACCCTCAGGAGAGAAGCGCCAGGCACTATTTTCCTACATAGAGTCACTAGTTTCTGAAGGGGCTGTCGTCTCCATACCAGAACCAGAGTGCAGCCAGGGAATCTACTCCCCTCTTTTCTTGGTTCGCAAGAAAAACGGAACATGGAGGCCAGTCATCGATCTGACCTTTCTAAATCAATTCATCAGAAAGGAAGGTTCAAGATGGAAACTCTTCTTTCTATTCAACAGGCGGTCCAACCTGCGGACTGGATGGTGTCTATAGACTTAAAGGACGCCTATTTCCATGTCCCTGTTGCAGAAGATTTCCAGAAATACCTCCGGTTTTCCGTCAATTAATTACACCTTCAGTTCACTTGCCTCCCCTTCGGGCTCTCCACTTCTCCACGAACCTTCTCGAAAGTTTTGCTGGCTGTGGTAGCTCTATTGAGAACAAAGGGCATTCGCTTACATCATTACTTGGATGATCTGCTCTTCTTGTCCCAAGACAAATCTCGGCTGTTGAAGCACCTGGACCAGATGGTGTCCACCCTTCAGATGTTTGGGTGGCTGCTAAATCTAGAGAAAAGACATCTAATTCCTACCCAGTCTCTCGTCTACCTCGGGGCCTTGTTCAATACACTAACAGCGACAGTGTCCCTTCCCGGAGGAGAAAATCACGGTGGTCAGGGACAGGATTCTCAGTGCCCTCGCATCACCTCACCTCCAAGCGCGTCAGTGCTTGAGAATAATCGGGACCGTGGTGGCTGTAGCTCCCATGGTAAAGTGGGCCCTATGGAGAATGAGGCCTTTCCAAAAAGGCTTTCTTCGTCAATGGGACACCTGGCATTTGGATCATACCATCTTCCTGACCCCAGCCATGAGAGCAAGTCTTCCATGGTGGCTGCAGCGGGAGCATCTTCTGTGCTGCCATTCTCTTGTACAGACCTCATGGGTTGTGATAACATCGGATGCCAGCAGCACAGGTTGGGGGGCTCATTGCCTCTCGGAAGTGTCTCAGGGCAAATGGAAATTCCCCTCCCAGGGGATAATGTCCAACATTCTGGAGCTACTGGCGGCCCTTCAAGCTCTGAAAGCGTTCCCTCACTTGACAAAAGGTCTTCCAGTGATGCTAAGACTGGACAACACCTCAGCAGTCGCATACATAAGGAAGCAAGGAGGGACACGCAGTTGGTCCTTTTTTGCGAAAGGTGGAGCCAATTATGGTCTGGGCTCAAAAGAACTTGTCTGACCTGTCAGCAGTGTATGTTCCGGGAGTCAAAGGTGTCCAAGCCGACTTTCCATCTCGTGTGCAGTTGGACAACAACGAGTGGTCTCTCCACGAGGAAGTCTTCGAGTGGATCCTGAGCCTGGGGTTCTCCCCAGGGGTAGACCTGTTTGTCTCTCCTTGCAAGGTTGAAAAAATACTGTGCGAGGTTCAGGGATCCTCAGGCTCTGGGGTTGGACACCCTCACGGATTGTTGGAGGTTCAACAGGGCATATGTCTTTCCCCCAGTTCCCATAATCCTTCAGTTTCTCCGGAGACTCAGGTCGGAAGCAGCGGAAATAGTGGCAGTGATTCCATTCTGGCCCAACAGGCCTTGGTTCCCTCTGCTAACACTTCTCAGCGTTCAGGAAACGATTCTGCTGCCTCTCATGCAAGATCTACTATCTCAAGGCACCATATTGCATCCTTGTCCAGCCCGGCTGCATCTGAAGGTTTGGCTGTTGAGAGGGGAAGGCTACAAGCCTTAGGGTGCTCTGAAGGGGCCATCTCTACACTTTTGAGTGCCAGAACGGAGTTCAACTAATAAGGTGTATGAGAGAATTTGGTCAAGATTTTCCTCTCATCTGGCCACTAGGTTCAACCCTCATTTATCCATCAGGATTCAGGATGTGCTAAACTTTCTACAGTCTGGTCTAGATCTTCCTCTATCAGTGAGTTCTCTGAGAGTTCAGGTGTCGGCTATTTCAGCCTTTACCGGCATTTCTTGGGCTACCCATACGCTAGTCCGACAATTCTTCAAAGGGGCAATGAGACTCAGGCCCCAGAAGAAGCCAAGGTTTCCCAAATGGGATCTCCCCTTAGTTCTGGACTTTCTATCACAACGATTGTTGTCAAGGAGTTGACATTGATGACCGTGTTCCTGGTAGCCATTACATCGGCGAAGAGAGTCTCTGAAATCGGAGCTTTAGGGGTACAGGAGCCCTTTCTAACCTTCTTTCCAGACAGGGTAGTATTAATCCCTATGCTGGAGGCTAGACCAAAGGTTACTTCAGTTTTTCATGAAAACACGAAAATAGTTCTGCCTACCTTTAGGCAAGAAGAAGATTCTTCTGTCCATCCGCTGGATGTTGGAAATTGCCTCAAGCAGTATCTGGAAGCTACGGTCTCCTTTCGACAGTCAGATCATTTGTTTGTCACTTTCAGTGGAAAGAACAAGGGTCTTCGGGCTTCTTCAAGGTCCATCTCTTCTTGGATCATCCAAACTATCCAATGGGCTTATAGAGCTAAGGGCTTGACCCCTTCAGTGGCGATTACGGCTCATTCAACTCGGAGTGTCTCTACGTCCTGGGCAGTGTCCAGTCACGTCTCCCCTGAAGTGATTTGTAGAGCAGCGTCCTGGTCCTCTATAAATACTTTTTTGTCTCACTATTGTGTTGAGCCGGCGGCTCTTTCTTCTGTTAACTTTGGTTTACAAGTCCTGTCTGTTTGACAGAGTAAAATTAAACTTTTGTTCAGCACCTGCCCACCCTTTTGTGTACGGCGAGTTATTTCCCGATACGTATGCTGCCATGGAGTCTGTCAGGAAAACGGAAAATTTATATCAAATACTTACCGTAATTTTCCTTTCCTGATGGACTCCATGGCAGCAGGAGTTCCCTCCCAGATTCTGAGGAGGATAGTTACAGAACACGTGTGCTGAACAGGTGCAAAGATTTATGGGAGTGATGTCCTATGGGTAGGTTTGGAGGCGGGGCCAAACCCGATATGTATGCTGCCATGGAGTCCATCAGGAAAGGAAAATTACGGTAAGTATTTGATATAAATTTTCCGTTTTTTTACATTTTTTATTGGGTATGTTTTATCGCAAGTCTGTGCATTCTATACATAAAATAAAGAAATTTGATTTTTTTACTGGGTATGTTTTATCGCAAGTCTGTGCATTCTATACATAAAGTAAAGAAATTTTATTTTTTTACTGGGTATGTTTTATCGCAAGTCTGTGCATTCTATACATAAAATTAAGAAATTTGATTTTTTATTGGGAATGTTTTATCGCAAGTCTGTGCATTCTATACATAAAATTAAGAAATTACATTTTTTTGATTTTTTTATTGGGTATGTTTGATCGCAAGTCTGTGCATTCTATACATAAAATCATAAATAATTATTATTATTATTTTTTTTTATAAATAAAACCTGAACCCCAGACACAAAAACATTTAAAAAAATGTCTAAATGGCCACAAAAGATATCCATTAACTTTGTGCGCTGCCATCGTAAACTCCGATAATACCTTGTAAAAGTAGCAGTGATGTCATCACTGTGCTGTACATAGCCTGTGCAGAGAGCAGAGCTGTGGGAGGGGCTTGACAGACTCCATCCACTACAGAAAACTTCAGGGGGGGGGCGGAGACAAGACCAGTCACCCTGCACAAGGAGAGAGAGAGGTCAGGAAGCTCTTGCACAGAGGCAAAGTGTAGGAGTTGTTTTATGCTGCATTACTGCACAGATCTGGTACAAAAATGCTAAGATCACAAAGATAACAAAAAGAATACACAATATTTGTTTAGCTTAGAGTCCACCTATGCTTGTCCACGACTCCGGCACGAAGGGTCATCTTAGCCATTTTTGTAGTCACATAGACAAGAGTCAGAGGCCACCTTCCTGCATATTGATGGAAATTTCAATAGTTTTTTTTTTATCATTGAAGAAAAAGTTGAAGCATTTCTGACATTGGTTTTAGGTCATAGGGTCAGCTTAGATGTATAAAGCACTTAGTGAATCTGCCCTGAACACAAGAACAAGGCTTTTGTCAGGTTACCGCTCGAATGTCTTTTGCGAAGGAGGAAAATATTTTAATTACAATGTACAAATGTATTACATAAATATGCGGGAGACTGAGACAGAATGTCCTCTGGTTATGTAAGATGCTGCAGAACAGAGTGTATCAATGCTCAAGATATGTAAAATGGTAACGATGTATCCATCCCTCCAATATGTTTTGAAGTAGCAGGATCCAGAGACAAGGGGGAAATCAGGATAACGCTTTGTATAAGACAGCAGGTGCTTCGTTCTATAAATAAGAGTCAGCCCCTGGTTCACATTGATGCTACTTCGAAATTGTGCTACTTCACTTGAAATAGCACGATTCAAAGTAGCAGGTCAACGTGATTTCAGGTGCTACTTGAAAGATATCTGTGCGGCATCATGCACAGATGTCTATTGAAGTTGCACCTGAAATCCGCAATAGTAGTGCAGGAACTACTTTTGCAAATCGGCGTGGCGCCGCAAAGTCGGCATCGCGCTGATTGGAATGGTGCCATTGTCGGCAATAGGCAGCGACGTGTCATGCAATTTGACAGGGGCTCAAAGATCCGGGAAACAGATGAGTTTTAAGGGGAATCCCCCCCCCCAAAAACCATACTTGACCTTTACCTGAGCAAGCTGCCAGGCTGGTCAGGAAAGGGGAGGGGATAAGCGAGCGCCCCCCCCCCGAACCATACCAGGCCACATGCCCTCAACATGGGGGGTTTGGTGCTTTGGGGCAAGGGGGGCTCTGCATCTTGATGGGGACAAGGGCCTCTTCCTGACAACCATGAGCTGTGGTTGTGGGGGTCTTCGGGTGGGGGGCTTATCGGAATCTAGAAGCCCCCAGTAGCACTGTGTCAGAGAAATGGTCGTGGTGTGACTGGCAATTCCGCCAGTACCTGTGACGGGTGCATTAGGCCCTTTCCCGTGTGCATGTGCACTGGCAGAAGATTGGCGAATGGGCGCACGCTGGTTCACTGCGGGTTGCATGCACGAACGCGCATACGCGATGGCGCACGCATTACGCCATAGACTCACTTAATTACTGGCCTATATAAGAACATCAGCTTAGCCCATCAAATTGCTGGATTGTCTTCAACTCTCCGTGTGTCCTGAGAATTTGCTATCTTCCTTGGATTTCCAGTTTTGACCCGGCTTGTTCCTGATCTGTCTGCTCTCCTCTCCTGGCTTTGACCCTTGGCTTCGTCTGACCTTCCCTGCTCCAGTTTGGCTCTCCTGCAATTGACCCCGGCTTGGCCCTTGGACTTGCACTTGAAGTAGCGCGACTGCTCATCAATACCAGATCTTGGCTTGCCTAACGGACTTGCTTCTGCCTACTTCCTGCCTTCCTGCTATGACCTTGGCTAAGCTCCTGTTGCCGTTACCTGCCTGAACCCTTGGACTGTTCCTCTGTGTTTGACCCTCTGCCAGTCTTTACATCTGCTGCCTGGTTGCTCCAGTTATTGAGTCTTTCTGAGAACTTCCTGAGGATTCCAGTCCAGTACCCTTCTGGAGACCACTGGTCTACTCCTAGGACCCTGCTGGCACCCAGTGCTTCTGTGGGCGCTACATCTTCTATCTCAACCTCAGGGGTGTGCCGCACTCAGCCGCAAGGGGGACCCTCTCTGCATCTCGGCCTCGGATCAGGTACATGATACACTATCCCCGCAGGGTCTGCTGAATAGTGACTTGACGGGCTCCCCTTCTTACCAGCACACGGTTACCTTGAGATATAGTCCATGAATCCCTCCTTGCTCCTGATGTCTCATTACACAAATAAACAGTCTAGGGGGTGTTTTTTTTGGTGTTTATTTGTAATTGGGATAGGAGAAGGGAAAAGTGGGATACTCCAGCTGAACTATTCACATTGGTTGAGGACTTCTAACTTCTGGACTTCTATGTCAATTGGAAGCAGCTAGGCTACTTAATCCACACTGCCACAAGTGTAGAAAGGGTTAAGTATCTTGCTCTCTGATAAGAGGACTTGGTTGATACTAACTTATCTTCAGGACACTCTCACTAGCATCCCCTTTCAACTGACACCTGTCCACTGACTATCCCAGGAGCAGGGGTGGCCCCCCTCAGGTCAGGCCCCTTGACACAAGATTCCGTATTCACTGTATTCACTCTCAGTCAGCTTCTCTGGGTTCAGTTCCTCACAGCTACTCTCCAGGCCCTCAGGACATCCCCCTGAGGCCGCATGGCACCAGAAGAGAAGGCGGCCACCCCCTCCCTCCGGGACTCTGCTATCCAGATGAAAGACCTTGAGCACATATCCTCCTGGCTTTTATACAGTATCCCAACATGCACCGAGGCACTTTCCCTCTGCCAATCATCAGGACTGTATCAAAAGCCTATGCACCCATTTGTCAGGTTTCCTACTACTGTCCAACATGCCCCCCTTTTGGACCAGTGTGAAACACTCTCTAGACAGAATGAGTTGCATCCTGAGCACAATGAGCAGACCTTACTAACAGATCCTGCTCTCTGGCAGGCAGAGAACAACATAGATTTACCTGCAGCTCTTCTGGTAAGCAGACAGAGCTCAAACTATGCTTTCTCACTAGCACCTACCTAGGAGGGTGCTACACCCCTTCAACAAGGGGGCCTCCAGATCCTGCCCTCCCCCCCCTATGTGAATGGTTATCGGGTATATTGTACCTGTACCCATTTACCAAAAAAATGTACAAAAAAAAAATAAACACATAAGATAGTTTTTGAAAAGTCCTTTATTAAAAAATATATATATATATATATATATATATATAAGAAAATAGTGTCCCCCAATCCATCGTCAATCACGCCACCCGCCGACCCGGAAAAAAAAAAAAAAATGCTTCGGTAAATGCTTCCCGGTGACTGCCTATTCCTCCGCTCCGGCTGTGCAGATCCGAGCCGCGAGCGAGGAGTATGTCCCTAGCGGGGCTAGGACACCGAAGAGACACCCCACGGACATACTCCACACTCAGATCTGCACAGCTGGATCGGAGGATTTTTGTAAGGCTAAGATTCCTAGTGTCAGGTTGACACAGATACATGTGAGTTTTATTTTATCTTGTGCAATAAATGTAATTGTTACAGAATTACACTATTTGGGCATTCTTTCTACTCTCATCCATTACCCCCATCCTGTATATCTGGAGCTTATGAAGGACTGGAAGATTTGACCACCATGCTGGGCAATGTTTGATTAGCGTGTTTGCTTGTCTAGATTTAGTGGAAACGGTGGAGCGCACAGATGGTGTGATTTTCTCACGTGTGGACACTTAGAATATATAATTATTGGATCCAAGCACTGTTTGCACTCTTTGCACTTGGGACTTTTTATATGGACTATTTATGGATTACGTTTTGAGCATTGATTTATTTATTTCATGCAACTTGATTTGAGTGATTGTTTTTTTAGCTATTGAATTACTGTATTCACTGCACTTGCACTTTTTGCCGGATCTTTTTGTTTATCATTCCTTCGGACACAGCCCAGTGAGTGGAACAATACTTCTCCGGACTCGATCCCTTTTAGGTCCAGCAGTCAGTTCAAGATCAGTTCCAGGTCCCCAGCCATGCCACCAGGGCCGGCGCTCCCACTAGGCGAACTAGGCAGTCGCCTAGGGCGCACTGCCGCCTAGGGCCCAGCCAAGACTCTTCAGCTTTGATCATTAACTGAGGAGGAGGGGGGAGATTAACAGTCACTCAATCGGCCTCCTCTCCTCCTCCATCCCCGGGATCTGAGCGTTGGGTCGATGTCCAGCAGCACTGTCAGCTCTCTGCCTGCCTCCCTGGGCAATTTGCAGCCATTGGAGGAGCAGGGCGGGCGGCATTGTGGGCGGGGACAGCCGGGGTGGATCCACCCAGGGTACATGCCGGGCCACTTGTCCTGATGGAGCCCAAAGCTAAGCTGCTCCTGCAGCCCTCCCTGCTCACACAGCTTCTCTGCGGCCGGCCGCCTATTTAGTTCATGGCCGGCAGGGCGGACACCACTGAGACCTCACAGAACAGCAACACAGTCCACAGGCTACCTTAGTGGCAATGGCCCCCTGAGGCTTGGAACTCTCCTTACTGGAGAAAGACCCTCTCTCTATGGCTAGTTACCTCCCCTGAACCTCCCCTCCACAAGTTCTAAAAACTTCATCCAGAGGCCGGAGGAAGCAATCAACCTTTCAACCCATGAAATCCTGAAGATCCTGACCAAACAATCGCTGCTCCACTGATTGCAGAAGGAGCAAAAAATACATATACATAGAATCCTGCGCTACATATGTATGTATCTATCTTATTCTATCTGTAATAGATAATTTCTGTAGTCATTTTTGTATCTATCTTTTATTTATTTATTCTATATGATCTACAGTATATCTTATATCATTCTATATCTAATCTATCTAATCAAATCTATCTATCTATCTATCTATCTATCTATCTATCTATCTATCTATCTATCTATCTATCTATCTATCTATCTATCTATCTATCTATCTATCTATCTATCATTTATTGTATATCTAATCAATCTATCTAGCTATCTATGTATTCTGTATCTAATCTATGTATGTATGTATGTATGTATGTATCTTTTGTTTATTGTATATCTAATAAATTGATCTATCTATCTATTATGCATTCTGTATCCTATCTATCTATCTATCTATCTATCTATCTATCTATCTATCTATCTATCTATCTATCTATCTATCTATCTATCTATCTATCTATCTATCTATCTATCTATCTATCTATCTATCTATCTATCTATCTATCTATCTATCTATCTATCTATCTATCTATCTATCTATCTATCTATCTATCTATCTTGTATTCTGTATCTAATCTATGTATCTATCTATATTTTTTTGCATTGCTAATCTATCTATCTATATTAGTGCAGCCTTCTGAATATACTGTATATGCACATCTCTATTTGATGTAGTCGGTATGACATATATTTGGTATGTTGTATCTATACGCAGATTATCCTCGGTGTCATTCCTATGTTCAGCCATCTGTCTTCTCTCTCTTGTTTCTTCTCCCCTCACTCACTATACATGTGAACAATCATTAAAGCACAAAAGTATCTAATTCTAGGAGTTCTTTATCCTCTCACCTGTCTCCCTACTATAAGGATCACACATTGCGGTCCCCCTTGGTCAGTACATGAAAGGTGATACAGTCAGGTCCCTTCTTTCATCGCACATTGAGCATTATTTTTTTTATTTTAATTTTACACTTTTTAATACTTTCATGTTTAATTGATTTGGATCTGTCGTTGCCAAAGATTCCACCATATGTTGAGCCAACAGTCAGAATAAGCCCAGTGTACAAGTCTCGTTCTTGGATGTGAACGGAGTTGTGACAGAAGGTACAACGCATATCCTGAGATCCACTGCCAACCAACAGACAACAATTCTGTAACACACACCATCCAGATAATTTAATTAGAGCTTGTGCTTGTTTTCCGAGGGCATTTAGGGTTTTGGAGGAAGCAGACGTCCACAGAGATACAAAGCCAGGTGAATCCCCACCACGCCCCGTGCCCAATGCAGGTGGAGGGGGGAGCTTGCTGGAATTACCGAGAAGGCTTGGGTGGCATATAGGGTGTCAGGGATACGAATCGGCATGGATCTGTCCTACTAGAACAGACACATGCCAATTCTGCCATGTTTAGCAGATGCTCATTTGTCTCACTCGTCTTCTATAGATTTTCGTGGGCAGAGCTAGTAATGAACAGAAGATGCCAAGACAAAGCAGAAATTAAATGTTATCTTCAATGTCTGCCAGTTAAGGCAGATGACCCAACAGGCAAGACTTCCAGAGCGGCAGAACGGCATTTTGTTGAAGAAAGTTTTGTTCAGGACTCTACAAACTTTTCCCTTAAAGTGAACCTCTCAGGAACTTTACAAACCAACCCCCACATGTCATGATATATGTATATAACCCCCATTTTTATTTATGGATTGTCTTCAGATTTGGTAGTTATTTCTTTTGCATTTGCGCGCTATTCTTTTTTAATATACATGTCTTTTGGTTCATAGCTGCAGCAGCTTTAGAAATACGTGGGTATGCTCCCCCAAATTTTTTGCCTGTTTATCATGTATTCGGTCTGACCAGACTATCGAGGTTGAGCAACCCTCCCCACCGCCCCACACACACCTGTACTCAATCAGTGTCCACCATCAAGTGGATATAGGAGGAGTCCCCTGTAGTGCATTTGCACATCCTTCCCAGCAAGGAGTATTATCTCCAAGGGTTAGAAAGGCTGGATTCATCTCTTTTTCATGGATAGTGTAGGACCCACTGATAATGGGGTACTTTGACGCAGTAGTGGGCTTGAGCACGATATGGCCATATGGTGGGACCAAACCCCCATTTTTATTTATGGATTGTCTTCAGATTTGGTAGTTATTTCTTTTGCATTTGCGCGCTATTCTTTTTTAATATACATGTCATGATATATACAGATGTGATATATACAGATGCAGTATAATTTATACTGTAAATTAAAAAAAGCTCCAGCTTTTATCATTAAAGCGGAACTAAACATTCCCAAGCTTTACAGCCAAGGAAGCTGCCATCTTAGCCCTGTTTGATCTGCAGGAATGAGCGACCATTTCGGTCTGAACCGAGGCTCAGATCGAACTTTGGTTGTTCAAGCATTCGGATGAACGTCCAAACTTTTGCAAATTTGTCCCCCTGTGCAATGGGAGCTGAAAATCATATAAAGAAGAGGAATTGTTACCACTTCTGTATATTACAGCATTACGCAGTCATTGGTTGCTAAGGAAGCAGTGGATGCCGGCTCCTGCTGCTTTCCTAGGAATCACTGACTTTACCGGGAACCCAAAGGGACGGGACGGCGGTGATATCACTGCCCAAGTATCAGGTTTCTATGGTAGTGAGCCCTTGTAGAAATCCAACTCGGGGTTCCCCAGGGTGTGGAGTCTAAGCCCAAGCCTACTTCTTCATCAGAGTCCCTGATGGTGCGAAAGGACTGGAACCAGGTTGAGGCCCCTAGGAACGCCTGGCTGACAATGCAGGGACCACTTGAGTGTGCAGAGTACAGATGACATAAAACAGAAGATAATCTGGTAAACGAGCTGAAGTCAAGGTAGGCGGCAGACAAGCAAAATCAGTAGACAAGGCGGGGGGTCAGTACATGGGTGGTCAGGCATAGAATACAAGTACAGTAAAACCTTGGTTTGAGAGTAACTTGGTTTAAGAGCGCTTTGCAAGACAAGCAAAATTTTCAAATAAATTTTGACTTGGTTTACAAGCGATGTCTTGATATACAAGTAGCCTCAAGTCACAGCTGAGTAGAAAAGAGAAGAGAGGTGCCTCTAAGTGTAGCAATATGGTTAAATTTAATGAAGGTACAAACTTTAGCAACTCAGATGGTTGATGATTGGAACAGGCACATCTAAGGATGCAGGCATCCAGGCTAAAGCTGTCCACATAGACCATCCTCCGCACCGCCATCTACGTCATCCCTTCCATGCTGCCCCTCGCTATCAGATCGCTTTACTGCAGGGTGGTCTTCCCGGTAAGGATTACAGACTGGCAGCCGGCGGTGCAGAAGATAGTCTATGTGGTCAGCTTTACCCCGAATGCCTGCATACTTAGATGTGCCTGTTTTATTCATCAACCATGTGAGTTGCTAAATGTTGTACCTTCATTAAATGGAACCATATTGCTACACTCAGAGGCGCCTCTCTTCTCTTTCATACTCTGTAGCTCCTGCTGGATTTTGCTTCTAAATAAAATGTGGAAGCGGCTATTTGTGGATGGACATTTTATGGTTATATAACCTATCGCAATGCTATAATCTTTTTATATGGACTATAAACTGAAGGACTTATGAATAAATGGTTGTGGAACGAATCATCTGAGTTTCCATGATTTCTTATGGGGAAATTTGCTTTGATATAAGAGTGCTTTGGATTACAAGCATGCTTCCGGAACGAATTATGCTCGCAATCCAAGGTTTTACTGTAATATAAGGCAAACCAGGAGCATAGAGAAACTAGCAGGTTGTTCAGGCAACTTGAGCTGCACTTACAGTGAGGGAAAAAGTATTTGATCCCCTGCTGATTTTGTACATTTGCCCATTAACAAAAAAAATATCAGTCTATAATTTTAATGGTAGGTTTATTTTTACAGTGAGAGACATAAGAACAACAAAAATATCCAGAACATTTTAAAAATGTCAAAAAATTAAAAAAAATTTATTTTTTTATCGGTTTTTTATCGGTTTAGGCCAATTTGTATTCTGCTACATATTTTTGGCAAAAAAAAAAATCCAAAAAGCATATTTTAATTGGCTTCCGCAAAAGTTATAGCATTTACAAACTATGGGATATATTTTTGGACTTTTTATTTATTTTTTTTATTTTTATTAGTAATGGCGGCGATTAGTGATTTTTAGTGAGACTGCGGCATTGCGGCGGAGAGATCGGACCCCTAGCTGACATTTTTGACACTTTTTGGGGACCAGTGACACTAATACAGTAATCAGTGCTAAATAATATGCACTGTTACTGTATAAATGACACTGGCAGGGAAGGGGTTAATACTGGGGGTGATCAAAGGCTTTAAATGTATGCCTAAAGTGCTTACTCACTGTGTGTGTGTGTGTGTGGGGGGGGGGGGGGCGGGGATGGTTCCGTGATAGGCACAGAGAGATCGCAATTTCAGCTTAGCTGAAACGGCTGATCTCTCCCTGCCTGTCTGACAGAAGATCCGCCTGCTTTGTTTACATAAGCAGGCCGGTCTTCTCTCGCGGCAATGCTGCTCCTCCCCGGCCCGTCTCCTGCTGTGTCTAAACACATTGGAGACGCAGCTCCGGCGGTGAAATGCGTCGCCGAAATCACGTGCACTCAGTCACGTACTACTATGTGACTGGGCGCAGCCGATCCGCCCTGCCGCAAATGGCCATACTTGGGCAATGATGTCACCGCTGTCCACGTCCCATTGGATTAACCATTTGGGGGGGGGTTAATTAACCAAAAATGAAATTGTTTTGTTGCAGAAGATGCCTAAAATCTGACTTGTATCTTAGTGCAGACTTCTGGGAAAATCAGTTAGCCAATCACACAAGCAGGAGATGATATTTCTGGGGGCGTTCTGCACGCCAACTGTGTACAGAAGGCCTCCAGGTTGCCCAATTCATTTCATTTTTTTTTTTTACAGAAAATATAATCTTTAATATCATTAAATTACAATTGTGTAGCAATTGTATACGCTATGTTTTTTGTTTTTTTTTTATTTAATTTATTTATTTATTTATTTTTTCCAGTAACGTGGTGTTTCGCTTTATGTCTGTTATCTGCCAGCTCAGCCTGATCCTTATTCGCATAGACTTACCCAGTTATACCCTCTGTAGAATGTATAATGCATGTGCATTTTGTTCAATCATTTTTATTGAAGTTTTGGCACGGGCTAAAAAGAAACCAACAATTATTTATCTTACCCCACAAAAAGTATCCCCCCCCCCCTCCCACCAAAGAATTATGAAAGATCTTATTTTTAATACATAGATTTCTTTAATGTCTTGTATCTTAGTGCAGACTTCTGGAAAAATCAGTGAGCCAATCACACAAGCAGGAGATGACATTTCTGATGGTGTACAGGAGGCCTCCATGTTAACATTTTGCATTTAATTTTACTTTTTTGCAAAAAATTACAAAGCTGTAGTTTGAAAAGAAAATTACATTTTTAATAACAAATTACAATATGGCTTGTGCTGCAGTTGTATACACTATATTATTTATTTTTTAAGTATTTATTTATTTTTTTAATTTCAGTCCATTTTTTTATTTATTGAAGTTTTGGCATGGGTTTAAAAAGAAACCAACAATATTTCTTCTTACCCCAAAAAAGTATCCCCCTCCCTCTCCCACCCAACAATTAGGAAATATCTTATTTTTAATGCATAGATTTCTTTAATGCCTTGTATCTTAGTGCAGGCTTCTGGGAAAACCAGTGAGCCAATCACACAAGCAGGAAATTACATTTCTGACGGTGTACAGGAGGCCTCCATGTTAACATTTTGCATTTAATTTAATTTTATTTTTTTGCAAAAAATTACAATGGCTGCTGTTTGAAAAGAAAATTATGTTTTTAATAACAAATTATAATATGGCTCGTGTTGCAGTTATATTACAATATAATATAAGACTATATTATTTATTATATTACAATATAATATAACACTATATTATTTATTTTTCATGTATTTATTTTTTTCATTTCAGTCTATTTTTTTTTTTTTTTTTTTAATTAAAGTTTTGGCATGGATTTTAAAAGAAAACTACAATTTTTACTCTTACCCCAAAACAGTATTCTTCCCCCACCCAACAATTGGGAAATATCTTATTTTTAATGCAAAGGTTTCTTTTTCCTCTTTGCATTTTAATTTTGGTAACCGGCCTCCCTACAGTGTCACACGTTATTTTCGTACCCTGCACGGGACTTGTGTGTCTTGCTAATACAATTTGCTATGCAAATGCAGCACTTGGATCTAAAAGTCCCATTGACAGGCCAATGCATGGCGGATAGTGTGTCTGGCTGCAGTGCATGATTAAATGGCCTGTGAGAAACACCTGCCTTTATTAAAGGGCCTTAATTAAATGTATAGTCTCTCGCTTGCCAAGTCCTTTTTTAATAAGCTCTCCTTCTTCCACTTTCGCTCTCTATCCATTATTTTACATAAATGCATAACTATAGTAGGCCCGAGGCACCATTGTCCTACATGAGAGAGAGAGCTGTGAATTTGGAAGGGTTAATTATTCTAAGGACTTGCTGAGCTTAAATAAAGTGAACAATCTTAGCTCTGAGGGTCTGTCCGCCATCCTTCAGATTCAGATTCACATTGATTTTTTTTTTCTTTGCAATACTCCCACCATAACTGTGCCTTCTTCCATCTAAAATGTAAAAAAGGCGGGGGGGGGGGGGGATACAACCACTGTGGTCTGGTATGGTTCAGGAGCAAGGGATGTGCATACTCGTGCCCCCCCCCCTCCTCTGCTGGCCAGCCAGGCTTCATGCTCAGATTAAGGGTCTGGTATGGATTTTTAGGAGGACCTCACACATATTTATTTATTTATTTTTTATGAGGTCCCCATTAAAATCTGTACCACACCTAAGGGACTGGTATGGATGTCCTAAGGGACATCCATATTTTTTTTCAGTGGGGTACCCCCCCCTAAAATCCAAACTCAAAGGGTATGGTATGTATTTTGGGGGGGGGGGGGGGACGCTAGGCAATTTTTTTTTTTCATTCTTGCTGTGGGATGTACTACAAGAAAAATTACATTTACAAAAAAAATTACACAGTTTAACCGATTGCCAACCGTATAGTGTACATGTAGCACCCTCCTAGGTAGGTGCTAGAGATAGAGTGTAGTTTTGGCTCTGTCTGCCTATCAGAGGAGCAGCAGGGAAATCTATATTGCTTTCTGCTTACCAGAGAGAAGGATCTGTGAGTTAGGTCTGCTCATGGTGCTCAGTGTGTGATTCATCTGGTCTAGGGAATGATTCACACTGGTCCAATAGGGAGGCATATTGGACAGTGGAGGGAATCTGACCAATGGGTACACAGGCTTTGATACAGCCCCAGTGATGGGCACAGACTGATTGTCTTGGTGCATTGTGGGGTGTGGTATAAAAGCCAGGAGCACATGTGCTGCGGGGTCTTTGGCTGGTGAGCAGAGTCCCGGAGGGAGGGTGGCGGCTGTCTCCTCCTCTGTAGCAGTGGCACGTGGTCATAGGCAGTCGGCCTGGAGACCAGAAGGAAGGAGCTATACCCAGAGGTCCATGAGAGCTGACTGGAGGGGTAGAGACACTGGAGACCCTAGAAAAACACATCTGGAAGGTGGAGTATTGGACCCAGAAATATCATCTTCACCTTCTCGCCTCCTTTCTGTGTTCCTCCATGTTGGCGCTTCCTCTCATTCAGTTTCAGCATATGTGGATTCCGGAGCCGCTGGCAATTTTATGGACTGGGGAACTGCATCTTCCACAAAGCTTTCCCTTTCGCTCCTCAGCACTCCGCTGGTGGTCTCGGTGATTGATGGCACTGTTCTTCCTTGGGGCCCTATCCGCTTCCAGACCCTCCCTGTTAAGATGTCAATAGGGGTACTCCACCAGGAGTGGATATACTTTTTTATCCTACCTAAGGCCTCAACCCTTATCATATTGGGCCTTCCTTGGTTACAGCTCCATTCTCCACGCATTGACTGGACTTCTGGGCAGATCCATGCTTGGAGTCCCTCTTGTTTCTCATCCTGCCTACTCAAGGTTACCCCTAAGGAGAAACTTCCTGTTGCCACCCCATCAGTGTCTTCTGCTTTTCCCGCAGCATATAGCGATTTCCAGGATGTGTTCTGCAAAAAATCAGCCGAGGTGCTTCCTCCTCACAGGTCCCTTGACTGTGCTAATGACCTTGTTCCCGGAGCAACTCTGCCCAGGGATCGTACCTACCCCCTCTCTATACCACAGACCCAGGCCATGTCGGAGTATGTTGCTGTGAATCTATAAAAAGGATTCATCCGGAATCCCTCTTCGCCTGCAGGAGCAGGGTTCATTTTTGTTGCCAAGAAAGATGGTACTTTAAGATGGTCATTGACTATCGAGGCTTGAACGCGGTGACAATCAAAAATCGATACCCCTTACTCTTATTATCTGAACTGTTCGACAGATTGAAAGGTGCCTTCATTTTTACTAAGTTGGATCTTAGGGGTGCATAAAATCTGATCCGGATATGGGAAGGCGATGAATGGAAAACGACATTTAACACGAGAGATGGACATTACGAATACTTGGTTATGCCCTATGATCTGTGTAATGTCCCAGCTGTGTTCCAAAACTTTGTCAACAAAATCTTAAGGTATCTGATATATCAATTTGTTGTCATATATCTGGATGACATTCTCATCTTTTCTGAAAACCTGGTTGTTCACAGAAACCATGTTCGGACTGTACTCCTGCGCATTAGAGAGAATAATCTGTATGCCAAGTTGGAAAAGTTTTCTTTTGAATGTTCTGTGGTCCTGGTTTTAGGCTGCTTTGTCTCTAGTTTGGGTCTTCGTATGGACCCTGGAAAGGTCTCGGCCATTACTAACTGGCTTCTCCCTGCCAGCCTCAAGACGACAGCGCTTTCTTGGGTTCACAAATTATTACAGGCAGTTTAGTTGGAATTACTCTTCCATTGCTGCGACGATTATCGCCTTGACCAAGAAGGGTGCGAATGCCAAGGAGTAGCTGTCTCTGCATTCCATGAGTTAAAACAGGCCTTTGTTTCTGGATCTCTCTTGAGTAGACCTACTCCTGGGGAGCCATTCTTTATTGAAGTGGATGCTTCTTTGACTGGGGAGGGAACTGTGCTTCTTCAGTCCTTTGAGGAAAAACGTCAACCATGTGTGTTTTTCTCCCAAAAAATTTTTCAGGCAGAGAAAAATTACACTATTGGCGATCCGTAACTTCTTGCCATTAAATTGGCGTTAGAGGAGTGGCGTCATCTTTTGGAGGGTTCCTCTCACTCCATAACAATTTTCACTGATCATAAAAATCTGCAGTACTTACAGAATGCCAAACGTCTGAATCCCAGACAGGCCAGGTGGAGTCTTTTCTTTTCCCGGTTTAATTTCACTATTATGTACAAACCTGGTTCCTGCAACAGTCGGGCTGATGCACTCTCTAGGTCATTTGACACTCTGGATGAGGAGCCCACCTCTGAACCTGAGCCAATCATACCTACCTCATGCATTCTTGCTCATTCTACCATTCTGGAGTCAAAAGTTCCTCCTGGCAAGACCTTCTTCCCTACTGAGCGAAGAGCTAAGATCCTTCGTTGGGGACATGATTCCAAAGTGGCAGGTCATGCTGGAATCCTCCGATCCTTTCTTCTCATCAGTCATCACTACTGGTGGCCTTCTCTCCGTTCGGATGTCAAAGACTACATTAAGGCTTGTCATGTCTTTTCAGTCTAAATCCTCCATGCAAGATCCTGATGGTCTTCTCATGCCCTTGCCCATTTCTAAGGAACCCTGGTCTCACATTGCCATGGATTTTATCATCGATCTTCCACCGTCTGAGAATAATACGGCATTTTTAGGTGGTAATCGATCGGTTCTCCAAGATGGCTCATTTTGTTTCTCTTCCTGGTCTCCCTTCTGCTGCTGCTCTGGCTCCCATTTTTGTTTGAGAAATCTTCCCCCTCCACGTGGTTCCTTCCCATATTGTTTCTGACAGGTGTGTTCAATTTACATCTTGCTTTTGGAGAGCCTTTTGCAAATCAATCAATATTATCTTGGATTTTTCCTGTTCTTACCACCCTCAATCCAATGGACAGACTGAGAGGGTTACTCAAGAGTTAGAGGTCTTTCTCCGCAGTTTAGTCTCTGCTCATGATGATTGGTCCTCTCACTCCCATGGGAAGAATTCTGTCAAAATAATCATGTTAACATCAGTTCTCAGAAGACACCCTCAGCTCCCTCTTCCTATAAGATGTTCCGCAGACATTCCAGCATTGGCTACGGTGCAAGAAGAATCATTCAATTCTATTTGGGTGGCGTTCATGATTCCCTCGGGCAGCTGTTGACAAATTCAAAGGTTTTGCAGCCTGTCGCAGGTGTAAGCCGCCTTCTCTACAGCCAGGAGACAAAGTCTGGCTTTCCACCAGAAACATCAAGCTCCGGGTTCCTTCTCTGAAATTTGCCCCAAGATCTATTGGCCCGTACACTATAATTTCCAAGATAAATCTGGTTTGTTTTAAACTTCAGATCCCTAAAAGCCTCAAGATATCAAACTCCTTTCATGTTTCCCTTCTGAAGCCATTAGTCCTCAATAAGTTCTCTTGTCCTCTCCCTACCTCGGTTCTGGGCTCTGAGGATAATCAGGAGTATGAGGTTAGTCAAATTCTGGATTCCCGGCTCTGTAAAGGCATACTTTAGTACCTCCTGCATTGGAAAGGTTTTGGTCCTGAGGAGAGGTCTTGGATCCCTGCATCATGATGTCTTTGCACCTCGTCTTTTGAGGAGGTTTCATTTGAGATTCACCTCAAATCTGGGCCCAAGCGGGAGGCCTCGTAAGAGGAGGGTACTGTCATGAATCTGCAGTAATATTTATTGGCCTGACTGTCTGATTCTCTCTCTTGTCTGTGTATCAGCTTTAGGGACCATGCTCTCACACCAGTGTGTTTAAGTAATATTCTTCACCCCAGCCTCTAACAGGAAACTAGAATTACCCGCGCACTGCTAGCCAGCTTTGGCCAAGCAACAATTGTGTGAAGGCTTCCCTGAGTGTCTCCTGCCGTGTACTCTACATCTGATCTCCGTGTACCGACTTTGGCTTGTTAACCTGACCATCCCTGTCTCCTTGTTGCCTCGACCTTCAGCTCATCCTTCTGATCATCCCTGTCTGTTTGTTGTCCTGACCTTTGGCTTGTTCTCCCGACTATCCCTTGTTGCCCTGGACTGCTGCTTCCTCTCCATCCAGCAGAGTCAGTCCTGAGCGTGAGCTGGGAGACCCTGGGGGCTGCTACCTGTAGTCAGCTGCAGCCAAGTCCATCCTCACCATCAGAGGCTCTGGTGAAACCTTGCTGGTTCTTAGACTCCGCGCCTTGGGGAATCTTATGTTCTAGCTCCCTGTCCAGGACTATGGCTGTGACCCTGTTTAGCAGCTTCTCTGAGCTATCGACCCTCAGCAATCAGCTGTTGGGTTCAGAACCTCCACAGTGCGCTCCCCATCACTTGGTCCCGCAGATGACGCTGACGGAGGGTAGTCACTTCACTCTGTATATGTCAGGGTTTCCAACCACTTTAAATTACCGGCAAATTACATCTATTGCCAGCTTCTTTTATTTTTTCTTAAAAACAGCACATAGACCTCCCCAAAGGTTCCCCAAAATGCATAGAATACCCTTGGGGGGGGGGTTCCTTGTTTTTTTTATTTTTTTTTAACACTTTTTTCCTCTAATGCTCCAGCACTTTCTGGAGATCACACCGATATGCCCCTTCACAGGCAGGATTAGGGTACCCCCAGGCTTGTTATTAAACTGCTCCTGACCTGGCTTATCGTCAAATGACGGCCGGGCAGGAGCTCTCCCATCCTGAGTCCTATGATGTCCTCCCAAGACCGAGCCTCACGCGCCCCCTAAGGTCCACACTGCAGTGCGATCTGTCACCCGCTGTGTCCACCGGACACAGTGGATTACAAATAATTGAATCGATCCGCGGCCGATACCATTCGATCGCTGTGACCAATCACAGCAGACCACATGACAGTTATACACATTTCATTTATAGCTATTCATTGTGTATTATTGTGTTAATCTCTAATTGATCACAGTGATCACATGGCACAGAGAGGGCCAACCACAGTGCATCTATACCATGTGATCGCTGTGGCTAATGATAGCTTCACCAATAATACATACTGGATGAATGGATGTCATTCATAAAAATGATTGCTTATAACATTGTTAAAAAAAAAAAATCCTGATCATTTCTCCGGAGTAGTACAATGTCACTATGGTAACAGTGCACTGCTCTGGCCACACAGTATGTGAAAAAAGCATTGTAAAAAATGAAAAAGAAAATGTTTGAAAATTATTAATTTTTTATTTATTTTTTATAGGCACTGCCACCAATCAGTGTCCCTGATTATCACCACAACCTCATATGGTGATTCTGTACTGCACTGGTGACAGTATGTAACAAAAGAAATTGGAAAGAAAACAAATTTTATTTAATTTCTTCCTTCTCCAAAAAGTTGTGACAAAAAATTACAACTTCCAAAAATGCACCATGCCTCTTACATAATGCCTTGTACGGTCTACTTTCCAAAAAGGGGTCATTTGGGGGGTATTTGTACTGTCCTGGTATTTTAGGGCCTCAAGAAATTAGAAGTCTGTGCAGTACATCAGGATTGATCATTTTTCAAATATACTGTATATCCCATAGTTTGTGGACTCTATAACTTTCCTACAGACTAAATAATATACACGTTTTTTGGGTTATTCTTTTTTTTTTTTTTTTTACCAAAGAAGTCCAAAAGTATTGCACAACAATGATATAATCTCAAATTAACATCATTATTGCATTTTGGACTATATCATTTTTGTGCAATAATTTTGGACTTGGCAAATTAATGAGTTTTTGCATGACAGCACTAATTTATAGAATCTGTTTATAGATATTTTGGATTTATGATTGAATATATGTAAATATATATATTTTTTTAATGAATTTCCCCACTTGCTTGTGTACATTAGTATACGAAAATACATTTTGAGCACATATATGCACTTTTATTTTGGTTATTGATGTTATGACAGCATTGAAACGTATTTAATTTATTTAAATTTTAAGCACTTTATTGACAGCTCAAAATGTATTTTCATATACTAATGTACACAGGCAAGTGGGGAAAGGGGGGGGGGGGGTGGGAGGTCATGTAGGAAATTACAAGGTGACAGAAAAACCCAGTAAGAAGCAATTTCATGAAAAATAGATTCCAAGGTTAGTAAGTAGTGGATGTGTATGGATAAAAAATAAATAAATATAATATGTGTGTGTAATATTCTATCTATCTATCTATCTATCTATCTATCTATCTATCTATCTATCTATCTATCTATCTATCTATCTATCTATCTATCTATCTATATATATATATATATATATATACAGATATATATATATATATATATACAGATATATCTATTATATATATATATCATTTAGTGTCAATTGAAATATGCCCAGTTGCCATGCTGTGCTGTGTTCCTCAACTCTGGGGTGGTGAGAATTGGGCAGGGTCCCGTTTTCTTGCTTAGACTGCCATCATGTGGTCATTTTGAAAATGACATTCTTAGAATTTATTAGCTTAGAAATATTGCAGTATAATGCAGGGCAGATTGCTATCGCACCTGATATACAATACACATTATACTTGGTCGTCTTTTATTATATTTTTAGAAGGCAGAAGGAGTGAATTTTGGGTGCCTGGTCCATTAATTTATACAGCCACAGTCATGACTTGGCATGTACATTTAAATTTTACAATAGTATACAGTATAATGTCATATCAGAAGATATTACTGCAACACAAGGCAGAAATAAAAGTAATAATAAAAAATATCCTTACTCTGGCCAAACACATATAGATTTTTAGACGAGAATATTCGTACAAAAAATTATTTGTACATTTGAAAGGGTGAATGAGAATTTTACTTGCTTTTTAACATTTGATTTTAAAATCAATGCAATTTGTGAATGAAGGCCACGCGCACTATCTGAAAATTCATTCGACTGAGAAAAGCTTTCTGTTCTGCTCCTTTGATTTTTCCCATCACTGTGGTCGAAATCCACTGTCAATATGACCACCCTAAAGATTACAAATTAGAACAAACCTTCTTACAATGAAAATTTGTTGAACAAAAATCTATACGTGTATGGCTGGCCAGCATTACTCTCAAAAAATAATCCATACACATCCACTACTTGAAAGGGTTGTAAACCTGCGATGTTCAAAAAAAAAAAAAAAAAAACTGCAAGGCAATGGCAAAATGTGTAATGGCAGAAATGAGCTAGCATGCATCGTGGATGTCTGTAGATGCAGGGTTTTAGTGTTAGGGTGGACTTCTACTTCAAGTGGTTCTTGTACATGCCGACAGCATCTTTCCCAGAGGGTGGAATGCGCCCTGGACAACCTGTACCTAAGCGGGAGGGTTTCAAAAAGGAAGGCATTCCCCTAGCCTGTCCCTCCTCGTCTAGAACCTCTTACTACTGCTAGCTGATTCCCTGGCAGAACCTGTTCACTCGCAAAAAATGCATGCCAAACCTAGAAGCCAGGGCCTTAACCACTTGCCTACTGGGCATTTTTAACCAATTCCTGATCAGGCCAATTTTCAGCTTTCGCTGCTGTCGCACTTTTAAAACTTTTTTTTACAAAAATAGACCTTTCTTTTGGTGGTATTTATTTACCACTGGGTTTTTTTATGTTTTGGTAAATAAACTTATAAATACCGAAAATTTAGAAAGAAAAAAAAAAAAAAAAAACTTTCATAGTTTGTTATAACATTTTAAAAATAGATAATTTTTCTCTTTCACCGATGTGTGCTAATGAGGCTGCACTGATGTGTGCTAATGAGGCTGCACTGATATGTGCTGATGAGGCTGCACGGATGGGAACTGATTTGGCGGCACTGATGGGCATTGATAGCCTGCACTGATCGGCACTGGCAAGGTGCCACTGGTGGGCACTGATGAGGTTCCACTAATTGGTGGCACTGATGGGTGGCACTGATGAGGCACTGATGAGGAGCCACTGGTAGTCTGCACAGATGGGCACTGATGAGGAGGTACTGGTGGGCACTAATGGGGCTGTACTAATAGGTGGCACTAATGGGTATTGATAGGCGGCACTGATGGGCACTAATTGGCATCACTGGTGGGCACTAATTGGCAGCACTGGTGGGCACTAATTGGCAGCACTGGTGGGCACAGATTAGCAGCGCTGGTGGGCACAGATTGGCAGCGCTTGAGGGCACAGATTGGCAGCACTGGTGGGACTGCACTGATTATCAGGACACTGATGACCAGTGCTCTCATTATTAGTGTAGATGTCCCTTCCAGAGAAGCCGTTTATTGGCTCTCTTCTCCTCTCCTCAGCTGTCAGCATGAGGAAAGGAGTGCCTTTAACCGGCTTCTGTTTACATCAGTGATCAGCTCTGATTGGACACAGTTGATTACATGGTAAAGAGCCTCTGATTGGCTCTTTACCCCAGTCTGTGATCAGCAGTGTCCTCCGGGCACACGGCGGGCGCGATCACGGGATGGCGCCATATGACGGTGTCTCAGAACTAGCGGGCCGTGCTCTAACCGCCATTCAGCTATAGCGCGCTCGGCAAGAGGTTAAGGAAAATCTCCAGCTGAAGAAGCTCATTAAGTGAGCATAATGCGTATGGGTGGAAGGTGCCGTTGACTTTGATGCCAATTTTAACCTAATTTGTATCAGTGTGGTGAGTTGATGACTTACGCATTTTACTTGTACCTTTGTGAGTGTTTTTATCCCTAGTTCTTACCAATAAATACATTTGTAGCAGAGAGCACTATGGTATCTCTATCTCTATTTTTGTTTTCCTGGTATATCCAATAAATATCGTGAGTAAGAGGCTGAGGATTAATGACTCAGGACTCGGAGCGCTACCAGAGGGAATGTTCCAGTATTATCTAGTACCATCTTAAGTGGAGGACACTAAAGCTGATTTTACCTTGTAGTGGGGTCAGATATTGAAGGTGAGCAGGAATTTTGCCTGAAGGTGGATACAAGCATTTTATGTCACTATATCTGCACTATGGTGGAATTCAACGAATGGGACTTTGATACATAAATGTTTTTTTTTTGTTATCACATATATGATTTAGCTCTTGTCAGATTGTGTTATTTATATGTTTTGCCAATAACTGGCAAGGAGGATTAGAGAGGAAAGGGGAAAGGTGGAGGGGAGGAGGAGGAGAAGAGTGGGGGTGGGAATGGGGGTGGGGGGGGGGGTGATGCAGAAAGTGACCAGCCTACTGGGGGGCAACTTATGCGGCTGTCAGGCTCGCCAAGGAATAACGCAATCCTTTCAAGGCAAAAGTCAATAATCCACAAGAGGCAACATAAATCCCTTACAGTCAATGATTGGCTGTAATCCATAAAGGCTATAAATCCATCTCTGGATCTTAAAAGTCCATGAGGATCTTCAGGTTCAAGACCACACTGAGAACCCCAACTGGGGTGCCATCATCCTCCCCAGGGTGTGAACCACTCCAGCAGATTAACGGCTACATTTTACCAGTATTTCCCCAGGAACAGACCTTTAGAGCATTGGGTAAGCCCTTTTTATATGGTATGACCTGCAGGGAGTGGTAACTGCAAATATTTGGGGAAAAACGTTAACCCGTCCAGCTCAGTTAGCCCAGGTCAACCTAAGGACACAGTGCAACATTAAGACATTGTAACATTTTACACCTGCATGGCCCAGATAACTTGGTGACATGAACACAGACAGGAAAAAAATATACTTAACTCTTCAGAACCTTCTTGTAGGCACCTGCCTACAGTGGCGACTCTAGGAACAATATATAGGGAGGAATATAAGATACCACAGTCAAAACTCATAATTTTCGCCACTAAATCATACCACTGAAAAAAACAAAATAAGTGTATATAAATAAGGTTACAAAATATGAGAGTTATGCAGTATGCAATGATACCTTTTTATTGTACTAACCTAACACTTAAAATACAAGCTTTCAGACCAGAGAAAGGGGAAAACTCTTAAAAACCTTTCTTTATACTTAAAAGCAATTTCAGCAAACAGTTTACACAGTAATAACTCCTAGTATGGGTGCCAGTTTATGCAGTAATAACCCCTAGTATTGGTGCCAGTTTATGCAGTAATAGCCCCTAGTATTGGTGCCAGTTTACGCAGTAATAACCCCTAGTATTGATGCCAGTTTATGTAGTAATAGAAAATAGTATTGGTGCCAGTTTACACAGTAATAACCCCTAGTATAGGGGCCAGTTTATGCAGTAATAGCCCCTAGTATTGGTGTCAGTTTACACAGTAATAACCCCTAGTATAGGGGCCAGTTTATGCAGTAATAGCCCCTAGTATTGGTGTCAGTTTATGCAGTAATAGCCCCTAGTATTGGTGGCAGTTTATACAGTAATAGCCCCTAGTATTGGTGCCAGTTTATACAGTAATAGTCCCTAGTATTGGTGCCAGTTTATGCAGTAATAGCCCCTAGTATTGGTGCCAGTTTACGCAGTAATAACCCCTAGTATTGGTGCCAGTTTATGGAGTAATAGCCCCTAGTATTGGTGCCAGTTTACGCAGCAATAACCCCTAATATAGGGGCCAGCTTATGCAGTAATAGCCCCTAGTATTGGTGCCAGTTTATGCAGTAAAAGCCCCTAGTATTGGTGCCAGTTTATGCAGTAATAGCCCCTAGAATTGGTGCCAGTTTATGCAGTAATAGTCCCTAGTATTGGTGCCAGATTACGCAGTAATAGCCCCTAGTATTGGTGCCAGTTTACACAGTAATAGCCCCTAGGATGGGTGCCAGTTTACGTAGTAAAAACCCCTAGTATTGGTGCCAGTTTATGCAGTTATAGCCCCTAGTATTGGTGCCAGTTTATGGAGTAATAGCCCCTAGTATTGGTGCCAGTTTATGCAGTAGGTAGGGAAGAATAGTGAGACCTGACAATCACCGTGATGAAAGTGTTAAGGCCAGCTGCAACAGTGGCGGTAGTCTTAACACTTTTATCAACTTCATGGGAGATCTTTATGATTTCGCCGTGGGTCTCCTGATGCACTACATTACAGCGCACCTCTCCATCCTTCTTCCCTCCACCACACAGCCTGGCAAAACTAAGGGAGAAGGCTGCTACAGCGCACCTCTCTATCCGGGACTCATGCCCTTACAGCAGGAGTGCTCTCCTTTTGAGGATTGAGGGCCAATTTAGCGACTTGGTAACCGGTCGTGGGCCATAATGAACAGAGCGTTCAGATGACAGGTCCGTGTCCACTCAGCATATGCAGAGCAGACACGGACACAGCCCGCTGTACTCTATGGGCTCTCCGAGCCAATCAGCCCAGACAGAAGGGGACGGATTCCCTTTTGTTAGGTGGATCGGATTGGAGTAATACCCTTCTATAGTGCTGAAAGGAGGGTCCGATCGGGTCCACCTGAAAAACAGACAGGCGGACCCAATCGGACCAATCGTGTGAAAGGGGCCTAAGGCTGCTTTCACACGAATGCAGTGCGGTTTACCCTCACCTCAACTGACCTCAATCTTCACTTCTTTCTCGGGATTCCTGCAGGTATTGCTGGCTGCTGCTGTCCCCCAGGCAGGTATGGCTGGTGGCTGCTGCTGGCTGTCCTCCAGGGCTGGTACTGCTGGTGGGTACTACTGGCTGGTACTGCTGGTGGGTACTGCTGGCAGGTACTGTTGGTGGGTACTGCTAGCTGGTACTGTTGGTAGGTATTGCTGGCTCTTTCCCGACCCACCATCCCCCAGCATCAGTGTGACAGGAAGCATGGGGCTGCAGTAGAGAGCAGAGCCGATGCTTCCTGTATCGCTCCTGTGACTGTCACAGGTGGAGTACATTTGGTATCACTCTACCAGTGACAGGAGCTGGCACTATACCGG
Organism: Pelophylax lessonae; assembly: GCF_965119305.1. NCBI lineage: Eukaryota > Metazoa > Chordata > Amphibia > Anura > Ranidae > Pelophylax > Pelophylax lessonae. Next base: position 24,478,962 of record NC_138769.1, read on the forward strand.
AAGCATCGGCTCCGCTTCCTCTAGTGCCGGCTCTGTTCTTCACAGGGATACCCGGAGATTGCGGGTCAGGAACCCGCAATCTGGGCTTACCGACCCGCCATCCCAGGGCAGGAGGTGGCCAGGATCCTGTTGGGGGGGGCACACTATAATGTTGGTGGGGCTATGGCCCCCTCTGGCCCCCCTAGTGATGCCACTGCCTGCCTACCTGCACACACGTAGCCCTCTGGATTACATAGCAGGTGGAACAAGGTATGGCCAGTTGTTAACCCCCTGCCTACTACTACACAGCCTGAAGGTAGCCATAGATGACTTGATTGTCTTCCATAGGCTAACAAGGTAAAAATCAAACAATTCCCCTATCTGTGCTGCGTGCCAGCTACAGTAGTCTCCCAGCTAAGCTCTCTCATACTGAGAAAGACCGCAAACAGTTTTCTGAAGACAAGCAGACTAAGGACGTGGATTACTGGAACCATGTCCTGTGGTCTCATGAGACCAAGATAAACGTATTTGGTTCAGATGGTGTCAAGCGCGTGTGGCGGCAACCAGGTGAGGAGTACAAAGACAAGTGTGTCTTGCCTACAGTCAAGCATGGTGGTGGGAGTGTCATGCTCTGGGGCTGCATGAGTGCTGCTGGCACTGGGGAGCTACAGTTCATTGAGGGAACCTTGAATGCCAACATGTACTGTGACATACTGAAGCAGAGCATGATCCCTTCCCTTCGGAGAGTGGGCCGCAGGGAAGTATTCCAACATGATAACAACCCCAAACATACCTCCAAGACAACCACTGCCTTGCTAAAGAAGCTGAGGGTAAAGGTGATGGACTGGACAGGCATGTTTTCAGACCTAAACCCTATTGAGCATCTGTGGGGCATCCTCAAATGGAAGGTGGAGGAGCGCAAGGTCTCTAACATCCACCATCTATGTGAAGTCCTCATGGAGGAGTGGAAGAGGACTCCAGTGGTAACCTGTGAAGGTCTGGTGAACTCCATGCCCAAGAGGGTTAAGGCAGTGCTGGAAAATAATGGTGGCCACACAAAATATTGACACTTTGGGCGCAATTTGGACATGTTCACTTAGAGGTGTACTCACTTTTGTTGCCAGCGATTTAGACATTAATGGCTGTGTAAATTAATTATTTTTTTAGGCGCTTTACAATGGTGGCGTGGAAGTAGTCTCTTTAAGTGCTACACGCTAATTTAAAAAATCAAAACGTATTCAATTGTGCAACCAAAATAAGATATGCAACCATCAATATAAAATCAGTTTTAAAAGTCCATAACAATGACAAAATCTTCAAATCACCAGAAGTGACAAGTGCTCAGTAATCTTCTTATATAAGGTGCTTGAACGTGGTGCTCCTCCACCCATGAAAAAAGGGGCTACTCACCAAAGGGCCTCCAGGCAGTAGAAGTAGATCGCCAAGTTTTCTAGTAGGGTTCCCTTTTTATTACCAGCCCAGGGGGGCAATTCAGTGATTTGGTTATTTCCCAACAGAGGCCATTTCAACTGACCTTAAATCAAAGTGAGCTGGGTGGTGGAGGCCCTCAGCCATTTGGTGAGTGGTTTTTAGATTAGCACGTAGCACTTTGGGAGACTACGTCCACACCACCATTGTACAGCGCCTCAAACAATAATTCATTTATCTAAGTTTGGTATTTACCAAAATTGACGGCTGCTGTCTTCACGGACACTAAATTGGTTCATCTAGGAGGCGCCATTTCAATATATATCTTGTACACTGTTAATGGCTGTGTGTTGAGTTATTTTGAGGGGACAGCAAATTTACACTGTTATACAAGCTGTACACTCACTACTTTACATTGTAGCAAAGTGTAATTTCTACAGTGTTGTCACATGAAAAGATATAATAAAATATTTACAAAAATGTGAGGGGTGTACTCACTTTTGTGAGATGCTGTGTGTATATATATATATATATATATATATATGTATACACACACACACACACACACACACACACACACACACACACACAGTATCTCACAAAAGTGAGTACACCCCTCACATTTTTATAAATATTTTATTCTATCTTTTCGCCCCGTTCACACTGGGGCGACGCTACTTCCCGGGGCGACCTCCGAGGTCGCGGCGCGCTGCTCGCACCGCGACCTCGGAGCGGCCGGCACGGACTTCATAACATTGAAGTCTATGCAGGTCGCTCCGGGTCGCCCCAAAGAAGCTCCGGACCCTTTTTCTAAGTCGGAGCGACTTGTGTCGCTCCTATTAGAACGGGTCCATAGCTTCTCTATGGAAGGTGACCTACGGTGACCTGTCAGGCGACCAGGTCGCCTGACAGGTTGCCCCAGTGTGAACGGGGGCTTCATGTGACAACACTGAAGAAATGACACTTTGCTACAATGTAAAGTAGTGAGTGTACAGCTTGTATAACAGTGTAAATTTGCTGTCCCTTGAAAATAACTCAACATGCAGCCATTAATGTCTAAACTGCTGGCAAGAAAAGCAAGTACACCCCTAAGTTATAATGTCCAAATTGGCCCCAATGTGTCAATATTTTGTGTGGCCACCATTATTTTCCAGCACTGCCTTAAGTCTCTTGAGCAAGGAGTTCACCAGAGCTTCACAGGTTGCCACTGGAGTCCTCTTCCACTCCTCCATAACGACATCATGGAGCTGGTGGATGTTAGAGACCTTGCACTCCTCCACCTTCCATTTGAGGATGTCCCACAGATGCTCAATAGGGTTTAGGTCTGGAGACATGCTTGGCCAGTCCATCACCTTTACCCTCAGCTTCTTTAGCAAGGCAGCGGTTGTCTCGGAGGTGTGTTTGGGGTCGTTATCATGCTGGAATACTGCTCTGAGGCCCAGTCTCCGAAGGGAGGGGACCATGCTCTGCTTCAGTATGTCACAGTACATGTTGGCATTCATGGTTCCCTCAATGAACTGTAGCTCCCTAGGGCTGGCAGCACTGATGCAGTCCCAGACCATGACAATCCCACCACCATGCTTGACTGTAGGCAAGACACATTTGTCTTTGTACTCCTTACCTGGTTGCCGCCACACACACTTGACACCATCTGAAACCAAATAAGTTGATCTTGGTCTCATCAGACCACAGGACATGGTTCCAGTAATCCATGTCCTTAGTCTGCTTGTCTTCAGCAAACTGTTTGCGGGCTTTCTTGTGAATCATCTTTAGAAGAGGCTTCCTTCTGGGATGACCGCCATGCAGACCAATTTGATGCAGTGTGTGGCGTATGGTCTGAGCACTGACAGGCTGACCCCCCACCTCTTCAATCTCTGCAGCAATGCTGGCAGCACTCATGCGTTTATTTGCCAAAGACAACCTCTGGATATAACGCTGAACACGTGCACTCAACTTCATTGGTCGATCATGGCGAGGCCTGTTCTGAGTGGAATCTGTTCTGTTAAACCGCTGTATGGTCTTGACCACTGTGCTGCTCAGTTTCAGGGTCTTGCCAATCTTCTTAAAGCCTAGGCCATCTTTAAGTAGAGCAACAATTCTTTTTTTTAGGTCCTCAGAGAGTTCTTTGTCATGAGGGACCATATTGAACTTCCAGTGACCAGTATGAGAGAGAGGGATAACAACAAATTTAACACATCTTCTCCCCGTTCACACCTGAGACCTTGTAACACTAATGAGTCACATGACGCCGGTTAGGGAAAATGGCTAAGTAGGCCCAATTCGGACATTTTAACTTAGGGGTGTACTCACTTTTGTTGCCAGCGGTTTAGACATTAATGGCTGTGTGTTGAGTTATTTTGAGGGGACAGCAAATTTACACTGTTATACACTCACTACTTTACATTGTAGCAAAGTGTCAGTTCTTCAGTGTTGTCACATGAAAAGATAGAATAAAATATTTACAAAAATGTGTGGGGTGTACTCACTTTTGTGAGAAACGATATATACAGTATATATACAGTGCCTTGCGAAAGTATTCGGCCCCCTTGACCTTTGCGACCTTTTGCCACATTCAGGCTTCAAACATAAAGATATAAAACTGTAATTTTTTGTGAAGAATCAACAAGTGGGACACAATCATGAAGTGGAACAACATTTATTGGATATTTCAAACTTTTTTAACAAATAAAAAACTGAAAAATTGGGCGCGCAAAATTATTCAGCCCCCTTAAGTTAATACTTTGTAGAGCCACCTTTTGCTGCGATTACAGCTGTAAGTCGCTTGGGGTATGTCTCTATCAGTTTTGCACATCGAGAGACTGAAATTTTTGCCCATTTCGCCTTGCAAAACAGCTCAAGCTCAGTGAGGTTGGATGGAGAGTGTTTGTGAACAGCAGTTTTCAGTTCTTTACACATATTCTCGATTGGATTCAGGTCTGGACTTTGACTTGGCCATTCTAACACCTGGATATGTTTATTTGTGAACCATTCCATTGTAGATTTTGCTTTATGTTTTGGATCATTGTCTTGTTGGAAGACAAATCTCCATCCCAGTCTTAGGTCTTTTGCAGACTCCATCAGGTTTTCTTCCAGAATGGTCCTGTATTTGGCTCCATCCATCTTCCCATCAATTTTAACCATCTTCCCTGTCCCTGCTGAAGAAAAGCAGGCCCAAACCATGATGCTGCCACCACCATGTTTGACAGTGGGGATGGTGTGTTCAGGGTGATGAGCTGTGTTGCTTTTACGCCAAACATAACTTTTGCATTGTTGCCAAAAAGTTTGATTTTGGTTTCATTTGACCAGAGCACCTTCTTCCACATGTTTGGTGTCTCCCAGGTGGCTTGTGGCAAACTTTAAACGACACTTTTTATGGATATCTTTAAGAAATGGCTTTCTTCTTGCCACTCTTCCATAAAGGTCAGATTTGTGCAGTATACGACTGATTGTTGTCCTATGGACAGAGTCTCCCACCTCAGCTGTAGATCTCTGCAGTTCATCCAGAGTGATCATGGGCCTCTTGGCTGTATCTCTGATCAGTCTTCTCCTTGTATGAGCTGAAAGTTTAGAGGGACGGCCAGGTCTTCGTAGATTTGCAGTGGTCTGATACTCCTTCCATTTCAATATTATCGCTTTAAAGCTTGGGAAATCTTTTTGTATCCAAATCCGGCTTTAAACTTCTCCACAAGAGTATCTCGGACCTGCCTGGTGTGTTCCTTGTTCTTCATGATGCTCTCTGCGCTTTAAACGGAACTCTGAGACTATCACAGTGCAGGTGCATTAAGTCCCCGTTCAAACTAGGGCGACCTGTGAGGCGACCTGGTCGCCTCACAGGTCGCCGCAGGTCGCCTTCCATAGGGAAGCTGCGGACCCGTTCTAATAGGAGCGACACAAGTCGCTCCGACTTGAAAAAGGGTCCGGAGCTTCTTTGGGGCGACCTGGAGGCGACCGCCATAGACTTCAATGTTATGAAGTCCGTGGCGGCCGCTCCGAGGTCGCGGCGCGCTGCTCGCACCGCAACCTCGGAGGTCGCCACCCGAAGTCGGATCGCCCCTATGTGAACGGGGGCTTATACGGAGACTTGATTACACAAAGGTGGATTCTATTTATCATCATTATTCATTTAGGTCAACATTGGATCATTCAGAGATCCTCACTGAACTTCTGGAGAGAGTTTGCTGCACTGAAAATAAAGGGGCTGAATAATTTTGCACGCCCAATTTTTCAGTTTTTTATTTGTTAACAAAGTTTGAAATATCCAATAAATTTCGTTCCACTTCATGATTGTGTCCCACTTGTTGTTGATTCTTCACAAAAAAATTACAGTTTTATATCTTTATGTTTGAAGCCTGAAATGTGGCAAAAGGTCACAAAGTTCATGGGGGCCAAATACTTTCACAAGGCACTGTATACCCATAAACCCGTGTTTATACCTTGTAGTTAAGAGGGTTGGGCTAGAAGGGAGTATTTGTCTTTTAGACACATGCCCCCTTCTATGACACTGCACTGAGAGGAGAGCATCCGCTGCAGCATTGTTATTGAACAGCTTACACCAATAGTGCTTTATCATTGGTCCAAGGCTCCGAGCTGTACATTGAGCTCAGTGCCTTTGACAAGAAGTCATCCTCTCAGTCAGCTGCATACAGGGTGTTCCAGCTTGTATTTAAACTGACAACACTGTATGTAGCTTCTGACAAGCTGCGCAAGGAACCCCATATCTCCGGAGCCATAGGTGCTAGGAGCCCCAACTTTTGATCAGTGGTGGGGTAGGACTTCGGCTTGGGGGTCTCTGTGACCCCAGGTTGCCGAGCTATGACCCTTGAAGCTTGATTTATTTTTGAATTTTTTTTTATGTTCATGGCCTCACCTGCCTCCCCTGACTGCACGTACCTGCCTCCCAACACCCGCTGGCTGCTGCGGGGGATGTGATAGGATGGAGAATAGGGAAGGGTCCGGTAAATGTGCCTAATGAATACAGACAGTGATCAGTACTGATTGCTGACTCTGTTTTTTTTTTTTTTTTTTATTTATTCATAGCTGGGGCATAGTAAACTGTGTTTACTATGCATCAGTTTATGAATGAACGAAAGCTCTGTACAGAGCTATTCCTGTTCATTCATTCTGTGCAGCTGAAGCTGCAGAGAAAGGGACTGATGATTCTGTTCTCAGTCCATTTTTCTGTCTCAAAAGTGAGACATTAGGGATCTGTTTAGACCCCTGGTATTTCACCAAAGCCCCCAAATGTAGGTCCTAAAAATATATTTAAAAAAACTATATATAATACAATGGTAAAAAAAAAAAAAAAAAAATAATGAAAACAAAACAAAGGTCGCACTTGGGGACCCCAAGATGGTAGGAAGGCGCGGGACCCTAATAAAGGGCCTCAAGATAGGAGTAAAGGGCCCTAGGATCATTGGGGAAGACCCCGTTTCGGGGCCATAGGGACCCTTTATGGTTTCTTGCAAAGGGGTCTTCAAGGTTCTAGTTACGCCGGTGGTCTTGGGGATGTCTTTTTTGGATTTATTGCTGAAGAATGTCACCAGTAGAGGGGTCAAAGAATATTCCAAAACAATCAATAGCAATAATGGGAGGACACAGCTCTCACTAATCTTCTAATCACAGCTTTAGCTTTAGCTGGAGGTAACAGAATGGCCACTTCTGGCACTTAGTTCCCTTATGGCACTCGCACAGTTATAAGTTCCCAATAAGGTCTTTACCCACAGTGTTCCAGAAGCTGTCTGCCACCTAGAATCCGCAGGTAGATCCTTAGTGAGTGAGATAACAAGCACCTTCTCCAGACCAAGGACTTCAGTGCATTACCCTCCAGAACATGTAATCCTAAGGCAATCCCCCCAGGCCCTTAGCCCAACAGCTGCTGAGACCCAGTTTGCAGTTTTGTGTCTTAGTGGAGCTGCCTCAAGAGGAAGAACTTGGAACCCTTCCTTGAGGGAAAGAACAATTTGCTTAGGCCTCCTGCACATTGATCACCACCCCAGCCACCTTCTGGATGCCTCCTTCCAGAGAATGGCTGGGGCCGCCTGACAAATATTCAACTAATCATCTGAATCTCCCAGCCAGGCCTGATACAAGGATTCCTGTCCACACAAGCGAAAGCACACTTTACTGCTGCCACACCCCCACTGCCCCTCCTGCAACCCCCCCGTATTGCAACCCCCACATGACACACACTCAACACTTTGGTGAAGGACACAATGCTGCACCCAAAAACCCAACCAAGCTGCCCCCAAATGGTGTGTGCAATGAGGGGTGGATCTACCCAACTGCCACATCCCTTCGACCCCCAGGGCCACACTGGCACCCCCTCGAGGCCACACCTGCAATGCCATGTGGTGCAGGGCCAAGGATCCCATATAGGACCAAAAGCCTGAGCTGCACTGAACTTCCACCAAATGGCAGTGTGTAATGAGGGGGTGGGTCCACACACTCCCTGCCTGCCCCTACCGGCCACGGACAAACAAAAACCTTCACACTGCACCCATTAGGAGAGAGGGTGCAGTGCCAGGGAATGGAAGACAGGTATTTAAAAAATTTGAATCCTTAGTAAGAGATGGTGACCAGATTTTTTAAAGAAAATCCGGGGACATATTATATATATATATATATATATATATAATTTTTTATTGGTAAATTGCATGGGACTGCATAATACACAGAGCGCTGGACACAGGACTGCATAATACACAGAGCGCCGGGCACAGGATTGCATAATACACAGAGCGCTGGGCACAGGACTGCATATTACACAGAGCGCTGGGCACAGGACTGCATAATACACACAGTGCTGGGCACAGGACTGCATATTACACAGAGTGCTGGGCACAGGACTGCATAATACACAGAGTGCTGGACCAGTGGCGTAGCGTGGGTTGTCAGCACCCGGGGCAAGGCAAGTCATTTGCACCCCCTACACAAACCTACTAGACCACTACATAGACCTACCCCCCCCCATACACTGACATCTACACTGACCCCCCTTCACTTACCCCCACTACACTGACGCATACACTGACCCCCCATACACTGACTCCCCCTTACATTTCTATACACTGACCCCCCATACACTAACACCCCCTACACTGACACCTATACAGACCCCCCTACACACTGACCCCTACACTAACACCTATACTGACACCCCCTACACTGACAGCTACACTGACACCTATACTGACCCCCCTTACATTCCCACATACACTGACCCCCAATACACTGACCCCTACATTTTCACATACACTGACCCCTACACTAATAGCTATACTGACCCCCCCCCCCCCCCCCTACACTGACCTCCCCCATACACTGACACCTATACTGACCGCCACATACACTGACACCCCTACATTTCCACATACACTTACCCCCCTACACTGATCCCCCCCCATACACTGACACCTATGCTGACCCCCCTACACTGACACACCCTCCTCTACACTGACCCCCCCCATACACTGACACCTGCACTGACCCCCCCCGTACACTGACAGCTACACTGACACCTATACTGACCCCCTTACATTCCCACATACACTGACCCCTACACTGACTCCCCCCTACATTTCCACATACACTGACCCCCACTACACTGACCCCTACACTAATAGCTATACTGACCCCCCCATACACTGACACCTATACTGACCCACCTACACTGACCGCCACATACACTGACACCCCTACATTTCCACATACACTGACCCCCCCTACACTGATCCCCCCCCATACACTGACACCTACACTGACCCCCCCCCGTACACTGACAGCTACACTTACACCTATACTGACCCCCTTACATTCCCACATACACTGACCCCCCCATACACTGACCCCTACACTGACACCTACACTGACCCCCCCCCTGTACACTGACAGCTACACTGACACCTATACTGACCCCCTTACACTGACACACCCTCCTCTACACTGACCCCCCCCATACACTGACACCTACACTGACCCCCCCGTACACTGACAGCTACACTGACACCTATACTGACCCCCTTACATTCCCACATACACTGACCCCCCCCATACACTGATACCTACACTGACCCCCCCCCTCCCATGTCCACTTTCCCTGCACTGACACCTATGCTGACCCCCCTACTACACTGACACCCCCCCCCCCCCACTTCCCTAGGCCCTGGGGGCAGGCAAGACATCACTTACCTTGTTCTGTGCCAATACACTGGCGACTCGAGGAGGGGAGAGACAACATGTCTGTGGCCGGCCGGACAGCAGGGGAAGACTCCGGAAGCGGTGCTGCACATGCACCGAGCCACAGACTGGCATCTTCATCCACGACCAGCCCCGCCCCCTGGCCGCATGACACCTTCAGTGGTCTGCCGCTCGTCTTGCACAAAGCGGCGGCCACTGAGCCAAGAGGTGGTGTGTGGGCGGGCGCCGGGCGGGCAACTTCAGAATAAAGGGACACTTTGATCCCGCCAATTGCGGGCGTGGGATGCGCCCCCCTAAATGTTGCGCCCGGTGCAAATGTTGGCCCCCCCTGCACCCCCCACGCTACGCCACTGTGCTGGACACAGGACTGCATAATACACCGAGCGCTGGGCACAGGACTGCATAATACACCGAGCGCTGGGCACAGGACTGCATAATACACAGAGCGTTGGGCACAGGACTGCATATTACACAGAGCGCTGGGCACAGGACTGCATAATACACGGAGCGCTGGGCACAGGAATGCATAATACACTGAGCACTGGGCACAGGACTGTATATTACACAGAGTGCTGGGCACAGGACTGCATAATACACAGAGCGCTGGGCACAGGACTGCATATTACACAGAGTGCTGGGCACAGGACTGCATAATACACAGAGCGCTGGGCACAGGACTGTGTAATACACAGAGCGCTGGGTACAGGACTGCATATTACACAGAGCGCTGGCACAGGACTGCATATTACACAGAGTTGTGGGCACAGGACTGCATAATACACAGAGCGCTGGGCACATGACTGCAGAATACACAGAGCGCTGGGTACAGGACTGCATATTACACAGAGCGCTGGGCACAGGACTGCATATTACACAGAGCACTGGGCACAGGACTGCATAATACACAGAGCGCTGGGCACAGGACTGCATAATACACAGAGCACTGGGCACAGGCAGGGCTGGCCCAAGACATTGTGCTGCCTGGGTCCGAGAATGAAATGCTGCCCCCCCCCCAAAAAAAAAAAAAAAATGAATGCCCTCCAAGAGGCCCCCACATTCTATAGGACTATGAAAGCAGTCAGAGGGGTGTGAGTGTGTACGGAGTGACAGCAGGAGCAGGACAGAGCAGTAGACACTGGGGAGATGAGCGCACCAGGCTTTCTACTGTCTATAGTGCCACAGTGCCCTGCAGGGCTGCGGGCATGGTACAGGAGAATGCAGTGCTGTGGGCATGGTACAGGAGAATGCCAGGCTGCGGGCATGGTACAGAAGAATGCAGGGCTGTAGGCATGGTACAGGAGAATGCAGGGCTGCGGGCATGGTACAGAAGAATGCGGGGCTGCGGGCATGGTACAGAAGAATGCGGGGCTGTGGGCATGGTACAGGAGAATGCGGGGCTGCGGGAATGGTACAGGAGAATGCGGGGCTGCGGGTATGGTACAAGAGAATGCGGGGCTGCGGGTATGGTACAGGAGAATGCGGGGCTGCGGGCATGGTACAGGAGAATGCGGGGCTGCGCGGGCATGGTACAGAACACGGGGCTGCGGGCATGGTACAGGAGAATGCGGGGCTGTGGGCATGGTGCATGAGAATGCAGGGCAGCGGGCATGGTGCAGGAGAATACAGGGCTGCGGGCATGGTACAGGAGAATGCAAGGTTGCGGGCATGGTGCATGAGAATGCAGGGCTGTGGGCATGGTACAGGAGAATGCGGGGCTGCGGGCATGGTGCAAGATAATGTAGTGATGCGGGCATGGTAGAGGAGAATGCGGGTCTGCGGGCATGGTACAGGAGAATGCAGGGCTGCGGGCATGGTACAGAAGAATGCAGGGCTGCGGGCATGGTACAGAAGAATGCGGGGCTGTGGGCATGGTACAGGAGAATGCGGGGCTGCGGGTATGGTACAGGAGAATGCGGGGCTGCGGGTATGGTGCATGAGAATGCAGGGCTGTGGGCATGGTGCAGGAGAATGCGGGGCTGCGGGCATGGTGCAAGATAATGTAGTGATGCGGGCATGGTAGAGGAGAATGCGGGTCTGCGGACATGGTACAGGAGAATGCAGGGCTGCGGGCATGGTACAGAAGAATGCGGGGCTGCGGGCATGGTACAGAAGAATGCGGGTCTGCGGGCATGGTACAGGAGAATGCAGGGCTGCGGGCATGGTACAGAAGAATGCGGGGCTGCGGGCATGGTACAGAAGAATGCGGGGCTGTGGGCATGGTACAGGAGAATGCGGGGCTGCGGGAATGGTACAGGAGAATGCGGGGCTGCGGGTATGGTGCATGAGAATGCAGGGCTGTGGGCATGGTGCAGGAGAATGCGGGGCTGCGGGCATGGTGCAAGATAATGTAGTGATGCGGGCATGGTAGAGGAGAATGCGGGTCTGCGGGCATGGTACAAGAGAATGCGGGTCTGCGGGCATGGTACAAGAGAATGCGGGTCTGCGGGCATGGTACAAGAGAATGCGGGTCTGCGGGCATGGTAGAGGAGAATGCGGGTCTGCGGGCATGGTGCAAGAGAATGCGGGGCTGCGGGCATGGTAGAGGAGAATGCGGGTCTGCGGGCATGGTACAAGAGAATGCGGGTCTGCGGGCATGGTAGAGGAGAATGCGGGTCTGCGGGCATGGTGCAAGAGAATGCGGGGCTGCGGGCATGGTAGAGGAGAATGCGGGTCTGCGGGCATGGTACAGGAGTAATACAAATATAAGGGGTTTGCGCTTAGGATTAATAGGTGTTAATACTTAAATATATATAAAAATATATAAATATAAATATAAATATATAAACCAAAATAAGCTGCTGCAGGTAGAAAAGGTGATACCTTTCAAACAATAAAACAACTATATACCTGCGCTGCTTGTGCCTGAACACCTCAAAATATGTGTCAATAAATAAATAAAGTGCTAGTGCAAAACTATACTGAGTGCAACCTCAATTATTATGCATACAAATCACATAAATATACACAATAAATATCGGTTATAAATATCTAAATATAAATTCCATGTTAAAAACCCCTTTTTTATATAAACGAAAGAGTATAAATAACTTTGTCTCATGGACCACTAAAAAGAAATATGAAATAAAGCAATTTATTTCTTGTTATAATACGCACGTGACATACTTGTTACAGTGCGAATGCGGCCTACAGTATGTAGGCCGCACTACAAGAGAATTAAGAGTACGCCTCAGAGAGCACGTTAGTAATATAAAAAAGGGGTTTCGAAAACATAACTTATCTAACCACTTCAGACTATTCCACAACAAAGATCCATCTAAGCTTACTTTTTGTGGAATAGATAGAATCAGCCCCCATTGGAGGGGCACGCATATGAAGAGGGCCGTATCCCAAAATGAAACTTGGTGGATACAGCAGTTTAAGAGTATGGTGCCGGCAGGTTTAAATGTAGACTTAGACATAAATTGCTTTATAAATGATTTTTAATCCATAAATTTATTTAATTTTATTTTTATTTTTATATCATCTGTTAATTTTAAAATTTTAAAATATTAAATTTAAATTGTAGCAAGATTGGATTAGAAGTTTAATGTATTATGGTATTGATTTTTTAATAATAACATGCTATATACCAAGTAAGGAGAATTTGTAAGTTATAGGGGTTCTGGACTATATGTATAGATACAAGAGCCCCTCTATAAGGTCACAAATCGTTTGGATTAATAATATAATATGGAGAGTAACAATAGGGCATATAGTTTATTAGTAATTATTTTAAGTGTATATTGTTGTATTATATATATAATTGTGTTAGGTCTTATGTGTGTGTATATACACAGACAGGGTTAATCAATAAGAGGTACCGGAATTTGATCGGTTAATACCGTATATATGGCCGAGGGGTCGATAGAGATTTAGATTGGTTTAATGTTATAACAGTATGGTGGTGATATGTGGTAATTTACATGACATGTTGCATATATTCCTATATTTATGGGATATAATAGTAGTTCCGGGTGGACCAAAATGGAGATCGATAGGCTATTCTATTATAAAGGGAGGCCAAAGATGGCGGCGATCCACTTCCGGTCCGCTTCAGGTGTTTATAATTTTGCATTATTGTTATTGGTATATATAGTACTACGTATTCGTGACGCCCTCGCTTTTGATAACGCTCTGATTGGCGGAGCGAAACGCGTCAAGCCGTCCGAATACGTAATACGTCACTTCCGGCTGCAACCACTTCCGGCTTCCGGTTACGCGGGTGGAACGCACGGCCATTTGCTTGGCGTCCCGCGGGTTTGCATAAGGCTGTATATTTCCCTGCACAGTGTAAGTGTAATTCATTTTGCGTGCTAATAAATAGTTTAACATACTGCACGATGATGGCCCCTTTCTTTTTATGAACCGTGAGAGTATAACCTGGAGATAGAGTGAGAGGCTTGTGGTTCGGTACCCTGCTCCTGCTGACGATCCATTGAGGGGTCAACTTCATAAAAACTACTGTTAGGGCTCTTTCACACGGGCGGTCCGATCAGATCCGCCTGTCAGTTTTTTAGGCGGATCTGATCGGATCCTCCATGCAGCTCTATGGGGCAGCGGGTGTCAGTGGAGACACCTCCGCTGACACCCGCTGCCATCCGCATCCAATCCTGTGCTGAAATCTGGACGGATGGAAACCCTATTTTTCCATCCGTTCAGTAATCGGAGCGGAGCGGATCTGATGAGAGCGGACAAGCGGTCCGCTCTCCTCCGATCCCCCATAGAGGGCAGCGGGTGCTGAGACACCTCCCTCTCCGCTCTGCAAGCGGAGACGGAGCTGTCATCCGCCCGGCTCAGCGGGGATCGCGGATCGATCCCCGCTGAGCAACACGGATCCGCCTGCGGAGGCGGACCGTGTGAAAGAAGCCTTAAGGCGTTTTTACATCCAATTTCTGGTGAGTGGGGAACTGAGAGGGGAGCACCATCTCACCTGGATTGAGCACGGGCACTTTAATATTCATTTATTAACGGAGCACAAAGCACTTGAATGAGCACAGAGACTTTTTCACTTTAATAATATGGACTTTTATACAATATAATTTATATATGCATTTACATAGTTTTTTTGATGCACATGATATATTTGCACAAGTTTTTTAACATGGAATTTATATTTAGATATTTATAACCGATATTTATTGTGTATATTTATGTGATTTGTATGCATAATAATTAAGGTTGCACTCAGTATAGTTTTGCACTAGCACTTTATTTATTTATTGACACATATTTTGAGGTGTTCAGGCACAAGCAGCGCAGGTATATAGTTGTTTTATGGTACAGGAGTATGCAGGGCTGCGGGCATGGTACAGGAGAATGCAGGGCTGTGTGCATGGTACAGAAGAATGCAGGGCTGTAGGCATGGTACAGGAGAATGCAGGGCTGCGGGCATGGTACAGAAGAATGCGGGGCTGTAGGCATGGTACAGGAGAATGCGGGGCTGCGGGCATGGTAGAGGAGAATGCGGGGCTGCGGGCATGGTAGAGGAGAATGTGGGTCTGCGGGCATGGTAGAGGAGAATGCGGGTCTGCGGGCATACTACAGGAGATGCAGTGCTGTACCATGCCCGCAGCACTGCATCTTCTGTAGTGTGCCTGCAGCCCCGCATAATGGCAGGTAGTGTGGCTGTGGTGGAGCAGTCTCACTTACCTCTTTCTAAAGGCGCCTCAGGATTTAAAGATGGCGCCGCCCGGCGCACACACGACCGTGGCCGGCCTGACATGCACACTGCGCATGTGCCGCCGCCGCTCAGTAAAGCCCGTACATGTTCGGCTATTCCCGGAAATAGCCAAACGTTTACGGGCTTTCCCGAGCGGCGGCGGTGGCAGCACATGCGCAGTGTGCAAAAGCCGAAAAAAGAGAAGAGGCGGCCTGGGGCCGCCCCTCTCTAAGTGCCGCCTGGGTCCCATGGTCCCTCCGGGACCCATGGTAGGGCCGGCCCTGGGCACAGGACTGCATATTACACAGAGCGCTGGGCACAGGACTGCATAATTCACAGAGTGCTGGGCACAGGACTGCATAATACACAGAGCGCTGGGCACAGGACTGCATAATACACAGAGCGCTGGGCACAAGACTGCGTAATACACAGAGCGCTGGGAACATGAATACATAATATACAGGAGGGTGTTAGGTATAGAGTACAGGGTTCAGAGGTTTTCTATGCACAGAGGACACTTTTTCCCCCACATCAATAGCTCACCTCTGCACCCTTCTCTCACAGATTATCTCTGCAGCCATCTCTTAGCCCTTCCCCCACAACTGCTAAACTCTCCATCTCTCCATGCAGCTTCATCAGATCTGATCCCTGCTCCCCCACTGCCCTCATCTGTGTACAAGCAGACCCCCCCCATCTGCTCCCCCCCCGGTCTAAACCCTCCAGACAGTCAATTTTTGGCTCTGCCTCTCCTCCACTGAACAGCAGCAGGAGCAACAGTGAGATCGTACAGCAGGGGGTGTCGGCATCTGAGCCATTAGGCTGTTTCTCAGTCATGAGTGGTATAAACTATATACGTGACAACATAGGATACAGCTGGACCTCAAATATGTACTGCATCCATGGTAACCTTAGTGATCAAAAAAATTACATGTGCCCAAAAACCACTTAAATGCAAAAAACAGTAAAGCTTCAGAAGACGTCACACTTTGATGACGAAACGCGTTAAGCTGGGACGCACGTAGCCTCGCTTTGGTACGTGCCTTTGGAACGCAGTTTGTTTGAACACACCCGGAAGCTCTGTGCAGCGGTGGGCTGCGGTAGCAGTAAGAGCCGGCTTCCTACATCTTTTGTATGGTGTGTCTCACAGCGGATTCCAGGGCACAATTTTCCATTGCACCACCAATGTTTTATTGTGTATTATTATATTTTTTAAATAAATTTTGCTATTTTTAAACATATTACACAATGAGGAGTCCCATTTTTATACCCCCACACATCCGCCATTAGGACCGTCCAGGACCACCTGGGCACGGACGGAGGGGACACCTATCTGGATATCTTTTTGACTCCCCTTGTTGTACGGTATTGGGTGTCAACACCTTTCGGTGAGTGTGCAATTTTACTACATCCCACGAGCACGGAGGGAGACACCACCATTGTATCACAGCACATTCCAGAGGATTTGTTTTGAAGAGATTTCTTCCGTGCCACACCAGTGGCAGCTTATTTATTTTTGGATATTGAAATTACTGAAAGACTATAAGAACACTATATGCACTTTTTTTGGCACTCTTTACACTTAATTATTTATTAAAGCGGAGCTCTGGCCTCAAAATCGAAAAAAATCGATTTTGGGCCATCCGCTTGCTGAGGGTCACCTGAAAAAGAAATGGATGCTCCCGAAATTTTTTTTTTTTTTTGTTCACTTACCTTGTTTTTGAAGAAGATATACTTACCTTCCTTCCACTTCCTCCCTCTGCGGCCCACGCCGTCACTTCCGGCTTGCGATGACTCCTGGGAGCTGAACGTCATCGCTCCCAGGAGTCAATGCGCCTGCACCGGCCCCGCTCGTCACTTCCGGTGCAGGCGTGGCATTCCCTGCTAAACACCTGAGATGGCAGCGCTGGAGAAGAAATTTTAAAGGTAAGTATTTCTTCTAAAAGGTAAGTGCGACCCAGGACAGTACAGAGGCTATCCATTGTGGAATGCACTAGCCCTGACTGTCCCGTGGGTATTTTTATCTAAAATTCACCCCAGAGGCCGGAACTCCGCTTTAAGTTTTTTGCACCAGGACACTATTTGCACCTTTATTTGCATTTCTGCACTTTACTGTTTTTTGCATTTAAGTGGTTTTTGGGCACATGTAATACACATGTTGGAATTTTTTGGATCACTAAGGTTACCATGGATGCAATATATACTTGAGGTCCAGCTGTATCTTATGTTGTCACGTATATAGTTTATACCATTCATTAACTCAGTATTTTTTTGGTCTCAGAGGCATTCTTATGTAAGGTATTGTGGCGTGCTGCTAGTAATATATCTCATATTACATTTTTTTCATCTTCATACCACTGTGGGCTGTAGCAGCAGTCCACACACACATTTCCATTTAAGACACATACACATATCATTTTTCCTGGCGCAAGTGTTTATTTCTTTTCATGTTTCTCAGTCAGCATGGGATGCCCTGTCTACATTATACTGGCCCTGAATTCGGGGACAAAACCGGGGACAGACTTGGACCGCGGGGACAGTATCCCTAATCCAGGGACTGTCCCCGGAAACCAGGGACGTCTGGTCACCCTATAGTAAGAGGCTGGGGATTCTGATTTTTCCGCACCCCCCTATCCATCCTGGCACCCTAAGGTGGCTGCCTAAGCAGTCTTATGCTGGTGCTGATCCTGCTCCCAACATTAGGCAGGTGGGACTAATCAAACTCCCAGCTCAGGAAACCCTGAATAGACTTAAGCCCCGTACACACGTACCGAATGTCGGCCGAACGATCGGCCGTCTTTTGTCAGTTGCTGTCGTGTCGGTTGAAAAGTGCTAAAGACTGCACACGAATTTTGTCGGCCAACAACAGCCGACTAATAAAATCAGGGGGGGTATCCTGCGCTTAATAATGAATAAGTAGATATAATAAAATGACATAAAACAAATGATATAAAACAAGATAGCAGCTAGAACACTGGATTCATAGTAATCCCATTCATGTCAAGTAGTGCAGCGCTATAAGCAACAAAATTAATTATACTTAAAAAATTATATAAATTGATATACAATTAATAATGGTGCAATAAAAAAATGAATCAATTGCACTAAGTCATAAGTCCATTCAGCATATGAAGATGGTGGAGAGTCCACTTAAGGGTGAAGATCCCAAGATGTGAAAAGCAATGGAAACAAACAGTCACCCGTGCGGATAGGCAAGATGGCAGCTTACCGCAATGAGTGGGCCTCCAAATTAATGGATGGGCCACTAAGAGCATAAGGTAACAACTCCTATGGACTGGGTTCTCTCCTCTGCATGAACGGACCAAGCTTCGCTAGACTGCATCAACCCCTCACTCGCTCATAGATCCAGAAATAACTCCGATATGTATGGCAATATGTAGAGGATAAAAGCATTCATAGCGTAATCCCGTTTGACAATATAAAACAGCTTTATTTAAGGTTCTACTCACATGGCAGTAGATCAACACAAACGAGTAACAAGTAAAAAGCGGCGTCCCGCTATAGTTGATACAAAGCCGGCGTCTTGGGGGCGTGGCAAGCGCGATGTCCAGAACCTCCCGACCGGTTTCGTCAGAATGACGTCGTCAGGGGCGTGGTTGACTGCAGAAGCGATGTCATGTGATGGTTAACTTTCCGTGTGTTTTTTCTTCTCTGAGCATGCCCAGTCTTGCTCATCTGCTGTTAGTCGGCCGAATTCTGTACTGACTGGCGAACAATCGGCCGTTCTGGTAAAAAATTTTATAGCCTGCACACCCGATTCTGTTCGGCCGAAAAGTCGGAGTCGGTTGTCGGAAGCATCATACTAACAAGCCGACAATCGGCCGATCGTTCGGTGACCAAATATTTACGGCCGACAATCGCTACGTGTGTACGGGCCTTTACACAATCAATCATTGCTTCATTCACTACACTGGAGCCAAAAAGTTAATTTACCCAGCAACCCAACCAGAAGAGGGCGCTGCATCTATACATATATATTAACTATGTATTTGCTGGCTCTGAGTCCACTAAATTAGCTCTCCTCATTTGACGGCAGTTTAAAAAACCTGCAGGAAAAACAGGTGTAAATTGTTATCCCACTGCAGGAAGGGGTCAGGTTGGCAGCTATGGAGTATTCTCGGAATAGACTGACTTCTGTCATACAAAGGTTAGCAGTTACCTGAAGCATGACTTTCCTTTGTGCCTCTGAAGGTTTTCCCGTTAAATTCTCTGCTTCAACTCTCAGCGGTTCTGACAGAGGAGGGGAGATCTGAAAAACATGATCAGTTCTGGTGGACACGGCGTGACAAAGAAGAGTCAAATGTTAACATCTTTCCTGCCAAGATAGAGAAATACAATATTCATATCAAAAGCTGGAGCAGTGTGAATCTAGGCAGAGGTGAAGATGGAGGCTTGGCGAAGTGTTAGATCATAAATCACAATGTTTCTAGGACATCGTTGTTGGACTACAAGTTCCAGAATGCCCTGCTGAGTGATGTACAGTTGTTCCATGACTATACAGTGTCTTGAAAAAGTATTCATACCCCTTGACATTTTCCACATTTTGTCATGTTACAACCAAAAACGTCAATGTATTTTATTGAGGTTTTATGTGATAGACACAAAGTGGCACATAATTGGGAAGTGGAAGGAAAATGATAAATGGTTTTCAACATTTTTTACAAATTAACCACTTGCCGACTGCCTAACGACGATTTAAGTCGGCAGTCAGCCCCTCACAGGCAAAGTGACGTAGGTCTACGTCGCAAGCCTGTAAGGCTCTAGGGAGCAAGCGCGCTGCTGGAGGCACGCTCCCACTCCCGCTCGCTCACGGATCCCCCCCCGCGCGCGAGTGACCGGTGGACCCGATGTCCGCCGGTCACTGGCGATTGTCGGTTACACCGGGAGAAAGGCAGGCGGCTAATGTAAACACAGCCGCCTGTCATTCTCCCCTGTGTAACAGCACAGATTATACGGTGCTGCTATGTAGGACCGTTGATCTTTGCTGTTACACACACAGCCACATCCAATCACAGTTAGAAGCATGCCCCTAGGGACACACTTAACCCCTCTTTCTCAAATAAAGTTATCCCCTTCCCTGCCAGTGTCATTTTTACAGTAACAGTGCATATGTATAGCACTGATTACTGTAGTAATGTCACTGGTACCCCCAAAAGTGTCAAAAATGTCAGTCAAGGGTCCGATCTGTCAGCCGCAATGTCGCAGTACCACAAAAAAAAAAAAATTGCAGATCGCTGCCATTACTCGTTAAAAAAAAAAAACATAAAAATGACAAAAATCTTTCCCTTTGTTAGTAAACGCAATAACTTTTGCGCAATCCAATCAAAATACGCTTTTTGCAATTTTTTTTACCAAACATATGTAGCAGAAAACAAATTGGCCTTAAATGATAAAAAATGTTGATTTTTACATTTTTTGGGGGGAATTTCATATAAAAAAATTTGAAAATATTGTTATTTTTGCAAAATTGTCGCTCTTTTTTTGTTTATAGCGCATGATCAAAAAATCGCACAGGTGATCAAATACCACCAGAAGAAAGCTCTGTTTGTGGGAAAAAAAGGACGTCAATTTCATTTGGGTACAGCGTCGCACGACCGCGCAATTGTCCGTTAAAATCACGCAGTGCCGAATCGCAAAATAGGCCCTGGTCAGGAAGGGGGTAAAATCTTCCGGGGCTTAAGTGGTTAATATCTAAAAAGTCGGGCATGCATTCGTATCCAGCTCTGAAGAAAAGGGGACAACCCTTGAAAACATGTCAGCTTTGCTTGGACTTTTTCATTCCACAACTGTCCCTAGATGGCAGACTTTGCTAAGTGGAGCATTTGGTGGACTTTGTACACACATTTTGCTTGACATTTCCATCCCATTTCTGAGTATAATACATACATTTTTTTAACCAATACATTGTTGCAAAGGTAATGTGCTAGGCTGGTGCACCCTCTCTTTTTTTTTCTCTTTTTAGATTCGTATTCAGCCCCCCCGGAGTCAATACTTTGTAGAACCGCCTTTCCCTGCAATTACAGCTGAAAGTCTTTTTGGGGATGTCTCTACCAGCTTTGCACATCTAGAGAGTAACATTTTTGCCCATTCTTCTTAGAAAAATAGCTCAAGCTCTGTCAGATTGGATGGAAAGCGCCTGTGAACAGCAATTTTCAAGTCTTGCCACATAATTAGGTCTGAATTTTGATTGGGCCATTCTAACACATGAATAAGCCTTGGTCTAAACCATTCCATTGTAGCTCTGGCTGTATTTTTAGGGTCGTTGTCCTGCTGGAAGGTGAACCTCTGCCCCAGTCTCAAGTCGTTTGTAGTCTCTAACAGGTTTTCTTCTAAGATTGTCCTGTATTTGGCTCCATCCATCTTCCCATCAACTCTGACCAGCTTCCCTGTCCCAGCTGAAGAAAAGCATCCCCACAACATGATCCTGCCACCACCATGTTTCACGGTGGGGATGGTGTGTTCAGGGTGATGTGCAGTGATAGTTTTCCGCTACACATCGTGCTTTGCTTTTAGGCCAATAAGTTAAATTTCGGTCTCATCTAACCAGAGCACCTTCTTCCACATGTTTGCCGTGTCCCCCACATGGCTTCTCGCAAACTAAAAACAGGACTTCTTATGGCTTTCTTTCAACAATGGCTTTCTTCTTGCCGCTCTTCCCTAAAGGGCAGATTTGTGGAGTGCACGACTAATAGTTGTCCTGTGGACAGATTCTCCCACCTGAGCTGTGGCTCTCTGCAGCTCCTCCGGAGTTCCCATGGGTTTCTTGGCTGCTTCTCTGTTTAATGTTCTCCTTGCCCGGCCTGTCAGTTTAGGTGGACGGCCATTTTTTTTGGAAGGGTTGCAGTTGTGCCATACTCTTTCCATTTTCGGATGATGGATTGAACAGTGCTCTGTGAGATGTACAAAGCCTAGGATATTTCTGCTTTAAACTTCTCCACAACTTTATCCCTGACCTTTCTGGTGTGTTCCTTGGCCTTCATATTGCTATTTGTTCACTAAGGTTCTCTAAAAAACCTCTGAGGGCTTCACAGAACAGCTGTATTTATACTGAGATTAAATTACACACAGGTGGACTCTATTTACTAATTAGGTGACTTCTGAAGGCAATTGGTTCCACTAGATTTTAGTTCGGGGTATCAGAGTAAAGGGGCTGAATAGAAATGCACGCCACACTTTTCACACATTTACTTGTAAAAAAATGTTGAAAACCATTTATCATTTTCCTTCCACTTCACAATTATGTGCCACTTTGTCTCGATCACATAAAATCCCAATAAAATACATTTACGTTTTTGGTTGTAACATGACAAAATATGGAAAATTTCAAGGGGTGTGAATACTTTTTCAAGGCACAGTAAATGACCATACATGACTTTAAAGTCCCGTAAAATTTCTAGCTATTCTCCACACCAGATGTACAGTATATGTACCTGCATCCTATGGCTCGTCCTGCTGCAGGTCCCCAAGTGTCTCCTGTTAGAAACAAAGAGGGGGAGGGAGGGATTACTTTAGGTCAGGGGGAAAAATATAAGTACACTTAGGAATATATTTAAAAACATTTACTGAGTTATTCATCCTGTGAAACTGCATGTGCATTCATTCTGTGCGAATGCCAGCAAAAACACTTACAAAGCCTAAAAATTACAAGGCTATTTTTTCTCCAGGTCAGATGTTGATGCTTGCAAGATTTGCATGAATCAAGAACATACTGCATTATGGCCACTAGATGGAGTTGATGAATAAATACTTATTTAGAATGATTTTCTGCGCCATCTATTGGCCATAATGTGGTATCTACTTTATCCATGCACAAAGTAAAGTGAAATATTAAAGGATAAGTTCACCTTTGGGAACATGTTACATGTTACATGTTCCCAGTGCTGCAGCCGCCACCCACTGGCCCCCCCCTTCCTGTGGCAGGAGTACGGGGAGAAGTTCCCCATACTAGCTGCCAGTTTTTGAAAGCTCCCCAAATCATCACGGACTGTAAAAAATGTTGCATTTTATTTGACCATCAAGGTCCCAGAGTCTGGAGGAGGAGGGGAGAGGCACAGAATCCAAGTTGCATGAGGTTCTCACAGTCAGTGATGATTTGGGGAGCCGTGTCATCTGCTGGTGTTGGTCCACTGTGTTTTATTAAGTCCAAAGCCAGCGCAGTCCTCTACCAGGAAATTCTAGAGCACTTTATGCTTCCCTCTGCTGACCAGCTTTATGGAGATGCGGATTTCATTTTCCAGCAGGACTTGGCACTGCCCACACTGCCAAAACTACCAATACCTGGTTTATTGATTATGGCATCACTGTGCTTGATTGGACCGCAAACTTGCCTGACCTAAACCCCATAGAGGATCTGTGGGGTATTGTCAAGAGGAAGATGAGAGACACCAGACCCAGCAATGCAGACGAGCTAAGAGCCGCTATCAAAGCAACCTGGGCTTCCATAACACCTCAGCAATGCCAAAGGCTGATCGCCTCCATGCCACGCCACATTGATGCAGTAATTTACGCAAAAGGAGCTCTGACCAAGTATTGAGTGCATACTATACTGTACATGGGCATGCTATTCAGTCAGCCAACATTTCTGTAATTAAAAATCCTTTTTTTTTTTATTGGCCTTATGTAATATTCCAATTTACCGAGATACTGACTTTTGGGGGTGTCACTAGCTGTAAGCCATAATCATCAAAATTAAAAGAAAATATGTTTCTTTTATGTTTGAAATATATCCCTCTGTGTGTAACACATCTATATAAAATATACGCGTTACACTTTTTGAATTAAACTACTAAAATAAATTAACTTTTTGATGATTTTCTAATTGTATGAGACGTACTTGTATATTGCATGCTTTTCTGTGGCCACTAGAGGGTACACCTGTATATTCATGTTGTAAAATTTCAGTCGTAGTTTTTCCCCCTTTATTTCTTGAGAGTGGAGAAAGGTTTCCTCTAAACCTCTAGAAATATAGAAAAATTGCTGCTCCCCTAACAAAACTATATATATATATATATATATATATATATACACACATACACACACACACATATATATATATATATATATATATTTTTTTTTTTTTAAGAAAATGCAAAAATGTATATAATTGCAAACCAACACAATAAAATATAATATGTTGGCTTATAATATGTCATCTTTGGCTTAGTCTCAAAGCAATATATATATAGAATGGGAAAATAAAATTTACCAGGCTTTGAACCATATCTGGCAATAATAATGCACATTTGATAAAACCAATAATAAATCCTGCTTAGGTTTATAAAAAGGTATTAATCGGTTATGAGTAATATGATGGAATAATAAAGTACAATATTGTATTATTTTTACTATAATTGATAGTAATAAAATAGTATAAAGTATGTACTGTCATCTCTGCCCATCTATGTAACCACTTAAGGACCAGGCCTTTTTCTGACACTTGTGGTTGACAATTTAAAATCAAGTTAAAATCAGTATTTTTTGCTAGAGAATTACTTAGAACCCCCAAACATTATATATATATATATATATATATATATATATATATATATATATATATATATATACATATACACATACACATACACATACATACATATATATATATATATATATATATATATATATATATGTATATGTATATGTATATATATATATTTAGCAGAGACCCCAGAGAACAAAATAGAGATTGTTGCAATACTTTGTTTCACACCGTATTTTTTAAATTTAAAAATAGGAAAACAGTAAAGTTAGCCCAATTTTTTACTTTAATGTAAAAGATAATGTTACACAGAGTAAACTGATACCCAACATGTCATGCTTCAAAATTGCGCATGCTTGTGGAATGGCGACAAACATTGGAACTTATAAATCTCCATAAGCAATGCTTTAAAAATTTCTACAGGTTACCAGTTTAGAGTTACAGAGGAGGTCTAGGGCTGTTATTATTGCTCTCGCTCTAAAGATCGCAGCGATACCTCACATGTGTGGTTTGAACATCGTTTACATATGTGGGCGCGACTTGCATATGCGTTCGCTTCTGAATGCGAGCTCGGAGGAACAGTGCGCTTTAAATTTTTTTTTTTCTTATTTATTTTCACTTTTTTCACTGTCCCTTAAAAACATTATTATTTTTTTTTTTTTCTGATCACTTTTATTCCTATTACAAGGAATGTAAACATCCCTTGTAATAGAAATAAGCAGGACGAGTTTTGCAAGAAAAAAATGGGCCCTTTAAGGTCATTGGGAGGAAGCGCCTTTTGTCATCCCTCCAGTCCTCCAAGGTCATAGAGTCAAGTGGGGGGCCATCTTTCCCTCACTTGACTTCCTGCCTAGGACTCCATCGGACCGGATCGTTTTCCCCTCTAACAATGGCTCCGGTAAGCTGGGAAAACGACCGGGAAACGGCACCTCTCCCGCCGCCCATAAAAGTGATCCCCGGCAAATCAGCCCCTGAGATCACTTTTATGGTAAAGCAGACTGCCCCCTGTTTAAAAAAATACCGGCGTTATGGCAGCTATCTGCTGCCATTCACCCGGAATTTAGCGTCAAAGTACTGACGTAAAACTGCGGCGGGCGGTCCGTAAGTGGTTAAGCTCTCTGCAGCTTCTGGCTCACTGCCCAAGCACTCATTTTAATAGCTAGCTGCCTAGCCCCTGGTGGGCACTCCTGTTATCGAGCCTGCATCTTTATTTACTGTATACCGACATCTGGCTTTGCTTCCTGGGTATTCCTATCTGCTGCCTTCCCTGACCTCGGGTTGGGTTCCTGATTTTCGCTATCTGCTGCCTGCCCTGGTCTCTAGTTTTGGTTCCTGATTTTTGCTATTCACTGTTCACCCTGATCTCTAGTTTTGCTTCCAGTTTGCACTGTGTGCTCCCTGCCCTGACCTCTGGCTTGTATGCTGGTTACCCTGTCTCCTGCCTGCCCTGATCTTTAGCTTATATTCTGGTTATCTTTGTCTGCTGCCTGCCCTGACCTCAGATTTATTTCCTGATTTTCCTTGTCTGCGGCCTGCCCTGACCTCTTGTTTTATTTCTTGATTTTGGTTATCAATTGCCTGCCCTGACTTCTGGTTTTGTTTCCTGTTTTTCACTATCCGTTGCCTGCTCTGACCTCCAGCTTTTATCCTGGTTATCCCTGTCTGCTGCCTGCTCTAACTTCTGACTCGCATACCAACTATCCATGGTCACAGTTAGCCCTGACCTCTGAACGTTACCTGATCTATTCAACCCCACTATTACCTGCAGTTCACTTACTATCTGCTGCAGACTTTCTTCCTGGTATCTACCTGGCTTGTGATTCGTGATACATGAGCAGAGTTAACCGAGGGAGGGTCACAAATTGGGGTAAGCACACAGCCAGTCCAAAGTTGGGGTGTTTTAATACAGGTGGTGTGTTACTGACCAGATCACCAGGTGCAAACAAAGGGGGGAAAAGCCTAAAAAAAAGAAAACTAATGCAACCACCACATCTAATGATTGGTTAGCTACAATATATTACATTTTTGGTTTTGAGTTTAATACTGCTTTCAGTTCTAGCTAGGACTGCCCTGTTTCTTCCCTTAGTCAGAGTTCGCTCTTCACAGAGATAAGACTTAGGAAAGTCATTGTCTGCTTACACTACAGCCCTGGCCAAAAAGTTTGAGAATGACACAAATATTATTTTTCGCAAAGTCTGCTGCCTTATTTTTTATGATGTAAATTTGCATACACTCCAGAATGATATGAGGTGTGATCAGATGAATTTTAATTAATTTCAAAGTCCCTCTTTGCCATGAAAATAAACTTAATTCCATAGAAAACATTTCCACTGCATTTGTGAAGAAGGCTTCAGAGCGCGCAAGAAAGTCCAGCGAGCACCAGGACCGTCTCCTAGTCAGGACCGGACTGGGAAAAAAATAGGCCCGGGCATTTTTAGACTGAGCAGCCCATTTTTTTTAACCACTTCAGCTCCAGGAAATGTACCCCTTCATGACCAGGCCATTTTTTGGGACACAGCACTTGCGTTACTTTAACCACTTTACCCCCAGCCACTGTGCTGCTACTGCGGCACAGTGGCTCGTTATCGTCCAGCGACGTAGACCTACGTCGCTGGACTCCTCCCCCTGTAGGCGGCGCTCGCGCGCCGCCGGAGGCGCGCTCCCGCTGTTTTCATTCACAGCGGGAGTCAGGCCAGGGGAGGAGCGGCGGCGATCGCCGCTGCTCTTCCCCGATCGTCGGGGAATCTAGTTTGGAGATCCGCCCGCCTGTGTAAACAGAGCGGGCGGATCTCCTAAGTGACAGGGAGTGACAGATCGGAGTGTTCAGCATAGCTGAACATCCGATCTGTCCTTGTGTCACACAGTCACCTCCCCCCCCCACACGTTAGTAAGCACCAGGCATACATTAACCCCTCCCTCGCCAATAAAATTAACCCCTTCCCTGCCAGTGTCATTTTTACAGTAACAGTGCATATATATAGCACTGATTACTGCAGTAATGTCACTGGAACCCCCAAAAGTGTCAAAAATGTCAGTCAAGGGTCAGATCTGTCCGCCGCAATCCCGCAAAAAAAAAAAATCGCAGATCGCCACCATTACTCGTTAAAAAAAAAAACACCAAAAATGACAGAAATCTTTCCCTTAGTTAGTAAACGCAATAACTTTTGCGCAAACCAATCAAAATACGCTTATTGTGATTTTTTTTACCAAACATAAGTAGCAGAAAACAAATTGGCCAAAAATTTATAAAAAATTTGATTTTTACATATTTTTTGGGAGGAATTTCATATAAAAAAATGTTAAAAATATTGTTATTTTTTCAAAATAAACGCTCTTTTTTTGTTTATAGCGCAAAAAGTAAAAATCGCACAGGTGATCAAATACCACCAAAAGAAAGCTCTGTTTATGGGAAAAAAAGGACGTAAATTTTGTTTGGGTACGGCGTCGCACGACCGCGCAATTGTCAATTAAAATCGCACAGCGCTGAATCGCAAAAAGTGGCCTGGACGTAAGACAGCAAAATCCTCCGGTGGTAAAGTGGTTAACTGACAATTGCACGGTCGTCCGACACTGTATCCAAATAAAACTTTTCTCCTTTTTCCCCACAAATAGAGCTTTTTTTTTGGTGGTTTTTATTTTTGCACTATAAACAAAAAAAGACCGCCAATTTTGAAAGAAAAAAAAACAATTTTTATTTTCTGCTATAAAATACATCCGATAAAATAAATGTAAAAAAATCGAATTTCTTCATCAATTTAGGCAAATATGTATTCTGCTACATATTTTTCATAAACAAATCCCAATAAGCGTATATGATTGGTTTGCGCAAAACGTATGGCGTCTACTAACTATGGGACTTCGATATTGCGGCGGACTATTAAGACTCTTGAGAGTTTTGACACTTTTTTGGGGACCAGTGACACTAATACAGTGATCAGTGCTAAAAATATGCTCTGTCATTGTACTGATGACACTGGCTGGGAAGGGGTTAACTTCAGGGGAGATCAAAGGGTTAACTGTGTGCCTAGCCAGTGATTTTGTGTACCGTGTGGGAGGTGCTTTTACTAAGGGAAGGCATCGATCCTTGTCCCTGCTTTGCAGAGACACAGGATCCATGGCTTCTGTACTGACAGAACGGCGGTCTGCCTGTGTACAGAACGATCACTGATCAGCTCCCCCTGTGTAAAATCACAGCAGGAGCCAGCCGCCGGTGGGCGCATTTGCGCCCGATACCTGGAAGGTCTAGAATTACGTGTTTATATATAGACACGTGATCCTGGACAGCGCGGCTGTCCTGCAAATTACAAATTATAACAACTACTGATTTCTCAAACTCCTATTTACTGTATATTCGGCTTCAACTTCTGACTGGACAATGGAAGACCAGCAACAGCCTGGTCAGGTAAACTCTCTCCTACTGTCAGCTTGTCCTCTTCCAGTCCAGTCTAATTCTGGTATCCCTTTCCTACATGTGAATAGAAAAACGACTTAAAACCCCCAAATATATATATATTTTTTTTTAGAAGAGGCACTAGAGCAGTGGTCTCCAAACTGCAGCCCGGGTGCCAGATGCAGCCCTTTGCTTGCTTTTATCTTGCCCTTGGGGCACTATTTTCATCCACTGATACCAACAATGGGGCATATTCCCCCACTACTGACACCAATGAAGGGGCAGAATTTCTACTAACACCAATAAAGGGGCACACAATTCCTCCCAACGACACCAACAATGGGGCACAATTCCTCCCAATGACACCAACAATGGGGCACAATTCCTCCCAATGACACCAACGATGGAGCACAATTCCTCCCACTGACACCAATGATAGGGCACAATTCCTCCCAATGACACCAATGTGATGGAGCGCAATTCCTCCCACTGACACCAACAATGGGGCGCTATACCTCCCACTGACACCAAAGACCTGTCATTGTTTATTCCCACTGATTTTGGGACCTTTTTTACTCCCAATGGCCACAGTCCAGCCCCCCTTAAGTCTGAAGGACAGTAAACTGGCCCTTTGTTTAGGAAGTTCAGAGACCCCTGCCCTAGAGCATACAATGGTGGGCATATTTTTATGTCACACAATATTTACGCAGCTGTTTTTCAAACTCCCCAGTCCTTAATCCCATTGAGAACTTGTGGTTAATCCTCAAGAGGCGGGTGAACAAAAAAATGCCCACAAATTCTTGCAAACTCCAAGCATTGATTATGCAAGAATTGGCTGCTATCAGTCAGGATCTGGCCCAGAAGTTGTTTGACAGCATGCCAGGATGAATTGCAGAGGTCTTGAAAAATAAGGGCCAACACTACAAATATTGACTCTTTGCATAAACTTCATGTAATCATGGGCGTCTGCAGAACTTTTTTAAGGGGAGGAGGGCATAATTTTAAGGTCACCCATGTTCTCCCTCTTTGTGCCCCCATAGATCCCTCTTTAGAGCAGGCCAGGCCAGTGTCCCCCATAGATCCCCCTTTAGAGCAGGCCAGGGTCCCCATTTTTATGTCACATGATATTTGTGCAGCTGTTTTTCAAGCGCAAATTTTTTGGAATAAAATACAATTAAATTAATTTTAATGCACAAAAACAAAATATAATACCCAATTGTTTTGGAAAAATATAAAAGATGATGTATTGTCGAGTAAATAGATACCTAACATGTCAGGCTTTAAAATTGCATCTGCCGGTAGAATGGCACCAAATTATGGTACCTAAAAATCTCCGTAGGCAGTGCTTTAAAAGCTTTATTGATTACCAGTTAAGAGTTACACAGGAGGTCTGATGTGAAAATGTTTTGCTCTTGCTGAGAAGTTCATGTGTGATTGCGGTTTACATATGCATTCGGGACCTACAGACATGTTCGCATTTGTGTGCGAGCCTCAGTGACCCTCAAATTTGACACTACCCAAACCCTTCCTAAAAGCCCTCAGTCCCCACAGCACACAGCGACCTCCTACAGTGCACCCAACAGTGTCCCAGAGTGCCCTAAGCCCCAGCAGTGTCTTCCAGTCTCCACACTGCCCTTGCAAAACCTAGCCTCCTTGGGAAACCACAAGCCCCCCTCCAGACACCCCATTTCCACAGATCTCCTCCACTGAGCTCCCTCCAGAAACCTCCTAATAGCCCAATGCTTCTCTCGGTTTACCTGCAGTCTGTGGTGTCCACTGCTGCAGTGACCTGTCCCGGCATGCGCCGATGGGGGTCTCCTCTCAGCTCCTCCCCTTCCCGGTCAGCTGACCTATAGTCTCCACCCACGTGGCCCCGTCAGCCATGCAGTGAATTGAATGGGCTGTTGGTCGCCATGGAGAGTCCACGTGAGCGGCGTGGGCTAAAGAAGCAGCTCAGCTGCCTTTGACATGCAGCCCCGGCCCACTGGGCAGATGCTCGGTGTGCCCGGTGACTAGTCCGGGCCTGCCCACAGTTGATTCAGCTGCGGGATCGGGGCTCCACCAGTGCCAAGCTTGCTCAGGAAAGGCAGCAGGCAGGTGTGCGATTGTGCGTGTATCTGCCAGGGCTTTTTTTCAGCTGGAACTTGGTGGAACCCAGTACCACAACCTTTGGCTCAAGCTCTCTGCTCCCCGCTCACCACTATCACTTGTAAACACAGAAGCCTGGTTTCTGTGTTTACAAGTGACAGCTCGTCTCCCAATAGCTCCCATAGATCTGATCTCCTGAGCAGATCCTACTGAGTGCAGGAAGGGGACAAGGGAGATGCCGGTGCCCGGGGTGCAGTATGGTCATGGGTGGGAGGAGGGAATCGCATGGTAGACTGACCCTCTGATCTTCATTTTTCCCTGGCGCCATTATGCAGACACCCCTGCTGGATGATCTCCCTGCAAATGAGAGAGTGTGTGTGTGGGGGGGGGGGGGGGGTACTAGAGCTGGCTGGGTGCTTTAGCTTAATAGGGCAACAAAAGTAGGACATGTGCAAGATGGCGGAGCTTTTAAGGAGGGGGGGATGGGGCAGTGGGGATTCTGTGTTGGGGGTCAGAGCTAAAGAGGGGTGAAAGTGAGATGTGAATGGGGAATGCAGAGGTAAGCGCTGTGGAAGAGGGCTGAACTCTGCACTCTGTGTGTAACAACCCTGAACTCTGCACTCATGATTGAGTTCCTGCGCCTATTCTCTGAGAAAAAAAAGCCCTGGTATCTGCACATACAGTGAGGCGAAGACTTTTGGAGGATGGCCTGGTGTCAAGAGGGGCAGCAAAGAAGCCACTTTTCTCCAGGAAAAAACATCAAGAACAGACTGATATTCTGCAAAAGGTACAGGGATTGGACCGCTGAGGACCGGGGTAAAATCATTTTCTCTGATGAATCCCCTTTCCAATTGTTTGGGGCATCCAGAAAAAACCTTGTCCAGAGAAGGAAAGCTGAGCGCTACCATCAGTCATGTGTCATGCCAACAGTAAAGCATCCTGAGACCATTCATGTGTGGGGTTGCCTCTCGGCCAAGGGAGTGGGCTCACAATTTTGCCTAAGAACACAGCCAATGAATAAAGAATGTTACAAAAACCTCCTCCGAGAGCAACTTCTCCCAACCATCCAATAACAGTTTGGTGAGGAAGAATGCCTTTTCCAGCATAATGGAGCACCTGGCCATCAGGCAAAAGTGATAACAGTGTCTCGTGGGAAACAAAACATCAAACTTTTGGGTCCATGGCCAGGAAACTCCCCAGTCCTTAACCCAAATGAGAACTTGTGGTTAATCCTCATGAGGTGGGTGAACAAACCCCCCCCCCACAAATTCTTGCAAACTTACAGCATTGATTATGCAAGAATTGGCTGCAATCAGTCAAGATGTGGCCCAGAGGTTGTTTGACAGCATGCCAGGGTGAATTGCAAGAAAGGTCAACACTGCAAATATTGACTCTTTGCATAAATTTCATGTAATCATGGGCGCCGGCAGAACTTTTTTCAGGAGGGTGGGGGCATAATTTTAACCGCTTGCCGACCGCCGCACGACTATTTACTGTGGCGGTCAGCCCCGTACAGGCAAAGTCACGTAGGACTACGTCGCTAGCCTGTGAGCCTCTAGGGGGCAAGCGCACGCCGCCGGAGGCGCGCTCCCGCCCCCGCTCGTTCCCTAACAAGTCCGCGCGTGTTCCCCGATGTCCGCCGGTCACTCGCTATCTCCCCGTGGAGAGGGAGAAAGGCAGACGGCTGATGTAAACAAAGCCGTCTGTCATTTTCCCTGATTTAACTGCAGAGATCATACGTTCCTGCTATTTAGGATCGGATGTCTCTGTGGTTACATCACTAGCCACACCCCTGTACAGTTAGAAGCATGCCCCTAGGGACACACTTAACCCCTGCATCACCAATAAAGTTAACCCCTTCCCTGCCAGTGTCATTTTTACAGTAACAGTGCATATGTATAGCACTGATTACTGTAGTAATGTCACTGGTACCCCCAAAAGTGTCAGTCAAGGGTCCGATCTGTCCGCCGCAATGTCGCAGTCCCGCAAAAAAAAAAAAATCGCAGAACGCCGCCATTACTCGTTAAAAAAAAAACCCACCAAAAATGACAAAAATCTTTCCCTTAGTTAGTAAACGCAATAACTTTTGCGCAAACCAATCAAAATACGCTTATTGCTTGATTTTTTTTTTTTTTTACCAAACATATGTAGCAGAAAACAAATTGGCCAAAAATGTTAAAAAATTTGGACTTTTACATTTTTGGGGGGGGGGGGGATTCCATATAAAAAAAAATGTGAAAAATATTGTTCTTTTTTCAAAATTGTCGCTCTTTTCTTGTTCATAGCGGAAAAAGTAAAAAACCGCACAGGTTATCAAATACCACCAAAAGAAAGCTCTGTTTGTGGGAAAAAAAGGACATCAATTTCATTTGGGTACAGTGTCGCACGACCGCGCAATTGTCCGTTAAAGTCACGCAGTGCCGAATCACAAAATAGGGCCTGGTCAGGAAGGGGGTAAAATCTTCCAGGGCTTAAGTGGTGCCTCCATAGATCCCTCTTAAGAGTAGACCAGGCCAGTGTCCCCCATAGATCCCCCTTTAGAGCAGGCCAGGCCAGGATCCCCTTTAGAGCAGGCCAGGGTCCCCATAGGTTCCCCTTTAATCTTACGTTTTCACCTATATTCCCCATGCTAACACGTTTTCCTGCTGCACCACCAGGTACTCCAGGCTCTACCTGCAAAGAATATATATATTTGGACAACATAACCCCCTTTAGAGCAGGCCACAGTCCCCATTGATCCCCCTTTAGAGCAGGCCAGACCAGGGTCCCCCATATAGATCCCCCTTTAGAGCAGGCCAGGGGCAGGTCCCCCATAGAATAGATCCCTCTTTACTTATTCTTCTTACTCTTACCTTTTTTTTTTTTCACCTGTATAGAATAGAATCCCCTATTGTAATACCGGTTGAGGTCTCTATTCATCATATGTACAAATTGTCTAAAAAAACTGTATTCCATTGTACCGCTTACATTGTGCTTGTTCACCATTTATATGTCTTTCTCTCCTAGAAAGACCGCAATGCTTTTGTTATCATATATGTTTGTTTTACTTTAATAAAACCAATTGTGTTGCTGAATGCAGAGGTCCAGTGGATGCTGACAAGTAGAGTTTGGAGGCAACGGTGACTCTGGCAAAACAATGTCTGTGATTACAGAGGAACTTGCCCAGGGGTCTGCCAGGAAGGGGACCACTCCAGAAGCTAGGGTCAGCAGACGGGTGTCAGCACACAGGCATTTAGAGAAAAGGGGATTCCAGTTTCAGAACCCTGAAGAGAATACTTACACAGGAACATTTAAGGTACCTTCATTTAGTGGCAAAGTGAAGCAGGGGCCTTGCCGCATTCTACAGTAAGCTGTCCCTCAGATTGTGAATAGATAATAGTTGGAGTATCCCACTCATCCCTTCTCCTGTCCAAGTTCTCAATAAAACCACAAAAAAAAACCAACATCCCCTGGATTGATTATTGACTGAGCCAAGAACTTTTAATGCTGTTATCTGCTGTCCATTGCTATTGGTAACCCAGAGGAATCTAGAAGGTGTCATTCTCAGCAGTCCTCTAGGGGGCAGTGCTACATATATATATATATTTTCGACTCCACGAGTCCTCCTTGCCTCCTCCTCCTCGGCTCAGGCTGCCTGCCTGTTCTCTGGTTCTCTCACCCAGACTGGGTGGCCGCTGCACAGCACAGTCCCTCCCCCAGACAGTCTCACAGATCACTCCGCATGCAGGCAGGACTCCATCACCACTCCACTTGCGTGGGCGGTGCAGGCCGTATCTACATCTCTCTCTACACAGTACACAGGAGGGCCTGGAGCCGAGCGGCCGAGCCAAGGCCCGGGGGTGAGGGAGGGACGGTTTCAGTTAGTCAGAGAGCAGCAGACTCAGAAAAAAAGGAGTCCACAGCGGCCGCGGCGGACCCTGCAAGGACCGCTCACAGACAGCAGTGTGCGGACACCTAGCTATCTCTGATTCCGGGGGGGGGGGGTGCCCCCCTTGCGGACGCCCATGCATGTAATTGTCAATAAAAGCCTTTGGCACTTATGAAATGCTTGTAATTATACTTCAGTATACCACAGTAACATCTGACAAAAAGATCTACAAAACACTGAAGCGGCAGTCTTTGTAAAAAGTTATATTTATGTAAATCTCAAAACTTTTGGCCACAGCTGTACAAGAGATTGGAAAAACATCCTCTGCACTGCAATTATCAGAAGCTGAATTGTCTTGAAATCAATGCCTTTGTCTTATAGAAGAGTTAAGCTGTCTGTGGATGCTGCCAAGTCAGCAGATGACCGATTTGTCTGGACAGACTGGGTTCAAAGAGGCAGGTCAATGCATAAAGCAGAAACAGAAGAGTGACTAACTTCTATAGGTAGGCAGGACTGCCACTTATCACTGGCTCTGTTTGTTCTTGTCCTTAGGCCCCTAGATTTATTGATATGTTCTCCATGCAGGGTTAAGGAACTGATATAAGGGAGATAGGAAAAAAGTTATTGAATGATGCAGTTACATCTGTACAGGATAGTCACAAATGTTTTAATTCCCCATTTAAAGCTTCTATATCAACTGAAACTACTGGAAAACATCTTTGATTTTTCCATTTGATCTGAGACATTTCCCCATTGCAGCGGGTTCAGCAGGTTAAACACTTAGCAGTGATAATCTCTTGAGATGTTTCCTGATACCCGGAGCTCTGATTGTTAAACAATGGACACATTGGTGTGCTTAGTGGAAAATCTTGTTTATTGTTTAGAAACTCAACAATTTGAAATATTTAACAGTTTTTTTTTTTTTTTGCAAAATAAATAAGATTTTCACATTTACACATCAAATATTAATCATCCTATGCAACGGGAATTTCAGTTTTAGTGAGGGTTAAAAAATTCTAAAGGGATGCAGACCCTGCAGCTTTTCTCATTAGAACACTGAGAGTGCACCAGGTAAATATAACGAACTAGACGCTCCCATTCAGAATCAGTATCCAAACGACATGATGAAACAAACAACCATTTCGGGAACAACAGGAGATAGCAATTTTCAACAGTTTGTTAAAATCCCTTCAATTCACATTTATCACCCAGAGGAAATCATTTTATTTCTCAACAAAAGTGGAGTCAGGGAAGAGCTTTCCAATAAAAGTAATCAAACATGATCTGCATTTGAATAGCTGCATTAGTGGGAAGGAAAGACATTGGGGGTCTAATAGACCCTCAATGTCTCCATAAAGAGGACCTTTCACCTGCCTATGCTGTCATATAAGCCAGGTTAGAAATTCACTGTGATACTAGCCAACATCCTATATATATATATATATATATATATATATATAGATATATATATATATAGATAGAGATATATATCTATATATATATTATATATATATATATATATATATATATATATATATATATATATATCACAATAAAAACTGGACTTTTATGGCTCAAAAATAAACAAATGTAGTAAAAAATGTACAAACTGTTTTCTGGTCACATAAAAAATGTTATGATAAACAGTATAAATGTTAAACTTCCACATATAGGAATACATAAGGGTACAGTATATTAGTGCTTATTTGACAATACATTTCTATAAGCAGAAATAACATAAAGACTAGCGTTGGGCGAGAAATTCGGACTGAGCATAAGTGTTGCCCGAACATCGCCCATCTGGCGAACACCCGAATTTGCGGCAAGCGGTCAGGTGCATTGCTTCATCCAATTAGGGCCCTAGAATGGACTGTGCAGCTTGCAGTGCCAAAATTTGGGAACCCCATGCCAAAATTCAAAAAAAAATAAATAAAAAATGGCTTGGGGTCACCCCCACAATCCATACCAGACCCTTATCCAAACATGCAGCCTGGCAGACCAGGAAGGGGGGGGCGAGCGAGCAGCCCCCCCTCCTTAACCTCAACTTCGGGGGGGTTTCTTTGGGGCTCTGCCCCCCCCCAAACACCTTGTCCCCATGTTGATGGGGACAAGAGCCTGGATGGCAGGCCAGGAAAGGGGGGGTTGAGCGAGCAGCCCCCCCTCCTTAACCAGGCCACATGCCCTCAACATGGGGGGGGGGGGTTTCTTTGGGGCTCTGCTCCCCAACCCCAAAGCACCTCGTCCTCATGTTGATGGGGACATGAGCCTTTTCCCGAAAACCCTGGGCGGTGGCTGTGGGGGTCTGCTGACAGGGGGCTTATCTGAATCTGGAAGTCCTCTTTAACAAGGGGGGCCTTAACATCCTGCCCCCCCATGTAAATGATTATGGGGTACATTGTACCCCTACTCATTCACCAACAAAAGTGTTAAAAATAAAAAATACACACCGTTTTTTGACAATGCCTTTACTAAAAAAAATCAAAGCCAATGCCCCCCTATGTAGATCCATCATCAATCGCGACACCCACCGCACCGCCAGACCCAAAGAAAAAAAAAAAAAGCTGAGTCTGCGACAAAGGCTCCCCACTGTTCTTAAGTTCTTAAATAGGTAAGGGGTGGAGCCACCTGGTGAAGTCACCAGGGGGCGGTGTCACCAATTGGCCCCACCCCTTACCCATTTAAGAACTGTCACACGGCAGAGCAGGCAGACGGCGGTAGCCTTCATAACAGATGGAGTTATTTTTCATTTCTTTTTTTGGTTCGGCGGGCATCGCGATTGACGATGGATCTACATCGGGGACATTGTTTTTTTATTTCTAATGAAGGAATTGTCAAAAACCGTGTGTGTGTTTTAACCTATACCTATATGCAGTATGCATGTCTTAGGGTTACCCTAAAATTCAACCCTTCTGCAAAAAGTGTTCTACTAGGATACTTCAATTCACAAAGTGGAGAAATGTGTTTGCTCAGTTGAACCTGATTCACATACAGTACCTTTTTAGCACTCTGCTGATTTCCTAAGTGTTCAATCACACATGCGGTGCCCTCTGAAGAACGATCCACATTTAGATTGCTTTTCAGAGGGTATTTGACAGGCGGTGAGGAGATGTTAATTTTTCCTCCTCATGAAGAGACAACAAACGTATGGAACTGCAATCTGCCCTTTAGGAGTTGAGAACCGGTGCTCTGGCTGAGGCCTTCACACTGAAATAACAATCCAATTATAGAATAGAGCAGGCTACTCTGAATCATCCATAAAATTGACTCTTTATTAGCTACAGAACAGAGTACAGCAAATAACATGCTAACGCGTTTCGGCAGGCGCCTTACTCATAGCATGCATGTATAGGCAACACACAGTTAAATAATCCCCTTCCTCCACTGGGACACGTTGGAAGGACAGGTGAATAGTAATAAAAACAATTAACATCAGTATCCAACTAATAGGTGGCTAATCGGCCAAAATGCGGTAGCTTGTTATTGGCTGTACTAATAAAGAGCCAATTTTACCGGTGATACCGAGTAGCCGGCTCCATTCTATCACTGGATCATAACTTCAGTGTGGAGGCCCCTGAGCCAGAGCACCAGTTCTGTTGCCTACTCACCAACCTATTTAACCCTATAAATGCTGCACTACTGCAACACAATTGTGCTTGCTTCATGGACATGCATTGATCGCATTTGTCGGCAGTAAAGCCTGCTGGATGCATCATTGCAGTTGTGTTTTTGCTATGACCGCGAAGCACAGCTGCCAGGGGCGTAAGTACAGGGGTTGGAATTGTAACAGGCCCCATGCTCCAGGGGGCCTGTGCGGCTCCCCTGTACACCTGGATAGGAGGGGCGGCGGGGACAGCATGTAGAGAAATCACTGTCCTCCTTTTTCCTCCTGTAGCTGCAAGAGGAAAATGGAGGAGATTGGTTCCTCTGTATGCTGCCCCCGCCACTCCTCCTATCCAGTTCACCTGTGTTTTGCTGTCTCTTGGCCCCTGTGTGCTCCCCTGGTCCCCCCCCACCCCCCCCACTGTGCTGACCCCTCCCCTCCATTGTGCTCCCTTCCCTCTCCTGCCGGCTGCTGCAGGGGATGTGTCACAACAGAGAACCAGGAAGGGGTCGTTAAATATGTAATTTACCAGCTCCTTCCTTTTCTGAATGGACAGAGTCATAGTCAGTGAAATAAAATAAAATGATAAAAAATAATACAATTAAAATACCAAAAAATAAAAAACTACTGACACCAGTGGGTGAACTTCCAGGATAGCAAAGGTCACACTTGCAACCGGGCCCTGACATTCCACCACCGCGGGGAGCCCCCAAGATGGCAGGAAGGGGGCCCACTGCAGAACTTATGAAAGGGTCCTGCTGCAGGACCGTAATAAAGGGCCCCGTAACAAGAGTAAAGGGCCCCAGGATCAGTGGGGAAAGCCCCAGGCTTGAAGGGAGGGGCCCCGGCCAGGGGTCCGGGGGGCCCTTCATGGTTTCTTGCACCAGGGCCCTGAAGGTTCTAGTTACGCCTCTGACAGCTGTGAATAGCTGGATGTCAGTGTTCAGGCGGGCGGTAAGGAGGTGGTAAAACCATGGCTCAACTGCCTGGTTTTAATGCCCCCCAGTCGCTCGCATGAAGCA
Source organism: Pelophylax lessonae (assembly GCF_965119305.1). NCBI lineage: Eukaryota > Metazoa > Chordata > Amphibia > Anura > Ranidae > Pelophylax > Pelophylax lessonae. Next base: position 24,518,689 of record NC_138769.1, read on the forward strand.
AAATTTTCAGTTCATGAAAGAATTAATGCAGTTGAAAATTTGCTTGTGAATAAGCACACGCTAAGCATACATGCATGGCATGCACATTTTGCGACTGACTAATCAATTCAACTAGGAATGCCCAAAATTGAGAGTTGGGAAAATTGGGAAATTTTGCCAAAATTTGGTCAGTTCAGTAAAATATATCCATGTCAAAGGGGAAAGGTGGTTTTTGGTAGCTTACAAGAGTACAATAGGCTTTTAGGTACCCCTGATGGTAATATAAACTTCCATCAACTATCCTGAAAAATATAAAGCAATTGTAATGTTCTGGTACCTTTGGGTACCCTAATTACTCTTTCATAAGTGTATGCGCCCCACTCTTTTGGTAAGGTGCGCATACACCTTTAAGACTGATGCTGTCATCACTGAGCGCCGGACTGGATGGCTATTTAGATCGCCGGCTCTCACTCACATGTGTTCGTTCAAACTGCTTTGTGCCTTGATGCTAACCTGTCTTGAAGCTCACATGCTTGCAAGCATACCTCGCTGTCGGAACCACGCTGCGCTGATCCCTGTATCCCGCTACCGGATCATCCGCTCTTGCCGAACCTCTCCTCTGCTACATTGCTATTAGTGATAAGTACCCCACAGGGGAAACCTCTATAACCTTTATACTAAAGCTTACACTATCTAGCTCTGCATACTAAGGACTATTACTACATCTGCATTATCTAAGATTGCTAGCTCTTGAGCCTACTACCACCTGTTCTTGCACTGGGTTGATCTCTCTTGTATGTCCACCTGCTACTCTGTCATCTACTACCATACATGATTGCTAAACCTATCTGCATCCCATCTGCTACTATCTTATTTTCAAGAACATTTCCTTCCAAGTGTCTGTCATCTACCATCTCTACCCAACCTGTCTCTTCAGCCCATCATCACTGTGTTACTATATACATAAGTCACTCTAGGAAACATCTTATTGAGTGTGTGTATTTACTTGCTGAATTGAGATCATCCACACATGATGAGTCATTGAGAGTTGGGAATGGTGTCTCAGCGTTTCTCTACATGACTACTGAAGTGGAATATTTCTGCAGCTGAAAATCCACATCATACGTAAAACGCAGGAGCGTTACAGATTGAACGAACCACAAATGGATTCAGCAGAAATAACCACTCAGATGACACAATTAAAACAGCAAGTAACTGCGTTAATACACGCACTTGCTGAATTAAAAGAAGACAATCAGGCTCTGTCGCAGCAGGTAATTAGACTGACACAACTTACCTCTGCTCAGTCCCCTGAACCCAAAATAAATCCTCCTTTGGTATTTACAGGCAATCACAAAAAAATTTGCGAATTTAAAAACGAATGTGAGTTACTTTTCTTGCTAAAACCCCGTACCTACCTTACTGATCACATTAAGGTTTGTACTATTATTTCTTACCTAACAGGCGATCCTCGGGCCTGGGCAGACTCTCTTTTTGAGAAAAACGACCAGCTTCTCAACTCCTATGCCTTGTTCCTAGCAGAACTCACTAGCCTATATGATGATCCCAATAGGCAGAGTACTGCCGATCTTCAATTAAGATCCTTGAAACAAGGTAGGAGACCTGTAGAAGACGTTGTTGCAGAATTCAAGAGATGGACCCTTGATTCAGAATGGAATGATGCATCTCTGAAAACCCAATTTAGGCTTGGCCTATCAGAGGCCGTTAAAGACGAGCTCGCCCGAGCGGATCTGCCAAAAACCCTGGATGCATTGATACAACTCAGTATCACCATAGATAGAAGACTACGAGAAAGAAAGGCTGAGAAAATGGGAATGCCATTATCCAGTTCTTCTCGGATTTCGGCCGTTGACCCCGTTCCTATGGAGGTAGGAACCATACGCCCACCTCTATCAACTATGGAAAGAGCCAGAAGACGATCTGGTAATCTCTGCTTGTACTGTGCATCCCCGGATCACAAGATAAACGTCTGTCCCCTAGTCTACAAAAAGAAGGGTTAGTGTTCACATGTCCTCCTAGGGGGATTGACAACTTCAATCACTAACCCTTACCTTTCTGTTTGCTTAACATTACAGTGGGACCAGAACAGGATTACTACTAAGGCCATGATTGACACAGGATCTTGTGGAAATTATATTGACATACGTTTTGCTGCTTTAAATAAAGTTCCTATTATTTCTAAACTTAAACCTGTCTCAGTAAGTCTTATTAACGGTGTTCCTTTATCCTCTGGTCCGATCACTGATCAGACACAGGCACTCCTAGTCAATACTAACGGGTCTCATATGGAGACCACTACCTTCGATCTAATACCTTCACCCCACTTTCCCATTGTGTTGGGACTTCTCTGGTTGCACACACATCAACCAACCATAGATTGGAAGGAACGGACCCTGGCCTTCCTCTCTTGCTATTGCGAGGGTACGTGTAACCTCCCGTCTTTCGGGAAGATCCTGTCTGTGGTGACAGATGAGATTGCACCACTATGTTATCAGGATCTCTCTGAGGTTTTTCTTGAGAAAAATGCTCAAGCACTACCTCCCCATCGAGACTATGATTGTAGCATTGATCTACTCCCAAATAGCAAATTGCTGTTCGGTCATGTTTATCCTCTTTCACAGGATGAACTTTCCCATCTCAAAGACTATTTGGATGAGAATTTGGAAAAAGGTTTTATTAGACCTTCCACTTCTTCCACAGCAGCAGGACTCTTTTTTTGTCCGCAATAAGGACTCAAGTCTCAGGCCTATCATCGACTATAGGCAATTGAATGCTATTACAATAAAAGATCGCTATCCTCTACCGCTTATCCCTGAGCTCATTGAGCAGGTGCGTGGAGCTACCTATTTTTCAAAATTGGACCTGAAAGGAGCATACAATCTCATTCGAATCCATGATGGACACGAGTGGAAGACTGCATTCAGAACCAGATACGGATTGTTCGAATATCTTGTAATGCCATTCGGGCTATGCAACGCCCCTGCAGTTTTTCAACGATTTATAAACGATATTTTCAGAGACTTACTAGATGTCTGTGTTGTGGTATATCTGGACGATATACCTATATATTCACGATCCCTGTCTGAACACATAAGACATGTAAGACTAGTATTATCGAGATTGCTTGCACACAACCTTTATGTGAAACTGAAAAAATGCTTGTTTCATAAAGAAGAGGTACTGTTTCTAGGCTACATCATATCCAAAACAGGAATCGAGATGGACATGAGTAAGATATCCTGCATTCAGGATTGGCCTACACCAACCACACGCAAGGCGCTACAGCGATTCCTTGGATTTTCGAATTTCTACAGGAAGTTCATTAGAAACTTCTCTGCCATTGTGAGACCCCTCACACAGCTCACTAGCATTAAAAAACCATTCAAATGGTCAGATGAAGCAAATAAAGCTTTTCACCTGTTAAAGACAAGGTTTACTTCTGCTCCCATATTACGCCATCCAGACCCATCCCTCCAATACATTCTGGAAGTAGATGGGTCAAACATGGCAGTAGGAGCAATACTCTCCCAACGACCAACTCACACTTCACCACTTCATCCAGTCGCCTTTTTTTCTAAATCCCTAAGCAGTCCCGAGATAAATTACCCCGTGGGTGAAAAGGAACTGCTTGCTATAAAATTGGCTCTGGAGAATTGGCGACATCTACTCGAAGGCACCCAATTACCAATACTTATATACACGGACCATAAAAATCTCCAATATCTTCAGACTAACAAAACTCTCTCGCACCGACAGGTACGATGGTCACTATTCTTTTTAAGGTTTAACTTCCTAGTGACCTACACACCTGCAGATAAGAACAAAAAGGCGGATGCACTATCACGACTAACTGAAGAAAACTACTTCGAAATCCCTTCCGTTCCTATAATACCTCACAAACGCATTATTGGAGTTGTCCGTTCCTTGAAGGAAGAGGTTTTGCATGGTATAAGTTTGGATTCACCCCCACCACAACTAAATACTGATGCAGAAGGCTTCCTCAACTACAACGACAAACTTTACATACCACCTACCATACGCACCAAGATCTTGGAATTATCGCATGATGTGCCTATGGCAGGACATATGGGTATGACAAAGACTCTTAATCTGATTACCAGGCAATTCTGGTGGCCTGACATGAAAACATCTATACAAAAATTCGTCTCTTCATGCAATGTCTGTGCCAGGTCCAAAATTGACACTACGAGACCATCCGGTCTACTATGCAGTCTACCAATACCCCAAACTCCATGGGAAGTTGTGTCCTTGGACTTTATAGTGGAATTGCCTCCTTCCAAAGGATTTAATACCATCTTAGTGTCAGTGGACCATCTGACAAAGATGGCACATTTCATTGCTATTCGCAGACTACCTTCGTCCAACCAAACGGCAGAACTCCTGATGAAACATGTCTTTAAGTTACATGGTATCCCAAAAACTCTTCTGTCTGACCGTGGATCACAATTTATTTCCAAGTTCTGGCAAGAACTATGTCACATACTACGGATCGAGCGGAAGCTCACTTCTCCTTACCATCCGCAGACCAACGGACAGACTGAAAGAGTCAACCAATGCATCGAGCAATATTTACGTTGTTACACTTCTTACCAACAGGATGATTGGGTGGATCTTCTCCCTCTGGCAGAATTTGCCTACAACAACGCAACCCACAGTACGACCAAGCAGAGTCCGTTCTACTTGAACTATGGGTTTCTTCCCTCTATTCTTCCACCACGCATCCTTCCTTCAAATAACCCAGTAGCTTCAGACTATCTTACCCAAATAAAGGACTCTCTTGGTTTGCTTAATACTACCATTGCACACGCTCATAGTCAACAAAAGAAGTACTATGATCTTCGCAGAAGACCTTCTCCTCAGTACGCTATTGGGGACCTCGTTTGGCTCTCAACAAAAAATTTAAGACTGAAAATCCCTAGCAAAAAGCTTGGACCTCTGTTCTTGGGACCTTTCCCAATCAAGAAACTTATTGGAAAAGCTGCAGTACAGCTTACATTGCCAATAGACCTCAAAATACATCCCATTTTCCATGTGTCGCTACTGAAGCCCCATGTTCCTGACCAAGGAATAAGGCCTACTATCCCACCTCCTCCTCCTGTACAAGTTGAAGGTGGAGAAGAATACGAGATAAAAGAGATTCTGTATTCTCGTATCCACAGAGGAAGACTTCAGTACTTGGTTCGATGGAAGAACTATGGGCCCCAAGACGACACCTGGCTAAACACCTCTGACATACATGCCTCTAGATTAATCCGCAATTTTCATGCGAAGTACCCAGACAAACCAGCTCTAGAGGCCTTCAGGAGCCGGCCTTAAGGGGGGGGGGGTACTGTAATGTTCTGGTACCTTTGGGTACCCTAATTACTCTTTCATAAGTGTATGCGCCCCACCATTCTCTTTTGGTAAGGTGCGCATACACCTTTAAGACTGATGCTGTCATCACTGAGCGCCGGACTGGATGGCTATTTAGATCGCCGGCTCTCACTCACATGTGTTCGTTCAAACTGCTTTGTGCCTTGATGCTAACCTGTCTTGAAGCTCACATGCTTGCAAGCATACCTCGCTGTCGGAACCACGCTGCGCTGATCCCTGTATCCCCCTACCGGATCATCCGCTCTTGCCGAACCTCTCCTCTGCTACATTGCTATTAGTGATAAGTACCCCACAGGGGAAGCCTCTATAACCTTTATACTAAAGCTTACACTATCTAGCTCTGCATACTAAGGACTATTACTACATCTGCATTATCTAAGATTGCTAGCTCTTGAGCCTACTACCACCTGTTCTTGCACTGGGTTGATCTCTCTTGTATGTCCACCTGCTACTCTGTCATCTACTACCATACATGATTGCTAAACCTATCTGCATCCCATCTGCTACTATCTTATTTTTAAGAACATTTACTTTCAAGTGTCTGTCATCTACCATCTCTACCCAACCTGTCTCTTCAGCCTATCATCACTGTGTTACTATATACATAAGTCACTCTAGGAAACATCTTATTGAGTGTGTGTATTTACTTGCTGAATTGAGATCATCCACACATGAGGAGTCATTGAGAGTTGGGAATGGTGTCTCAGCGTTTCTCTACATGACTACTGAAGTGGAATATTTCTGCAGCTGAAAATCCACATCATACGTAAAACGCAGGAGCGTTACAGCAATCTGTGAATGGTGCCCCTGCCCAGTGGCAAACCTTGTGAGTTCACAATGCAGCAGGGCAGCCCCTCAGTGCGGGACCCGGAAGCTAGTGGAGAGCACTGGAGTAGTGGTGTCTATACAGAAATTTTCCAGATTCCAGAGAGATCCCATAGGTATGGTATATACCAGCCCTCAAAATTTCCACTCACCTACTCGCATTGGGCGAGTGGAAATTAACTGAGGGCGAGTATAGAGCCGCATGGGAGGAGGCGGGCGCCGCCGGCAAGAGCCGATTCTCCCCACAGCAATCTGCCAGGAAACTGGGAAAGGGAGAGGAGAGGAAGAGGAGGGCTGGGCAGATCACACAGAGTGGAGATCTCCCACTGTGACACAACTTGTATCTGTGAACGCCAGCCGCTGTCAAAGTCCCACCTCCTGGACCGGCTTCTATAATAGGCAGCACACTGCATCAATTTCTCAGCATTGGACCAGTGTACTGTCTATCATAGGAGCCGGTCCAGGAGGCAGGACTTTGACAGCGGGACGGCATTTACAGATGCAAGCTGTTTCACAGAGGAAGATCCCACTTCTGTGTGATCCGGCTGGCACTCCTCCCTGTGATCCCCTGCACTGGTGAGGCTGCATTGATGGGCACTGGTGAGGCTCCATTGATGGGCACTGATGAGGCTGCATTGATGGGCACTGATGAGGCAGCGCTGATGGGCACTGATGAGGCACTGATGGGGCTGTGCTGATAGGCACTGATGAGGCTGCATTGATTGACGTGGGTGAGGCTGCATTGATTGACGCGGGTGAGGCTGCATCGATGGGCACCAGTGGGGTTGCATTGATTGGCACCGATGAGGCTGCATTGATGGGCACTGGTGAGGCTGCATTTTTGGGCACTGGTGAGATTATTGGGCACTGGTGAGGCTGCATTATTGGGCACTGGTGAGGCTTCATTGATGGGTACTGGTGAGGCTTCATTGATGGGCACTGATGAGGCTGCATTGATGGGCACTGATGAGGCTGCACTGATGGGCACTTTTAAGGCTGCATTGGTAGACACTGGTGAGGCTGTATTAATAGGCACTGGTGAGGCTGCATTGATGGGCACTGATGAGGATGCACTGATGGGCACTGATGAGGCTGCACTGATGGGTACCGATAAAGTTGTTGTTGGCTGGGTTACTCAAGGTCATTCACATAGTTGCCCCATACCTACTCCTTTGTTATCTTAGCTGTGTGCTTAGGATCGTTGTTCTGTTGGAAAATGAACCTTCGCCCCAGTGTGAGGTCCAGAGTGCTCTGTAGCAAGTTTACATTAAGGATGTCTCTGTACATTGCTGCATTCATCTTTCCCTTGATCCTGACTAGTTTCCCAGTTCCTGCCGCTGAAAAACACCCCCACTGCATGATGCTGCCACCACCATGTTTCACTGTAGGGATAGTATTGGCCAGGTGATGAGCAGTGACTGGTTTCCTCCAGACATCGCGCTTGCCATTCAGGCCAAAGAGTTCAAACTTTGTTTCGTCAGACCAGATAATTTTGTTTCTCATGGTCTGAGAGTCTTTCAGGTGCCTTTTGGCAAATTCCAGGTGGACTGTCATGTGCCTTTTACTGAGGAGTGGCTTCCGTCTGGCCACTCTACTATACAGGCCTGATTGGTGGAGTGCTGCAGAGAGGGTTGTTCTTCTGTAAGGTTCTCCTCTCTCCACAGAGAAATGCTGGAGCTCTGACAGAGTGACCATCCAGTTCTTGGTCACCTCCCTGACTAAGGCCCTTCTCCTCGGATTGCTCAGTTTGGCCGGACGGCCCATTCTAGGAAGACTCCTGGTGGTTCCAAACTTCCTTCATTTATGTGTAGCAAGGTTTCCAGGCCTGTGGCCTGATGTGGGTCTGCCATTAGTACCGGAATCCTCTCCAGCCCATGTGAGCTGAGTCCCCAGGTGTGACAATTGAGACGGTGACAACTCCGGCATCTTTGTTTGTGGTCTTTATTGGAAATTAAGGGGATGGTAGAAGGGAATGAGTGGGATACTCCTCTCGGCTTGAACTAATTACAGTTGCGACCTTGATCCTGGAAAAATGCACGTTGGCGCTTCCATGACGCTAGGCAGCACCAGCCAACGCTCACTGACTCTGAGAACACTCTGTAGAACAGAGAAAGTGTTGAATCCCCGACCTATAGTCCAGTAGATCCAAGACTGAGAACTGTAGAACTCCTGACACTGCTTCGCTGTGTAAGTCTTTGAATACTTTTCCCCCGCCTGGTACAGCTTGAGGTAGTATTTTGTAGAACTCCAGCTAGTTAACACTGTAACTGGCACACGCAATACAGGGCCCAGGGCCCAGACTGCGGGTGCCCCTTTTATGCTCCTTGAACTCTTCAGGGTCCACTGACTATGTACCCCCTTTACACTTCAGGGTCCTCAACCTAGGTACCCCCTTTACAGCTAGCTGGCCTTGGATCCCAGAACCTCTTCCGGAGCGGTCCCCTCTGACTCTAGGCAGACCCCTAGGGGCAATCCTCAGTACTCATGACCTGTGTATGCTTTCCTAGACCTGGACCCAGTGGCGGCTGGTGAAGTTTTAAGATGGGGGGGCGCAAGACCCCGCCCTTCCATTTTGACCCCTCCCATTTCTCAGAAGCCCCACCCCTTATAGACTCCACCCATTTTGTCCCCTGTATTTTGCTTGCGTGAACCAATTCTCCCAATATATCACATATTAAGGGGTCCATCAGTGCTAGTATATCCCATAATAGGGAACAGGGGCCCTATTATGGGATATACTGTGAGAGACATCCTATTATGGGATACATGGACTGAGAGTGGCACAAACCCCACAGTACAAACCCCTCAAGCACAAACAACTCAAGCACAAACCCCACAGTACAGGCCCTCTAGCATAAACCCCACAGTACAGGCCCTCTAGCATAAACCCCACAGTACAGGCCCCCTAGCACAAACCCCACAGTACAGGCCCCTAGCACAAACCCCACAGTACATGCCCCCTTCAATATAGTGACCAGTATAAATGCCCCCTTTCAATGTAGTGACCAGCATACATGTCCCCAATGCAGTGACCAGTATACAGTACATGTCCCCAATGCAGAGCTATGCGTGCGTGCCTCCAATGCAGTGACCACCAGTGTACATGTCCCCAATGCAGAGCTATGCGTGCGTGCCTCCAGTGCAGCCAGTATACATGCCCCCAATGCAGAGCTATGCGTGCGTGCCTCCAGTGCAGCCAGTATACATGTCCCCCAATGCAGAGCTATGCGTGCGTGCCTCCAGTGCAGCCAGTATACATGTACCCCAATGCAGAGCTATGCGTGCGTGCCTCCAGTGACCACCAGTATACATGTACCCCAATGCAGAGCTATGCGTGTGTGCCTCCAGTGACCACCAGTATACATGCCCCCAATGCAGAGCTATGCGTGCGTGCCTCCAGTGACCACCAGTATACATGTACCCCAATGCAGAGCTATGCGTGCGTGCCTCCAGTATACATGTACCCCAATGCAGAGCTATGCGTGCGTGCCTCCAGTGACCACCAGTATACATGCCCCCAATGCAGAGCTATGCGTGCGTGCCTCCAGTGACCACTAGTATACATGTACCCCAATGCAGAGCTATGCGTGCGTGCCTCCAGTGACCACCAGTATACATGTACCCCAATGCAGAGCTATGCGTGCGTGCCTCCAGTGACCACCAGTATACATGTACCCCAATGCAGAGCTATGCGTGCGTGCCTCCAGTGACCACCAGTATACATGTACCCCAATGCAGAGCTATGCGTGCGTGCCTCCAGTGACCACCAGTATACATGTTCCCCAATGCAGATCTATGTGTGCGTGCCCGACTGAGAGCAGTGCACTTACCTGTGAGTCATGGCGGCTTCTCCCTCTCCTCTTCTTCGATCGGCGGCGGGAAGGTGAGCGGCGCTTCTCCCTCTCGGCCTCTTCTGCGGCGGGTGACTGTCGCCGGCTTCTTCTCTGGACTGGACTCCTCTTCGGCGGTGGGAAGCTGACCGGGCGGTGACGGTGAGTGACTGATGCATGCACCGGCACCGCCCCCATTGCGACGTCAGCGGCGTCGCAATCGGATGTCCTGGATGATGATTGGTCCAGGCTGGAGCCTGGACCAATCACAGCCAGGATATCAGGAAAGTGGGGGTGTCCAAGCGCAATGACTTGCGCCCAGGTTACGCCCCCAGAAGGCAGCCAATCGGCGCCTCTTCTGGGACGTAAACCCCACCCCCCCCATAGCCAACAGTGCCACCGCATAGGCCTGCAAACACAATTTTTTTTCACAACTTTATTTGTTCTTTTTGTAACTTTTTTCTTTTTTTTTCTTCTTTTTTTTTAGGAGCAGGGGGGCAGCGCCCTGGCGCCCCCTATGCATGGACCACCACTGCCTGGACCCCTCTCTTTCTCTGCAGGCTCTCGGCACATCGGATCCACCTCAGCTCAGCTCAGCACTCTCTGGACTCCCAGACGACACCCCAAGACATCTACCTTCCTCAGGCAGTAGGAGAGACAGCCGCACTCTCCTTCTTGGGACTCTGCTCCCGCCAAAGACACCCTGTCACGCACTTCCCCCAAATTTATACCCACTCCCAGAATCCTTTGCAGCCTAATCTGCCTTCTGGGGTAGTTACAAGCTGATTGGCTTCCCACACTGCCCTATGAGAAGCCTCTCACAGGAGCCAGTGGGGATACTTCTTCCCTCAGCAGGCACATCTAGAAGCCCTGACACCCTACTTAAAAAATCACAGCCCTGCTGTTAGGCAGACAAGGCCCACTATATCTTTACCTAGAACCTACCTGTAGGGTGCTACATATGGATGATGGAGGCCACTGTGCTCTTTGGGACCTTCAATGCTGCAGAAATTTCTCCGTACCCTTCCCCAGATCTGTATTTCTATACAAGCCTGTCTCGGAGGTCTACAGACAATTCCTTGAAAATCATTGTACTCTGACATGCACTGTTTACTGTGGGCCCTTATATAGACAGGTGTGCGCCTTTCCAAATCATGTCCAATCAACTGAATTTACCACAGGTGGACTCCTATCAAGTTGTAGGATGATCAGTGCAAACAGGATGCACCTGAGCCCAATTTTGAGTGTCATGGTAAAGGCTGTGATACTTAGGTACATGGGATTTTTTCATTTTTTGTTTTTAATAAATTTGCAAAGATTTCAAACAAACTTCTTTCTCGTTGTCATTATGGGGGGTTGTTTGTAGAATTTTGAGGAAAATAATGAATTTAACCACTTGCCGTACTGCGGCAAAGTGGTTTGTTATCGTCCAGCGACGTAGTACTACGTCGCTGGACTCCTCCCCCTGTAGGCGGCGCTCGCACTGTTTTCATTCACAGCGGGAGTCGGGCCAGGGGAGGAGCGGCGGCGATCGCCGCTGCTCTTCCCCGATCGTCGGGGAATCTAGTTTGGAGATCCGCCCACTTGTGTAAACAGAGCGGGCGGATCTCCTCAGTGACAGGGAGTGACAGATTGCAGGGTTCAGCATAGCTGAACATCCGATCTGTCCCTGACTCACTCAGTCACCTCCCCCCACACACGTCAGTAAGCACCAGGCATACATTAACCCCTCCCTCTCCAATAAAATTAACCCCTTCCCTGCCAGTGTCATTTTTACAGTAACAGTGCATATATATAGCACTGATTACTGCAGTAATGTCACTGGTACCTCCAAAAGTGTCAAAAATGTCAGTAAAGGGTCCGATCTGTCAGCCGCAATGTCGCAGTCCCGCAAAAAAATCGCAGATCGCCGCCATTACTCGTTAAAAAAAAAAACACCAAAAATGACAGAAATCTTTCCCTTAGTTAGTAAACGCAATAACTGTTGCGCAAACCAATCAAAATACGCTTATTGTGATTTTTTTTACCAAACATAGGTAGCAGAAATCAAATTGGCCAAAAATGTAAAAAAATTTTGATTTTTACATTTTTTGGGGGGAATTTAATATAAAAAAATGTTAAAAATATTATTTTTTCAAAATAAATGCTCTTTTTTTGTTTATAGCACAAAAAGTAAAAATCGCACAGGTGATCAAATACCACCAAAAGAAAGCTCTGTTTGTGAGAAAAAAAGGACGTAAATTTAGTTTGGGTACGGTGTCGCACGACCGCGCAATTGTCAGTAAAAGTCGCACAGCGCGGAATCGCAAAAAGTGGCCCGGACGTAAGACAGCAAAATCCTCCGGTGGTAAAGTGGTTAATCAATTTTGGAATAAGGCTGTAACATAACAAAATGTGGAAAAAGTGAAGCGCTGTGAATACTTTCCGGATGCACTGTATATTTACAGATGTATTTGGGAATAGAGGCAATAAATTGCATCTTTTATATCAAAAATATTTTGGGTGTCATATTTGAATAGTTCAGGATGAACAAGGTGGTCTTTTTTAGCACGGATCTGTCATATCGCTTTTTTGTATATTAGTAATTTGTGTTCCTAATTTAATTCAGTTTTATATTAATTTGCTGTATTTAAAAAAATGTTGTCCTGCAAACCATATTGTCACAGGAACGCTTATTGGTACAAACTAAAACTTTCTTGTATCAGTTACAAGAGTGTGCAACGTTAAAATTTTTTTTTTTTTTTTACACATGCACATCTTTGCACTCTGCAGTTTGCTGAGGCTGCATTCCCACTAGTGTGACCCCAAAGACACGTGATTTCAAGTGTGACTTTCACTGTGACTTTACACTCCCTGGCACTCAAGTCGCAAGAAAGTCGCGTAAAAAGTAGTGCATGCACCTTTTCCAAGTCACTGCGACTTTAACCGTTTGCCGACCGCCGCACGACTATTTGCTGCGGCGGTCAGCCCCTCACAGGCAAAGCGACATAGGTCTACGTCGCTAGCCTGTGAGGGTTTTGGGAGCGAGCGCGCGCCGCCGGAGGCGCGCTCCCACTCCCGTACGGTCACGGACCCCCGCGCGCGTGTGACCGGCGGACCCGATCATCCACCGGTCACTCGCGATCGTCGGTGGAGAGGGAGAAAGGCAGGTGGCTAATGTAAACAAGCTGACTGTCATTCTCCCCTGTGTATGAATGGTGATCATACGGTTCTACTATGTAGGACCGTTAATCACTGTTCCTACACCTCAAGCCACAGCCAATCACAGTTAGAATCACGCCCCTAGGGACACACACAGCCCCTCCCTCTCAAAAAAAGTTAACCCCTTCACTGCCAGTGTAATTTTACAGTAACAGTGCATATGTATAGCACTGATTACTGTAGTAATGTCACTGGTAACCCCAAAAGTGTCAAAAATGTCAGTCAAGGGTCCGATCTGTCCGCCGCAATGTCGCAGTACCGCAAAAAAAATTGCAGATCGCCGCCATTACGCGTTAAAAAAAAAAAGCCAACAAAAATGAAAAAAATCATTCCCTTTGTTAGTAAACGCGATAACTTTTGCGCAAACCAATCAAAATACGCTTTTTGCGATTTTTTTTACCAAACATATGTAGCATAAAACAAATTAGCCGAAAATGTTAAAAAATTTTGATTTTTACATTTTTTTGGGGGGGAATTTCATATAACAAAATGTGAAAAATATTGTTATTTTTGCAAAATTGACGCTTTTGTTTTGTTTATAGCGCATGATCAAAAAATCGCACAGGTGATCAAATACCACCAAAAGAAAGCTCTGTTTGTGGGAAAAAAAGGACGTCAAACTTGTTTAGGTACAGCGTCGCACGACCGCGCAATTGTCCATTAAAGTCACGTAGTGCCGAATCGCAAAATAGGCCCTGGTCAGGAAGGGGGTAAAATCTTCCGTGGCTTAAGTGGTTAATCGCATAGGTTGGGACGAATGCCATTAAAATCAATGGACTGTGACTTGTCATGCAACTTTATGTGTCTAAAGTCACATGACAAAGTCAAACTAGTGGGAACGGAGCCTGAATCAGTCCATGGCATAGGCGTGCGCCTGGGCACACCCCAATTCCCTCTGATATTTCACCAAAGCCCCCTAACAGGGCCTCTAAAAATATTGTAAAAAAAAAAATAATTAAAAAAATAAAACTAAAAAATAATGAAAAAGAAAATGTTTAAAAAAAAAAAAAAACTACAGACACCGGTCCACTGCCCTACTGACACCAATCTCTGCCCTACTGACACCAATCTCTGCCCTACTGACACTGCCCACTGCTCTGCAGACACTGTCAGTATATATACACATGCACACACACACACACATACATACACACATGTGTTTGAGATTTGGGGTGCACACCGTCATGCAATAGGCTGTACACACCTATGGTCCATTGTATTATTTAGGATGGCTATTGGGTGTGTACTATTGTGTGAAAGGTTAACTGATGATTTGCCCACAAGAGGGCGAACTTTATCCATTTTAGTGAACGCAGATTTCTGGGAGAGCGCGCGGTCCGTCATCCGCTCTTTCCCAATACAGATACATTTAAAACCTTTTTAAACACATTTGTGTCTGCAGATGATGATTGATCTCTTCAGCTGCTGATCTAACCACAATATATATTGGATCTGATGAGCCTCCAGCTAAATTCTATAGAGAGGCAGATATTCCATTGTTAGGAAATGCGTTGGGTGTGGCGGCTTTTGTCTGACAATCGGATTAGAGGACTGGACAATGCTGGAGGAAGACGGGGATTTACTGCTCAGAGGCACACTCCATCTCCTCTCTATGTATACATCAATATACAGTCTACGGGTTTGTAGTGTGACAACACAACTAGAGGATTATTACCCATTCTACATTCCAGTGTCTAGCAGTCTAGATCAGCGCTTCACAACCTTTTTTTAAATGACGGCACCCTTTTAGAATAAGCAGAATCTTGGGGCACCCCAATCTAAAATGGTAAAATGGAGCCCCTATCACACCAGAAGAAGCTCCTCTTCAAGTCAGATTCCACCCCCTCCCTTCACATTAGATCCCTCATTCCAATACCCTTCATATCAGAATCCTCAGCCCCCCCCCTTCACATCAGAATCCTCAGCCAGCCCCCCCTTCACATCAGAGTCCTCAGCCCCCTCCCCCCTTCACATCAGAATCCTCAGCCAGCCCCCCCCTCCCTTCACATCGGAATCCTCAGCCAGCCCCCCCTTCACATCAGAATCCTCAGCCAGCCCCCTCTTCACATCAGAATCCCCAGCCAGGCCCCCCTTTCACATCAGGGTCCTCAGCCCCCCCTTCACATCAGAAACCTCAACCAGCCAGCCCCCCCGTTTTACTTCAGAATCCTCAGCCAGACCCCTCCTTCACATCAGAATCCTCAGCCAGCCCCCCCCCCCCGTTTCACATCAGAATCCTCAGCCACACCCTCCCTTCTCATCAGAATCCTCAGCCAGCCCCCCCGTTTCACATCAGAATCCTCAGCCAGGCCCCCTTCACATCAGAATCCTCAGCCAGGCCCCCCCCTTCACATCAGAATCCTCAGCCAGGCCCCCCCTTCACATCAGAATCCTCAGTCATTCCCCCCTTCACATCAGAATCCTCAGCCAGCCCCCCCGTTTCACATCAGAATCCTCAGCCAGGCCCTCCCTTCACATCGGAATCCTCAGCCAGGCCCCCCTTCACATCAGAATTCTCAGCCAGGCCCCCCCTTCACATCAGAATCCTCAGCCAGCCCCCCTTCACATCAGAATCCTCAGCCAGCCCCCCTTCACATCAGGGTCCTCAGCCTCCCTTCACATCAGGGTCCTCAGCCCCCCCTCCACACCAGGGTCCTCAGCCCCCCTTCACATGAGGGTCCTCAGCCCCCCCTCCACATCAGGGTCCACAGCCCCCTCTTCACATCAGAATTCTCAGCCAGCCCCCCCTTCACATCAGGGTCCACAGCCCCCCTTCACATCAGAATCCTCAGCCAGTCCCCTTCACATCAGGGTCCTCAGCCCCCCCTCACATCAGGGTCCTCAGTCCCCCTTCACATCAGGGTCCTTAACCCCCCCTTTGCATCAGAGTCTTTAGACTCCCTTTTTCAGATCAGAGTCCTCAGTCCCCCTCTTCACATCAGGGTACTTAGTCCCCTCCCTTCACATTAGATTCCTCAGCCCCCCCTTTTTACATCATAGTCCTCAGCCCCCTTTTCACATCAGAGTCCCCTCGGACCCCTCTATTTAGATCAGAGTCCTCAGACCACCTTAAAATGGTTCTAAAGGATCAAGGTTTTTTTTTTTTTTTTTTTAAAAGAAACCTTCTCTGTGCAGCAGCCCCCCCCCCCCCAGCTCCTCCTAATACTTACTAGAGCCCCCTCACAATCCAGCTATTTGCACGAGAGCCTCGGCCCTCTGGGGACTCTCCCTCCTCATTTGCAGCAGGAGAGCCATTGACTCCCACTGGTGCCAATCACAACCAGTGAACCAATAAGGAGAGGGGGGGGGGCTCTGTTTGCTCTGGGGGTGTCTGCCAGGAGGGAGGGGCCAGGAGCGTCAGCTGGAGACCCAAGAAGAGGAGAATCAGGGGTGCTCTGTGCAAAAGCACTGCAATGAGCAGGTGTGTATACTATGTTTGCTTTTTTCTTTTTTTTTTATACTTGCCTTTAATATAACTTTAATATCGAAGTCATCAGATTATCTCCTTTCCCCCCTCCTTTTACATTAGATCCCTTGGGTCCAATACATCAGAATACCCCCCCCCCCCCTTCACATCAAGGTCCTCAGCCCCCTTTGCATCAGAGTCCTTAGACTCCCTTTTCACATCAGTGTCCTCAATTCCCCTCTTTGCATCAGAGTACTCAGTCCCCCCCTTTCACATCATAGTCCTCGGCCCCCCTTTTCACATCATAGTCCTTGGCCCCACTTTCCACATCATAGTCCTCAGACCCCCCCACCTTAAAATGTTTCTAAAGGCTTGAGGTTTTTTACCTTCATGCATTCTCTGCATGAAGGTAAAAAAACCTTCTGTGTGCAGCAGCCCCCCTAATACTTACCCAAGCCCCATCGCGATCCAGCGATGTGCATGAGAGCCTCAGCTGTCCGAGGGTTCACCCTTCTCATTGGTTGAGACAGCAGCAGGAGCCATTGACTTCCACTACTGTCAATCACAGCCAGTGGGCCAATGAGGAGAGAGAGGAGCAAAGCCGAGCCACGGCTCTGTGTGTGATTGGACACAGAGCACGTAGAGCAGTGGCTCGGGAGCCCCCCATAAAAAACTCTGTTTGATCTGGGAGTGTTTAACAGGAGGAAGGGGCCAAGAGTGTCGGCGGGAGACCTGAGAAGACAAGGATCAGGGGTGCTCTGTGCAAAACCAACTGCACAGAACAGGAAAGTATGTCATGTTTGTTTTTTCTTTTTTTTTTTAAACTTGCCCCTGATGATATCACCTATGACGAAACGCGTCAAGAGGAGCCACATGACGCTGTTGCATGCCACTGGAGGTCGCCCATGTTTTTGGTTTGAAACAAGTTTGCACCATATCTCTGCTATTTTTCATGCTCGTTGTATAGGAGAAAGTGTGAGTATCCTGTGTGCAGGTTTTATTGGTTTAATAAATTGTTTTTAAAGATGTCTGCACAATGATTGCTCTTTCATTTCTCCACGTATATGCCTTGAAATCTGTGCTTATGCGGCTTATGAGATTCAGGGCCGGTGCAAGGATTTTTGGCGCCCTAGGCAAAATAAAAATTGCCGCCCCCCCCCCCCCCCCCAAAGCACAAAAAGCCATAATGTAAAATAAAGTGCAACAGGCTGGCCCTCAAGCACAAAACGGCGTAGACCTACGATGGTTGCTCACCTGCAGCTATGAGCTGTGAGCGCCTGTAGTCCCGGTTCACATTTGTGTGATGCGGGAATTCTGCGAATATGCAGCGTGATCCCGCATCACATCCGCACCCCTGGCAGTTCACACTGCCATATGCGATACGCAGGGGGGGGTGTCAATTAAAAGTTAATGACACCCCCAGATCAGATTGCATCTCACAGTGCAAACTGCATGGCTGATTTTGCACCGCACAGAGATCGCATGTAATGAAGGAGCAGTGCGCTCCGAATTACATGCGATCTCTGTGATCGCACTAATGTGAACCGGTCCTAAGTGCCGGTTCACATTATTGCGGCTGTGGTGATCGCATGTAATGTGGGAGCGCACTGCTCCTTCATTACATGCGATCTCTGTGCGGTGCGAATTCAGCCATACACTTTGTATGGCTAAATTCGCACTGCACCCGCAACAAAGACGCACATGACCCTTTTTTTGCAGCCGCATCAGGATCGGATCGCACAGTGGTTCACACTTGTGCGATCCGATTCTGTGCTAACTGTAAGGTCCGGTTCACACTTGTGCAATGTGGGAAGGCTGCGAATATGCAGCCAGTTCCCGCATCGCAAACGCACCCCTGGCAGTTCACACTGCCATATGCGATACGCTGGGGGTGTCAATGAAATGTTAACGACACTCCCAGTTTGATCGCATATCGCAGTGCGATCTGACAGTTCGCACAGGATCGGATCGCACAAGTGTGAACCACCATGCGATCCGATCCTGATGAGGCTGAAAAAAAGGGTCCTGTGCGTCTTTGCTGCGGGTGCAGTGCGAATTTCAGCCATACAAAGTGTATGGCTGAATTCGCATCGCTCAGCCGATCGCATGTAATGAAGGAGCAGTGCGCTCCGATATTACATGTGATCGCCGCAGCCGCACATATGTGAACCGGCACTAAAGATCGCACTGCGATATGCGATCAAACTGGGGGTGTCATTAACATTTCATTGACACCCCCAGCGTATCGCATATGGCAGTGTGAACTGCCAGGGGTGCGTTTGCGATGCGGGAACAGGCTGCGAATTAGCAGCCTTCCCGCATCGCATAATTGTGAACCGGACCTTAGGCAGAATACAATAGGGAGCCGAGCACAAGACAAGAGAAGTAGAGAAGATTTTTTAAAACAGCCACAATAAAACAATTACAGTATACTCCATCCCAAGGATAAATGTAATGTTACCCCTCCCTCACTGAATATACCCATTTAAAATGCACATTTTCACTCACGTTTGATGTGTGTTCAAAATGGCACCAGGTGGTCGGACAGGTCCTCTTCTCCTGGATCTTCTTCCTTCTCTATCTTCCTGGATCTGGGGGTCTGGCCGGGGGCGGGGACTGGACTGGTCCTTCTTGCACTATCTGAATCTGCTGCTGTGATTCAAAACGTGTTCCTTCCCGCTCTGCGCCCGCCTGGTCTCCTCCCCCCGCCTGCCCGCTCGCTCGCTCTCCTCCCCGGCTCCCCCCGCTCTCCTCCCCGGCTCCCCCCGCTCTCCTCCCCGGCTCCGCCCGCCCGCCCGACGTCATTGGCAGGCAGGGCAGGGGAAACCTCCACTGCAGACTGTGATGCAAAGCCTTCAGACGCTGAAGGCTGGCTGGAAGCCAGGAGACCTACGTCATGCGCGGCGCGGCGCTGCGCTGCCTGTCACAGTCTGTGTGTGACAGAGAGACTGAGAGAGAGACATGATGATTTGAGCCGAGCCGAGGGCGCCGCCGCTCGCCGAGGCTGAGCCAATGGTACTGGTTAAGCAGCACAGCAGCAAGAGGGGCGCCGCGCCGCCCGGCCGGCGGCATACAGTCATTGCGGACAGACAGTGCAAGTGAAACAAGTAGAATGCTGACGCCCCCCTGCTGAGTGGCGCCCTAGGCGACTGCCTGGTTCGCCTTACAGGTGGCGCCGGCCCTGATGAGATTGGATCCATTGACCAAGTGATTGACACAGGCTTATTCTGACTGCTGTATAACCCAGTAATATCTGGTAAGAGGCTGCATGTTTAGTTTCCTTGGTGGTGGATGTATTGACTTTTCACAGCGTTTGTGTATATCTCACTGGAGGACTGTTTGGAACATACACTTTGAGCGCTGCTGTTTATTTCAATGTTTAATATTACTTTAACACCGAAATCATCAGTTCACCCCCTTTCCCCCCCACCTTTCACATCAGGATGCTCAGTCCAACTCCTGGACTTTCTTCCTTTTCTGACCGTTGGGGATGCTCGGACAGCCACCCATCCTGGATTATCGTCTTCCATTTCTGTGGTTCTGAGGGCCGGCTGGCCGATGCCTGATGCTGTGAGAAAATACCAGACATAGCACGGCTCTCGTGACAAGTTGAGATGACACAACAACCTCCGCACCCTGGTTGAGGAACATTGGTCTAGACAAGAAGGTGCAGCACTTTCTAGTCTTCATTCAATCCACAGAAGATACAAAGTAACAGCAATGCCATGCTCTGGTACTTAGTGTTTTCTACAGATTTAATAAAGAACGGGAGTATGCTGCAACTGCTTGTCACAACTTTAATATATATATATATATATATATATATATATATACACACATACACTATATTATTGAGTTGGCCTACCCTTTGCAGCTAGGCAGCTTCAACTCTTCTGGGAAGGCTGTCCACAAGGTTTAGGAGTGTGTCTATGGGAATGTTTGACCATTCTTCCAGAAGCACATTTGTGAGGTCAGGCACTGATGTTTAAGAGAAGGCCTGGCTCGACGTCTCTCCCAAAACGTGTTCTATCGGGTAGAGGACAGAGCTCTGTGCAGGCCAGTCAAGTTGCTCCACCCCAAACCCGCTCATCCATGTCTTTATGGACCTTGCTTTGGGCACTGGTGCACAGTCATGTTGGAAAAGGAAGGGGCCATCCCCAAACTGTTCCCACAAAGTTGGGAGCATTAAATTGTCCAAAATGTCTTGGTATTCTGATCTCTTAAAGAGTTCCCTCCACTGGAACTAAGGGGCCAAGCCCAACTCCTGAAAAACAACTCCACACCACAATCCTGTTGTACCGGACCCGGCCCTATTAGCTCAACAAGGAGGCCTGGGCACATTTACAATTAATTTCTGCAAAATAAAAAAATAGGGCTTTCTAAAGCCATGTAAGAGCAGCAATCTCAGTTTGATCAGATGTTTTGGAGGCTAGAGGAAAGATCTGGGGTCTAATTGACCCCAGATCTCTCCATAAAGAGTACCTGTCATGGCTCATGCTTTTACCTGTTCAAATCCGGTACAGTAGAGGGGCCAGGGGTTGGGTCAAGGGTAGGTCAAAGGGGGCCCCAAAAGGTAGACTGTACAGGGCCTCATGATTTCTAACAGTGGCCCTGGTCCTATATCCTTCTTTACTTTGGTGGAACTGGTAGAGCAGAACAGGAACACCATAGACGTCAATCAAAGTCCAAGCGCTTTCTGGCATACGAACATGCACAAGCATTCTAAGGCCAGTTAACCTACCATCATGCCTTTGGAGTGTGGGAGACCCAGAGGTAACCTACAGAAGCACAGGGAGAACATGTAAACTCCATACAGATTGGAGTTTATATATGTATAAAATAAATTAATTAGACAAATATCACAAGTATTTTCCTAGCCATCGCAAACTCTGCCCATATGTTGCCTAATATGTTGACTTTCTATCATCAGCTCCATCTAGTGGCCATAGTGTGGCATTTGCCTGATTGAGGTATTCCAGGAATATATGTATTATACAACCACTGGATGGAGCTAATGATCATAGAAAATCAATAAATTAAAGAAGAATTAAACTCTCTTATCCAGCCAAGGAAGCCTAGCATCTTAGCCTCTGTTTGATCTGGAGTTATCATGGTGCTGCACATTTGATCAGTTGCTGCACAAGTCATTTGATGGCTTGACAGTTCAGTTGAGAGCACCAGCAACTGTGACGTTTATCATTCATGGCATGACTTGACTGTTACTGTTTTGGGAGACAGGCAAATGGATGAGTTTAGCTCCAATTTAAGCAAAATGCAGCCAGAATTCATGTGAGCTGGGTCAATATTTATAACATTTGTCCAACAAATGGTTTTATACATGGAGCCAATAGTATCCTGGATGGGATCTGAACCAAGAAACCCCTACAGAAGCACTAATCACTAAGCCACTATGCTGCTCAAAATACCTGTGTAGTCTCAAATGAAAGCAGAAGTTCTCTTGATCACTAACTGCTTACTAGTCCAGCAATTCTGTGAATGGGTTTAGCTTCAATGCACATGAGTTAGGGAATGTCATGCAAGCAATAATGTGTGGGTTGTGTTCATTATTCCCTGGGTTAAAGCAGTGTTCCAGATGGGGAAAAAAAAATAAAATAAAAGTAAGCAGCTACAAATCCTGTACAAATACTGTAGCTGCTGACTTGTAATATATAGACACTTACCTATCCAGGGAGCCCCCAATGTCAGCACCCCAGCCGATTTTCAAATCAGCTGCCGGGTGCTGCCACCACCATTCGTTCTAAGGGAAAGTGGCAATGAAGCTTTTGGGCTTCACAGCCGGTTCCCTACTGCGCATGTGCAAATCTCGTTGCTCATTCTAATTGGCTCGGCAGCAGGGGGAAGGAGAAGGAGGACGGAACTTCAGAGGGACGGAACTGCTGCGCTCTCTCCTGGAAGTGAGGAAGGGTACCTGTAAAAATATGGCACCAGAGGAGGGGGGGGGGGGGGTGGAAGTGTCACACCTCCCGAAGCTGAGTTTATTGTAAAAAAAAAAGGGGTCACCCTGGTGGAAGATGCAGGCTAACCTGAGGTTCGGAGTCTAAGTGCCAACCGGTGTTCACCAGATCCCCTTATGGTGGACATGGACTTTGCTGCTTGTTGGCACCAGATTGCGGTCCTCAGGGTCACCCCACCATGAGGTGAGCGAGTTTGGATCTGGGAGCAGAGAAACTGATAGGGATTAGATGGAAGCGTAGTCACATGAAAGTCGCCAGACAATGGGAACCGAGAGCCAGGAAAGTCATCAGCCAAAAGGGAAATCGGGAGCCAGGAAGGTCATCAGCCAAAGCCAGGTCCTGCAGTGACTGTGTGCTGGGTAAATTAAACTGTTTAGTGAATTTTGCCCAGCAGAAGTTGTGCTGTTTGGTGGGTAAAGGTTTACTCTGCTAGGCAGGTTTTCCCGGGCTTTTCTGAAGAGCACCGCCCTCTCCTGGACAAAGCATATAAAAAGGGGAACTCTATCTAGGTCAAGCTCTTGCTGTTTGTTCTTACATGGCAAAAGGAGACTTTGCTAACCTTATCACGCCTTGTCGAAGCCCAGCTGGAGTTCCAAAGGATTTGGACTTTGCTGCTAAAATGGACTAAAATTCTTTTTCACCTATTTAAAGGTATGACCACCTCATGGGGCACAAGGGAGCTTACAGGACTTAATGTGCATGCAGTATCCTGTCCACTATGCCAATTGGGGTACTTGGTAGTAGCGCTTGCTAATGCCTGTATGCACCCGAAGTCCTGTATGGCTGGCCATACACTGTTTGAACTGTTAATGAGCAGGCTGAATGTACCAAATTGATCAATCAATTACCTTGGTTCAACCAGCCTGCAGAATTCTCTTTTGATTCTCTTATGTAGCACCCTTCTAGGTAGATGCTAGTGAGAGAGTATAGATTTTGGCCTATCAGAGGAGCAGCAGGGAAATCTATATTGCTTTCTGCCTACCAGAGAGCAGGATCTGTGAGTTAGGTCTGCTCGTTGTGCTCAGTATGCAATTCATTGGGTCTAGATAGTGTTTGACACTGGTCCAAAAGAGAGGCATGTTGGAGATTGGGAGGAAACCTGACCAATGGGTACACAGGCTTTAATACAGTCCCAGTGATTGGCAGAGATCGGCTGTCTCAGTGCATTATGGGATACTGTATAAAAGCCAGGAGCACATGTGCTGCAGGGTCTTTGGCTGGAGAGCAGAGGGAAGGTGGCGGCTGCCTCCCCTCTGTAGCAGTGGCACGTGGCATCAGGAGGTCGTCCTGAGGGCCAGCGGAACGGAGCTGAACCCAGAGGTCTAGGAGCTGACTGAGTGGGGAGACACTGGATTCCCTAGAAAAACAGTATTGTGAGTACAGGGGATTGTGTCAAGGGGTCTGACCTAAGGGGGGCCACCTCAAAAGTAGGATAGTCAGTGGATGGGTGACAGCAGTCTAGAAAGGGGATACTGAGGAGAAAAATGTAGTTCACCAAGTCTTCTGGCAAGAGATTTAAACCCAAATCTACCTAAGTGGCAAGTTGGATTAGCTGCCTGGCTGTATCTTCAGATAGGAGTCCTCGCAACATGGGAATAGTTAATTTGGAGTATCCCACTATTCCCTTCTCCCATCCCTATTTAATATAAAACACCAAAAACAACTACATACCCCTGGACTGATCATTGACTGAGCCAAGAAGTAAAGTGTGAAACTGTGAATACCAGTGTTGCTAATGGTAACCCAGGGGGGCCAGAAAGTGTGTTATCCAGCAGTCCTCAAGGGGGCAGTGCTATATACAGTAATCAGTGTCTTCTCACCAGCGAGGATGGCTTCCCACCGGAAGCAGGCAATGACTCGGTAGGAGGGATTCCCCTGTCAGCACTGTCTGTGTTGATGGGGGAATCATGCAAATTTCTTTCCTGTAACCCGTGGAGAGCGTGATCAGCTTGTGATCAGTGACATCAGAGCGCATGATGGTCTGTGATTGGCTGTTACAACATTAGAAGATAAATGTGCCATTGCTCTTCACGTGGTCTTGTGCTGCTGGAAGCTATGCTGGCTATGGCCCAGCGGCTACCATGGAATCGCTTAACACCGAATTTGGAGCCCGAGCTTCCGGTCCTGGACACTAGACTTATGTACAACCTACGATGGGCTTAGCACAATAACGCATATTTATTGTAGACATGGTCTGCCCAAAGTGTCACGGGAGGTCTGCCAACTTTTCTCCATGGCCACGGCCTTGACAACCCACCTGCACCCAGAAGTCGAGCACAGGAGAAGCCGCCGGACTGTCTGCAGAGCCGCCGAGAGGCTGACATCTATCAGCCGTGTCCTAAGATCGGGCAGCCGCCGAGGCGATCCTGAGGCATCCCTCCTCCCAGGGGACTCCTATGTTAGGATATGACTTTTGAAGCCAGAAGCACACTCTTTATCTAAGTGTGAGTACCTACGTTTCTTCTGCCACAATAAACATATTAAGCTGCACTCAGATGGCGCTTGTGTTTTTCTCTAGTTACTGAGCAAGCCCCTCCTTGCTTGAACATAGAGCAGCCATACCACGAGCCAGCACCCATCTCCTATCAACATACCAATTGCATTAGACTTGCCACGCTTTGATGGACTTATATGCATTCTCCTTTATGTATGACATACCCATTGCATTAAACTTGCCACGCTTTAATGGTCTCATATGCATTATCCTTTTATGTATGACATTTTTTATTATTGCTCTTGGCCACCCACCCTGTCCCATCACTTATAGGGGCCAGCACAGATCCTCTTTGCGCCAGTATATTTTATTTTTGTTTTAACTTTTCTCCATGGGCCTGCTGCCTCAGC
This sequence comes from Pelophylax lessonae, assembly GCF_965119305.1. NCBI lineage: Eukaryota > Metazoa > Chordata > Amphibia > Anura > Ranidae > Pelophylax > Pelophylax lessonae. The sequence goes on from NC_138769.1 coordinate 24,544,164, forward strand.
TGTAACACCCTACTGTGTACCTGGCTGTCAGAGATGGAGTAACCAAGAGACCTGAGCACGGAGGGATTGCCTGTAGAGACCACGCCAATACCTCCATCCGTTCTGCCACCAGAGACTGCTGCTTCACCTTCAAGTCCCCCAATTGGGCGCAATAAGCCCCACCCACATGCAGCTTCTAGAGCAGGGGTATCAAACTCAATGTCATTGTGGGCTGCATCAGCATTATGGTTGCCCTCAAGACTTAGGCAGTGAAGGGCAGGGGCAGACTGGCACAAAGCCAAATCACACTCCTGTAGCAGACCTGCAAGTCTGAAAGTCTTGCCCTGTCACTACGAGGGGGGGGGGGGCAGTCACTGCGAGAAGAGGGAGCCACCCCGCCCATTCTGTCACTGCAAAAGGGGGCCTGCCCCCGCCTGCCTGTTCTGTCAGTAGCTCAGAGCCTGTACTGACAGTCCCTCCTCCATCGCACAGATAGGAGAGAGCTGATCAACTCCTTCTCCTCCCGCCCCTCTCCTGTGTGCACCGCGGGAAGTGTGAATGATCACATTCAGCTGCTGAGTTTCACACTTCCCGCTGTGCACACAGGAGAGGGGCGGGGGAAAAGGAGAAGATCATCTGTTTTCTGTCTGTGCGAGGGAGGAGGGACCGTCAGTGCAGCCTCTGAGTCTGAGCTGTATGAGAGAGACACTCTCAGCTCAAAGTACTGCTGATGGGCACTGATAGGCAGCATTGATGGGCACTGATAAGTGGCACTAATAGGCAGCATTGATCGACAGTACTGATGAGCACCGATAGGTGGCACTGATAGGCGGCATTGATGAGCACTGATAAGTGGCATTGATAGGCAGCACTGATAGACAATACTGATGAGCACTGATAGGTGGCACTGATAGGCGGCATTAATGAGCACTGATAGGCGGCACTGATAGGCTGCATTGATGCGCACTGATAGGTGACACTAATGGGCATTGATGAGCATTGATATATGGCACTGATGAGCAGCACTGATGGGCAATGATAGGCAACATTAATGAGCAGCACTGGTAGGCGGCATTGATGAGCACTGATATGCAGCACTGATGGGCATTGATGAGCACTGATATGCATCACCGATGGACATTGATGAGCACTGATATGCATCACTGATGGGCATTGATGAGTACTGATAGGCAACACTAATATGTGGCATTGATGAGCACTGATAGGTGGCACTGATAGGTAGCACTGATGGGCACTGATAGGCAGCACTGATGGGCATTGATGAGCACTGATAGGTGGAAATGATAGGCAGCACTGATGGGCACTGATAGGCAGCATTGATGAGCACTGATAGCTGGCACTGATAGGCAGCACTGATGGGCGCTGATAGGCAGCATTGATGATGAGCAGCACTGATAGGCGGCATTCATGAACACTGATAGGCAGCAGTAATCAGCACTGATAGGTAGCATTGATGAACACTGATAAGCGGCACTGATGGGGCTGCACTGATAATCAGGACACTATTATTATCAGTGTAAACAATGACAGTCTTGCTGGTTAATGGCTCTCCTTTCCTCATACAGACATAGCGTGGGAAGAAAGGAGTGCCAATAACCGACAAGTCTGTTTACATGTGATCAGCTGATCACATGGTAAAGGGCTGCTGTGATTGTCTTAAGGACACAGCAGTCACAGAGCATGACGGATGCGTGCCCCAGGGGGCACGTAGGAGGCAGGAATCTGGGCGGGGTGTCCATGGACACCCTCCCAGAACTAGAAGCCCGGAGCTCAGATGGAAAGGGGGGGGGGGGGTCAAAGGACCTTCATGGTTTCTTGCCCTGGGGCCCTGAAGGTTCTAGTTATGCCTCTGGCATGATGGTCTGTGATTGGCTGTTGTAACATTGTGCTGCCCAAAGCTACGCTTGCTATGGTCCAGCGGCTACCATGGAATCACTTAACACGGAATTTGGAGCCCAATCTTCTGGTCCTGGACACTAGACTACTGTAATGTATTGGCCTATGATGGGTTTAGCGCAATGCCGCATCTTTGATCTAGACACTGTCTGCCCGAAGTGTCACTGGAGGTCTGCCAACTTTTCTCCATGGGCCTGCTGCCTCAGCTGTGCAGGGTCTGGAGGAGGAACAGAAGAGGGCTAGAGTCAGCTGCCATAGTTTGCAGAGACCAGGGGAGGTGGAGACGAGGGGGAAGGGGGGGGGGGCTAGGGCTGCACAGACAGGGACAGGATCTGTTGGAGTTCTGTCCTCCTCTCTGCTGCCGACTGCTGAGACAAGGTGGGGCGGAGATGAGGGAGGTGCCGCAGCTGCAGGAGAGGTGCGAGGGCCACATGAAATGCCCCACGGCCTTGTGTTTGACACATATGTTCTAGAGCTTCTCACACAGGTGTTCAGCATCACAGCAGAGCCTGTTTAACCTCTTCCGCTGGGCGTCATATGACCTCCTGGACTTTAGGTGGAGATATCTGAATGATGGGTGCAGGTATAGGCATCATTCAGATATCTTTTTTTTTAGCTGGTGATTCCCTCCAATGTAAGAACAATCATAGCGGCTATTCAGCCGCTTATTTGTTATTACCGGCGGCGGGAGGGGACATCCCCCCTTCCTCCCGCTGTCCTCCAGTGTTTCTACCAGCTCTCCCGTGCGATCGGCGAGCCAGAGAAGGAATCCGCCAGCAGCGGAAGTACACCATAGAGACTGCCGAGGACCAGGTGGTCCCCGGCAGTCTCTATGACTCTTGGAGGCCCAGGCGCGATGTTATGATGTCACGCCTGGCCTGGCAGTTGTCTTTACTGCTGTGATTTCGGCTGGATAGCCGAGATCGTTTTTCTTTTTTTTTTTTATTTCAGGCTTTCCAGCCTGTAGGAGAGATCTGAGGTCTTATTGACCCCAGATCTCTCCATAAAGAGGACCTGTCATTCACTATTCCTATTACAAGGCATGTAACAGTGTCATAAAGCTCTTACTACGCTAACTGCCACATTAATAAAAAGCTGCCAGCACATCAACCGGCATACAGTGGTCACAATGATAATACAAATAAAGTGCAGCGCTATACAATGACTGATACAATCCAATGACAGTGTATCAAAACATAAAAAGAGGAAAGAAAAAAATAAGAGACACAATTAAATAAAAAGTCTCAAGTGTTGAAAGGTGAAACGTGGAACCATCGGACCTTGCACAGGTGATCAAACCAGGTAAGGATTCCCACACCAACAAAGTGAATATAAAAATCTGCTCACCAGAGGGTGTGGGCCCAAGTACCTTATAGCAAATGGGTCAGCAAAGCTTGATATGATCCATGGATTGCATCTTATTATGTTCAATTTTAGTGATGATGGTTGTCAGTATAATGTCTCTACAGTTAAACCGGGTCTCTGTTCAATGAAGCTGGGTCCGCATCTCTATGTGACTTCCGGGTTTGTTCCCTGGAAGTTACAGCTTTATCGGGGCTTGCATTGCTTTACAGCGAGGCTTGAGCCACATATTACCCATTACCAGAAGTAATCTCCGCAACTAGGCTTTTTGTGGTTCAGAACGAGCCTTGAACCGCACGCTGACGCCATTTTGGATGTCTATGGCGAGATATGGCTGAGAGAATGTTTACACACAGGTGGGAACAATTTTATTGAATGTAATCCACTATAAATATTCTAGGAATGATTATGCATACTGGCAATAACCTTTGAAGAAGTCTTATATGACGAAACGCGTTAGGCCACGTTATCTGCCACCTGCCATCATTCATATCTTCATGTTGTTTTTATAGAGATCTATCACTATTTTGTGAATACCATCTTTTGGGATAACCACAGATTGGGAGATCCATGGATCATATCAAGCTTTGCTGACCCATTTGCTATAAGGTACTTGGGCCCACATCCTCTGGTGAGCAGATTTTAATATTCACTTTGTTGGTGTGGGAATCCTTACCTGGTTTGATCACCTGTGCAAGGTCCGATGGTTCCACGTTTCACCTTTCACACTTGGGACTTTTTATTGTGTCTCTTATTTTTTTCTTTCCTCTTTTTATGTTTTGATACACTGTCATTGGATTGTATCAGTCATTGTATAGCGCCGCACTTTATTTGTACTATTAAAAGGGATGTTTACATTCTTTGTAATATGGATAAAAGTGATAATAAATAAATAAATAAATAAATAAATAAAGGGAAAGTGTAAAAATAAAAAAAATAAAAAAAAACAATCAAAAAATTTAAGTGACCCCATCCCACGCAGAAGCGAATGCATGCGTACGTCACGGCCAAATACGTAAACGACGTTCAATCCATACATGTGAGGTATCGCCACAAATGTTAGAGTGAGAGCAACAATTTTAGCCCAAGACCTCCTCTGTAACTCTAAACTGGTAACCTGTAAACATTTTTAATGTTGGCTATGGACATTTTTAAGTACCGAAGTTTGGCGTCATTCCACGAGTGTGTGCAATTTCAAAGCATGACATGTTAGGTATCTATCTACTCGACGTAACATCATCTTTCACATTATAGAAAAAAATTGGGCCAATTTTACTGTTTTGTTATTTTATAATTCATCCAGACATGGGAGTAAGTCACACATGTCACGTGCAAGTCACAAGCAAGTCTCAAGTCTTAACCTTCAAGTCTCAAGCAAGTCCCAAGTCTTAACCTTCAAGTCTCAAGCAAGTCCCAAGTTACTGTGGCGAAAAGCAAGCAAGTCAAGTTGAGTCCCTGCTAGAAGTAAAGCAAGTCAAGTCAAGTCATTTATTTTGGTCAAGTCACAAATCAAGTCAAAATACTGATCTACCCCAATTTTCACCTTTAAATCAGTTAAAAGTCAGTGGTCAGGAAAGGTTTTGTTTTATTTTCAACATTAACAAAACTGCTTAGTGCTTTTTTCTTGGCATATTAACCACTTGCCGACTGCCGCACGACTATATACGGCGGCAGTCAGCCCCTCACAGGCAAAGTGACGTATGGCTCCCGCTCTCGCTCACGGACCCGATGTCCGCCGCTCACTCGCGATCGTCGGTTACACCGGAGGAAAGGCAGGCGGCTAATGTAAACAAAGCCACCTGTCATTCTCCCCTGTGTAACAGCAGAGATCATACGGTCCTTCTATGTAGGACCGTAGATCTCTGCTGTTACATCACTAGCCACATCCAATCACAGTAAGAAGCACGTCCCTAGGGACACACTTAACCCCTCCCTCTCAAATAAAGTTAACCCCTTCCCTGCCAGTGTCATTTGTATAGCACTGATTACTGTAGTAATGTCACTGGTACCCCCAAAAGTGTCAAAAATGTCAGTCAAGGGTCCGATCTGTCCACCGCAATGTCGCAGTCCCGCAAAAAAAATCGCAGATCGCTGCCATTACTAGTTAAAAAAAAAAAACAATAAAAATGACAAAAATCTTTCCCTTAGTTAGTAAACGCAATAACTTTTGCGCAAACCAATCAAAATACGCTTTTTGCGATTTTTTTTACCAAACATATGTAGCAGAAAACAAATTGGCCTAAAATGTTAAAAAATTTTGATTTTTACATTTTTTTTGGGGAATTTCATACAAAAAAAATTTGAAAAATATTGTTATTTTTGCAAAATTGTTGCTCTTTTTTTGTTTATAGCGCATGATCAAAAAATTGCACAGGTGATCAAAAGAAAGCTCTGTTTGTGGGAAAAAAAAGGACGTCAATTTCATTGGGGTACAGCGTCGCACGACCGCGCAATTGTCCGTTAAAGTCACGCAGTGCCGAATCGCAAAATAGGCCATGGTCAGGAAGGGGGTAAAATCTTCCGGGGCTTAAGTGGTTAAAGAAACACTTTGAATGCCCAAACAGCTCAAAATCCTTCGTCCGGTCATGTTTTAACACCACAGTCACTAAAAACATATTAAGTATTTCCATTGTTAAACAGCCAGTGTCCTAAAAATCAGAACACACTGAGGTGTTTTAAGTGACTGTGGTGTCAGAAACATAACAGGCACATTCATTTTGCTTTAACACATCTTGAGAAAATGCAAATATTTAATAACTTAAAAAAGTAAAGTCATTTCGAGTCATATGTCTCAAGTCAAAGTCAAGTCTCAAGTCATGAATACCAAGTCAAAGTCAAGTCGAGTCTTTTATTAATTTTAGTCAAGCAAGTCTCAAGTCCTCAAACTGGTGACTTAAGTCTGACTCAAGTCAAGTCATGTGACTCAAGTCCCCCCGTGTGTTTGAAATATTTCTGTGCCAATACCGTACAACATAAAAAGTTGCAATGACCGCCACTTTATTCCCTAGGGATATACTGATTGGGGGTTCTGAGTAATTTCCTAGCAAAAAAAAAAAAGATCATTTTTACATGTAGGAGCGGAGTGCCAGAAATGGCCCGGTAAGTGGAGCATGAGTCGAATGAGGACTAATAAGCGTGTAACAATGCATTGTTTTACTGCTTAACAGACCAGTAAGTGAGGTTTAGATTTTAGCAGGAGGGAGGAGAGGATCTGCTAAGAGTTTACACAATAGCAATTTATATCCACAATATTATCAGGCCGGGGAATCTCTGTGCATTGGGCAATTACATTCCTGCAAGCACAGCAGGGGGCAGCGCTAATGGTTTAATCGAGCCGAGCGTTATTGCTTGAAAAATTGGCTTATTATTCAAAACAATATTAAAAAAAGAACGATGTTGTAATGCTGTCAGGATAGGAAAGCAAAAAAAAAAAAAAAAAAGACAAACGCTGGTGGGTTATTACATTGGGGGAAGGGCCGGCAAAGTAATGCAATCACATTTCCATATGTTATGTCAGGAGAGGCCAGAATATAAACCCAACACCATCATTTAAAGGGGACCGGTCATGAACAAAACTTCCATAACTCCCATCCTTCTGGAAAAGATTCTCATTGCTTGGCTGCCGTTTTGATTATTTGGCTGCAGAACTTTTGGAGTTAATGTCTTCAAGCAAGTGTGCAGCTAGGGGAGTCAGAATTCGGGTCAGGGATTCTGAAGGATTTGAAGCCAGGGGATCAAGATGGGGCTGGCGATTGCAGCCTATATACCTGTAGCTTTAACCACTTGCCTACCGGGCACTTTCACCCCCTTCCTGCCCAGACCAATTTTCAGCTTTCAGCGCTGTCACACTTTGAATGACAATTGCGCGGTCATGCTACACTGTACCCATATGAATTGTTTATAATTGGTTTTTTTCAGACAGGTAGAGCCTTCTTTTGGTGGTATTTATTTAATCACCACTGGATTTTGTATTTTTTGCTAAAAAACGTAAAAAGACCGTTTAAAAAAAAAAAAAAGGGTTTTCTTAGTTTCTGTTAGAAAATGTTGTAAAAAAATATTTTTCTCCTTCACTGATGTGCCTTGATGGGCACTGATAGGCTGCACTGATTTACTGATGAGGCGGCACTGAAGGGCACTGGTGAGGAGGCACTAATATGCAGCACTGGTGGGCACTGATGATCACTAATAGGTTGCACTGATGGGCACTGATAGGTGGAAATGATGGGCACTGATAGGCGGAAATGATGGGCACTGATAGTCAGAAAAGATGGACACTGATATGCGGCACTGATGAGCGGAAATTATGGGCACTGATAGGCGGCACTGATAGATGGCACTAATGGGCACTGATTGGCGGCACTGATGGGCACTGATAGGTGACACTTATGGGCACTGATAGGGGGAAATGATGGGCGCTGATATGCAGCACTGATGAGTACTGTTAGGCGGCACTTGTGGGCACTGATAGGTGGAATTGATGGGCACTGATAGGCGGCACTTATGGGCACTGATTGATAGGCAGTACATATAGGTGGCACTAATGGGCACTGATTGGCAGCACTGATTGTCACTGATAGGTGGCACTTATGGGCATTGATAGGTGGAAAAGATAGGCGGCACTGATGGGCACTGATAGGTGGAAATGATGAGCACTGATAGGCGGCACTTATGGGCACTGATTGATAGGCAGTACAGATAGGTGGCACTAATGGGCACTGATTGGCAGCACTGATTGTCACTGATAGGTAGCACCTATGGCCACTAATAGGCGGCACAGATAGGCGGCAATGAAAAGCAGGTACTTATGGGCTCTGATTGGCAGCACTGATTGGCATCACTGCTGGGCACTGACTGGCATCCTTGCTGGGCACTGACTGCCATCACTGCTGGACACTGTTGGGGCTTCACTGATGATCAGTGCCCTGATTATCTGTGCAGATCTACCCTGTGAGGAAATGCTGCTGATTGGCTCTTCTCTCCTCACACGCTGTCAGCATGAGGAAAGGAATGCCGATAACTGGCATTTCCTTGTTTACATGTGATCAGCTGTGATTGGACACAGCCGATCACATGGGGAAAAAACCTCGTCATCAGCTCTTTACCGAGATCGGTGATGCGCCGTGTCATAGGACGTCGTCCCAGAATGAGAGAGCCACCGCCCGCCCAGCTTGCTATGGGAGCACCCGAGCCGAGCTGCAGCTCCGTGTGTCTATTCAGGCACGGAGCCAAAATTAAGCTCCGCGCCCTCTCTCTCCTGATTGGCTAAATGACATTGATTGACAGCCACGGGAGCCAATGGCGTCGCGGCTGTGTCTCAGCCAATCAGGAGAGAGAGTCCCGGGAGGCCAAGGGGACATGTAGAAATCGCTGGACAGAGAGGGACCTCAGATAAATATTTGGGGGTGCTGGGGAAGCTGCTACACACAGAAGGCTTTTTATCTTAATGCATAGAACCCATTAGGATAAAAAACCTTCTGACTACAACTCCTTTAAACCTTCAGCTTCCAATGTCCACCAGTAAACTATGTGTTAAAATTCTTACCCGACACTTGTAGTTTACAACTTTCAGTGCTGCTGGCTCCTGCACCCTCAGTGCTGGTTCCTTGAACTTCCCATCTTTACAGGAAAGGGATAACAGTGGACAACTACCCTGTTAGCTTGGAGAAGGGAGGCTAGATAGGTGAGAATGGCATGTCCTTGGTCCTGCAGCTTCCCTGGAAAACACCTCACACCAACAAGGAGGCTTCTAGACCAGGGGCATAGGGTGGTTAAAGGGGGCTTGCTGCCTGAACCTGGAGGAGGCAGCCGGCTTCCATCAGTGAGGTGGACCAAGATGGCAGTATGGGTCCTAGTCTATGAACAGTTGGTAGAAGAGGGACAGTCACTGGCGGGTATTTGCTTTAAAGAGAACCCAAAAAATTCAGTTAATAGGGGTAAAATACGTGGTGGCAGGGCTGGCACAAGACATTGTGCTGCCTGGGTCCAAGAATGACGATTGGGAAGGGATCTTTCATTGCTCTCTGTCTCCTGTGGGTACTCTGCCCCTGGCAGCACACACACCTGAGCTCTTCATGAGTGCTCGGGTGTTTAACAGCCGGTGTTAGACCCCGGCAACTATGAGTATGCATGTTGAGGGCAGCAGGGTGGGCTTTTTACAGGGCAGCAGAGCGGCTGCCCCTGGATGACACACAAAGCTGCTAGAAAAAAAAATATTGGGCGTCAAATTGCCGCCCCTCTGAAAGTGCTACCTGGATCCAATGGACCCAGCGGGACCCTTGGTGGGGTTGGCCCTGCATGATGGGGGAGTGAAGTCCTTCAATAAAGTAAATCCAAAGCCAACATGTAATTTGTAGGTTTGAGCAGAATGTGGGTAGATCCCCTGTCATGTTTTCATTGCTGTCTGTGTACTCTCTTTCCTATTGACCATTGGACTAGCATACAAAATGATGCGTTGTCACCCGAACAGGAATGGAGGGGACATCTTACAATGGCGACACTTGTGCTGGCGACAACTATCAAAGAAGAGATTTACACCACTGTGGAAAGATATCCTCTCTCTCCCAAATGTGTCTACGGGATAGGCAGGTAAAAAGGAATTTTAGTGCCCTGTATAATTGGTTCCACCCCCATCTCTGGCATCGCCATCTTTAAAAACACTTGTGCCAAAGGGCTCTGCCAGGCCTGCCAGGACCCAGCAAAGGCTTGCCACACATCTGCCCATGTGTGGAGGATTTCCTGCACATGAGGTATGCAATGCTTTGACATCTCCATGCATGTAAGTGGAATCCCAATGGCAGCCATATGCCTTAGTAGACTACAGGAGCACAGCGTCTTTTTCACTACGGAAAGTGCTGCGCTGTAGCAAAATAAAAGTCAGACGCACTTATTTTTTTTATTTTTTTCTGTGGGAGGGGGAGGGGGATGGATGCTGTTAGAAATTACGGGCCCCCCCCCCCCCCCGAATATATCAAAGCAATATTTTCACTTAACCACTTAAGCCCCGGAGGATTTGGCTGCTAAAAGACCAGGGTTTTTTTTGCAATTTTTTACTGCGTGATTCTAACAGACAATTGCGCGGTCGTGCGACGCTGTACCTAAACTAATTTGACGTCCTTTTTTTCCCACAAACAGAGCTTTCTTTTGGTGGTATTTGATCACCTGTGCGATTTTTTGATCATGCGCTATAAACAAAAAAAGAGCGTCAATTTTGCAAAAATAACAATATTTTTCACATTTTTTTATATGAAATTCCCCCAAAAAAAATGTAAAAATCAAAATTTTTTAACATTTTCAGCCAATTTGTTTTATACTGCATATGTTTGGTAAAAAAAAATCGCAAAAAGCGTATTTTGATTGGTTTGCGCAAAAGTTATCGCGTTTACTAACAAAGGGAAAGATTTTTGTAATTTTTGGTGTTTTTTTTTTAACGCGTAATGGCAGCGATCTGCAATTTTTTTTGCAGTACTGCGACATTGCGGCGGACAGATCGGACCCTTGACTGACATTTTTGACACTTTTGGGGCTACCAGTGACATTACTGCAGTAATCAGTGCTATACATATGCACTGTTACTGCAAAAATGACACTGGCAGGGAAGGGGTTAACTGTATTGGAGAGGGAGGGGTTAAGGGGCGTGTTTCTAACTGTAAAGGGACATGGCTATTGGTGTAAAAACAGAGATCAACGGTTCTACATAGTAGAACTGTCTGATCTTCATTTTTACACCAGGGAGAATGACAGGCGGCTTGTTTACATAAGCCGTCCGCCTTTCTCCCTTCACCGGAGCGATCGTGAGTGACCAGCGGACGATCGGGTCCGCCGGTCACACGCACTGACTTGTCAGTGAACAAGCCGGGGCGGGCGCGCCCCCGCCCGCAATTGGCTCACAAGTCAGTGACAGGCGAGTGACGTACCGGTACGTCACTCTGCCTGGCCAGGGCTGACCGCCGCAGTATATAGTCGTGCGGCGGTCGGCAACCGGTTAAAATACACTAAAATCATTATTAGCGGACACAACCTAACAGAGAATCTGTGTGAATTAGCCCTTTAATTGTTTTTTAATTTTTTAAAAACTATTTTATTTTATTTTACAATTTATAAAAATGATTTATTACAATGTTTAAAAGTCTGGGGGTGTCAGAAGATTGACAGGGGGGCAGACGGGTCAGACGGGGGGAATTATAATCAGACAGAACTGGGAGGGGGCCGGGGAAGCAATTACAGCCAGGAACAATGCCCTGTGTCTGTGTCTCTCCCTGCAGCAGCTGAAAGCTGGCAGGAGGGAGAGAAACAGGCTTTCAGCTGCTGCAGAGAGCCGCACAGGGCATCCTTCAGTCATTGCCCCTCCGCCCGACCACAATGATTTCCCTTGCTGTTGGGGCCCCTCTATGTGCCCCGGCCCCCTACAGAAGGACTGGTGGTCCCCCCTCCCCCTATCAGCGGCCCTGGATCCAAGTGTTTTCATAGGCAAAGGTCCCACCTTACCCATTTCTTGACCTACTACAGTACATATACTGTGGCAGGGCGGCTCGTACAGGCAGCGGAACTTACCTGTAGGTCACGGCTTATTTCCAGGTCCTGGGAGCGTGCTTCCGCCCCCGTCCACCGGCTCTGCTGTGTTTGTACTCAGCGGGACTTATGCTGGACATACACTATACTAAAAATCTGCCAAAATTTGGTCATTTGGGCAGTTTGTTCATTTTTCGGCCAGTTAACTTCTGGACCAGAAGATTTTCCCCCTTAATGACCAGGCCATTTTTTGCGATTCGGCACTGCGTTATTTTAACGGACAATTACGCGGTCGTGTGACGCTGTACCTAAATAAAATTGATGTCCTTTTTTCCCCACAAATAGAGATTTCTTTTGGTGGTATTTGATCACCTGTGAGATTTTTATTTTTTGTGCTATAAACAAAAAAAGAGCGACAATTCTGAAAAAAAAAAAAAAATCACATTCTGCTATATAAAATTGCCAATAAAAAATTATAAAAATCTATTTTTTTTTTCATCAATTTGTATTCTGCTACATATTTTTGTAAACAAAATCCCAATAAGTGTATTTTGATTGGTTTGAGCATCTACAAACTAGGGGAAAGATTTATGTCATCTCTATTCATTTTATTTTTACTAGTTATGGCGAACGATCTGCGATTTTTAGCGGGACTGCGACATTGCAGCAGACAGATTGGACCCCTAACTGACATTTTTGACACTTTTGGGGGGGACCAGTGACATTACTACAGTAATCAGTGCTAAAAATATGTACTGTTACTGTAATAATGACGCAGGGAATGGGTTAACCCAGGTCAAGGGTTAAATATAAGCCTAGGGGGTGCTTTCTAACTGTGGGGGGAATGGGCTTGTGAAATTAACACAGAGACCTGTGTTCCTAAATAGGAGGAGCTCTGTGTTGATAGCTGAGAGAACAACGGTCTGCTGTGTTTACAACACAGCAGGGGAGCGATTGCGAGTGCCAATCGGCAATCGCGATTTCCGCTGCTCTCCCGCGATCGTCCGAGAAACCGAGAGAAGACCCGCCTGCTTATGTAAACAAAACAGGCGGATCTTCTCTCAGACAGGCAGAGACAGATCAGCAGTTTCAGCTAAGCTGTAACCCCGATCTCTCTGTGCCTGTCACAGAACCCCCCCCCCCACACACACACACAGTCAGTAAGCATATAGGCATACATTTAACCCCTTTGATCACTCCCAGTATTAACCCCTTCCCTGCCAAGATCATTTATACAGTAACGGTGCATTTTATTTAGCACTGATTACTGTATTAATGTCACTGGTCCCAAGAAAGTGGCAAAAATGTCAGTTAGGGAGGGGTCCAATCTGTCCGCTGCAATGTCGCAGTCCCGCTAAAAATCACAGATCTCCGCCATTACTAATAAAAAATAAATAAACAAATAAAACATCCAAAAATCTATCCGGTAGTTTGTAAATGCTATAACTTGTGCGCAAACCAATTAAAATACGCTTTTTGGGATTTTTATTGCCAAAAATATGTAGCAGAATACAAATTGGCCTAAACTGATAAAAAAAATTAAATTTTTTTAAATTTTTTATTGGGAATGTTTTATAGCAGAAAGTAAAAAATATGGTGTTTTTTTTTTTTTTTAAATTGTCGCTCCTTTTTTGTTTATAGCACTAAATCTAAAAACCGCAGAGGTGATCAAATACCACCAAAAGAAATGGTGGTTTTGACCGCACAATTATCCGTTAAAGTAACGCACTGCCGAATCGCAAAAAATTGCCTGGTCATTAAGGGGGTAAAATCTTCCGGGACTGAAGTGGTTAAAGACAATATGTGCTGTCTGTTGAAAGTTCTTGGTTTTGATTGAAGGGATTTTTTTTTTTTTTTTTTAATTATTATTTTTAGTGATAACATATTCAGATATAGAAAATGACCCCTAAAGTAGTAGCTGCTCTATGTGTTCAGGTAATTTTAATAACTGCCATTGAGATAACAGAACTGAAGTTCCAGGCTGGTAAAGCATGCAGCTTTGTCGCTGACCATGGTGCTGAAACAGCAATGATGCTTCGCTTTGCATCTGCAGCAGACATTTTCCTCCCTGTCACCCATGGTTCCAGGGCAATTACTCCACAGCCCTATTTGCTTGAATGGGTTGTGTCCAGGGGCAGTTTTTCCCGCCCAGTACGACCAATTCAAGCGAATGGGGCCACAATGCAACCATGTGTAATGCACAGTTGCATTAGGTACTGCTTCATTTACAGGAACATGCGGTGAGGTGGTGACATATCAGGGGTGTGGCAAAATTATTCCCCTTCTGTCACATTTTCTGTGTTTTATACTATACTGGTATGTTTTATTGTGACTGTGTTTTATGGTTAACCATCGTTTGCTTTGCAGGTATGCCATTCAGCTGCAGCACTGATCTGTTTATTTGGACAGCAACAGTGTTTGCTCTCGCAATACGTAAATTAGTGACTCCAGCGCTGTGGAGGGTGATTTCAACACTGCAGTTAAAAAAAGAGCCTGGCGAAGCATAGGGGCTGGGGTGGACAGAGGGCGATTGGGGCTTCGCTTAAATCATTCAGCAACTGGGTGTAAGACACGCAGTTGCAGTGAAGTGTTGCAGCATTTACAGTATTAAAGCTGGCAGTAAGGAAGTGACATACTGTATCATGGACGTGGAAAAATTACCCCCCTCCCCCCCATCACATCACATGCAGTTGCAGGGCAGCTGCATCGCGGCCCCATTTGTTTGAATGGGTTGCATTCATCTCCAAAAGTGACTCATCCAAGCAAAATGAAGCCTCCCCCCAACCGACCTGCAACCATGTAATGCAAGTGCTTGCTGTGCGGTATGGGTAAGGGTGCCATTTGCCTACATAGAGCAGGGGCATTGTCACGTGTTGTGGCAACTTGCATGAATGTGCGCATTTTAGCAAGCGTTTCCACAACACTCCAGTGTGAATGGGCCCCCCCAAAATACGATTAAGTTAACATGTCGAAACCCTGATATAATTACAAAGAATTCAGATAGGGACACAGTATCCCATTCCTAGGTGCCCCATTTCTATCTAAAATAAATGTAAAATTCAAGACTTGTGTGGGTGTAAGAAGAAGATGTCTGTCTCTGCTTCGTGTTCTGTCACATTAGGAAACCTATTGGAACGCATGGCAGCCATGTTGAAACGCATGGCGCATGCGCAGTAAGTTGTTCTCGTCCGAACGTCACTTCCGGTTGCAAAATCTGATAGGTAGCGCTATCCTGATAGAACACCACCACTTTTGTCTCCACATCTGGGTCCCCCAGCTTTGCTTCACATGGACCCAGAAGTTCATAGTAAAGTTGTGTTGTGGAACCTTCCCATAGAAATTTAACATACTATCTCAGAAGTATCAACGTTTTTTTTTTCCATTGACCCCGTCAGGGCTAGAGTGGTGGTAGTAGTGGTGGGCGGGGTGAATACAGGAGGGGCAGCGGCCCTAGCCCCGGCATTTCCATGTGGAGGAAGGGGTGCCAAGTAGCGAGCTGCATCCTCCTCATCACATGCATACCCTGCCTTTCATAAATGGCTCTAGCAGGCGTGGCACTATTCACAAACAGCACAAGAAGGCTAGCAGAGGCAGAGAACACCCAACCGTAAGGCCCCACAACATCACTACAATCGGGGTACAATTGAAACCCGCTGGCAGACCAGGATGCTGAGACAAAACATGGTGGCAGCTAGGAGTGGGAGCACAGAGAAGGGAAGGGGGGCACATTTTGGCATCTTTGCTCTGGGTACTGAATGACCTTGCAGTCTGATCACTGGGGGAGAGGAGACTGAGGAAATGCTTGCTCCTGCCTGCAGCAAACCGATGCAATCATCTCAGCCTAGGCAAACTCACTAAACAGAAAATCTCCACCGATATGATGAAAGATATATGAAATTCACACCACAGAAAGTTCTTCTAAGTCTGGTTTGTTGCATCTTGTACTTTTGTTCCTTCCATTCTGTTCAGCGTAAGGAGCGAGGCCGGGATATTAGTGCTTCAACTTGGCAGCTGAACACTTTGTTACCTCGAGAGGACTAAGTCTTAATCAAATTTACAGCATGATAAAAGGCGTTTGGCTGAACGGATGATTGAAGGTTATTGCTCGGGTCTTCTCATTCGTCGTTCTAATGGGAGACGCCTCTAAGAAGACATGGGCCTCCAATTTATCTCTGTCTGGCCCAGTGACCGGCTTCTTCCCTGAATGAGATCTTCTCTAAGATTTGTTCGTCTGATGGGACTTGGAGAGCGTCACAGGCCAGGGTACCTCTGTAAATGTTTTCTTTGTGACATCCAAGAGCTTATCCAAGGTAGACTAGAGTGTAATAGTCTGCAGAAACATCCAGATAACACCAGAGGAAAATTATCTATGATAGGATAGATAGATAGACAGATAGATAGATAGATAGATAGATAGATAGATAGATAGATAGATAGATAGATAGATAGATAGATAGATAGATAGATAGATAGATAGATAGATAGATAGATAGATAGATAGATAGTCAATTGAGGATAGATAGATAGATAGATAGATAGATAGATAGATAGATAGATAGATAGATAGATAGATAGATAGATAGATAGATAGATAGATAGATAGTCAATTGAGGATAGATAGATAGATAGAAAGATAGATAGATAGATAGATAGATAGATAGATAGATAGATAGATAGATAGATAGATAGATAGATAGATAGATAGATAGATAGATAGATAGATAGATAGATAGATAGATAGATAGATAGATAGATAGAGTTTCCAGTTTGGCAAAATTTTGTTTAAATTCTTCCATGAATCCATAATCAGCTTTTGGTGGGGTGGAAATTATCTATCTATCTATCTATCTATCTATCTATCTATCTATCTATCTATCTATCTATCTATCTATCTATCTATCTATCTATCTATCTATCTATCTATCTATCTATCTATCTATCTATCTATCTATCTATCTATCTATCTATCTATCTAACAGATAGGTGCAGAGCTGGTGTGAAGCTGATGGAGGGCAGAACATCGCTAACCTAAGAGTTAAATTTCTTCATCTCCTGTCCTTTAGATTGACCTCCAGCGTGTTCTATAGAAAATCTCTGGTAAAGGATTACATTTTCTCAGACTACATCAGCATTTTTCTATAGTGACCTGGCAGCCTTCAGGGACATACCTGATCCAACTGCCACTTCACTTGTCCTAGCAGCTCCTGATCAATATTATTGCTTACTGATCAGTACATAGTTACCTAATTAAAAGTCAACAGCTACAATAGTTGCTGTGTAAAACAAAACAAAAAAATACACCCTCTTACCAGGCCAAGGGGTGCAGTGCTGTTTTTTGGATCCTGTGCTGTCATCTTGGATTTGGCTGATGGATTTGACTTCCTGGTAATTTACAGCCGGCTCTCCTACTGCGCATGCATGCACAGCACAGGGACTCCTCCTGTAGACCAGACTTCATCCCCACCTTGTCAAGCAATAAGGAAGTGGAATCAAGTACCTTCTGGAAAATGCACTGTCCTCCCCCCACTCCTTAAAAAAAAGAAAGAAGGCAAATGTGCAAAAGGTAGCGGGGAGGGATCGGAATCTATCATAGGTGAAATGTGAGTAAAGGTCCACTTTGAAGATGCCCATACACCAGTAGAATTTCTGACTTTAAGAACATTCATTAGATTTTCTAATCATTAGTGGGGTCAAATCTATGTTCTTTTACATTCACAGTGATGAGAAAATTTCAAGGAGCAGGATGTAACATTTTTCTCAAATAAACAAATTTCGTACAGTGTACGTGGTTTTCGTTTAGTAAAGTCCCAAAATAAAATACTAAAAGCAAATACAGCTTTGAAGTACTTTCAAACGTCATTTTGAAAAGTCATCAAATGTACTGAGAATTTTCATTTACATTTTTTTATAAAATGTATTTTTTCTTTAAAATAGTTACTTTGTTATCTGGGCTTTAGCGATGGCAATATTATTTTGTAAAAATTGTTTTACTTTCTATGAATCCATAGACAAAAAAGCATTAATTTCTATTTTGACCAATGTTGGTTTTCCAAAACGTTGTTTTTAAATAAAATATACATTTTATTCTGTAATATGTTCTGTTTAAAACTAAGCCAAGGTTTCTGCTGCAAAGCACAGCAAAGTTATTAACATATATATATATACAGTCAGGTCCATGAATATTGGGACATCAACACAATTCTAATATTTTTGGCTCTGTACACCACCACAATGGATTTGAAATGAAACAAACAAGATGTGCTTTAACTGCAGACTTTCAGCTTTAATATACAGTTTGTATATGTGCCTCTTACTCTTTAAGGGACCAAAAGTAATGGGACAATTGGCTGCTCAGCTGTTCCATGGCCAGGTGTGTGTTATTCCCTCATTATCCCATTTACAAGGAGCAGATAAAAGGTCCAGAGTTCATTTCAAGTGTGCTATTTGCATTTGGAATCTGTTGCTGTCAACTATCAATATGAGATCCAAAGAGCTGTCACTATCAGTGAAGCAAGCCATCATTAGGCTGAAAAAAACAAAACAAATCCATCAGAGAGATAGCAAAAACATTAGGTGTGGCCAAATCAACTGTTTGGAACATCCTTAAAAAGAAAGAACGCACCGGTGAGCTCAGCAAAAGACCCGGAAGACCCCAGAAAACAACTGTGGTGAATGACTGAAGAATTCTTTCCCTGGTGAAGAAAACACCCTTCACAACAGTTGGCCAGATCAAGATCACTCTCCAGGAGGTAGGTGTATGTGTGTCAAAGTCAACAATCAAGAGAAGACTTCACCAGAGTGAATACAGAGGGTTCACCACAAGATGTAAACCATTGGTGAGCCCCAAAAACAGGAAGGCCAGATTAGATTTTGCCAAACAACATCTGAAAAAGCCTTCACAGTTCTGGAACAACATCCTATGGACAGATGAGACCAAGATCAACTTGTACCAGAGTGATGGGAAGAGAAGAGTATGGAGGAGGAAAGGAACTGCTCATGATCCAAAGCATACCACCTCATCAGTGAAGCATGGTGGTGGTAGTGTCATGGCATGGGCATGTATGGCTGCCAATGGAACTGGTTCTCTTGTATTTATTGATGATGTGACTGCTGACAAAAGCAGCAGGATGAATTCTGAAGTGTTTCGGGCAATATTATCTGCTCATATTCAGCCAAATGCTTCAGAACTCATTGGACGGCGCTTCACAGTGCAGATGGACAATGACCCGAAGCATACTGCGAAAGCAACCAAAGAGTTTTTTAAGGGAAAGAAGTGGAATGTTATGCAATGGCCAAGTCAATCACCTGACCTTAATCCGATTGAGCATGCATTTCACTTGCTGAAGACAAAACTGAAGGGAAAATGCCCCAAGAACAAGCAGGAACTGAAGACAGTTGCAGTAGAGGCCTGGCAGAGCATCACCAGGGATGAAACCCAGCGTCTGGTGATGTCTATGCGTTCCAGACTTCAGGCTGTAATTGTCTGCAAAGGATTTGCAACCAAGTATTAAAAAGTGAAAGTTTGATTTATGATTGTTAATCTGTCCCATTACTTTTGGTCCCTTAAAAAGTGGGAGGCACATATACAAACTGTTGTAATTCCTACACCTTTCACCTGATTTGGATGTAAATACCCTCAAATTAAAGCTGAAAGTCTGCAGTTAAAGCACATATTGTTTGTTTCATTTCAATTGTGGTGGTGTATAGAGCCAAAAAGATTAGAATTGTGTCGATGTCCCAATATTTATGGACCTGACTGTATATATATATATATATATATATATATATATTTTTTTTTTTTTTTTAAATTTTGCATATTTTCTTTTTATGCAACAGTAAAAAATCCCAAGCAAAACAAATTAATTGAAAAAAATATGTATTAATTGTAAAGAAAGGAAAAAAAATGTAAAATCTGCAGAAAAAATATAGCTAAGGAGAGAAGGGGAAGAAGGAATTATTAAAGGACTGATTATGTTTAACTAAGGGTTAATACATGAGTTAAATGGGAATACATTTTATTTAAAAAAATGTTTTAACTTCTATAACGACTACATATGAATGAAACAGTAAATACAATAACATACATTGTTACATTGTATTTACTTAATGACACTTGCAGACTATGTTGTATCATTTTGCATAGAAGCTACTGAATTTTGACAGGCACTTCTGCTGTTTAATACAAAGCAATTCCCGGTTGTCTATTTGACAGCTGGCAATTGTTGGTAATAGTGTGACAGGGGGGGAATGATGGGGGGGGGGGTATGGGGGAGAATGGCAGGGGGAAAGGAGCTAGATGTAGGAGATACATCCTAAAAACGTTGTTGAATGACATAGGTTTAAAATACTCAAGTAATTAAAAATCTAGGCTTCTTAGAGGGAGATTTACTAAAACGGGTGCACACAGAATCTGGTGCAGTTGCGCATACTGTCATAACCAATCAGCTTCTCTCTTCAGCGTGCTCAATTCAGCTTTGACAATAAAACTTGGAAGCTGATTGGTAACTACGCACAACTGCACCGGATTCTGTGTGCAGCTCTGCATTGTAACCAATCCGCTTTTCTCTTCAGCTTGTTCAATTAACCAGTTGCCAACCACCCACCGCAGATATACCGCGGCAGGGCAGCTCAGCTGCGCAAAATCACGTATATCTACGTGATTTTCTGCATGCGATCTTGGCGGCGCTTAGACACAGCGGGAGGCGGGCCGCGGGAGGAGCTACGGTGATTGGTGCCTGCCTCCTGCTATTGTCAGAGAAACTGACAGAAGACCCGCCTGCTTATGTAAACAAAGCAGACGAGTCTTCTGTCAAACAGCAGGGAGAGATCAGGAGTTTCTGCTAAATTGACACCACGATCTCTCTGTGCCTGTCACAGAACCCTTCCCCCACACAGTCAGTAAGCACATTTTGGCATACATTAACCACTTAGATCACCCCCAGTGTTAACCCCTTCCCTGCCAGTGTAATTTATATAGTAACAGTGCATATTATTTAGCACTGATTACTGTAGTAAACTAGTAATGTCACTGCTCCCCAAAAAGTGTCAAAAATGTCAGGTAGGGGTCCGATCTCTCCGCCGCAATGTCGCAGTCCCGCTAAAAATTGCAGATCGCCGCCATCACTAATAAAAAAATAAATAAATAAAAAGTCCAAAAATCTATCCCGTAGTTTGTAAACGCTATAACGTTTACTTGGGGTTAAACATTTTGGTATATGGCGCTACCACCGGGCACAAACCAATTTGTGCAAAAACTACTATCCAATGCTAAAATCTATATACTATTATAACCTTTGTGAAAAAGTGCACTGTGCTGGAAAAAATTGGCCTTTAAGCTAACATGTGCTAGAATGAGAAAAGAAAAAGTACACTGTGCTACAGGATATCGTTGTATCTGCTTGCTGGACAACAATTCCAGATGTAAACGGACAATTGGTGAATAAAGTGCACTGTGCTATGAATTAATAATAATAATATGCCAGCTTTCTAAAATCAATACAAAGTGTAAAAGAACCAGCCTATGTAGCTTATATAAGGTGCCAAAGTGCTGAAATAGTGCAAAAAGTAAATGAGTGAAACTGTGCTATAAAGTAATTATATGTTTATTGTGATGTCCCCAACTTTGGGGTGAAAAAACAGTGAAAT
Organism: Pelophylax lessonae; assembly: GCF_965119305.1. Taxonomy (NCBI): domain Eukaryota; kingdom Metazoa; phylum Chordata; class Amphibia; order Anura; family Ranidae; genus Pelophylax; species Pelophylax lessonae. The sequence goes on from NC_138769.1 coordinate 24,565,575, forward strand.
TATAGCCGTTAGAGTGATGAGATACCAATCTGTGCATGGGTGGCATCCACTGGGCACGTGCTGGGAGTGCAAGTGCTAATATCCGTGGTAAAGCACTTACCAGACTGACTCCCCTGTTCCAAGTAGGGCTCGGTTGGTAATTGTCCCACTGATTCACTCTGCCTCTTAGTTGTATGCTGTGTGCTTTAAGCTGCTGTGTGAGGCTCGGCTATCAACAATCTCTCAGTTGTGCTCCCACTAAAGAGTCAATAAACAAAAGACAAAAGGACTTCCATGGAGGGGTAAAACTGTATAATGGGGAGATGTAATATTAACTCACTGTTGGGAAGTTCACGATCAGCTCCTCAGGTGTTCGGCCATCCAGTGTTTCCGCGTTCCATGGTCCGAAACCACCTAACCGGAAGTGACGAATGACGTTGTGTTGCCGCTCTACGCGTTTCGTCACTGCGACGTCATCTGGGGCGGTCCATGGTGGCAGCACCATATACCAACATTTTTATCCCCATTCACTTCTTACCCTAGTGGTAGGTTGGAGGCAGCATAACCACCATTCCATATACATTCATTTATCTACTTGCATGTATTTGTGTTACGAATACACTCCATAGTGCGGGTATTTTTTATTTATTTATCACTGCTATAACTTTTGCGCAAACCAATTAAAATACGCTTTTTGGGATTTTTTTTTTTACAAAAAATATGTAGCAGAACACAAATTGGTTTAAACTGATAAAAGAATTGATTTTTTGCATTTTTTTTTATTGGGAATATTTTATAGCAGAAATTAAAAAATATTGTTTTTTTCAAAATTGTCGCTCTTTTTTTGTTTATAGTGCAAAATCTAAAAACCACAGAGGTGATCAAATACCACCAAAAGAAAGCTCTGTTTGTGGGGGAAAAAAGGACATCAATTGTATTTGGGTACAGCGTCACACGACCACGCAATTGTTCATTAAAATAATGCAGTGCTGAATCGCAAAAAATGGCCTGGTCATTAAGGGGGTGAACCTTCCGGAGCTGAAGTGGTTAAAGAGATTGTAAAGGCAGAAGTTTTTTTCATTCGAAGAATGATATGCAAAGAATGATAAAAAAAACCCTTCTGTGTGCGGCAGTCTCCCCAGCCCCCCTAATACTTACCTGAGCCCATCTTTATCCAGCGATTTTGCAGGAGTTTCTCAGCTGCCTAGGACTCCACTCATTGGCTGAGACAGCAGCATGGCACAATTGGCTCGCGCTGCTGTCAATCAAAATCATTCAGCCATTCAGGAGAGAGAGGGGCGGGGTCGGGTTGCAGCTCCGTCTCTGAATGGACACAGGAAGCTGTGATTCGGCTCAGGGGGCCCCCATAGGACACTCAACAGGAGGGAGGGGCCAGGAGCACAGAAGAGGGACCCAAGAAGAGGAAGATCCGGGCTGCTCTGTGCAAAAACCAACTGCACAGAGGAGGTAAGTATAACATGTTTATTAAAAAAAAAACAACAAAAAAAAAACAACAAAAAACAAAAATGAGACTTTACAATCACTTTAACTGCTTATGGACCGCCCTGTGTACATATACTGCGGCAGGGCCCCCCTTAAGCACAAAATCACTTACCTGTACATGATTTTCTTCTTTGGCTCTGTGGCGCGCCCCGCCAGAGCCCTGCTACCATTGTGATTGGACACAGAGGGAGCCAATCAGCGGGTCAGGGGGACCTGATGACCGCCAGAAACCTCAGTGATCATTCCCCTGAATGTAAACAAGGCAGATCACCGTCCTGCTAGTAAGGAAGACAGAGAGCTTGCGTTTATGCTAAGCAGGAACACGGATCTCTGTCTTCCATTAGTTAAACCATCCCCCACACAGTAAGAAAGCACTCCCAGGGAACACAGTTAACTCTTTGATCACCCCTGATGGTAACCCCTTCCCTGCCAATGTCATTAGTACAGTTACAGCACTTTTTTTTAAATCACTGTATTGGTATCACTGGTCCCCAAAAAGTGTTACGGGTAGTGTGAGATTTGTCCGCCGCAATGTCGCAGTCCCGCTAAAAAATATCGCTGATCGCCGCCAATACTAGTAAAAAAAAAAGTCCATAATTGTATCCCATAGTTTGTAGATGCTATTACTTTTGCGAAACCAATCAATATACGCTTACTGGGATTTTTCTTTTTTTTTACCAAAAACATGCAGAATACATATTGGCCTAAATTTGTGAAGAAATTTGATTTTTTACATTTTTTTATTGGGAATGTTTTAAAGCAGAAAATAAAAAATATTGTTTTTTTTTCAAAACTGTCTGTCTTTGTTTGTTAGTGCAAAAAATAAAAATCACAGAGGTGATCAAATACCACCAAAAGAAAGCTCTATTTGTGGGGGAAAAAAGGACATCAATTTTATTTGGGTACTAGGGATGTAACGATATTGACGATATTGCGATATCGTATCGTCATGGTCGTCTAGATATCGTCGTGGTTGGATTACAATATTAAAAGGACAGGTGTCCGTCAAAAAGCAAGAGGAATAAACACAGTCCCGCAGAACAAATCATTGTTAACTACATAGACCAGAGTTTAAGGATTTTTTTTACTGTTTTTTTTTTTTTTTTTTTTTTTCTTGCAATGTAGATATTTTGATCTTTCTGATGAAAAACGTGAACATAAGCTAAATGATAGGTCAGTGTTTTTTTTAAAGGCTTTTTGACTGACTATTTTATTTAAGTTTAAGTTATGTTCCTAAATACCAGTTTTAAAAGGCTGCCTTTATTTGCCTTGCACATTTAAACCTGACTTAACTTGATCTTTGTTTGCACTTAAAGGGAATTGCCTATTGTTTGTTTACAATTGTTCTAGCTGCTTCTTAACCACTTGCCTACTGTGCACTTAAACACCCTTCCCATCCAGGCCAATTTTCAGCTTTCAGCACTCGCACACTTTGAATGACAATTACGCGGTCATGCTACACTGTACCCATATGACATTTTTATCATTTTTTTCCACACAAATAGAGCTTTCTTTTGGTGGTATTTAATCACCTCTGGGTTTTTTATTTTTTACAAAAAAAAAGAAAAAAGACAGAAAATTTTGAAAAAAAAAAAAAGTTTTTCTTATTTTCTGCGAGTAAATTTTGAAAAGAAATTTTTCTCCCTCACTGATGTGCGCTGATGAGGCTGCACTGATGGGCACTGATAGGCTGCACTGATGGGCACTGATGAGGTGGCACTTATGGGCACTGATGAGGTGGCACTTATGGGCACTGATGAGGAGGTACTAATATGCCGCACTGATGAGCACTGATAGGCGGCATTGATAGGCAGCACTGATAGGCGGCACTGCTGGGCACTGAGAGGTGGCACTGCTGGGCACTGAGAGGTGGCACTGCTGGGCACTGAGAGGCGGCACTGACGGGCGGCACTGATGGGCACTGATAGGCGGCACTGATGGGCACTGGCGGATGGCACTGATGGACACTGATGGGTGGCACTGATGAGCACTGATGGGCGGCACTGATGAGCACTGATGGGCAGTACCATCAGTGCCCACACTCAGTGCCCATAGTGCTGCCAGTCAGTGCTCATCAGTGCCTAGATGAGCAGGCACTGATGGGCACTGACTGGCAGCACTATGGGCACTGATTGTGGGCATTGATGGGGGGCACTGATGGCGGGCACTGTGGGCACTGATGGGGGGGCAATGTGTGTGTTTTTTTTACCTTTAGTAATCAGGGCACTGGTGATCAGTGCCCTGATTACATTTCTCTGTGTCCCCAGCGGCTGTCGGCTCCCCCTCCTTCCTCACACTGCAGTGTCTGTGTGAGGAAGGAGCGCCGGCGATGAGAGATGATCTCATATGTTTACATATGAGATCATCTCTCATTGGACGGCTTGATCACGTGGTGAATGGCCGCTGTGATTGGCCATTCACCACGATCTGTGATCGGCCGTGTCCAAGGGACACGGCCGACACAGATTCTCCCCGATGCGCGCTCGCGGGAGCGCGCGGGGGGCGTGTCACTGGAGGCCGTTTAAAAACGGCCTCCCGAAAATTCGAATCCGCGCTGCAGCCGTATGTAGGCTGTAGCGTGGATGGGAGAAAGTTAACTTGAACATTGCACAGAAGAATCAGTTATGCAACCAAATATTACTATACAGAATATTGATGTTCCTGACTACAACTTGCACTTTAAAAGCACTATGTGATCAGTGTTTTATGTTGTCATGGATCCATAAATACAACAATAAGTCTGTTGACTGGCAAAAGCAGAATAAATGTCGGTATTTTTTCGCTATTATCATCACAAACACTATCATGAGCTATTTAACAATACCGTGAGCTTTTTCACAATATCGCAATAAATATCGTACCGTGAGGTCAATATCGAAATTGTATCGTACCGTGAGATTTTAATATCGTTACATCCCTATTGGGTACAGTGTTGCATGACCAATGGTCAGTTAATCCAGCGCAGTGCCGTATCGCAACAAATGGCCTGGTCATGAAGGGGATGAACTTTCCGGAGCTGAAGTGGTTAAACTTTGACAATAAAACTTGGAAGTTGATTGGTTACTAGGCAGAGCTTCACCAGATTCTGTGTGCACCAGTTTTAGTAAGTCTTCCCTTAAGGGGGAGACCCCTCCCTAAACCCCCAGTCTGGCTCAGAAGAAGACAAAAACCCACAAAAAAGTGTGGTCCAATTTGCTCCAACAGAGAAAAACAAAAAACAAAAAACAATAATCCATCCTGATCCCCCTTAAGCAATTGGATATTCCATAGTATTGGTATTAATTAGGCTGAGTGTCTGAGAATCACAAGCACCACACCCCTCGAAATTGTGGAAAATAGGGTAATTTTAAGAAAATTGGGTTTTTGAGGTGCTACACACAAAGAAAATAATTTAGAGTAAAAAATGATTCAAATTTTATTTATACAAAGTTAAAAATCAACAGTAAAAGAAAATAATTTTACACGTGCTATGCAGTTAATCCAATTCACTCAACATGTTTCGCTATAATTTAGCTTCTTCAGGCGATAGTTATGGATGAAATACTGTACATGTAAACACTATGAAAGAATATATATTTAATCAAAAAGAAAAAAAAAAAAAACAAAGTTGAGCTTAACATACAAAAAAGACAAAATCTACGACTTAATTTAAACTATATATTATTGATGCCTATATTGGAAGGTCCTCAGGAAAGAATACTTAGTCCAGTAGAAATACTTTAGATAGTTTAACCACTTTACCACCGGAGGATTTTGCTGTCTTACGTCTGGGCCACTTTTTGCAATTCGGCACTGTGTGGCTTTAACTGACAATTGCGCGGTCATGCAACACCGTACCCAAACTAAATTTACGTCCTTTTTTTCTCACAAACAGAGCTTTCTTTTGGTGGTATTTGATCACCTCTGCGATTTTTTCTTTTTGCGATATTAATAAAAAAATGCGACAATTTTGAAAAAATAACAATATTTTTCCACTTTGACAGTCAAAAAATATCCAATATATTCAATTTTTGTCATATATTTAGGCCAAAATGTATTTAGCTAACTGTCTTTGACAAAAAAATTCTCAATGAGCGTATTTTTAACCACTTTAAGACCGGAAGATTTTACCCCATTCCTGACCAGGCCATATTTTGCGATTTGGCACTGCGTTATTTTAACGGACAATTGCACGGTCGTGCAACACCGTACCCAAATTAAATTGATGTACTTTTTTTTTCCCCCAAATAGAGCTTTCTTTTGGTGGTATTTGATCACCTGTGCGATTTTTTATTTTTGCGCTATAAACAAAAAAAGAGTGACAATTTTGAAAAAATAACAATATTTTTCAAATTTTTTATATGAAATTCCCCCCCCCAAAAAAATGTAAAAATCAAAATTTTTTAACATTTTAGGCCAATTTGTTTTCTGCTACCTATGTTTGGTAAACAAAAAAATCGCAATAAGCATATTTTGATTGGTTTGCGCAAAAGTTATCGCAGCTACAAACTACGGGAAATTTATGTCATTTTTATTGTTTTTTTTTTTAACTAGTAATGTCGGCGATCTGCGATTTTTTTTGCGGGACTGCGACATTGCGGCGGACAGATCGGACCCTTGACTGACACTTTTGGGGGTACCAGTGACATTACTACAGTAATCAGTGCTATAAATATGCACTGTTACTGTAAAAATGACACTGGCAGGGAAGGGGTTAACTTTTATTGGTGATCAAGGGGTTAATGTATGCCTGGTGCTTACTAACATGTGTGGGGGGAGGGGACTATGTGACACAGGCACAGATCGCAGGTTCAGCTATGCTGAATCCTGCAATCTAACCCTGCCTGTCACTTAGGAGATCCGCCCGCTTTGTTTACACAAGCGGGCGGATCTCCACACTCGATCCCCGACGATCAGGGAAGAGCGGCGGTTGTCACCGCCACTCCTCCCCTGGCCCGACTCCCGCTGTGACTGAATACAGCGGGAGCGAGCCTCCGGCGCAGTAGCAGCACAGTGAGCAGTGTTAAAGTGGTTAATTGTGTATATTGGATATTCCATTGATCAACTTTTTACAGTTACTTCCTATAATAATGTCCAATTATATTCTGTGCATTTAGAACAGCCTTATTCAACCAGGGTGCCCAACCTGATTTCTTTTTATGAGGAGGTAAGTGAAACCTTGGACAGAGGGGTGGCTGCAAAAGCGTTTGACACAGTTCCCCACACACGGCTAATGTGTAAGGTAAAGTCTAGAGGCTTGGAAAGATCGGTTTGTAATTGGATAGAAAATTGTCTAAAAGATAGAATTCAGAGAGTAGTGGTTAATGATGAATGGTCTAAGGTTATCAGTGGTGTACCCAGTGTTGCCAACCGCCCGTAGATTTACGGACAGCCCTTAAAAACAGGGCACTTTTCTCCTGCCCGTAAATGCCCGTAGCAGGAGAAAAGTGCCAGTAAATCTACGGCGGCGGCGGCAAGGTCAGAACTGCGCATGTGCGGCACGCAGTTCCGGAGATCCCCGAGACGAGCCGAGTGTTCTCTCGCAGAGATGCAGACTCGCACTGTGACTGGAGTGCCACGGCCCGCCTGCGCCCGCCCCTGCCTCCGCCCCCCGCCGTCTTTTAAGTTTTCCCGCCGGGCAGGTCAGTGTCTTACTGGAAGTCTCGGACTCGCGGCGGAAGTGACGTCTAACGCAGACTCGCACTGTGACTGGAGTGTGACGGCCCGCCTGCGCCCGCCCCTGCCTCTGCCCCCCGCCGTCTTTTAAATTTTCCCGCCGGGCCGGTCAGTGTCTTATACTCTTATTGGAAGTACTGTCTCGGACTCGGACTCGTACTCGCGGCGGAAGTGACGCCACCAGGCGCCAGACAGTGACAGTGTCTGGCTTCTGTTCTGTTAAAAGGGTATGCTGGAGTCTGGAATGTCTGTCACTGTGGACTGGAGGACTAGAAGTCGAGGTCTCGAGGATTCTAGACGGATGGTGGTCGGTGGAGTGGACAGAGCAGAGCAGCAGACTGTGACAGCAGAGGGGCAGCCGCAGAGCACACAGAACAGAGGACTGGTGAGTGGAGCTCCGAGCCTCTGACACTCAGCAGAGCAGACTGGAGTAGTAGAGAGATGAGTCAGGGGGCAGAGGACATCAGTGTCCTGCTCCTGTGCCTCCTTCACCTCTCCACAGGCAGTGTCACAGCTTCACTCTGCAGTAATGTCACTGATATGGCTATGGAGAGGTGAAAGGGACTTAGGAGGAGGACACTGATGTGGAGAGCTAATATGAAGGGGGACAGAGGAAGAAACTGCTGTGAGGAGGGCACTTCCATGTCCACGCAGGCTCGCCTCTGACCATCTCTTGTATTATGTCTGCAGTCTCTGACCACCCCCTGTACCATGTCCGCAGTCTCTGACCACCCCCTGTACCATGTCCGCAGTCTCTGACCACCCCCTGTACCATGTCCGCAGTCTCTGACCACCCCCTGTACCATGTCTGCAGTCTCTGACCACCTCCTGTACCATGTCCGCAGTCTCTGACCATTTTTTCTTTTATCATGTCTGCAGTCTCTGCAGGGGAGTCTGGAGAGGAGTCAAGAGTGAGAGTGCCGCCGGGATGGGGGTCACGGGAGAAGTTAGATGTGTGGGGCCCCGGCCTGCGGAGTGGAGACCAGAGCCGTCTGACTTAGCCCTGCACAGTGCTCCTGAGGGGAGATCAGTGACAGCGCCGCCAGACCAGTCTGATGGGGGGGGGGGGGTCACTGATGTAAGGGGGAGAGAATACAATAATGTAAGTGGGCACTGACTTTTGTTTAACTTAAACACATTGCTAATGGCACTATCTACATGTTTATAGTTTAATTATTCATATTTGCACGGTTTAGCACTAAAAACGGCTATTTTATGTACATTTTTGCAGTGCCAGTAAAAAATTGGTGCCGTCCGTAAATTTTGGACGTTCTGCCAGTAAATTTCCCTCCCGGGGGTTGGCAACGCTGGGTGTACCCCAAGGTTAAATGTTGGGACCCTTACTTTTTATTATCTTAATGATATCGGGTCTGGGATTAAAAGTACCATTTCAGTCTTTGCAGATGACACCAAGCTTTGCAGTGGAATAACTCCTTACAGGATGTCTCCAATTTACAAGCTGACCTCAATGCACTGTTTCATTGGGCAACAATGTGGCAAATGAGGTTTAATGTTGATAAATGTAAAGTTATGCACTTGGGGGCTAAGAATATGCATGCATCATACATACTAGAACTGGGGGAATCCATAGTGGAGAAGGATCTGGGTGTTCTGGTAGATCCTAAGCTTAATAATAGCATGCAATGCCAAGCTGTGGTTTCCAAAGCAAGCAAAGTCCTTTCTTTTATTAACAGAGGCATGGACTCCAGAGAAAGAGATATCATTTTGCCCCTGTACAAATCATTAGTAAGACCTCATCTGGAATATGCAGTTCAGTTTTGGGCACCAGTTTGGAAAAAGGATATCGGGGAACTGGAGAAAGTGCAGAGAAGGGCAACCAAACTGATAAGAGGCATGGAGGAGCTCAGCTATGAGGAAAGATTGGAGGAACTGAATTTATTCTCTCTTGAGAAGATGAGATTAAGGGGGGATATGATCACCATGTATAAATACATAAGGGATCCATATAGTGAACTTGGTGTTGAGTTATTCACTTTAAGGTCATCACAGAGGACCAGGGGGCACTCTTTACATCTAGAGGAAAACAGATTTCATCTCCAAATACAGAAAGGTTTCTTCACTGTAAGAGCTGTGAAAATGTGGAATAGACTCCCTCCAGAGGTGGTTCTGGCCAGCTCATTAGATTGCTTTAAAAAAGGTCTGGATTCTTTTCTGGGTGTACTTAATATACAGTAAGTGGGTACTAAATTTTTTTTTTTTTTTTTAGGTAAAGTAGATCCAGGGAATATCTGATTGCCTCTTGGGGGATAAGGAAGGAATTTTTTCCCCTACTGTAGCAAATTGGATCATGCTTTGCTAGTTTATTTTTTCGCCTTCCTCTGGATCAACTGCGGGTATAGGATGGTGTATATGGGATTGTATGGTTGGGTTTTCTTTACTGTTTTTTTTTTTTGGTTGAACCAGATGGACTTGTGTTTCTTTTCAACCTGACTAACTACGTAACTATGTAAGTATCATGGCAATTTCCTGTGCTACTTAGCACCATCTAGTGGCAAAAAATGGAATTAGATATGTGCCAGTTTTCGGTAATGCGATAAATCGCAGTAATGCATAAGCACGGTATTGTTATCGTGGGCAGTTTACAATACCGTATTTTTCGCTCCATACACTGCCCCCGAGTCTCCCCACGGTGTCCCGACTCCCGGCTCAGCTGTCTTTTACTAGAACGAAGCCGCTATTCCTGTATAGGCCCGGCTCACAGGCAGAGTGATGTCAGATGCACTCCGCCTGTGACAGGAGGAGCTATACACAGGAAGCAGCGGCTTTGCTCTATACTGCAGCCGCATGCTTCCTCCCGGGCTCAGCCACAGACAGACACAGTGCCTACTACAAGCAAATCTCTGCAAGTACCCACTACTATTACAGGCATAGCAGCCCATTGATTCAAATGAACTGCTATGCCTGCGTTTTCAGCCGAAAAAGGTGCATGCAGAATTTAAAAATATGCAGTGGCCGTGAAATCCATCCTGCTTTTTCACCATGCGACTTACCTGCAGTTCCCGCACACGCAAACTGTGTTTTTAAATGCTGAGCCCACGTATATAAAAATGCAGAAAGCTTGCCAGTGCAGGAACTGCAGGTAAGTCGCATGGTGCAAAAGCAGGATGGATTTCAAGACCACTGCGTTTTTTTAATACCGTGATAATACCGTATACCATGGCAAAACCTTAATCAATTAATAGCAGCATGGAAATCTGATACCGTCACATGCCTAAATGGAATATACCGCATCACATTTGACCACTTGATGGCACAAAGTATCATCAGGAAATTGCAATGATACCTAGCACCATCTGTTGGCCAAACATCGTATTTTACATTTTAAATCAACAAAAAACATTCAACCAGTGGAGGAAACAGCCCACTAACATTTGTTTTTTTATTTTTATTTTTTTTCCTCATTTGCCCAGAACAAATGTACTTTCACTTGGCAAATTGCTACGCAGATTTTTTTTTTTTTTTTTTTTTTTAAATAAACCCCTAAGAGTATAAATAAAAGCAAATAGTAGCTAAACTTGAGCTCAGACAGGGAGGAGGATGGACAGACCTGGGATTGAACCAGGTTTGCTGCAGTGCTCATCCACTAATAAGAGACATGCTGAAAGAAGTAGAACTGGATGAGCTCATCAGTCTGCTGCTTCTCCTATTACTGTCCAGTCGCAGGTAGGGACATGGCCTGTATTTGTCACTTAATTTCATTACAGAAAAATCAGGTCTTGCCTGCTGGGCAAGATTATGGTGTGTGGCAGAGCTAGGTAAATCCCAGAACTGGATGGATAAAAATATAATTTTATTTTCAGGTAAAACAGCTCCCATATATGTATGCCATCTGTGCATTTAGCTGTTTGCCTGAAGTTCAGCTTGAAGGCCACTTTCACAGCTGAGCGTAGAGGGAATGCACATTCCTGCTCATTTTTTTGGGCATTAATCACTTGTTAAGACATGTCGTACCTAGGGCAGCCCATTTACTTAAACAAGGGAACGCTATTGCGGAAGGTGAGTGGGGACTGGAAAGAGAGGATTGAGCGGCAGAGGATCAGCAGAGCTGGGGGACCACAGCAGTAGAAACTAGCAGATGTCAGATGCTGTGCACAGTGTGGGAGCAATATAGTGAGAGTGGGATTAAGTGGGGACCAGAGAGAGAGAGGAGGATCAGCAAACCAGAGAATAAGCAGAGCTGGGGGTTACTACTGAGTGGGGGATCAGCAGAGCTAGGGGTTTCTATTGAGCTGGGGATCAGCAAAACTAGGGGTTACTACTCAGTGGGGGATCATCAGAGCTGGGGGTTACTACTGAGTGGGGGATTAGCAGAGCTTGGGGGTTCTGCTAAGTGGGGCATCAGCAGAGCTGGGGGTTCTACTAAGTGGGGGATCAGCAGTGCTGGGGGTTCTACTAAGTGGGGAATCACCAGAGCTGGCGGTTACTAATGAATGGGGGATCAGCAGAGCTGGGGATTACATTTGAGTAGGGGATCAGCAGATCTGGGGATTACTACTAAGCCGGGGATCAGAAAGAGCTGGGGTTACTGCTGATTGGGGGATCAGCAGAGCTGGGGGTTACTACTGAGCGGGGGATCAGCAGAGCTGGGGGTTACTACTGAGCAGGGGATCAGCAGAGCTGGGGATTACTACTGAGCAGGGGATCAGCAGAGCTGGGGGTTACTACTGAGCGAGGGATCAGCAGAGCTAGGGATTACTACTGAGCAGGGGATCAGCAGAGCTTTGGATTACTACTGAGTGGAGGATCAGCAGAGTCGGGGTTACTACTGAGCAGGGGATCAGCAGAGCTAGGGGTTACTACTGGGTGGGGGATCAGCAGAGCTGGGGGTTACTGAGTGGGGAATCAGCAGAGCAGGGGGTTCTACTAAGTGGGGGATCACCAGAGCTGGGGGTTACTAATGGATGGGGGATCAGCAGAGCTGGAGGTACTACTGAGCAGGGGATCAGCAGAGCTGGCGGTTACTAATGAGCAGGGGATCAGCAGAGCTAGGGGTTACTCCTGAGTGGGGTATCAGCAGAGCTAGGGGTTACTGAGTGGGGAATCAGCAGAGCAGGGGGTTCTTCTAAGTGGGGGATCACCAGAGCTGGGGGTTACTAATGAATGGGGGATCAGCAGAGCTGGGGGTTACTAATGGATGGGGGATCAGCAGAGCTGAGGATACTACTGAGCAGGGGATCAGCAGAGTTGGGGGTTACTACTGAGCAGGGGATCAGCAGAGCTGGCGGTTACTACTGAGCAGGGGATCAGCAGAGCTGGTGGTTACTACTGAGCAGGGGATCAGCAGAGCTGGCGGTTACTACTGAGCAGGGGATCAGAAGAGCCGGGCATTTGTCAAGCTTCATTAAAGCTTAAAAAAAGCATCAAAAACACATTGAAATGTATGTTGAAGTGGTAGGTGCTTTATTATGTAATGAAGTTAAAGCAGGTGTAAATGAGACCTTAATGGCAGGACAAGCACAACCCGCGACTGCAGCGTGTTTCTGAAACTCGTGGCAAAACGCGTAGGTGTGAGCGCAGCCTGTTTGCCTGGAATTCCCTTTGAAGTCTTTTCCACACTCTTGCCTTATCCCGCTCTCTCAGGCGGAGATGTTGTACATGTATTGCTGGAATGGAGACATTAAGCAGGGAATGAGTAATGTGAATTACATAAACCCCGAGCCGTACTTCCACGCTCCTCCCATTTGCTTGGCCAAGCTTGAGAGCCAGTTCACGTAATAGACTCTTTTTTTGCATTCGCTTAAAATGTAGCGGGTTTCTTAATAATTCATGACGGTACGTAATTCCCAGCCATCAGCGGCTCCTGTAAATTAAAGTCGCCATCCCAGCGAGGTGTTTATTAAAGATTAGAATGCATCTCCCATTGTATTATTTTATAAATGCGCCATGAAATATTAACAGCCAAAGGACGGTTCTGTACATAAATAAAATATCACATTATCCATCAACCACTTCCCCGCCAGGGTCCGTCCCTGGGAACTGCCGTACTGCGAATGCTGACTGCGAGTCTTGCAGCTTCTCCGAGGGCATACGGCTCTTGCCCTAGGTCTGTCAGGCTGGGAATGTTTGATTATCATGTGGCCGGTTGTGCCAGCTGGCTCTGAGTCAATGTTTTCCATTAGGAGTGTCAGTGTATAGTCTTGTGCATCTGCCCTGACGTGGCCCTGTGCTAAATGCTGAGATCACCGACCAATTGGGGGGGGGGGGGGTTAGGGAACTTTCCTAAGAGCTGCACAATCAAAGATTGACTTTTAGATATCTTAGATTTTGCTTTCAGATGTTGCTGACAATATTTCCTCTGCGGGAAACGTCTTCCTTTGCAAATCCAGTGTCCTTACTTGCTCTTCATACAAGCCAATTCCTCTTTAGTAAGGATGAGGTAAGGTTTGGACCAAGTTCATTATGGCCCAGGCCCTCAAGAAACTGACACCAGCCCAATCAACTGTGACTAATTCCCAACCCCTCTGTCCCATGTATCAAAGGGGAAAGGGTTGCTGGTGACATCATTGACTTAATATGGGATATGTAGCCATATTTGGTTCATGACATTGTCCATTGGCCATGTGGCCAAATTAGGAGAAATACGGCCCACATGGCCAACTGTCCTAATTTGGTTAATGACATTGTCCGAATATGGACATCCTCCCGGCAATTAAGGTCTGCGTTGTAGCCGTCTTTCGGCTATAGCGCGGACGGGAAGTGGTTAACCACTTAAGCCCCGGAAAATTTTATCCCCCTTTCTGACCAGGCCCTATTTTGCGATTCGGCACTGCATGACTTTAACGGACAATTGCGCAGTTGTGCGACGCTGTACCTAAACAAATTTGACGTCCTTTTTTCCCCACAAACAGAGCTTTCTTTTGGTGGTATTTGATCACCTGTGCGATTTTTTGATCATGCGCTATAAACAAAAAAAGAGCGACAATTTTGCAAAAATAACAATATTTTTCACATTTTTTTATATGAAATCCCCCTCCCCAAAAAAATGTAAAAATCAAAATTTTTTAACATTTTTGGCCAATTTGTTTTCTGCTACATATGTTTGGTAAAAAATATCACAATAAGCGTATTTTGATTGGTTTGCGCAAAAGTTATTGTGTTTACTAACTAAGGGAAAGATTTTTGTCATTTTTGTTGTTTTTTTGAAACGAGTAATGGCGGCGATCTGCGATTTTTTTTTTTTGCGGGACTGCGACATTGCGGCGGACTTTTGGGGGTACCAGTGACATTACTACTGTAATCAGTGCTATACATATGCACTGTTACTGTAAAAATGACACTGGCAGGGAAGGGGTTAACTTTATTGGAGAAGGAGGGGTTAAGTGTGTCCCTAGGGGCGTGCTTCTAACTGTGCAGGGATGTGGCTTTACATGTAACAGCAGAGATCTACGGTCCTACATAGCAGGATCGTATGATCTCTGCTGTTACACACGGGAAGAATGACAGGCGGCTTTGTTTACATTAGCCGCCTGCCTTTCTCCCTTCACAGCGGACAATCGCGAGTGACCAGCGGACATCGGGTCCGCCTGTCACACGCGCGGACTTGTTAGGGAACGAGCAGGGGCAGGAGCGCGCCTCCGGCGGCGCGCGCTCGCCCCCTATTGGCTCACAGGCTAGTGACGTACCGGCACGTCACTTTGCCTGGCCGGGGGTTACCGCCGCAGTATTTGTACTTGCGGCGGTCGGCAAGCGGTTAACCTCCATAGTCACTCCAAAGCTGACTGGGTCACATGGCATACTATCATGTGTCAATTCTCAGTGGCTCCAGAATCTACAAAGGCCAGCAATTCATGAGCCTCCGTTCCAAAGTGAATAACAGCGGGTAATATATGCGATTGTCCTCCTGGGCGATGAAAGCAGACCTAAGGTGACCTCCCCACAATCACCTAGGACCTGGAGTTTCCCAGACATGTAGAGCAAGAACGGAGCATGTGACCCTCGAGACCACAATATAAGCAGAGTCCTATGTTACACCGGTGTCTGTTCCTGGGCAGATAAACGGGTTGAGCCTAACTGCATAGGTTCTTCCTCAGACGTGGCACTGGAGGTGGAATAATTAGGTGGCAAGGGAGGTACATAATTTGCCACAGCTGTATTGAGTTCTCGCCTCCTCTCCCACTGACGGCGGTCCATTCTAATGGCTAGACACATAGCCTCCTCCAGTGAGGCTGGGTAGAAAAAGTGGACCAGCGTGTCCTTAATTGCATCTAAAAGTCCTATTCTAAACTGGCTGCGGAGAACTGCATCATTCCAGCCAGAATCCCGGGCCCACCTGCGAAACTCTGGGCAATACATTTCACCAGTGTTAGTCCCTTGCTGTAAATTACACAGGGTTTATTCTGCAGTAGCAGCACGATCTGGATCATCATATAGCAACCTGAGGGCTTCAAAGAAGGCATCTACTGTTAGCAGGGCTGGATGGTTTGGTTCCAGGATAAAGGCCCAAGCCTGGGGGTCACCCTGTAGTAATGAGATAATGATCTGAACCCTCTGATTTTCAGAGCCAGATGAGGATGGCTTTAACTTGAAATTTAATTTGCAGCTGTTTTTGAAGTTGCAAAACACCTTACGGTCACCAAAAAACCGATGAGGTGGAGGAATTTTTGGTTCAGATGATGTATTTATAGCGGTGGTAGTAGAAGGAGATTGCACCTTGGTGAGCTCTGTGGCCATCTCCTAGACTTGGTGGGATAAACTGCAAAGTTCCTGTGCAAACAACTGAGCTTGCGCAGATGAAACAGGAAGTTGGCTAGTGCTTGTGGTTCGCCGCTGCAGATGAAGTTAGAGGTTGGATGGTGCTTGTGGTTTACCTATGCAGATGTAACAGGAGGTTCAGGGCAGCCAAGTAGTAATGCTGAGTCTGGCACAACAGTAGAATCAGGCAAGTGTAGTCTAAACAAGCTGGGTCATACACAGGTAGAACAGAGTCCAAACGGTACAGAATCAGAAGCGAGCAAAGCAGGGTCAAAACTAGCCGGGTCATACACAATATACAGTACACAATATACAGATATCAGCTGGGTCAAGCAGGAGAACACAAGGTAACAACGCTATCACGAGCACTGGTGGTATGCCGATACAGGTGATTTAAAGGTGAACTGGCCAATCACCGTTGATTCTCAGGCAAAGGCTGTGTCAGGTGAGTTTTGCTGGATCTTAAGGGGATCCTAGTACTGACACCAGGATGTCCTTTCCTAAAAATCAAGGGTCCTTTAAACCTGTGCTTAGTAGGGATGATCGAACTTTTGAAAAGTTTGGTTCGACCAGAACACCCGAACTTCCTGAAAGTTCGGTTCGGATTCCAGAACCCCATTGAAATCAATAGGACCCAAACTTCTGGAATCAAAAAACATCATTTTGAAGCCCTAAAACCCAATAAATGCCCCTAAAAAGTGCCTAGGGTTCTGGGTCATGCCCCAGGGACTATTAATCACACAAAAAAAAAGTTCTTAAAAATTGTCGTTTTTGATAGAGAGCCAATTATTGAAAAAATTATTGAAAAAAACAAAACAAAATGAGATTTCTTTGGATTTAGTGTCTGGGGGGTCTTAACCAGGCTAGTGGTAAACCCGAGTGTGACTCGGGGTAGGAATTTCCTGCTATTATCGGTATCCCCGAGTCACGCTCGGGGTGAATGTGCAGACAGCGCAGCGGAGTGTCTTACCTTATCCTGGCGATCCAGCGATGAGCTCTCATTGCTGTGACCGCCAGCCGAGATCTCTGCCGCTCGTCTGTCGGTAGGAGGACTTCCTAGTTCCGTTCCCTGCAGCAGCAATGCTGCATGGGAGCGGAACTAGGGAGGGAAATAAAAAAAAAAAACAAAAACGTTGCACAAAACACAAACACATTTTATATTATATATATGCATACATATATATATATATATATATATATATATATATATATATATATATGCATATATATATATGCATATATATGTGTATATATATATATATATGTATATATGTGTATATATATATATATATATACAGTAAAACCTTGGTTTGAGAGTAACTTGGTTTAAGAGCGCTTTGCAAGACAAGCAAAATTTTCGAATAAATTTTGACTTGATATACAAGCGTTGTCTTGATATACAAGTAGCCTCAAGTCACAACTGAGTATAAAAGAGAAGAGAGGCGCCTCTAAGTGTAGCAATATGGTTAAATTTAATGAAGGTACAACATTTAGCAACTCACATGGTTGATGATTGGAACAGGCACATCTAAGGATGCAGGCATTCGGGGTAAAGCTGTCTACATAGACCATCCTCCGCACCATCATCTACGTCATCCCTTCCATGCTGCCCCTCGCTTTCAGATCGCTTTACTGCAGGGTGGTCTTCCCGATCAGGATTACAGACTTGCAGCCGGCGGTGCAGAACATAGTCTATGTGTACAGCTTTACCCCGGATGCCTGCATACTTAGATGTGCCTGTTTTATTCATCAACCATGTGAGTTGCTGAATGTTGAACCTTCATTAAATGGAACCATATTGCTACACTTAGAGGCGCCTCTCTTCTCTTTTATACTCTGTAACTCCTGCTGGGTTTTGCTTCTAATCCCCTTATGGAAGCGGCTATTTGTGGATGGACATTTTATGCAACCTATCGCAATGCTATAATCTTTTTATATGGACTATAAACTGAAGGACCTATGAATAAATGGTCGTGGAACGAATCATCTGAGTTTCCATTATTTCTTATGGGGAAATTCGCTTTGATATACGAGTGCTTTGGATTACAAGCATGGTTCCGGAACGAATTATGCTCGCAATCCAAGGTTTTACTGTATATATATATATATACACACACATATATATATATATATATATATATATATATATATATATATATATATATACACACATATATATATATATATAATATAACGCATGAATTATAATCTAATCAATAATATAATTCTATTATATATATTATATATTATATAATAAAATTATATTATTGATTAGATTATAATTCATGCGTTTGTGTTTCAAATTTATCACATCTGGGATGTCTACTAGAGTCTTGTTTTGGTCAGGTTTAAGTCAGTACTTACTAAGAATTGTAGGCCTATAATAAATAACGCCAAATTTCCATGAAAAAAATTGTACCGCTTTTGGTACAGAATTCCTGACAGAATCATACCGCCAGGGAGGTTAAAAGTGTACCTGTAAAGTTTCAGCTCTGTAACATGTCCAGAACCAGAAAAAAGATAATTTTTCATATAATTTTCAGTAGCACAGGGATGGGGTTCCGCTCCTTTTACACCTGGGCGTTTTTGCTGCAGGAGTTTATTGGGCATTTTTTGGGCGTCTTTGGAGGCAGGCATAACATTCTAAGAAAAATTATCTTTTTCTTCTGGCGGTCACCCTGACATGGAAGAGTTCGGTCACCCTGGCATAGCAGAGTCAGTTCACCCTACACTACGGTCACCCTGACACTTAACACTTTCCCTACAGAAACTAGAATATTGAATCTAACTATAGTGGTATATAGTACCCTTACAACACTGCATATCCCTTTCCTCACACTAATAATTGCAAAATGACACTGGAGCAGCAGAAATGCTTCCACTCTATTCCACAGCCTCTGTAATACAGTGCTAGAGATTTGGCAGAGCTATGTTATATACTGGGGGGGCGTATGGGGGGCGTCACTCCAATCTGCTTTTACTGATGTTTCTGGGCCAATCACAGGCTTTTAAAGCCCAGTTCCTGTCCCATTGCATTTTGGGAGGTTCTGGTGGCCGAATTCCTAACTTTTACCACAAAAAGTTCGTAATTCGGCCGAATTTCGAACAGTCAATGTTCAGGTCGAACCGATGGTCGACCCGAACTGTTCGATCATCCCTAGTGCTTAGCTCAAAAGCAACAGGTACACTTTGAAGCCCAACTCCAAGTTTAGTAACCACCTAACCCCCTTCCTCCCCCTTTAACCCTTGAAGCCCCTTTGTATTTATTGCTTTTTTCTTTTTATACTTACCTTTTTCCAAAGTCTTCAGACTGGTCATGTGATGCGTAGGGTCATCTTTTAATTTGTGTCTTCTCCTGTGGTCCCCATAGTTGGAGAGGGTGATGCTTATGTGATGATGTCCAGGCCGCTCTCTGAATCATTACGCCGTGAGTACAGTGCGCAGCGATGATACCCCCTCAGGGGTGGGTCCATGATGACTCCTCAGGGGTGGATCCATTATGCCTTGTTCTCAAAGTATGCCCTCATTATTCTGGGCTGAATGATATTAGGGTCTGAATGATAACTTCATGAAATAAGTCATCTATGTCTGTAAACTTGTACAAAAGTTAGCCCTCAGTGCTGATCCTCTCTTTGCCCATCGGATCCCTGCTGTGCAGGGAGTTCGACCTCCAGACTTGTGTATGTTGACGTTGAATGAAAAACAACAGTTTAAAATAAAGTAATTGCTCCATCTATCACTAGCATAAGCCTGTGACCTTGGAGAAGTCATTGATTTTTAGTCAGAGAAGCCGAATATTAGGAAGATTGAACTTCAAGAATTTACGGCACGCCTAAAAACTCTGCGGCTCTTCAGCTCTGTGTCAGCGAGTCTTCAAGACATTAGAGGGATTGTTCCCTTACATCTTTTGTGTGTAACTCCTTCAGGGCTGCTCACTGTCTCTCTACATGATGGTCGTTCCTGATCATGTGATCAGCATGAAATTTAAATATTTAATAGGTGTCTTCACAACCCGTGTTCATAGTAATATATCTGGTAATAAAAGCTTCCCTTGAAGCCAATTTTTGTATTCAGATTTTGTAATCTGTTTCATTTACATGTCATCACTTCCTGCACAAAACCAAAAACCAAAGGGTTTAACCCCTCCAATGCTGAACACTATTAAAGTAAACAATGGCACAACACATCATTGCTGAACAAACCAATTTGTAGTTTGAAGTCCAACTTCACCTTAAAAAAAAAATAATAATAATTGCCATACTTGGAAACACAACTGAAGTGCCTGGAGGAAATTTGGTCATTGCTGAAGAAGGTGGGTGTGTGATGAAGCAGGTGGGTATTGGTGATCAATGAAGGTGGGTGGATGATTCAGAAAGAAAGTGGGTGGTCAGTGAATGAAGGTTGGTGAAGAGGGGGGTGACCAGTGGCGACCAGTGAAGGTGGATGGATGATGAAGAAGGAGGGAGTGGCTAGTGGTAGCCAATGTAGATGGTTAGATGATGAAGATGGGGATGACACTGCAGAACTAACTTGTCCATCCCTGTTGCGGAAAGGGAAAGTAAGGGAAGAAGGAAGAAAAGGGAAGGGAAGAAGGAAAGAAAGGGAAGGGAAGATGAAAGGAAAGAGAAAGAAAGGGTGGAGGATGAAAAAGGAGGGGGGTGTTAGTGGTGGCCAATGTAGATGGTTGGATGATGAATAAGGGGAATAAAAATGTAGCACTAACCTTTGCCTCCATGTTGCGGGAATGAAAGAAGGAAGTAAATGGAAGGGAGGAAGGAAAGAGGAAGGAAGGAAAGGGAAGGGAACAAGGAAGAAAAGGGAAGGGAAGAAGAAAGGAAAGAGAATGGACAGGAAGAAGAAAGAGAAGAGAAGAAGGAAGTCAAAGGAATAAGGAAGGGAAGAGATGGAAAGGGAAAGGAAAAAGAAAGGGAAGGGAAGAAGGAAGTAAAGGGAAGAAGGAAGAGATGGGAAGGGAAAAAGGAAGAAACAAGAAGGAAAGGTAAGAAGGATGGAAAGGGAAGCATAAAGGGAAGGCAAAAAGGAAGGAAAGGGAAAAAAGAAGGGGAAAAAAAAAAAGGGAAGGAAGGAAGGAAAGAAAAGAAAGACAGGGTTTCCTGAGACATGAAGCAGAATACTGCAGGGATAAAGAGCATTATTTACAAACAGTCTTGAGAAAAAAATAATCCACCCAGAGTATTTAAGGACAAAGATATCTAACAATTGTGCCATACTTGGAAACCCAATTGAAGTGCCTGGAGGAAATTTGGTGATGGCTGATGAAGGTGGGTGTGTGATGAAGAAAGGGGCTTGTTAATGGTGGTCAATGAAGGTGGGTGGATGATTCAGAAAGAAAGGGGGGTGGTCAGTGGTTTCCAATTAAGGTTGATGAATGATGAAGAACGGGGGTGACCAGTGGTGGCCAGTGAAGGTGGATGGATGATAAAGAAGGAGGGCGTCGTTAGTGGTAGCCAATGTAGATAGTTGGATGATGAAGAAGGGGCTAAAACTGCAGAACTAACCTGTCCCTACCTGTTGCGGAAAGGAAAAGGAAGAAGGAAGAAAAGGAAAGAAGGAAGGAAAGGGAAGAAGGAAGGAAAGGAAGGGAATGGTGGATGATGAAGAAGGAGGGGGTGGTTAGTGGTGACCAATGTAGATGGTTGGATGATGAAGAAGAGGATAAAAATGCAGTACTAGAAGAATGAAGTAAAGGGAAGAAGGAAGTGAATTGATGGGAAGGGAAGAAGAAATGGAAGGGAAGAAAAAAGGGAAGGGAAGAAGTAAGTAAAGGGAACAAGGGAAGTAAGTAAAGGGAACAAGGAAAGTAAGGAAGAATGAAGGGAAGGGAAGGTAAGGAAGAATGAAGGGAAGGGAAGAAGAAAGGAAAGGATGTGCTGGAACTGGAGAAAGGCCAGAGAAGGGCAACAAAAATAATTAGGGGAATGGAGGACATCAGCTATGAGGAAAGACTACAAGCACTGAACCTATTCTCTCTGGAGAAGAGACGATTGAGGGGGGATATGATATCAATGTACAAATACTGTACTGGCGACCCTAGCATAAGGAACAAACTATTCAGAGAAAGGAGATACAATAAGACACGTGGCCACTCACTAAAACTTGAGGAAAGGCGGTTTAACCTTAAAGTGCGTAAGGGGTTCTTCACTGTAAGAGCAGTAAGGATTTGGAATTCTCTTCCGCAAGCAGTCGTATCAGCGGGGAGCATTGATAGTTTCAAAAAACTATTGGATGGACACCTTAAAGACCACAACATACAGGGGTATACAATGTACGGTTAAAAGCAAACACACACATCATAGGTTGAACTGGATGGACTTGTGTCTTTTTTTCAGCCTCACTAACTATGTAACTATGAAAGGGAAGGGAAGAAAGAAGAGAAAAAAGGAAGGGAAGGAAGTAAAGAAAGAAAAGAAAGATGGGGTTATCTGAGACATGAAGCAGAATATTGCAGAGATAAAGAGTATTATTGACAAACACAGTCTTGAGAAATAAATTATTCACCCAGAGTATTTAAGGATTAAGAAATCCAACAATTTTTGGTCATACTGAACAGCTATGAGTCTAATTAGGAAGAAACAAGAATTAGGCATTTTGCCTGACAGCATTTGTTTTGCTGAGAGCTAAATACAAATCAGAGATTCCCGTAAGGACAATATTCCCTCACTGGATGAGTCAGAAAACCCCGACCTCTGTGAGGTTTGTTTTATAACTTGCTGCACTGTAATCTTCAACAACCAATCAGAAAATAAGATTAAAAAGGTTCAGTAACTGTTATGTCAGTGATGTGTAATAAATACCTATAGCAAAATGTGCTACTAAAATAGAGAAAAAACAAAGCAACAAGGCCTTTTAAGGGTTAAGGTGTACATGGAGTATCAGTGAAGCCAGTGTGTGTACACAGTTACTGTACTTCATTAATAAGGGCTTATGTACATGGGAGTATTGGGCCGTATAGCATAAAATACGGATGAGTTTTGGCCCCTGGGAGCCACAGGCAGCTGTTCAATATAGTTGCCTGTACAAATGAATTATAGGATACAATTTCCCTGGACTTCCCCAGTCTGAGTGGTGGACTTCCATTCCAATTAACAACGCTACTGCAGGTGATTGTCTGTCTTCTGTGCTGCAGTGTGCATGCTCTGATTTTTCCATGCACTTCCTCTTTTCTCCTCTGGAGGCTTCCCATATGTGACTCTTTTTATCGGCTTATGGGTGTTTCCAGCAGTCTGATTGACAGCAGCTACTTTTTCACTACTATTTGCCCCACATTACATTTTTCAGGGCAACTACAGCAGGGTTATTGACAGCTCCGCCCAAATAGAAGAAGCATCTTGCAGTGACATCTGCAGGTCTCGTCACAGGCTTTCCCATTGCTCCACCCACCCATCACACATGCGTTGTAGAGTAAGTGTAACATGACAATGATATACAACAGCTCAAAAAAGGTATAAGACGTTATTATAATAATATGATCCAGAGGCATAACTAGAACCTTCAGGGCCCCAGTCCAAGAAACCATGAAGGGCCTCCCCTGACCTGAACCAGGGGCCCTTCCCACTGATTTCAGAGGCCCTTTACTGAGTTCCTTCTTACATTAGAGTCCCCCCTTACATCAGAGTTCCCAGAGCCTCCTATAAATTAGAGCTTTCCTTTAGAGTACATCAGAGTCTACAGGGTTCCCTTTTACAGGGCAAGGGGAAACACTGTGAATCCTGATGCAAAGGGGAACTATGCAGAACCTGGTGTAGAGGGAAACTCTGCAGATCCTGATGTAAAGGGCAACTCTGTGGACCCTGATGTAAAAGGGAACCTCTATGGACCCTGATGTAAAGGAGAACTCTGTGAACCCTGATGTAAAGGGGAATGCAGCGGACTCTGGTGTAAAGGAGAACTCTGATGTAAGAGGTTCTCTGGTATCCAGAGCCCCCCCCTTACATCAGAGTTTGCAGAGTTCCTCTTTTACTCAGAGTCCCCAAAGTTTCACCTTGCACCGTAATGCCCCTTTTACACATGGAGTCCGTTCAGATCCGCCTGTCAGTTCTTTTGGTGGATCTGAACGGACTCAGGCATTGTATGTCAGCAGAGACATGTCCACTGACATCCGATCCGATCTGATCCAATCCGATCCGTCAAAACCGGACAGATGGAAACCCTATTTTCCATCCGTCCAGCGGATCGGATGAGAATGGACAGACGGTCCGTTCCCATCCAATTCCCCCATAGAAATGAATAGAGACCTGACAGCTGATTTAAAGGGGAATGCTGGGCACTCTGATGTGGGGGGGGAGGGGGGGCTCTGGAGACCAGAGGTCCACTGGTTATGTGAATTTGAAAGTGACTGCAAGAAAGGTGCCCCCCCCGCACAGTGGCGGAACACCAGGGACCTTTGTTCTGCCACTGATATGATCTATGAACAGCTGTTTAAATAGTTTTAACTTATTTACTAACTAGACTATTGGTTTATGCTCACTTCAAAACTACATGCCCATCTAAAATTACTCTGTCTACAGGGTGACAACACTGCTGTTTGATTTCACTGCATAACAAACAGCATTGTCAGCCTTTTATAGGAAGTGGAAACATTTCTGATTTACTGGCAGGGTCAACAAACCTATGTTATAGGTGGACCCAAAAAAACCCAAAACTGCTGTGTTAACACTGCTGATGGACTGTATCCTTTACAGTATGTCATTTTGATATTGCCCTTTAGTTACAGTAATGGATGAGCGAAACCATTTGCTTGTGTTGGAACACTTGTTTGATGTGCATGTACTATATAGGTATATTCCGATGTTCTGTTAAAGAAGTTGTATGCAAGTCATGCCGAAATCGCGCTGGGATGTCGACTTCGAAGTTGCGTCAGTGTGAACTGGGACTTAAACGATACAAGAGATCTCTGAACAAATTCAGTTGAAATTTAAACCTGAAGCTAGAAGAGTATATATGATTTGCCACATAAAATGTCTAGTTACCTCCATCCCTATATATATATATATACATATATATATATATATATATATAGTGTATATGTGAAAACAAGGACAGAAAGATGGGACTTTGAATGAGGTCAACTAGACATGAAAGTTTATTGAATAAATACATATGCATATACAGGCACTATTACATGGACACATACAGAGATATAGCAGTGAACTTGATAAGACGATACATATTGAATCAACGATAAATACAATATTTCTAGGATCAAACATGAATCACTCAAGAATAAAATGAATACAATAAAACATCATAATCTCTGTATGCTCAGTCTTTGGATGTGTCACAGTACAATACAACAAATGAGTTATTACGACACGTTTCATGGACCTCCGTTCATTCATCAGGAGCTTGAATGAAAGTTATATGTCTAAGGATAAAGATATGAATGGTCATATTATGCTTATATAAAGTAATGAACTATAATAGGGGGCATGATGGAATAAACACTACCTTAAGCAGTGTCATAGATCCAAGGGCAATCCAGTGTTGGAGATGGGGCCGAGACCGATCCAGGGAATGCCTGACCCGGGGGTGAGGCATGGATGACAGCCAACACAAGGGGGGCAGCAGAGAGGAAAGGACCATAAGCACAGTGAATTGCAAGAATAGAAACTCCAAAGTTGACACTCCTAGAAGTGATAGTGGAGGCATGCTGGGACTTTCTTATAGCTGAAGCTCTCTGAGGTCAATAGGCATGATTTGTCACACTTAGATTAAAAGTGTTTGGTCAACTAATCAGGAACCCCTCTAGTTTCAGACACTAGTATTTCAGGGGACATTTTTAGCTATCAAAAATTCATTCAATCATCAAGATGCAAACACGGGTATAGAATATAACATACTGTACATTACTGCATGGAAGGAAGCTACCTAGGTGCATATTATGTATTGGACATATTATGCTGGATGGTGTAGTGTCTCTATGCTTGCTTTGACATCCATGACGAATGGGACTTTATACGCTGCTGTTCATTGTAAATATTTACAAATACTCTGCTGGATTTTGTCATCTGTTGCAAGTACCTTGTGGACTGTTATGGAATATAGAATCTAATATATGCATCTCTCTGGATGAATCAAGTTGCTGTGGGAATATTTCACTTTTTGACTAACACATAGCTGGCAGACAAGCTACATTTTACAATCCCCTGTAGATAACTTTCTTTGACCCTTTTTGATATGTAAAATGCAACTTGTCTGCCAGCTACACTATATTGTCAAAAGTATTGGGACGCCTGCCTTTACACACACATGAAATTTAATGGCATCCCAGGCTTAGTCTGAAAGGTTCGATATTGAGTTGGCCCACTCTTTGCAGCCAGGGCCGTCTTTAGTATTGATTGGACCCTGGGCAAATATTTTCTTGGACCTTACCATATGCACTTATCCTCTATTTGTGGGGCAGTGGGGGCTCAAGGGGAAGCTGCTTTGAGCCCAACAACAATGGCTAGGCCCGGGGCAGCTGCCCCTTTTGCCCTGTGTTAAAGACGGCCCTGTTTGCAGCTATAACACCTTCAACTATTCTGGGAAGGCTGTCCACAAGATTTAGGAGTGTGTCTATGGGAATGTCTGACCATTCTTCCAGAAGTGCATTTGTATGGTCTAGCATTGATGTTTGACGAGAAGGCCTGGCTTGCAGTCTCTGCTCTAATTCATCCCAAAGGTGTTCTATTGGTTGAGGTCAGGACTCTGTGCAGGCCAGTCAAGTTCCTCCACCCCAAACTTGCTCCTCCATGTCCTAATGGACCCTGCTTTGTGCACTGGTCCAAATGATTTGGTGGAGGGGGGAATATGGTGTGGGGTTGTTTTTCAGGGGTTGGGCTTGGCCCTTTAGTTCCAGTTAGGGGGAACGCTTAAGGCGTCAGCATACCAAGACATTTTGGACAATTTCATACTCCCAACTTTGTAGGGGAGTTTGGGGATGGCCCCTTCCTGTTCCAACATGACTGCGCACCCGCGCACAAAGCAAGGTCGAGTAAGACATGAATGAGTGAGTTTGAGGTGGAGGAACTTGACTGGCCTGCACAGAGTCCTGACCTCAACACCTTTTGAATGAATTAGAGCAGAGACTGCAATCCAAGCCTTCTTATCCAACATCAGTGCCTGACCTCACAAATGCGATTTTGGAAGACTGGTCAAACATTCCCATAGACACACTCCTAAACCTTGTGGACAGCCTTCCCAGAAGAGTTGAAGCTTTTATAGCTGCAAAGGGTGGGCCTACTCATTATTGAACCCTACGGACTAAAACTGGGATGCTATTAAAGTCCCAATACTTTTGACAATGTACTGTATGTGTTAGCCTTACATACCTAGCTACAGATTAAAAAAACTGTATATATATATATATATATATATATATATATATATATATATATATATATATATTATCCCACATAAATCGGCCTACAATTCTTAGTTTAGTGATCCACACCATTTACTAAGCACATGTAAATCTGATGTTGGTGGACCTACCTACAGTGACTAGCACCCCCTATGACCCAGAAAAACAGATAGCTTTTGGTGTACAGTCAGCAAATATCTGGAAGAGTACATTTTGGATTTTCTATTCATGAAAATAAAACAAACAATCTGTATAAAAGAGATGACAAGAAAATGTGATTCAACTGAACAAAAAAAAAAAAAAAAAAAAAAAAGATGTATATTATTTACCTGTAAGCCCCTCCTTTGTATACACAACCAAAAGCCCTGAGACTGCAGCTGAGTGCCACCATTTTGGATGTGATTTTAGCAGCCCCAGCAGTGCTGTCACTCAATTGACACTCTATAGCTGCCATACCCAAGCAGGGTTCCTCCAAAGGTTGCTAAGGGCTTTTTGAGCTGTGGCTGATTGACTTCCCATTTGATGGCACCTACATAGATCTGGGGCCAAATGAACTCGAAAAAATACTAGCATCATGATGCCAGGGATCTTTTTTAGCTGCCTGTAGAGTGGCATTCTGATTACCACTCTAGGTGGGGTATTCTTCCCATGACCACTAAAGTGCATTTTCTCCATTGACAACCAGTTTACTGCAGTATATTGGTCTGCATTAGTACACGTTTATTGCAGTATATTGAGGTAAATTTGTGCAGGTTTACTGCAGTATATTGAGGTGCGTTAGTGCTCGTTTACTGCAGTATATTGATGTGCGTTAGTGCATGTTTACTGCATTAAATTGAAATGCGTAGTGCACTTTTACGGCAGTATACTGAATTGCGATAGTGCACTTTTACTGCAGTATTTTGAATTGCGTTAGCGAACTTTTACAGCAGTATATTGAATTGCATTAGTGCACTTTTACTGCAGTATATTAATTTGTGTACGTGCACTTTTTTTGCAGTATATTGCAGTGTGTCAGTGCAGTTTTACTGCAGTATATTGTAGTGTGTCAGTGGAGTGTTTATGTGTAGTGAGTACTCAAGTTAACCACTTACCCACTGGGCACTTAAACCCCCTTCCTAACCAGACCAATTTTCAGCTTTCAGTGCTCTCACATTTTGAATGACAATTACTCAGTTTTGCAACACTGTCCCCATATGAAATTTCCATCCTTTTTTTTACACAAACAGAGCTTTCTTTTGGTTGTATTTAATCATAATTGGGTTTTTTATTTTTTGCGCTATAAATTAAAAAAGACTGAAAATTTTGTAAAAAAAATGCATTTTTCTTCATTTTTGGTTTTAAATTTCGCAAATTTAGTCATTTTTCTTCATAAATTTTGACTAAAATTTATACTGCTACATATCTTTAGTAAAAATAACCCAAATAAGTATAAATTTTTCGGTCTTTGTGAAGGTTATAGAGTCTAAAAGCTAAGGTGCCAATCATTAAAAATTGATCACACCTAAAGTACTGACGGCCTATCTCATTTCTTGAGACCCTAACAATTCAGGACAGTACAAATACCCCCCAAATGACCCCTTTTTGGAAAGTAGACATTCCAAGGTATTTAGTAAGAGGCATGGTGAGTTTTTTGAAGCTGTAATTTTTTCCCACAATTCTTTTCAAAATGAAGTTTTTTTTTTAATTTTTTTTCACAAAATGGTCATATTACGTAGTTATTTCTTACACACTGTATAGGCATACTTGCAACTACACCCCAAAATACATTCTGCTACTCCTCCTGAGTATGGCGATACCACATGTGTGACACTTTTCCACAGCCTGACCACATACAGAGGCCCAACATCCAAGGAGCACCGTCAGGTGTTCTAGAAGCAAAAATTGCACATATCATTTTCTGACGACCTATCACACTTTTGAAAGTCCTGGAGCACCTGGACAATGGAATTACCCACAAATGACGTCATTTTGGAAAGAAAACACCCCAACACATGATCTAGGAGGCATAATGCGTCTTTTGAACATGTCATTTTTTTCCACAAGTTTTTGGAAAATGTGGAAAGAAAACCAAAAAGCATTTTTTTTACACAAAGTTGTCCATTTATTAGACATTTCTAACACATAGCATGTACATAGCAAAAATGACACCCCAAAATACATTCTGCCACTCCTCCTGAGTATGGCGATACCACATATGTGACACTTTTCCACAGCCTGGCCACATACAGAGGCCCAACATGCAGGGAGCACCGTAATTTCCTGACTTCCCATTACAATTTTGTGAGACACTGTAGGGCACTGATAAGCATTGTAGTGGCACTGATGTGGCATGGATGTGGCCCGGATGAGCACTGACGTGACATGGATGTGGCACTGATGAGCACTGACGTGGAATGGATGTGGCACTGATGAGCACTGATGTGTCATGGATGCGGCACTGATGAGCACTGACGTGGCATGGAAGTGGCACTGATGAGCACTGATGTGGCACGGATGAGCACTGACGTGGCATGGATGTGGCACTGATGAGCACTGACGTGGGATGGATGTGGCACTGATGAGCACTGATGTGGCATGGATTAGCCCTGACGTGGCATTGATGTGGCACGGATGAGTACTGACGTGGCATGGATGAGTCACAGATGAGCACCCTGACGTGGCATGGATGTGACACAGATGAGCAGTGACATGGCATGGATGTGGCATTGATGTGGCACGGATGAGCACTGACGTGGCATGGATGTGGCATGGATGAGCACTGACGTGGCATTGATGTGGCACGGATGAGCAGTGACGTGGCATGGATGTGGCACGGATGAGCACTGACGTGGCAAGGATGTGGCACAGATGAGCACTGACGTGGCATTGATGTGGCATGGATGTGGCACGGATGAGCAGTGACGTGGCATGGATGTGGCACGGATGAGCACTGACGTGGCAAGGATGTGGCACAGATGAGCACTGACGTGGCATTGATGTGGCACGGATGAGCACTGACGTGGCATGGATGAGCACTGATGTGGCATTGATGTGGCACGGATTAGCACTGAAGTGGCATGGGTGTGGCACGGATGAGCACTGACGTGGCATGGATGTGGCATGGATGAGCACTGACGTGGCATTGACGTGGCATGGATGTGGCACGGATGAGCACTGACGTGGCATTGATGTGGCATGGATGAGCACTGATGTGGCATGGATGAGCACTGACATGGCATGGATGTGGCATGGATGAGCACTGACGTGACACGGATGAGCACTGAAGTGGCATGGATGTGGCACGGATGAGCACTGACGTGGCACGGATGTGCACTGATGTGGCATGGATGAGCACTGACGTGGCATTGATGTGGCACGGATGACCACTGACGTGGCACGGATGAGCACTGAGGTGGCATGGATGTGGCACGAATGAGCACTGACGTGGCATGGATGAGCACAGATGTGGGATGGATGAGCATGGATGAGCACAGATGTGGGATGGATGAGCATGGATGTGGCATGGACGAGCACTGAGACAGCATGGGCAGGCACAGATGTCGCACAGATGAGGCACGGATGAGCACGGATGAGGCATGGATAAGCACGGATGTGGCACGGATGAGCATGGATGTGGCATGGATGAGCACTGAGGTGGCATGGGTGGGCATGGATGTGGCATTGATGAGCACTGAGGTGGCATGGGTGGGCACGGATGTGACATGGATGAGGCAGGGATAATGCATGGATGAGGCACGGATGGGGCACGGCTGAGGCACTGATGGGGCACGAATGAGGCACTGATGGGGCACTAACGGGGCACAGTTGAGGCAGAGGAGGCGTGCAGCTGCAGTTTCTCTCCTCTCCTCGCACGCTGTACCGATTGCTATGTACAGCGTCCGAGGAGAGGAGAGAAATGAACCGGACATGCGCCGGTTTGTTGTGACGTGACCGCTCCGCCATTGGACGGAGCGATCACGTGGTAAAGGACCGCTCTCGTTGGCCCTTTACCATGATCCATGATGCGTCGGGTCCCTGGGACCCAGCGAGCACGGACACTCCCGTGTGTGCGCCCCAGGGGGCGTGCGGGAGCACGATTCTGGGAGGACGTTCGGGAACGGCCTCTCAGAACTAGACAACCACTTTGCGGCCATATTTTTACAACGGCCGGTCGGAAAGTGGTTAAAGTGCACCAAACACCACTTTCCATTGATTCAAGTGCATCCAAGTACACATGTCCCCTTCTCAATTACATTTTGACAACAAGCCCCCCCCTCATCATGTCTGGGAGGCCAACAAAGAGAGGCAGACGTTCCCATAGCACTGTAAGGGGGCCATCAGCATCTGTGTCCACAGGCAAAAGTGGACGTGGTCTGTCCTCAGGCAGTGCACCATTTCCTCTGTTTAGTGATGTTGCCCGTGCTATCCAGCCACAGCATGCAGAGGAGGGGGTAGAATGACTTACTAAACCATCCTCATCCTCCTCATCCTCTGTCACCCAGGCAGAGACTAGTACGCAGTACACCGCAGCTGCCAGAGCAGCTTATTCTGCCTCCTTGTCCACAGCTACTCCTGCCATAGCCCCAGGATCATGCATGAAGGAGTCAGCTGAATTATTTGAACACAGCGTGAGCCACTTGCTCCTTGACGATGCACAGGCATTGCTTGATTCTGATGTTGATTCTGAGGTTGAGAAAGGTAGGCCTACAGAGAGGGGAGAACACTGGTAAATAATGAATTGGCATTCATGTTACCCCAGCCACAGCGTATTGCCAAGTTGGCTCCAGTGATTTTGAGGATGGAGGGGATGATCATGATGAGTTCACTGACGCAACTTGGGTGCTGGTTAGAGCAGAGGAGGAAAGGGATGGTGAGGCACAAACCCAATGAGGCAGCCATCCTTTTCCATCACATTGTGGAGATGTTATCTCGCGATCCACTTTCCACAGCTCAGCTGTGTGGGCCCTTTTTTGCACATGTGCAGCCGATTGCACTGTTGCAATTTGAAAACTTTGCCTCAAGCAGATCAAGCATGACAAACACACAAGCCATTTGGGTACCAAATGCTTGACAAGAAATGTAGCCTCCCACCACAGCCTGTTAGCAAGAGAACCTAAAAGCCACAAAAAAGGGACGCAATTCTGCTCCTTCTGACTCCTCACCTTTATATATATATATATATATATATATATATATATATATATATATATAAATATATATATTTCATGACCTCCACTGACAGGGATGTTGGTATAGCAAAGGGTGTCACAGGTCCGTGCAGCATGTCTGCCAGCAGCAAACCCCCAGCTGTAGACTACAGCGGGCAAATTTCTCTCCCCCAGCTGTTGCAGCAGGAAAAAAAATAGTCACTGCCACCCACATGCCCAGGATCTAAATTCAAGCTTGTTAAAGCTGCTGGCTTTACAACCCCTACCTTTCCTTCTGGTGGGTTCTGCCCTCTTCCGTGATTTTGCAGAATGTGCTGTACCACAATGGCAGGTTCCCAGTCGCTATTTCTTTGCATCTAAGGCCATTCCATCTCTGTACCATCATGTCGAAGGCAATGTTGTGGCATCATTGGGCAAGGCAGTCAGCTGCAAGGTCCATGTTACTGCTAACATGTGGTCCAGCAAGCATGGTCAGGGACAATATATTTTGTTCACAACACACTGGGTAACTCTGCTTGCAACTCAGAAGGATGCAGGACAGGGCTCAGTCCTGCAGCCTTTTTTGCCACCACATCTCCATACAGCTGGTGGTGATGATGCAAGATATGTCAGCTCCACCCCCTCCTCCTCCTTCTTCATTTCCACCTCTGCTGAATTGTCCTATGAACTACCAATACCCGGTAAGCATTAAAAGGGCTATTCAATGAGTCAGGCTAAAAGATCCCATGCAGTGCTTCAGCTGGTCTGTCTAAGGGACAGGAACCACTCCGGAGCAGAGATTCTTTAAGCTCTGCAGGGGCAGGCCCAAGGATGTTCACGCCACACCAGCTGGAGCCAAGAATAGTGGTGTGTGATAATGGCACTAACCTCCTGTCTGCCTGAGACAAGGAAAGTTGACACATGTCATGCCTGGCACATGCCATCATATTAGTTGTTCAGCAATTCTTAAACATATACCCAGGGCTGGAAGATCTACTAAAGCAGGCCAGAAGAGTCTGTAGCAAGTTCAGGTAGCCATACAAACCCAGTGCTTGATTGGCTGAAATTCAGCAGAAATTCCATCTGCCCATAAACTGCCTGATTTGTGACATTCCTACCAGGTGGAACTCAACTTTGGCATTGCTGTAACAGCTGCCCATGCAGCAGAGGGCTGTCATCGAGTACCTGTGTAAGTATGGCAATACGACAGGCTCAGGCCGACTCGGCTTTTTTGTGAAAGTTTTGTGGTGGTGGGATATTATCTAGGGGTGAAAATAGATAAGGAGAGCTTTCCAGTTGATGACCCACTGGGTTACTGGGCCATGAAACTAGACCACTGGCCAGAACTTGCCCAGTATGCAATAGAGCTGCTGGGCTGTCCTACATCCAGCATGCTTTCCAAATGGATATTCAGTGCTACCAGAGTTTTTGTGACAGATAAAAGAGCGTGTCTGTCCACAGACTCTGTTGACCGTCTGCCATTTATCAAAATGAATCATTCCTAGATTAGCAGCAGCTATCAAGCCCCTGATGCCGATGTTGCCAATTAAGGGTTTTTGGGATGTGGAATCTGTGCAAGACTGTCTAGGCTGCCTTGCTTTGTAGGTGTTGATGTTATCATGAAGAAGTTTTTGTTATAGGTTTCATGGGCACAATTAACACTCAAGGACCAATTTTTCCGCACCTGTTTGACAGGTGCATATCATTTCAGTTTTTAACAGCAAGGCCAATTCTTGCTTTCATCAAGAGTACCTCTATAGGGTTACGGTGTGAAGGCACCACCAACACCAAAGCCCAATTTTTCTGCACCTGGTACTTCTATCCTGGTGCAGAATATTGTTGTGAAACAGACACCAGAATGTATCCAAAAAATCTCTAATCTTGTACTAAGTGCACATTTAGTTGTGGACTTATCATACAGGCTGGCTCCCCAAGCCGTTGTTTAAAAAATAAAGAAAACTTGCAGGCAAAATGTAATTTTGTTGGCTTTATAAATTTCATTTTTTGCTGCAGCAGGTTCTATAAACGGTACAGATGCACCACTTTACAAGCAGACTAAAGGGACTCCCCAGGCACTATATTTAAAGGAATTTTTCATTTTTATTATTTCACTTTAAGCATCAATAAATCACTGCTCATTTAAAAATGGTGTTTTTACAAACTTTGTTTTCATTGATACACATCCCCCAAGGCAGTACCCAGAACCCTATACCCATTGCATGCCCAATAACTTGCTAAGCCCTCAAAAAGGGCACTTTTCATTTTTCCAGTTCGGGTCCCATAGACATAAATGGGGATCAATTTTCGGCTCCAAACTTTCCTGATGTTCGAGAGTTCTGGCATGAGTATTCTTCCCACCTGACTAACAGTGTAAGGAGCTATTTTCCACTGACCACTGATGAATTGCTTTTTACAGGGTTTTCCCTAATCCTGAAAATTATTTTAAGGGTTTATCTAAGATAACTTCCATATGTCAAAAAAGCCGGCACACAAATGCTTCTTTTTATGCAGTTTTATTACAGCACTTCCAGCAGTTACAACATGACAATTGCTAACGCATTTTGGCCATATCCTTACTTAGAAATATAATAAAATCAAACTTAAAATAACCTGTTCCAAACCAAAGAAAGAAAAAGATTTAAGATTCCCTTCCTGTATCTCTTCAAAATGTTTGGATAAATTTGAGATATTTTTTGCATTCACATTGGACGTATCCAGGGCTTTTTTTCTCAGAGAATAGGTGCAGGAACTCCCCCCTTGTCTCTTTCCTCTATCCACCTTTGAGCACCGTTCCTTGGTTCCACCCCCTACCCACCTCCCAATACCGACCCTTTTAGAGAGTACAGAACCAAGAATGATTTTGTGGTGCTAAATAACTTGTATGGAATTTGGTAATGATAAGCAGCAAAATAGATCCTCTGCCAGCAACAATAGATTCACCCCCTCCTCAGCAACAATAGACCCCCGCAGCTGTAATAGATACCCCCCAGAATCAATAGATCTTCTTACACAACATTTTACCCCCCAGAAACGATGGACCACCCATTACAAAATACCACCCCAGCAACAATAGATCCACCCCTGCAACAATAGACCTCCCAAAACCATCAACAGATTTCACAGCAGCCAGCAACAATAAACTCCCCCAGCAACCAGCAACAATAGACCCCTACCTCAACTCCCCCCCCCAGCAACAATAGACCTCCTCAGCAACAATAGACCCCCACACAAAAAATAGATTCCTGCCAGCATCAATAGACACTCCAGCGTACCCCAGTACCCCTTGCCATATAATGCTAAAGGTGCCGGAACTGCATTCCTGCTGAAAAAAAGCCCTGGATGTATCATTAAAATGTTCAGATGTTCTCACTCCTAAATTACGAATGGTGCAACCAACGTACTGCAACTGACAAATGCTACATTCAATAACATAAACGACCATCTTAGAATTGCAGTTGTTATAATTCCCGAGAGAATAAGACCTCCCTGAGGAGAAAAGGGTGACATTCTTGCTTTTCTTATGTTTTATGCATATTTTGTAGAACATTTTAATGATACATCCAATGTGAATCCAAAAAATATCTCTATAGTATCTAAACATTTTAGAGAGATCCAAGAAGGGAATCCTAAATCCTTTTCTTTCTTTGGTTTGGAAAAGGTTAAAAAGCCAGCCAGAGGAGATGACACACAGCATCCTACTACAACGTGAGGTGTGGTGGATACACAAGCTTAATTCCAGAGCACCAAGCGGAATGATCAAAAGAATGGACATGAACCTTCTTCTGAAATGATCATACGTATTTTGCAGATCTATGGTAATGTTTTTCTGTTTCCACAATGTGTGTTTTCTTTCTTTCTTGGTCTGGCCTTATCATCCCCCTGTGTTTTCAATTTTTCTTAAATGTAATTAACCTCCCTGGCGGTATTCCCGAGTGTGGCTCGGGGTTAACTTTCAGTACCAAAATCGGTAACCCCGAGCCACACTCGGGATTACCCCAAAATGTTACTCACCTTCCCTGCGCTCCCCCCGCCGTCCTCCTCGCTGTCCCCCCTGCCGTCCTCCCCGGAGTCCTCACAGTCTCTTCCCGCTCTGTGCACGGCCGATTGCCGGTGTTCTGTGAGAATTACCTACCCGTGAGAAAAACCTACCCTCGTCACTTCCGGTTCACGGCACTGTATGTAATGCAGCGCTTACATTAAAACAGCTGTGCTGCAATATGAATAATCTCCGCTCCTATCCCTGTCACTTCCCTGCTCTCGGCAAGTAAATATTAAAGCGGCGGCGGCTGTATGAAAACATAAATCACGGAGCCGATACCCGCTTTTATATTTACTAGCCCTGATCAGGGAAGTGACAGGGACAGGAGCGGAGATGATTCCTATTGCAGCACAGCTGTTTTATGTAACCGCCGCGTGGGTAGGTTTTTTTCACGGTACACCATGATCTTTTCATACTAGTGCGCATGCGCACTAGTCAGCTCCTCAGTTGTTCTATTAGGTATCAGGGGCTGTGGGCATGTGCACTGCTGCGCTGCTCAGCTGTTCCTGGCCGGAAGTGACGAGGGTAGGTTTTTCTCACGGGGTAGGTAATTCTCACGTTACACCAGCACTTGCCTTCCAGTTCCCTCCCTGCGAGCGTTGCGACGCAGGGGGGGTGGAACCAGCGGCAAATTCAAAAGTGTAAATACACCAAATGAGATGATAGAAAGCTGTGATCCTAACGGATTACACTGTATCATGCCATTTCACCACAGGATTTCACCTGGTGACTTTTCCAGTGCCCTGCCTGTGCTTTTCCAGTGCTTTGTGCCTGGAAAATTTTGAATGACCATGGTGTCCAAAAAGAGTTTTTTTTTTTGCCCAAAAGCGCTTTTAGACGAACTGGAAAACAGCGACAGCGAAACTGAGTTACTTGAAGACCTGAGCGATAGCGATTCGTGGGAAAATACGTCATCAGGTACGGAAAGTGACGACAGCGACGATTCTGATGTCTCTTTCTGGCACATAGCATGTGGAATTTGGGAAGTATATCAAATTATTCTTCAGAATTTCCAACGGAGCGATGTGCCAGAAAGAGACATCAGAATCGTCGCTGTCATCCCTTTCCGTACCTGATGACGAATTTTCCCACTAATCGCTATCGCTCAGTTCTTCAAGTAACTCCGTTTACCTGTCACTGTTTTCCAGTTTGTCTAAAAGCGCTTTCGCGCAAAAAGAACGCTTTTTGGACGTCATGGTCGTTCTCTATTTTCCAGGCACAAAGCACTGGAAAAGCACAGGCAGGGCACTGGAAAGTCACCAGGTGAAATCCTGTGGTGAAATGGCATGATACAGTGTAATCCGTTAGGATCACAGCTTTGTATCATGTCATTTGGTGTATTTACACTTTTGAATTTGCCGCCAGTTCCAACCCCCTACGTCGCAACGCTCGCAGGGAAGGGAACCGGAAGACAGGTGCCGGTATCGGCCGAGCACACAGGGAGAGGATGGCTGGAGGACCGCGGGGGGGGGGGGGGGGGGACAGCGGAGGATCGCAGGGGAAGGTGAGTTTTAAAATGTAAAACAACAGATTTCTATGCAAAACAATGTACCGCTTTTAGCACAGAAATCTGGACATAATCAGACCACCAGGGAGGTTAAGAATATACCGCCCCTAATTGTTAAGGGCTGTTTTTGTCTCTATATAAGTTTGATTTGTATTATATTTCTTGTATGCTATGAGTAAGGCTACGGCCGAAACACATTAGTATTTGTCATGTAACTGCTGGAAGTGCTGGAATGAAATTGAATGAAAATGAAATTGCATAAAGAAGGAGCATTTGTGTGCTGGATTTTTTTGACATTTGGAAGTTATCCTAGATAAACCCTTAAAATAATGTTCAGGGTTAGGGAAACCTCTGTTAAAAGCAATTCATCTGTGGTCAGTGTAAAATAGCTCCTTACACTGTTAGTCAGGTGGGAAGAATACTCATTGGTGGCCATTGGGACAAATACTCATTACATTAGTGGTGAGTAGGAAGATTGCTCCCTATGTCGATGGTCTGGGGGAAGTATGCTCCTGACATTGGTGATCAGTGGGAAGAATGTTCCTTACATTGGTGGTCTGTGGAAAGAATGCCCCTGACATTGGTTGTGATTGTAAAGAATGCTTCATACAATGGTGGTCAGTGGGAAAAATGCTATTTATATTGGTGGTCACTGGTAAGAATGCTCCCTACATTGGTGGTCAGTGGAAAATAGCTCCTTACACTGCTAGTCAGGTGGGAAGAATATTGGTGACCAATTGGGAAGTTTACTGCTTACATTGGTGGTCAGTGGGAAGAATGCCCCTGGCATTGGTTGTCATTGTAAAGAATGCTTCATACAATGGTGGTCAGTGGGGAAAATGCTATTTACATTGGTGGTCAGTGGGAAGAATGATTGGTGGTCAGTGAAAAATAGCTTCTTACACTGTTAGTCAGTATTGGTGGTCACTGGTAAGAATGCTCCTTACATTGGTGGTCAGTGGGAAGAATGCTCCTTACATTGGTGGTCACTGGTAAGAATGCTCCCTACATTGGTGGTCAGTGGAAAATAGCTCCTTACACTGTTAGTCAGGTGGGAAGAATACTCATGATATTTGTGACCATTTGGGAAGTTTACTCCTTACATTGTTGATCTGTGGGAAGAATGCCCCTGACATTGGTTGTCATTGTAGAGAATGCTACATACATTGGTGGTCAGTGGGAAAAATGCTATTTACATTGGTGGTCAGTGGGAAGAATGCCCCTGACATTGGTTGTCATTGTGGAAAATACTCCATACAATGGTGGTCAGTGTAAAGAATACGCCTAACATTGTCTGTCTTTATATACGTTTTATTTTATTATAGTTCTTGTATGCTATGAGTAAGGCTACGGCCGAAACACGTTAGAACTTTTCATGTTGCTAGAAGCGCTGGAATAAAATTGCATAAAGAAGAAGCATTTGTGTGTCGGCTTTTTTGACATTTGGAAGTTATCATAGATAAACCCTTAAAATAATTTTCAGGGTTAGGGATACCTCTGTTAAAAGCAATTCATTGGTGGTCAGTGGAAAATAACTCCTTACACTGTTAGTCAAGTGGAAAGAATACTCATGATATTGGTGACCAATTATATGCTATGAGTAAGGCTACGGCCGAAACACGTTAGTATTTGTCGTGTTGTAACTACTGGAAGCGCTGGAATAAAATTGCATAAAGAAGAGGCATTCGTGTGCTGCCTTTTTTGACATTTGGAAATGTTTTGGACATTTTTAGCCTGAGCACCAACACTCAGCTCAGTATCTATTTCATTTCATCTAGGATAAACAGGTTCAGAAAGACTGAGTTATATCATTCCCCTTCACTCCTCCCTATATTAGGTTATGTAGGGAAGCTAAGAAGAAGCTGGAGGAGCTGGGCTTGCACAGACAGTAATTCGACAGGAACAGGAGGGGGCAATAGCATTCAGGGAAGGAGGGGGCTGTGGTAGGTAGGTACGCATTTTACAATACTTTATTTTTCTGTTCTTTTTCCTGAAGTTTGTATAAGTTGGAGACAGGGTCTCTTTAAGTGTTGGGGAGACAGAACAGAAAAGTTGATCCATGTGTTTGTAGTTCAATAAAGTTGGTAACTCTGTTAATTCACAATCAACCGTCTATCCCTTCCAGGAGCTACGAGAGAGGCCAGTAGACGATTCTTAGAAACACATTGATCACTGGAAGTGCAGATCGATGCTGGCTTTTGTGTTCACATTTAAATGTTAATCAATCAAATTTTATTAAAATTGTAGTGGTAGGATAATAGAGATGTAAGAGAATGGAGGAGTGTACGCACTTCATTTATAAAGCTGGCATAGTTACAGGAGACAGAGGCGGATGGTGGTGAGCCAGACTGACATCACCAGTAATACACACTCACCAGCCACTTTATTAGGTAAACCTGTTCAATTGTTTGGTAACACAAATTTGCTAGTCAGCCAATCACATTGCAGCAAATCAATGCATTTAGGCACCTAGACGTGTTGAAGACGACTTGCTGCAGTTCAAACCGAGCATCAGAATAAGGAAGAAAGGGGATTTAAGTGAATTTGAATGTGAAATGGTTGTTGGTGCCAGGCAGGCTGGTGTTTGTATTTTAAAAACTGCTAATCTACTGGGATTTTCACGCACAGCCATCTCTCGGGTTTACAGAGAATCATCTGAAAAAGAGAAAATATCCAGTGAGCGGCAGTTGTGGGGGGTGCCTTGTTGATGTCAAAGGTCAGAGGAGAATGGGCTGACTGGTTCCAGATGATAGAGAGACAACAGTAACTCAAATATCCATTCATTACATCCAAGGTATGCAGAATACCATCTCTGAACGCACAACACATTGAACCTTGAAGCAGCAGAAAACCACACCGGGTGCCACTCCTGTCAGCTAAGAACAGGAAACTGAGGCTACAATTTGCTCAGGCTCCCCAAAATTGGACAATAGAAGACTGGAAAAACATTGCCTGGTCTGATGAGTCTCGATTTCAGCTGCGACATTCAGATGGTGGGGTCAGAATTTGGAGTACAAATCATGAAAGCATGGATCCATCCTGCCTTGTATCAACAGTTTAGGCTGGTGTTGGTGGTGTAATGATGCAGGGGATATTTTCTTGGCAACCTTTGGGCCTCTTAGTACCAATTGAGCATAATTTTTATGCCATGGCCTACCTGAGTATTGTTGCTGACCATGTCCATCCCTTTATGACTACAGTGTCCCCATCTTCTGATGGCTCCTTCCAGCAGGATAAGGCACCATGTCACAAAGCTCCAATCATCTCACCACTGGTTTCTTGAACATGACAATGAGTTCACTGTACTCTAATGGCCTTCACAGTAACCAGATCTCAATCCAATAGGGCACCTTTGAGATTAGTTGGAATGGGGATAATGGATGTGCAGCAACTACGTAATGCTATCATGTCACTATGGACCAAAATCTCTGAGGAATGTTTCCAACATCTTGTTGAATCTATGCCACAAAGAATGAAGGCAGTTCTAGGGGCATAAGGGGGTTCAACCCGGTACTAGCATGGTGTACCCAATAAAGTGACTGTGAGTATATATAACAAAGGGAAGGCAGAAGGCACTCCTAGAACTTCGGTTATCAATAAGACACTTATTTTTTTGTTTTCTAATCCATGCTGGTGTGCAAAAATGAAAAAAACATGTAAGTGCACAAAAAAGTGCACTTTAGGTTGTGTCTCTTGTTTACCCCCAGAAGCAGTAGGACCTTACCCTGAACCCTCGGGCGCAAGGCTCCTGACAGGGACAAGGTTCGAAAATGGTCCACCTTGCCAAAAGGCCTGGGAGACCCCTCTCCCCATGGTCAGCTGAAGCCAACCAACGTGTACTGGGTGAAGGGCTCTCCCGAAGGGGAGAAACGTACCTAATGGCTGCACATCCTCCCCCTTGACTTCAGGGAAGGCCCGATAACCCACACTCTCCATCCAGTGAAATAAACACAAACAAGAGTGCAAAGTGCCTAAAAAGGTGAGAAGAAAAAACAAATACATAAAAAGTGCCCGTGCATGTGCATAGGTTAGGCCCTGAGGCCTTGTAGTAAAAAAATTGCCCCGGGCTTAAGCCAAAAGGCCCAGCCCAGAGAGGCCAGGTGTTGAATGAGCTCTAGTGGTGGGACTTTGTACATTTTAACACATTGTGGGGTTTCCAATCCCAAGTGTTACTAAGAGCCCCCCTGGGGCGACCAACTTCCAGGGGTCACTAACAATGCAGATTCTCTGCCTTCTCAGCCCATAGCCAGACAAGGTAGACCCATCCAGATCAGGAGGCACTGGGCCCCTCTAGTCTTCCTGAGGGAATGACTCCTGTGCCTCACATTCGATGGGCGCACCGGTTTCTGTTCCAGCCAGTACTAGCCTTCAGAGCATCCATCATAACAGGCAGGGACAAATAAAGAAGAGAGAACAGAGCACCTGAGTGTAGTATTAAAACAATCCTTTATTGGCATAAAAGGTAATGCACTCACATGAGTGATAGGAAAGCAGGCTTTACAGCAAGTCATCCTATTCGCTGCAGGGGAGGCAGGAGAGGTGCAGACAGCCCTGGGTCCTGGCTGTGTTAGTGGCTTCCGGCACTTCCTGGTGTCCTGCCAACATCACAGCTTCTCCCTCATCACATCCGGTGGAAGCAGGGCGGTGCTAGCGTCCGGGGCATGCGTGCCCCTTCATCAGGCATTGCCACTTAAGCAGTCTTATTAAATGGGTTCGTAGTTGAAGTTCTATAAAAGGATAATATGAACACAGCACCCTCCAACTGTCTCTTTCCAAAAAAAGAGTGTCTCTCAAGCCGACAGCGGTAGATAGCTGAAAGAGAAGGGGTAGAGATCTCAGGTGGATATGGCTGCGCTAACTGCTTAAGGTAACAGCATATAATCCAGCACCATGGGGGGTCTACGCTCCAGGATCCTTCCCGCTTGCACTGCAGTGTTCCCGGGGATGTTCTCTACAACTGGTGTACGTATATCTCGGTCCTTATTATATACACTATATTACCAAAAGTATTGGGACGCCTTCCTTTACAAATGGCGTCTTAGTCCGTAGGGTTCAGTATTGAGTTGGCCCACCCTTTGCAGCTATAACAGCTTCAACTCTTCTGGGAAGGCTGTCCACAAGGTTTAGGAGTGTGTCTATGGGAATATTTCACCATTCTTTCAGGTGCGCATTCGTGAGGTCAGGCACTGGTGTTTGTAGAGAAGGCCTGGCTTTCATTTTACACTCAAATTCATCCCAAAGTTGTTCTGTCGGGTTAAGGTCAGGACTCTGTGCAGACCAGTCAAGTTCTTCCATCCTAGTGCAAGGGGAAGGGGGATCTGGTGCACTAAAAACAAAAGTCCCAAATGTCCATAGTTTAGAATGGGGCAATGATGATCAAAAAGGACAACAACAAAGTAAAATGAGCTAAACACCATGGTTGCTGCTCTGGAGAGCTAGAGGACCCTCTGAAATACAATTCCCTCCACCCTAAGCTCGCTCATCCATGTATTAATGGACCTTGCTTTGTGCACTGATGCGCTGTCATGTTGGGACAGGAAGGGCCAACCCTAAACTGTTCCCACAAAGTTGGGAGCATGAAATTGTCCACAATGTTGTGGTATGCTGACACCTTAAGAGTTCCCTTCTCTTGAACTAAGGGGCCAAGCCC
Source organism: Pelophylax lessonae (assembly GCF_965119305.1). NCBI lineage: Eukaryota > Metazoa > Chordata > Amphibia > Anura > Ranidae > Pelophylax > Pelophylax lessonae. The sequence goes on from NC_138769.1 coordinate 24,609,111, forward strand.
AGCCCCTGAAAAACAACCCCATAATCCCCCTTCCACCAAATGCATAAAGCAAGGTCCATAAAGACACGGATGAGCGAGTTTGGGGTGAAGGAACTTGACTGACCTGCACAGAGTCATGAACTCAACCTGATAGAACACCTATCAGTGCCTGACTTCATAAATGCGCTTCTGGAAGAATGGTCAAACATTCCCATAGACACTCCTAAACCTTGTGGACAGCCTTCCCGAAAAGTTGAAGCTGTTATAACTGCAAAGGGTGGGCCAACTCAATATTGAACCCTGCAGACTAAGATGGGAATGCCATTAAAGTTCATGTACATGTAAAGGCAGGCGTCCCAATACTTTTGGTAATATAGTGTATGAGTTCCAACCTTGGGGACTCTCAAGATTTATATTGTTAGGACTGCAGGACACTTGGGTGCTGTAATGTGGCCTCCGCAGCTTACGCAGACAGGATTAATTTTGTTTCTTGCAGGCTGGCTGGTAAGTGAGCTGGGAATTTTTGGTTGATGTTTTTTGACGTGCGTCGCCCTTTCATGTGCTCCCTACTGCAAGGGCCAGTTATAGGTTGGGTTGGTTGCCATTTGCTTGTACTAGTAGTTCGGTTGGACCTGTGATTCTACTGACGTGTGCTGCTGCTTGCTTCTGTGTTCACCTATGGACATTGTCTGCTCTTCTTTGAATGTATAGCTCTTTCCCTTCTATCACTTCCTGGCCTGCCTCCCAGTCGCATCCCTGTAGATAGACATGCTCAGAGTAGCCTGCGTTGCCTGAGCAACTTCCTAGTTTCTCCATGCTTCTTGCGCAAAAAAAAAAAAAAAAAGCTCTGGACCCTACGCTTGCCTCCAGCCAACTGACAGCTCTGCTTCCCACCCACCAAAACTAAGGGGTGAGATCACCTGGAGATGTCACTGGGTGAACCCCACCCCTTAAAGGATGCTGTATGAGTCTGCTGAGATAAACTCCCCCTCTCTTCTTCATTCCATTCCTGCACCCATTCAGGGCCAAGTGACAGGACCTCTTGATATCCCACCAGTGGTCGCCAGTGTGTTGGGGGCGCAGGGGCGCCGCCCCCCCCTATCCATGCGTTTGGCCCCCTAATCTGCATGCAGGGGCGCCGGACGCATGGAGCTCAATGGGGCTTTTTTTTTCTAATCACCTGATTAGAGCCAGAGGCTCTAATAGGCTTCAGCAAAGGGTGGACCCACCCATTGTGAGCCCACCCATTGTGTGACACAGATCCTCCTCCTGGCTAATCAGAAAGCGGGTCCGATACCCGCTTCCTGATTGGCCGAAAGGCAAACCCCATGCCAATGGCTGGGGAGGAGGCGGGAGCTGGGAGGACTGAGGACTCGAGGAGACGCCGGAGAAGCTGCGAGCCGCCGCTGCCTCCGCACAGGTCCCGTCTCCGCTTTCTTCTAATTAAAATATTAAATGGTAATTTATGTATTCCTGGTTTATCAAACGCACATGTTGAATGTTATTTGGCGGGCGTTGTGTTATTGCTGGACGGAGGAGACATGGATGGTGAGTGATCTCAGATGACCGGCAGGGAGCCTTTTACCATTGCGGCTGTTCACCTGGTATGACGGAGAACGGAGAGGGGAGTGTAAACATAGAAGTGGGCACAGAAGCCATGCGGAACTCTGGACAGGATGAGGGAACACGGCTTGGGGGGGGGATGGGGGGGTGGCGGCGCACCGTGTGGTTTTTGTGTGGCTGCATGCTAATCAGCCTGTATTGCAGAAATGGGTAGATTAACAATTGTATGAATCCTACCGCCTGGAGAACACGTCCAGATCTTTTGCATGCAGTGCTGTGGTCGGGTAGTGTGGTGAGTTCTGATTTTTCAAACCACTCATGTAGAATAAAATTGGAAACATTATGAGGAATTGGCTGCACATGACTTTTTACTGTTTTCCGGTAGGAGTCAGCGGCACCGGTGTGTTGGGGGCGCAGGCAAACTCCATACCCTTGGCCGAGGAGGAGGCGGGAGGACTCAAGGAGACGCGGGGACTGAAGAGAAGCCGCCGCTACAGGTAAGTGCACTGTTCTCGGGGGGGGGGGGGGATTTTGGGGGCTTGGCACGCTGTTCACTCTGCATTGAAAGGGGGCACCCTGGTCTCTGCATTGAAAGGGGGCACGCTGGTCACTGCATTGAAGGGGGCACGCTGGTCACTGCATTGAAGGGGGCACGCTGGTCACTGCATTGAAGGGGCACGCTGGTCACTGTTTTGAAGGGGGCACGCTGGTCACTGTTTTGAAGGGGGCACGCTGGTCACTGTGCATTGAAAGGGGGCACGCTGGTCACTGTGCGTTGAAAGGGGGCACACTGGTCATTCTGCATTGAAAGGGGGTACGCTGGTCCCTGTGCATTGAAAGGGGGAACACTGGTCTCTGCATTGAAAGGGGTCACGCTGGTGTCTCTGCATTGCAAGGGGGCATGCTGTGGTCATTCTGCATTGAAGGGGGCACACTATACCTTGATTACGGAAGGCCCCTTTCACACTTTTGTGACCTCAAAGTCACGCAATTTTTTACAGCGTTTTTTACCACAAAGCAATGCCTATTACATTTTTCTGTTTGTGCCCCCCCCCCCCCCAAAAAAAAAATCTTGAGCAGCAGCCGCCACTGTATCCCTCCCCTCCTGTATTGTAGGTGAGCAGAATGGTGGGGAAGCCTGGTGAAGGTATTAACAGTGTCTTTCATTTTACCCATTGTGAGGACTAGCATCAAAGGTAAAGCATTTAAGGACACTGCCACTCGCTTGTTATCTTTTTAAAGGCTTTTCTTGCATATTTTTATGAAAAGAAATTTCAGAAAAACACAAACATAGGTTTCCCTCGCAGGGGTTTTCAGAATTTCTTCGCCTTCACCATGAATAACATTTAGCCCTCCTGGCTTGTACTTGCAGCGCTGCTGCTCAGGCCTTAAACTCCAGGCCTTTGTCTGTTTTCCACAGACTGGTCACTGTCCAACTGGGTGCACACGGATAGCAGCCTTGTGCTGCCCTGACTCCCACGTGGAGCCCTCCTGACTCCTTGGCCAGACCTCCTGTCTGCTGGGGTGGAGCCGAGAACCATGGTCAGGTCATTATTAAAAGCTCAGCGCACACCTGACCAATTAGTATGCTGGCTATACTGAATAGCTGGACCCAGGATTGGAGATTTCATCTCTCCCGTATCACTTTGAAATCTTCAGGCTCCAGGTCCCAAACTGGACTATTTAAAACACAGAAGAAACTGAAAAGCCAGTTTCCTCTTAATTTCACAAGCTCCTTGGAGCCCCTCAACCTGCCTGGTCGAGAATTCTTGGTCACAATCACTTTCTAGAAACTGGCAGGGCAGTGGCGGCCCGTCCATTGGGGGCGCAGGGGCGCCGCCCCCCCCCCCTATCCTTGCTTCCGGCCCCCTAATCTACATGCAGCATTTTTTTTTTGAAGCACGTGATTAGAGCCAGAGGCTCTAATAGGCTTCAAAAAAAGGGTGGGCTCGGGGCGCAGAGCACTGCACCCTGAGCCCACCCAGTTGTATGACAATAGCGAATGAATATTCGCTATTATCACACTAATTTTCCTCCCAGCCAATCAGGAAGTGGGACCCCTTTCCTGATAGGCTGAAAAGAGAAGTGATTTTACTGGCCATTGGCCAGGAAGAGGGAGGAGACGTACGACCGAAAGAGACTCACAGCCGCTCGGGGAAGGAGCAGGTAAGGATGCTGGCTGTCTGCCCCCCCCCCAAATTTTCATTCACCAGCCACCACTGTGGCAGGGCAACGCTCTGCCACACCATCTAGAATGAACTTACTTGGCAATGTATTGACCTGTAAAGAAATGTTTGTGTATTGTTCCTCATTGCAAAGTTGCAGATCTGAAATAAATCTCAGAGTGTGAGTTCCACACTCACTTACAGTACTTACCTGCCCTGCAAAACAGCTCGAACTTCTAGAATTTAAAAATAATTGAATTGAATGTACTTGACATTTATGACATTGCCCCCTGGAAGGATACTCATATGTGCAATTACCCGTCATTCACAGATCTCTCCGAGATTAAGCTGAACTGAGATAATTATAGTCTGCCTTCTAGAACTTCATATTAAATAAAATGACCGAATTTCCTCGTGACACGCAGAGATTTTCACATTCTCCGGATGAATCAGGTAGTCCTTCTATATAGAGATGAGGTGGCAGACATTTGATGGACATCTTGGCATGAATGCTGGGTAATTGCTCGTTATGCGCTTGTTAAAGCCATAGGGGTGCCCTTTGCTTTAAATTAGATAAAATTATCTTTATTTTAATTTAATGGCAGGGTTTAGAAAGGTACATTTGTAAGGATTAAACTTGACGAGTGGAAGGAGTTGCAGGCTATAGGGGTTGCTGTAAAGCTTTTTAGCAGCCTGTAATAGCCCTTCATCACCAGACAAGTTTTCAATTTCTAATGCTATGATAGTTTGGCTGACGATTACTCCGTCATGTAACATTGTACACAAATCAATTTTATAACTGTTTTTTTTTAAACAGATAGAGCTCTCTTTTGTTGGTTATTATTACCCACTTGGGGTTTTCATTTTTTACTATAGAAAGGAAAAAGACCTAAAAAAAAAAATACCCTGATGCATCCCATTTTTTTGAGATCCTAATATGTCCTCAAATTGGCCCACGGGCCACATCTGCTACAAGATTTTATTTGACCTATAGCTAAAGCAGAGATGTATAGTAACTAAGTAGAACTACTTCACTACTGTACTTAAGTACCGAAAGGCGGTATCTGTACTTTCCTAGAGTAGAATTTTTTTCTCCTACTTCCACTTTTACTTCACTACATTTTTTCAATGATTTCAATACTTCTACTCCGATTTTTTTTTTTTGTGCTGCATAGTTACTCGTTACAATTATAAAAATTACCACTGCCAGAACAGTAGATGGCAGGTTTCATGAAGCTCAAAACATGTGTATTATCAGCGCATACGAAAATAAATGCTACTGTATGTATAAATAAAAGCTGCATTTGAAATAATAAAAAACAATATGATGTTCAAACTTTTGACTTCTTTCTTTAATAACTTCATAACACAGTACTGGTACTTTTACTTTCAGTACTTGAGTAGCAAAAGTTTTAAAAAAAACTACTTGCAATACTTAAGTACAAAAAATGTTGAATACTTTAGTACTTCTACTCAAGTCACTTTTTGATCGAGCACTTCCACTTCTACTCAAGTCACTTTTCGATCGAGCAGTTGTACTTTTACTCAAGTATGGGTTTCGAGTACTTTATACAACTCAGAGCTAAAGTCAGTTGTACATCCTCAATGTGAAGAGACTGAGGATTCAGGTCAGCAGAGGCTCCCTATGGTCGCCACTTCTCCTTGCTCAGACCCCACCACCGCTTGCTGAAGAAGCCCAACGCTTCTGGGCATAACGCGTACAGGTGGTTATTCAAGACGTTTTTTGGTTTGTGCACCAGCGTGGTGAACTGACTATATGCATGTGATTCACATACCCATGTGAGTGTTTTTAAATCCCTTTGTTCAGTTTTTATTAAACTATTTAAAGCAGAGAGCACTATGGTTTTCCATTTTTATTCAATGGTCACATATGATTGCTCGAGACTTCCGAAGTGGACTGGTGTGGTTTACAAATTCTTTCTGCAATGTTATTCCAGCATTATCCTGAGAGATATCTCATCAGGTGATTATGACTCTGTAGTGGGGTCATGGTCTGAAGGTGAGCAGGCAGAGTGGAACAAGGTACTGAGGAATAGACATGTGCAGTTTTTTCATTCCAAATTCAAATTCGGACAAACTTTCTGTTTTCGGAAATTCGGATGTATCTGAATTTTCAAATTACAATAGTAACGAATTTGAAAAATAACGAAAAAAAAAATTCAGACAAAATTCAAATTGATTTAAAGTTTTCGAATCAATTTCGAATAGTTTTTGAATTCAAATAGTTTTCGATTTGTTTTCTAATTTTCAAAGAGAATAAAACAGAATAGAAAGTGAAGGAATATAATAGAAAAAAACAGAATAGAATAGAAAAAAAAAGAATAGAATAAAATAGAAAGAATATAACCAGCTTCTGAAATTCGAATCTTTGAAGAAGTGTGCTGCCATCTAGATAAAGGAAGGTCTGTGGATGTGGTGTATCTGGATAAAGGAAGTCCTGTGGATGTGGTGTATCTGGATAAAGGAAGTCCTGTGGATGTGGTGTATCTAGATAAAGGAAGGTCTGTGGATGTGGTGTATCTGGATAAAGGAAGGCCTGTGGATGTGGTGTATCTGGATAAAGGAAGTCCTGTGGATGTGGTGTATCTGGATAAAGGAAGTCCTGTGGATGTGGTGTATCTGGATAAAGGAAGGCCTGTGGATGTGGTGTATCTGGATAAAGGAAGGCCTGTGGATGTGGTGTATCTAGATAAAGGAAGGTCTGTGGATGTGGTGTATCTGGATAAAGGAAGGTCTGTGGATGTGGTGTATCTGGATAAAGGAAGGCCTGTGGATGTGGTGTATCTAGATAAAGGAAGGTCTGTGGATGTGGTGTTTCTGGATAAAGGAAGGTCTGTGGATGTGGTGTATCCGGATAAAGGAAGGTCTGTGGATGTGGTGCATCTGGATAAAGGAAGGTCTGTGGATGTGGTGCATCTGGATAAAGGAAGTCCTGTGGATGTGGTGTATCTGGATAAAGGAAGGCCTGTGGATGTGGTGTATCTGAATAAAGGAAGGCCTGTGGATGTGGTGTATCTGGATAAAGGAAGGCCTGTGGATGTGGTGTATCTAGATAAAGGAAGGTCTGTGGATGGGGTGTATCTGGATAAAGGAAGGCCTGTGGATGTGGTGTATCTGTATAAAGGAAGGCCTGTGGATGTGATGCATCTGGATAAAGGAAGGCCTGTGGATGTGGTGTATCCGGATAAAGGAAGGTCTGTGGATGTGGTGCATCTGGATAAAGGAAGGTCTGTGGATGTGGTGTATCTGGATAAAGAAAGGCCTGTGGATGTGGTGTATTTGAATTTTGCAAAGGCAAAATTCAATTCCCCACAAAAGTTTACTTTACAAACTAAGGTACTTAGGTATGGACCATAGGGTGAGTATCTGGACAGCCCAATCTCTGTATTTGCAGACAATACTAAATTAAGCAGGGCAATAACTTCTACGCAGGATGTGGAAACCTTCCAAGAAGACCTGAACAAAATAATGGGGTGGGCATCTACGTGGCAAATGAGGTTTAATGTTGGAAAATGTAAGGTAATGCTTTTGGGCGCCAGAAATACGAATGCAAGTTCTACTAAAAACGGGTCACAGGAGTGCAAAATGGACTGCACTGCTGTGATCCATAGGAAATGTACAGCCAAATGAGCTTTGGCTGTACATCTCCTTTTAATAGGCATTCTCCGACACTTTTTTTGGGTGTTTGTACAGGTATTTTTGGGTTTCATGCTTGAGTGTTTGGCCAACAGAAGACACAGAAGAAGAGGATATGAACTGCTGTGCTGCGCATTCTAGGAGAGAAAAGAGCCTGCTGGGAGGAACTGAGACTTGTGGGAGGTGTAGTTCCCAGACAGGTTGAGCCTGTGTATCAGCGTTTCAATGGAACTACACATCCTGGCATCACTTGGACTCTCTCTTTGGAGAGGAAAAGGATGGTAGGTTCCCGGGTTCAAGGGAGATGTAGTAAGGACAATGTGGGAGACAGACTGTGCTGCAGGCTGTTAGCAAAATGTTTGCCCCCGCATCAGGAATGCAGAGTGGTGGGGTATCAGACATCTCCTGGTACATGGGAACGCCACTGTGGGTGACTCTTCCTGCTGCCTGATCTCTGGGGAGAATGTTCTGATTTCACTGAGCCACCACAGGAGAACTGAGGGTGACCAGCTGTCATTCTAGGAGTTTGTAAGAGACCGCTGACCAAACCCTACTGCACCCCATTAAAGAGGAACAGTACTATTTGTTTGGGACAGGGATTCTCAAACTACGGCCCTCGAGCTGTTGTGGAACTACATATCTCATGAGGCATTATAAAACTCTGACATTCACAGATGTGACAAGGCATGATGGGAATTGTAGTTCCTGAACAACTGGAGGGCCATTGTTTAAAGACCCCTGGTTTGGGACAAAGTGCAAATGCCTTATACCCAGGTTCAGAGTTAGGCCCCAGCATAGTGGCCAGTAGGGAAAGGGTTTGACAGAGACTGATGAACAATTATCTCAACCTTGCCACTTAGGCAGGACCATCTCCAGTAAAGGGCTTAGGGGTCATTCCTTGGACCATTGGTTATCAATGCTATATCCTATTTGCTACTGTTTTACTTATTCATTTGAAAAGTGTTTTCTGTTTCTCTTTCTTTGGTTATTGTAGTGTAGCATCCTCTAGCGTGTGCTAGAAGAAGTTGTTGGAATGGGAAAATTTTGTCTTGGCTGAGGGCCAGACCAGGGTTGTGAATCTGGGTCAGGGTTTAGTGACTTAGGGGCTGGATGACTCATCTGGCAGCTCTCTCTGATACCCCCCTGGTCTGGAAGTTGGTAGAACCCACCCCCGGTCCCTGGGAAAATTTGCTGCCATGAAACAGGTTCCTGGTGCCAAAAAAAGGTTAGGGGACCGCTGGTATATAGTATAGCCACATTTATACACCTACAGTATCTCACAAAAGTGAGTACACTCCTCACATTTTCATAAATATTTTATTATATCTTTTCATGTGACAACACTGAAGAAATGACACTTTGCTACAATGTAAAGTAGTGAGTGTACAGCTTGTATAACAGTGTAAATTTGCTGTGCCCTCAAAATAACTCAACACACAGCAATTAATGTCTAAACTGCTGGCAACAAAAGTGAGTACAATCCTAAGTGAAAATGTCCAAATTGGGCTCAATATGCCATTTTACCATCCCTGGTGTCATGTGACTTGTTAGTGTTACAAGGTCTCAGGTGTAAATGGGTAGCAGGTGTGTTAAATTTGTGTTATCGCTCTCACTCTCTCATACTGGTCACTGGAAGTTAAACATGGCACCTCATGGCAAAGAACTCTCTGAAGATCTGAAAAAAAGAATTGTTGCTCTACATAAAGATGGCCTAGGCTATAAGAAGATTGCCAAGACTCTTAAACTGAGCTGCAGCATGGTGGCCAAAATCATATAGTGGTTTAACAGAACAGGTTCCACTCAGAACAGGCCTCACCATGGTCGTCCAAAGAAGTTGACTGCACGTGCTCAGCGTCATATTGTAACGCTCCTGCGTTTTTAGTATAGGCTGGATTTGCAGCTGCAAAATCTCCACTCAGTAGTCATGTAGAGATGTGTTGAATACCAGATCCAACTCTCCAGGACTCATCACCGTGGGCCTGTCAGCTTCAACATACAGATATATACACACTCAATGAGATGTTCCTGGAGTGATAGGATGTATATGATAGTATGAAGGTGATGTGCTGAAGGGACAGGTGTGAACAGTGACAAGGATGGTAATCACTTGATAGGTTTGTATAGGAGAGTTCAAGATGGTATTTAGGAATGCAGATAGGTTAGTATCGAGTATGCTAACAGGTGGTGAGGACAGCAGATGACAAATACAGGATAGACTAACCCAGTGCAAGGATAGATAGTAGTAGACAGGAGAGCTAGCAATCTATGCAGCAGTGCAGATGATAAATGGTAGTAGGCTCAAGAGCTAGCAATCTATGTAACAGTGCAGATGATAGGATAGTATGGAAAGGTAGTAACAGTCCTTAATGTGCATAGGTAGATAGTGCAATAAGGTTATGGAGGGTTCCCCTGCGGGGTACTTATCACTTGTAATGTTAGTAGTTTAGAGAGGTCCAGTAGATAAGGAATGATCCGGTAGCGAGATACAGGGATCAGTAGCGAGGTTCCGGTCTGCTCCAGGTAAAGGGAATAGCTGGAGGTTCCGATCGAGAGACAGGCTTGAAAGCATGTGGATAACAAGGCAGGTTGAACGAACAATGTGAGTGAGACCGCCGGCGGTTGAAATAGCCGCTATGCGGCGCTCAGCAGTGACATCATCGTTCTTAAAGGTATATGCGTACCACCTGAAGAGAAAGGTGGGACGCATTACAGAGAAAGTGGTGATTAAGGGTACCGGAGGTACCAGAATCTTACACATATCCAGGGGTTGACTTTTGGAAGTAGATGTACGAGTGCTGCCAGCATTGCTGCAGAGGTTGAAGGGGTGGGGGGTCAGACTATCAGTGCTCAGACCATACGCCGCACACTGCATCAAATTGGTCTGCATGGCTGTTGTCCCAGAAGGAAGTCTCTTTTAAAGATGATGCACAAGAAATCAGTTTGCTGAAGACAAGCAGACTAAGGACATGGATTACAGGAACCTTGTCCTGTGGTCGAATGAGACCAAGATAAACTTATTTGGTTCAGATAGTGTCAAGCATGTGTGACGGCAACCAGGTAAGGAGTACAAAAACACGTGTGTCTTGCCTATAGTAAAGCATGGTGGTGGGAGTGTCAAAGTCTGGGGCTGCAGGAGTGCAAACAGTTCATTGAGGGAACCATGAATGCTCACATTTAATGTGACATAATGAAGCAAAGCATGATTTCCTCCCTTCGGAGACTGGGCTGCAGGGCAGTATTCCAACATAACGACCCCAAACACCTCCAAGATGACCGCTTCCTTGCTAAATAAGCTGAGGGTAAAGGTGATGGAATGGCCAAGCATCTCTCCAGACCTAAACCCTATTAAGCATCTGTGGGGCATCATCAAATGTAAGGAGGAGGAGCGCAAGGTCTCTAACATCCACCAGCTCCGTGATGTCGTCATGGAGGAGTGGAAGAGGACTCCAGTGGCAACCTGTGAAGCTCTGGTGAACTCCAAGCCCAAGAGCGTTAAGGCAGTGCTGGAAAATAATGGTGGCCACACAAAATATTGACACTTTGGGCCCATTTGGGCATTTTTACTTAAGGGTGTACTCACTTTTGTTGCCAGGGGTTTAGACATTAATGGCTGTGTGTTGAGTTATTTTGAGGGGACAGCAAATTTACACTGTTATACAAGCTGTACACTCACTACTTTACATTGTAGCAACGTGTAATTTCTTCAGTGTTGTCACATGAAAAGATATAATAAAATATTTACAAAAATGTGAGGGGTGTACCAACTTTTGTGAGATACTGTAAAATGAACTAGTTTTGCTTTTGGTGTCACTAAATGGTAATGGTACCTCAAACCGTGCTACAAACACGGTAAAATGCAGCAAAAAAAACGTGCAAACTGCAACATGCCAAAATGTCCAGGAGTTACTTTGCCACATGTAGGGCAGCCCATTGAAATCAACGAGCTGCCCTAGGCATGTCAGGGGAAACACGTGCCACTGTACTAGGTGTGAATGGGGCCTGAAAGTGAAATTGGTTTGTTTCCTTTAGATTTACCAAAACTTTGCAATAGGAGGACCGAAAAATCGATTTAATTTGTATCAAGGCCTATGCGCTACATAGCTGATGAATCGAAAGGGGATTGTAAAGCCAGATTGCACAGTGTATGGTCACCTTAAAAGAAGAAGTAGGAAAGTGGGTAGAAATAAAAAATAGGTGGTATAGTAATGAGGGAGGTGTGGTCCAGAGTGTCCCTGATGATGTCACAATGATGAAACGTGTAGGTAGGTGTGAGGTAAAACACTCCCTATTCTGATGTGGTAAGGCAGTGCATGATGGGATATAACTGTAGCACCCTACAGATAGGTGCTAGGTAAAACCATAGTGGGCCATGTCTGCTTAACAGCAGGGCTGTGATTTATCTAGCCAGGGTGTCAGGGCTTCCAGATGTGCCTGCTGAAGGGAGAAGTATCCCCACTGCCTCCTGTGAGAGGCTTCTCATAGGGCAGTGTGGAAAGCCCAATCAGGTGACACATCCCAGATTGTAACTACCCCAGAAGGCAGATTATGCTGCAAGGGATTCTGGGAGTGGGTATAAGTTGGGGGGAAGTGCGTGGCATGGTCTCTTTGGCAGGAGCAGAGTCGCAGGAAGGAGAGTGCGGCTGTCTCTCCTCCTGTCTGAGGAAGGTGGATGTCTTGGGGTGTAGCCTGAGAGTCCAGAGAGTGCTGAGTTGAGCTGAGAGGGATCCGGTGTGCAGAGAGGGGTCCAGTCCCAGGGAAGCCTACACAGGTCGTGAGTACTGAGGATTGCCCCTGGGGGTCTGCCTAGAGTCAGAGGGGACCACTCCGGAAGAGGTTCTGGGATCCAAGGTCAGCTAGCTGTAAAGGGGGTACCTAGGTTGAGGACCCTGAAGTGTAAAGTGGGTACATCGTCAGTGGCCCTGAAGAGTTCAAGGAGCAAAGGGGGCACCTGCAGTCTGGGCCCTGAATTGTATTGCGTGTGCCAGTTACAGTGTTAGCTATTTGGAGTTCTACAAAACACTACCTTAAGCTGTGCCAGGCGGGGGGGAAAAGTATTCAAAGACTTACACAGTGAAGCAGTGTCAGGATTTCTACAGTTATCAGTCTTGGATCTACCGTACTGCTGGACTGGCTGGACAATTGCTGAAGAAGTCCTGCCCCCAGGGATGTAACGCATACGGAGGGAAGGAGGAGTTTGTGACGTCACCCGCAGTCCAGCAGTCCGGTCGGAGGACGGAGCCGTGCTCGCTTCCAGCCGTGCTGCAATCACCTGCACTCATTATCCAGAAAGATTACCGATTGTTTTATGCTCCTGGTCTGCTGACATCAAGTAAGAGGCTTTTTACCTGTTATAAATAAAGTTTTGAGACTTTATTACGCTATGGTGCTGCCTTCTTTTTACTTTATATGGTGGATCATATACTGCTGAGTATCGAGGGGATAAGGAATCCATCCATTGCTTAGTGGAGTCTTGGTGGCTGTACCTGGTCCGAGTGCATGTCTTCAGATGCCAGTGTGTGGTTACAACCTATGCTGTTTGTATTGCAGCTTTCAGGTGAGAGGCTAGCAATACCGGTGGAGGATTTTCACAGTGTGTGAGCACTCTTTGGATTAGGACATTGCACCGTGCACTTTCTATGGGCTGTTTTTACATGAATTAACTTATCAACTCATATGTCATATTGGAACTTTCTGTGCATATTTTATCTAATTTCCATGGATTTTTTTAATAGTTCTATTGATTGTATTCAATTTTAATTTATTTATTGTTGATCCTTATTGCATATCTAGCGCTGCACCATATTCTCTATTGAAAAGGTAAACTTAGCCTTTAAGCCCCCCGTTCACACCTGTGCAACTTGTCATGTGATTTGACGGGTCCAAATCGCATGACAAGTCACACCCTATTTTCGGCATTAGAACTGTTCAAATCAGTGTGACGCTGACTCTAAAAAGAAGTTCCTGCACTATTTTTGTCAAATTCAGATACGACCTGCTTAGACATATGAGTATGAAGTTGCACAGATGTTAGCCAAGTTGCACCTAAAGTCGCATGATTTTAAGTGAAGTCGCAGGATTTGGTGTGAACAGAGGAAGAATTATTTAGGTGTATAAGTCATAAGGCAGCAGTACAGGGTGGTGGTGGTGGGGGGGGGGGGGGGGTTATGACCCGCAGCCAAGGGGAAGCAGCCACTGCATTTTTTTTCTTCTGAAGTTCCTCAGTTCCATCCTCCGAAGATTGTTCCAGGCCAATGCTTTTCCCCTTTAATTTCCAGTAGCCGTCATTCAACTCGTGTTGACGTTCACCTTTGATTAGCCGGCCCCTGTTGGGTCAGATCGTTTTACTGAAAATTTACCGACCAAAGCTCAGGCCTCTGAGACTTGTCCATTCTAGGAAAATTCTGAGCCGAAAGTTTCCATCTCCGAGTGGCCAGCATTGTCAATTCTGCAATCCTGTTCTTTCTTATCATGGTCTTGTCAGCAATTAAGCTGGCTCCGCGCTACACTTTGCTGGAGAAAAAAAAAAGTGAAGGCAGAGGTGGGAAATTCCCCGGGTGGTCGACCTTATCAAACCGTTCCTAACATTTAATTTTACACGTCAAGACAAAAAAAAAAAATCTCACCGTGTTTAGGAAATTCTGGTTAAGGATTGTGAGGGTTGGCACGCCAGGGAGCTGGTTGGTGAATCACTGACACATCCCATAACATGAGAGGTTAATTGGGGTGTCTCATGAGTTATCAAGAGCACCTGTCCTCAGCAAACAGCAGAGCAAGAGGGCAACGGATGCTGAGATGTTCGTAAGAAGTGGAGAAATAAAGCCCATGTAAAACCCTTTGTTCAAGTAAAACTAAACTCTGGTCTACCTAAAATATGGTCTACCTGAAAAATGTTAAAACCAAAATCCTTATAAAATATATTTGTGGTATTTGTGGTGCCTCAAGTCAAGGTGGGATTTTAAGGGCAGGAGTAAAGGGGATATCGAAGGTAATATAGTAGGTAAAAATTTTATTTACAAAGTATAATTATAATTACAAACATTCATGGTGAAAATGGGTAAAGGCCCATTGTGCCAGTGAGAGAAGAAGAGTTTAGATGTGATAACAAGTGACAATAATGTGACTTGAGTTGATTTTGGTGATCCTGCTCTGCTGATTCTCATGTCAAAGGACCGGAATATACGCAGAGGAGGTAACCAATCGGTTAATCCGACATGTTTCGGCCAACTATGGCCTTTATCAAGGATCTGTCACCGATTCTAAAAATAATCAAAGAGATATATGGTATCAAGTAATGGCAATTTGAAGAGAACCATAATTGTAAGGCAAAAAGCGCACAATATATGATTACATACATTTTAGATATATGTCCACTTCCTAAAGTTGAGCCTTCCCAGAGTTCCTCCAGGAGCTGCAGGAACAGTATGCTGTGAGGGTGAAATAAGTGGTTGACTGAGTATACAAAAAAGGGGGAGCCAAAGATTGACTGGTGAGTAAAGTAATAATAATTACTTGCTGGGCAGAAGATTCTGGTCCAGGGATCCAAATAGGATTGAAAATATATCAAAAGGCTTCCGCAGGGTAGCTTCTGAAATCTAGGTAAATATATTAAGGTTGCCAAGAGTAGGTAATTTTATGTATGTGTGCATTTAACATGAGAGTAATTTGGACCACTTTCAGAAAAGTTTCCAGAGTGGTCCTTTGAAACTTGGTAGGAGAGATCTATGAAAGCTCTCCTCCAAGTAAAACTTACGTTTAGATGTAGAAATAAGCAGGGTCACAGCATAAGGGCTCCGGGTCCGCCTTCTCCCTCGGTCAGAGAGAGACTGGCAGGCTCAGAGTGTTCCCCGGCCTATAAAGGCAGTCGCGCATGCGCAGTGAGCGCTGCGTGATGCTATCTGGTATTGTCCGTACACGGCGTGGAGGGCGCTTGCGTGCAGCAAGAGCGCATCCCCAGAGACCGTGCGGACGTGCCAGTGAAGGCCGCCGACACAGTGCGAGAAGCCGGATCATCCCCGAGGGGATGACATGGAGGTGCGAGACCAACCATACGGGTTCAAGTGCCCCGATCCATAGGGATTCGGGGCTACCTGTGCCGGGAGTTCATGGAGTCTCGGGTGGAGGCTAGGAGAAGTGGATATAATAATGAAAATAAAATATAGTAACAAGGAAATAATAATTGTACAATAATGAATGAATGAACAGCATAGAATTTGCAGAGGAATTTTCTGTGGGAGAAGGAGGAAGGGGAGGCAAGGGGGAGATTTTTAGGTGGAAAAGAAATAGTCGGGCTCCAGGGATTGATCACATAGGGGGCAGTTGGAAGATCAGCAAAAAGAGGTCCATGTCCTAGGAATAGATCGTAGTCAATTCAGATTGGATTTACACTCTGATATGTAGTAATCAAAGTCGAAGGTGGACAAAAAATGATAATGAAAATAAGAGTAAAAATAAAAATAATAATAATAATAATAAATATAAATAATAATAATAAAAAAAAAAAAAAAAAAAAAAAAAAACTGTATGATTATTTTAAATAATTATAAAAGGAGTCTTTAGTCCGTTTTCCCGGAAGAAAAGCCTGGAAGGAATGGACGGAAGCTTTGTGCTTCGTTTAGTCCAGGTGGTATGGTAGCTTTGAGTCTAGTGATCCAGCGCATTTCCAACTGTAAGAGGGTCTTGTTCCAGTCACCGCCACGAAGGGGCACATGGATTCTATCCAAGGCCATGAAGTTTATTTTAGGCATTTTGTAGTTGTGATGGTACGCTCTATGTCTACCCAAAGGGACATAGTAGTTGCCAATATGCATGGCTTGCAGATGCTGGTTTACCCGTTTCCCGAATTCTTGTCGGGTCTTCCCAATATAGAAAGACCCACATTCACATGTCATCATATAGACCACGCCCTTGGTTTTGCAATTGCAAAAATGTTTGGATTGGAAGGGTTCCCCATTAGGTAAGATAGTATTGATCGTTTGACGGATCGGGAATTCGGGAAACGGGTAAACCAGCATCTGCAAGCCATGCATATTGGCAACTACTATGTCCCTTTGGGTAGACATAGAGCGTACCATCACAACTACAAAATGCCTAAAATAAACTTCATGGCCTTGGATAGAATCCATGTGCCCCTTCGTGGCGGTGACTGGAACAAGACCCTCTTACAGTTGGAAATGCGCTGGATCACTAGACTCAAAGCTACCATACCACCTGGACTAAACGAAGCACAAAGCTTCCGTCCATTCCTTCCAGGCTTTTCTTCCGGGAAAACGGACTAAAGACTCCTTTTATAATTATTTAAAATAATCATACAGTTTTTTTTTTTTTTTTTTTTTTTTTTTTTTTTTTTATTATTATTATTTATATTTATTATTATTATTATTATTTTTATTTTTACTCTTATTTTCATTATCATTTTTTGTCCACCTTCGACTTTGATTACTACATATCAGAGTGTAAATCCAATCTGAATTGACTACGATCTATTCCTAGGACATGGACCTCTTTTTGCTGATCTTCCAACTGCCCCCTATGTGATCAATCCCTGGAGCCCGACTATTTCTTTTCCACCTAAAAATCTCCCCCTTGCCTCCCCTTCCTCCTTCTCCCACAGAAAATTCCTCTGCAAATTCTATGCTGTTCATTCATTCATTATTGTACAATTATTATTTCCTTGTTACTATATTTTATTTTCATTATTATATCCACTTCTCCTAGCCTCCACCCGAGACTCCATGAACTCCCGGCACAGGTAGCCCCGAATCCCTATGGATCGGGGCACTTGAACCCGTATGGTTGGTCTCGCACCTCCATGTCATCCCCTCGGGGATGATCCGGCTTCTCGCACTGTGTCGGCGGCCTTCACTGGCACGTCCGCACGGTCTCTGGGGATGCGCTCTTGCTGCACGCAAGCGCCCTCCACGCCGTGTACGGACAATACCAGATAGCATCACGCAGCGCTCACTGCGCATGCGCGACTGCCTTTATAGGCCGGGGAACACTCTGAGCCTGCCAGTCTCTCTCTGACCGAGGGAGAAGGCGGACCCGGAGCCCTTATGCTGTGACCCTGCTTATTTCTACATCTAAACGTAAGTTTTACTTGGAGGAGAGCTTTCATAGATCTCTCCTACCAAGTTTCAAAGGACCACTCTGGAAACTTTTCTGAAAGTGGTCCAAATTACTCTCATGTTAAATGCACACATACATAAAATTACCTACTCTTGGCAACCTTAATATATTTACCTAGATTTCAGAAGCTACCCTGCGGAAGCCTTTTGATATATTTTCAATCCTATTTGGATCCCTGGACCAGAATCTTCTGCCCAGCAAGTAATTATTATTACTTT
The DNA here is from genome assembly GCF_965119305.1 of Pelophylax lessonae. Lineage (NCBI taxonomy): Eukaryota > Metazoa > Chordata > Amphibia > Anura > Ranidae > Pelophylax > Pelophylax lessonae. The sequence goes on from NC_138769.1 coordinate 24,626,818, forward strand.
ACTCACCAGTCAATCTTTGGCTCCCCCTTTTTTGTATACTCAGTCAACCACTTATTTCACCCTCACAGCATACTGTTCCTGCAGCTCCTGGAGGAACTCTGGGAAGGCTCAACTTTAGGAAGTGGACATATATCTAAAATGTATGTAATCATATATTGTGCGCTTTTTGCCTTACAATTATGGTTCTCTTCAAATTGCCATTACTTGATACCATATATCTCTTTGATTATTTTTAGAATCGGTGACAGATCCTTGATAAAGGCCATAGTTGGCCGAAACATGTCGGATTAACCGATTGGTTACCTCCTCTGCGTATATTCCGGTCCTTTGACATGAGAATCAGCAGAGCAGGATCACCAAAATCAACTCAAGTCACATTATTGTCACTTGTTATCACATCTAAACTCTTCTTCTCTCACTGGCACAATGGGCCTTTACCCATTTTCACCATGAATGTTTGTAATTATAATTATACTTTGTAAATAAAATTTTTACCTACTATATTACCTTCGATATCCCCTTTACTCCTGCCCTTAAAATCCCACCTTGACTTGAGGCACCACAAATACCACAAACATTTTTTTTGGGATGGTGGCAGACACAACTATCGAACCTCCAGTAGATCCAAAACCCTATTCTCTAACCTTATAAAATATATAATATTTTTAAATCACAGTCAGGGCCGGCGCTATCACTAGGCAAGTTAGGCAGCCGCCTAGGGCACCCTCCTGCTGGTTTCCCTACTATCCCTCTCCCGCCGCCTCAGCAGTCGTTCCGGACTGATCACTGTCAATGAGTCTATAGGCGAGACGGCAGCACTGAAAAACCTAACATCTCATGAGACCTGACAGAATGGAGGCGGCCCGAGCCTCTATGATCAGTGACAGACAGGTCACAGTCTGTGACCTGACTATCTCTCAGAGATTCTTTGGTGCCAATACGGAGCTCCAGAAGGGGTGAATGTCCCTGGTCCCTCTCATGATCCATAACAATCCCACTGAAACCAGTTACCAGTACAGCCAGCCAGCCAGCCAGCTCTGCTCTGCCTTTCTCTCCTCCCCTCCCCTTTATCCATAGGCAGAGCAGAGTCAGGTGACAATCCGATCAGTGGCGCTCCGGGATCAGTGTTCTGCCGAAAACTCCAACTTGCCGAGATCTCCAACGACATTATTTCCAGTGAGTGTATACCAGGAATAATTGGAGATTTCTACCATTTTGTTTTCACACAACACTGGCAGTCAATACACTCTGGTAGATGCTATAATTACTGCAGATTGTTAGTCCTCCCACTAGTTGTCGCCGCCTTGGAGGCAGCCACGTTTTTGGTTACTAGCGGGCGGACTACCAATCTGCACTAATTATAGCATCTACCGGAGTGTATAGGCTGCCAAGTGGTCGAAATCTCCATTTATTCCTGGTGTACACTCACTGGAAGTAACATGGTTGGAGATCTAGGCAAGTTGGAGTTTTCGGCAGAACGCCGGTACCTGGTGACGTGGTGCGTGTGTGTGACACAGCTGGAGGAGCCTGGACTGGAGACACCACCAAGGCAGGGTTTGTGCCTGGAAACTGAGAGAGACAGAACCGTTGGATGCAGAGGCAGCAGAGCAGAGCCCTCGTGGTGGTGAGTGAAGATCACAGTGAGATTCTATAACTGACTGTATATTGTGTATATAAGACTTTTCTGTCCTCAGACTCCTCAAATGTGTAATGTCATCCATCCACCCCCTCCTCTTCACCTCCTCTCCCCCCCCCCCCTCCCCGTGGCGTTAGGGCAGGCCAAATACCAATATACCAGAAAGAACCAAAAAAGGTGCATGTGACATTCAAATGACATATACTCTTTCTTTTGTTTTTTAATTAGCTATAAAGTATTCTCCATTTTTACTATAAGAATATAAGCTGTGATTAAGAGGGAGCATCCCCACTCCCGAAATGTGTTGGCTTTTTCTTGTGACCTTCTGTCATGCAAATCAAAAATTTAATGAACTCACACAGTGTCACTCTCATTCTCTCCATACTCTTTAGCAAAAAAAATAAAAATCTGACAGGGCCTACCCCTACTCCACTACACCCCCATGCCTCCCCCCTCCCCAGAGCCTCTTTAGCTCGCACACCTCTTCTCCTTCTTGCTGCACCTCTTCTGCAATATAATTGGCCACTTTTTTTACTTTATTTTTTATTTTTATATTTTTTCCCCCCACCCTCACCTAGACGAGAGTGACCGGTTCCTTGTCCCTCAGCCTCCTGTGATATGTGGTATCCCAGGAGGTTGAGGGATCAGGATCAGGTCAGGAGTAGGAACTTACAGTAGCCAGTGGGTGGAGCTAGCACGCATCAATGGAGGCCAACTGCCTGAACCCTGAATCTGCTTCTAATGACTGAGGAAGACCAATATGGCAGCGTAGGACCCGAGCTGTGGAGTTTGTGATCAGTGTATAGTAGTAGGACACCGTTGGAGCCATTCTCTCTTCATAGGATCCATATGACCTGTGAACATACAGACACATTTTGACAAGTGTATTGGGGATTTCCAAGATGATTAAATCCTTTCAACATGGAGGTTTAACTACCTGATGCCTTCACTGTGCCTGTCTTATATGCCTGTATTGTGCAGGGATGGTGTCCCTTTTTGTTCTTCCCCTATTAGCATCTTGGGTCCACATGACTCCTTGAGGGTTCTTTGTTGGGTATTCTGGTCCACGTTGGTACTCGGTGGTCCGGAGGGAGTGTCTGTTTTTTTTTAATGGTTCTGGTCATGTTCATTCATTATTTATGTGGATTATGATATCCAGCCATGCCCCCTGAAGAAGATCTAGACTCTTTTGTCGAATGGATATTGTATGAGAATTCATTTTGAATCCATGAACAATAATATCTTATAATAAGGGTTGATGTATATTTTACTGTGAATAGACCATACTAGAATTACATATGTAGCAGGTTTTCCAGACCTGTGGCCTGATGTGGGTCTGCCATTGTTACCGGTTACCTCTCCAGCCCATGTGAGCTGCGACCCTGGGTGTGAGTACTGAGACATGAACGACTCCGGCATCTTGGTTTTGTGGTTTTTTTTGTAAAAAAGGGGGATGGGAGAAGGGAATGAGTGGGATACTCCTTTAGGCTTAACTAATTACACTTGGGACTTAATCCTGGAAAAATGCCCGTTGGCGCTTCCTTGACACCAGCCGACGCCAGCCAACGCTCACTAACACTGAGAACACACCGTAGATTGATAGAAGTGCTTGATCCTCGACAATAAATCCAGAAGACCCAGGACTTTGAATTGTAGAATTACTGACACTGCTGTACTGCAAAGTCACTGAATACTCCCCTCCCGCCTTGCACTGGCTTGAGGTAGTACGTTGTAGATTTCTGTAAAGCTGCAACTGTTAACTGACACACTCTGTACAATTCAGGGCCCAACTGCAGGTGCCCCCTTTACCTTGAATTCTTCAGGGTTCACTGACTTTGTACCCCACTCTGTAACTTCAGGGTCCTCAACCTAGGTACCCCCTTTCAGCTAGCTGGCACTGGATCCCAGAACCTCTTCCGGAGTTGTCCCCTCTGGCAGACCCCAGGGGCAATATGCAGAACTCACGACCTGTGTAGGCTTCACTGGGACTGAACCCCTCTGTCTCTCCGCAGGTTCTCGGCACACCGGATCCCCTCAGCTCAGCTCAGCACTCTCTGGATTCTCAGGCGAGACCCAGAGACATCCACTTCCTCAGACAGGAGGAAAGACAGCCGTATTTTCCCTCCCGGGACTCTGCTCCCGCCAAAGACACCCTGTCACGCACTTCCCCCAAACTTATACCTAATCCCAGAATCCTTTGCAGCATAATCTGCCTTCTGGGGTAGTTACAAGCTTGGATGTGTCCCCTGATTGGGCTTCCCACACTGCCCTATTAAAAAGACTCTCACAGGAGCCAGTGGGGATACTTCTTCCCTCAGCAAACACATCTGGAAGCCCTGACACCCTAACTGAATAAATCACAGCCCTGCTGTTAGGCAGACAAGGCCCACTATACATTTACCTAGCATCTACCTGTATGGTGCTACACATATTTTAGGATATTCAATGTTAATTACTTATAGGTGGCCAATAGGTGGTTCTGTACCAGAATAGTGTCTGGTTACAACAAATAGGGTGCTAAGCCCCTTTTAGGTAGAGCCCCCCATCTTTGAGATTGTTCTGGGAGTATATGTGGAATGAGAGCATTTGAGCTAAGCATGCAGAATAGCGCTTGATTCTTTTGGGGGGGGGGGGATTTTTGCTGACACATAATAGTCATACAACTTGGGATGGGGGGGCCCAATTTGGCATGTTGCCCTGGGCTCTAGATGACCTTGTCCTGGCACTGGTGACTACTACGGACTATCCACTAAATGTGGTTGACTGTGTAGTGTTAAGCGACTCCGGATTGTAGGTCGATGTGATGTGACTGTTATTCCATTTCCAGTATTTCCAGGCCTCTAGCATGGAGTGGGGCAAGAGATGGTGGAGGGTTTGGCCTCAGCAGGTGGGATAATGTTCTAACAAAAGCACAGGAGCGGTTCAGAGACTTGAGCTCCTGGCACCAATTCTTGGTGTCTCTGACAATCTAAGAGGTGGCCAGCATATTTGGAGTTAGGTCACCTGTTAATTTTTCATAAAAAGGTGAACTTACGCTTTAACCCTCCCTTCCTGCCTGGTGAAACCATTGTCAGCAAAACAGGAAATGAGAAGAAAGCTCTCTAAAGGAACAATGGATAGCAAAAAAGAATAAAACCAACAGGTGGTTTTTCCACTCTATCCAAAACCAGAAATAGGAAAAAATTGGCTGGACATACACTTTAATAGAAGATAAGCTTGAGGCAACTTATGAACAAACAAAAAAACAACTTGTTGGTTGACTGGGATTCGGGAGTGCCGTCAGTCTCCGCTCCGCTATGTACAGACAGATCAATCATCCCTGGAAGATCACTGCAAGCAGAAGACGCCTCGGGGCTGCGGGTCACGTCGCGCGGCTTCCCTGATAGACGCTTGCAGAAAATAAGGCATAAATAACGGCAGATTTTATCCGCTGTCTCTTTCTTCTCATCACCAGCTGGTGGAAGCCTGGATTCTCAGAATCGGGTGGGTGGCAGCAGATACTTGTTGTTGCATGTAATGAGGGTGTCGATGCCACCAGTCTGGAGCAGATGTGCGCAGAATGCAATTAGCTGTGTTTGGCAGGTTATAGAATGCTGGAAGGTGGAGGTGAGAGGCTTTCTAGGTTGCAATTAACATCGGGGTCATGCGATAATGACGAACGAGGTCTAACCGCTTCCTTATTGCCATCCTTGGCACAGAATCCAGTTAGGTGACCGATTTATGTCCCATTAACATAAAATTACTGTTTTTTTAATTAGACATTAACGGCCCAAAATTAGCACTTGTTTTCTCACGTTGTCCCTCGAAGCAATGACTTTTACCTCTTTTTCATTGTTTGTTACATTGTGTCAGTTCTTATACTTCTGTAATGTGATGCGGAACACTTCGGCTTTGTGTAGCTAAAAGTAATTAAAGTATAACCATAGGCAAAATTAAAATTACATTTATGATGTAGACCAGTGTTTCTCAACCTTTTTTTCAGTCAAGGCAGGCCCGGATTGGCTAATCGGGAGCACCGGGCACTGGGTTGAATGCTGTCATTAGGCTGCCTGCACTCACAGCAGCCCCACTCCAGTGGCGTAGCGTGGGGGGTGCAGTGGGAGCCAGCCGCACCGGGCACAGAATTTTGGGCGGGCGCATCCCGCGGCCGCGCCAGTGTCACTTAAACGAGGCCGGCCCGGTGTGCTCCTGAGACGCCTTGGATTTAAAAATGGCGCTGCCCGGCGCTAACATGTCACCGAGCATGCGCCGCCGCCGCTCGGCAACAGCCCTACACGTTAGGCTATTCCTGGGAATAGCCGAACGTATACGAGCTTTCCTGAGCGGCAGTGGCGCATGCGCAACGATGTGTTGGCGCCAGGCGGTGCCATTTTTAAATCTGTGGCGCCTCAGGAACAGGTAAGTGAGACTCCTCCACAGCTGCACTACCTGCCATTATGCGGGGCTGCGGGCATACTACAAGAGATGCAGTGCTGCGGGGAGGGTACACCTGTACCCTCCCCGCAGCACTGCATTCTCCTGTACCATGCCCGCAGCCCTGCATTCTCCATGCCCGCAGCCCTGGATTCTCCTGTACCATGCCCGCAACCCTGCATTCTCCTGTACCATTCCCGCAGCCCTGCATTCTCCTGTACAATGCCTGCAGCACTGCATTCTCCTGTACCATGCCCGCAGCCCTGCATTCTCCTGTACCATGCCCACAGCCCTGCATTCTCCTGTACCATGCCCACAGCCCTGCATTCTCCTGTACCATGCCCGCAACCCTGCATTCTCCTGTACCATGCCCGCAGCCCTACATTCTCCTGTACCATGCCCGCAGCCCTGCATTCTCCTGTACCATGCCCGCAACCCTGCATTCTCCTGTACCATGCCCGCAGCCCTGCATTTTCCTGTACCATGCACACAGCCCTGCATTCTCCTGTACCATGCCCACAGCCCTGAATTCTCCTGTACCATGCCCGCAGCCCTGAATTCTCCTGTACCATGCCCGCAGCCATTGCAAACTTATATTCTGAGGTTTTAATTACATTATCTTAATATAGTCAGTTGTGAACTAAAGTGGGCCGGTCTAAGGCATGAAACTCCAGGGCTGAAAATGAGTCCCACTCCGGCCCTGAGTCAAGGCACCCTTTAAAATTATAGACAATCTCGAGGCACCCTTTAAAATTATGGACAGTGTTGAGGCACCCCATTCTAAAATGTAAAAAAAGTATTCTAATAGATTTACATAATGCAGCAACATCCACACGTAGGACACCCAACGTTAGAGGTGATTTATTCTTCCAAAGCAAATACAGTTTTGCACACTGGTACTGAGTAGTATTCCAATGTTTCTCTTCTCCCTCAATTTCTCTCCATCAATCAGCTAATGTCACCCCAGTGCTGAAGGAGAGGGGCACAGAAGGGTAGAACAAGGAAGCTGTGGAGGCAACAGACACCTTCCTATTAACTGATGACATCATTAGTTTTTAGGATGCCAGTGTCTAGAAAGTCATAATGGTGCATAATGAAAACCTGTGGCTTTGTGTAACTAAAAGGCAGGCTTCATCCACCTGCTGCAGGTTTGTATACAATTTTTGATCAATTTTTAGGCATTTTGCCAAGGCACCCCAGAAGAAACCTCAAGACACCCCAGTGTGCCTGGGCACCCTGGTTAAAAAAGGCTGAAGTAGTCGGTCAGTAGAATTAAAACCAGACTCTAGGAATTCAGCCACTTTCTAAAATGTTTTGGATTGCTATGTGTGTAAGTCCTACAAGATGCATGCCACCTAATGGACTTATCTCTTCAACCCCTTGTCTACCAAGGTGCATTCATAATTGGCATGGTAGACAAGTGGTTAAATCAAGCTGCAGCAGGTGTGAGCTTAGTACCAACTTAAGAGCCGATGAAGGGCTTTCCAATAAAAGCCCAATAAGCTGGTGAAGGACTTTTCAATAAAAGTCCAATAAGCCGGTGATGGACTTTCCAATAAAAGTCCAACAAACTGCTTAAGGACTTTCCAATAAAAGTGCAATAAGCTGATGAAGGGTTTTCCAACAAAAGTCCAATAAGCTGGTGAAGGACTTTCCAATAAAAGTGATCTAGAGGTGCCCAATCACTTTTACAGAGCTCTGAAATGGCGCCCCCCCCTTCTCAGTGGCACCCACTGTGATTCCTGGTCTCTCCCGTTTCTGTATGGGAAAATGCTTCCCTAGTGAGAGCTGGAGGAACTCCCTCCTGCGACTAATGACCCCAGGACTGACATGTTTTATGTCACTTCTGGGGTCACAGCTGTCATTCCTCGGCTAGTGTAGCTGAGGAAGCAGCCAGCTGTACTGAAGGGTAAGGGAGTCAAATAGACCCCCCAGCATCTTCATAAAGAGGACCTGTCACCTGCCCATGCTCTTACATAGGAGAGTTTAAAAAAAAAATTCAAAAAAGTGAAAAAAAATAAAGTTGTATAAAATATATATTTTTTAACCACTTTACCACCGGAGGATTTTGCTGTCTTACGTCTGGGCCACTTTTTGCGATTCGGCACTGTGTGAATTTAACTGACAATTGTGCGGTCATGCAACGCCGTACCCAAACGAAATTTACGTCCTTTTTTTCCCCACAAACAGAGCTTTCTTTTGGTGGTATTTGATCACCTGTGCGATATTTACTTTTTGCGCTATAAACAAAAAAAGAGCGACAATTTTGAAACAATAACAATATTTTTCACATTTTTTTATATGAAATTCCCCCCCCAAAAAATGTAAAAATCAAAATTTTTTAGCATTTTAGGCCAATTTGTTTTCTGCTACATATTTTTGGTAAAAAAAATCGCAATAAGCGTATTTTGGTTGGTTTGGGCAAAAGTATTTGCGTTTACTAACTAAGGGAAAGATTTCTGTCGTTTTTGGTGTTTTTTTTTTTAACGAGTAATGGCGGCGATCTACGATTTTTTTTGCGGGACTGCGACATTGCGGCGGACAGATCGGACCCTTGACTGACATTTTTGACACTTTTGGGGGTACCAGTGACATTACTACAGTAATCAGTGCTATAAATATGCACTGTTACTGTAAAAATGACACTGGCAGGGAAGGGGTTAATTTTTATTGGTGATCAAGGGGTTAATGTATGCCTGGTGCTTACTGACGTGTGTGGGGGGAGGTGACTGGGTGACACAGGGACAGATTGCATGTTCAGCTATGCTGAACCCTGCAATCTGACCCTGCCTGTCACATAGGAGATCCGCCCGCTTTGTTTACACAAGCGGGTGGATCTCCACACTCGATTCCCAGACGATCGGGGAAGAGCGGCGGTAATCACCGCCGCTCCTCCCCTGGCCCGACTCCTGCTGTGACTGAATACAGTGAGCGCCGCTGAGAGAGGGGAATGTCTGGCGACGTAGGTCTATTATCGAGCCACTTTGCCACAGTAGAGCTCTAGTGAGGATGTCATATAATGTACTCCCAGAATTGCACCTCGTGAGCGCCCCTAGGGCTCCAGCCCGAACTGTCAACAGGACACAGCTGATGACAGAGTACTGTAACGGCCCTCGGCTGGTACCATGTGATCGCTGTCGCCAATCACAGCAGATCAATTGACAATTGTACACAATGAAAGGCTTTGATTTATGCCATTTATTGTGTAGTATTGTGATGAGCTCTGTGATTGGTCACAGTGATCACATGGTACAGACAAGGCCAATCACAGTCCATATGTGCCATGTGATTAGCTGTAGCCAATCACAGCTAATTACAATAGTAAAAGTTGAATGAATAGTTTTCATTCAGAACAAATGGTTGCTTATAACTGTAAAATTCACAGTTATAAGCAATAATAGTGTGCAAAAAAAAATAAAAACCCTGGTAACCTCCCCATTTGCTATGGTAACATAGTATTGCTCTGGTCACTAAATGTAAAAAAATGAAAAAAGTAATAAAAAAGAAAAAATATCTAAAAAATGATTATTATTTTTTTAACCGCTTCCATACCGGGCCATTTCTGGCACTCGGCTCCTACATGGAAAAATCATTGTTTTGAGTTGCGCGTGTTCGGCGTCATATTCAGAGGTTATCTTTAGGAAATAGACGTATGAGTGCTGCCAGCATTGCTGCAGAGGTTGAAGGGGTGGGGGGGGGTCAGCCTGTCAGTGCTCAGACCATACGCCGCACACTGCATCAAATTGGTCTGCATGGCTGTCCTCCCAGAAGGAAGCCTCTTCTAAAGATGATGCACAAGAAAGCCCACAAACAGTTTGCTGAAGACAAGCAGACTAAGGACATGGATTACTGGAACCATGTCCTGTGCAGTGCCATCTTAAGAGTATTAAAGGGCCCCGGGCAATGCAGTGCACTGGGGCCTTGCCTACACAATCACCCACGAGAATAAAAATGCAAATAATCGATAAGGTGATATTTATTGGTACAGCAGTGCCAGGCTAATAACAGATTCCAAGTTCGGCGGCTGGGTCCGGTGAACACACACATGGAAGGGAGTCAGACTCCACTGTCCTGTGTGTGCCTGTTCCCATGGAGGCGGACAGGCATTCCTGCAGTTGTGGACTCCTCCTTCACGACCCAAGTGGCCTGACAGCAGTGCAGGGCAGACAGGCACTTGCCACTTGTGAAGTTCGGCCGCAGGATGCACGCGGGCATTGAGAATAATGCTTGGCTGGGGTTGGTTCGCTGGGCAGGTGGGGCCCCCAGGCAAGTGGGGCCCCTGGGCAACTGCCCAGTGTGCCCATTCGGTAAGATGGCCCTGGTCCTGTGGTCTGAGGAGACCAAAATAAACTTATTTGGTTCAGATGGATTCAAGAATGTGTGGCAGAAACCAGGTGAGGAGTACAAAAACAAGTGTGTCTTGCCTACAGTCAAGTATGGTGGTGGGAGTGTCATGGTCTGGGGCTGCATGAGTGCTGCCGGCACTGGGGAGCTACAGTTCCTTGAGGGAACCATGAATGCCAGCATGTACTGTGACATACTGAAGCAGAGCATGATCCCCTCTCTTCGAAGACTGGGCCGCAGGGCAATATTCCAACATAACAACCCCAAACACACCTCCAAGATGACCACTGCCTTGCTAAAGAAGCTGAGGGTAAAGGTGATGGACTGGCCAAGCATGTCTCCAAACCTAAACCCTATTGAGCATCTGTGGGGCATCCCCAAACAGAAGGTGGAGGAGCGCAAGGTCTCTAACATCCACCAGCTCCGTCATGTCGTCATGGAGGAGTGGAAGAGGACTCCAGTGGCAACATGTAAAGCTCTATTGAACTTCATGTCCGAGGGTTTAGGCAAGGCTGGAAAATAATGGTGGCCACACAAAATATTGACACTTTGGGCCCAATTTAGACGTTTTCAATTAGGGGTGTACTCACTTTTGTTGCCAGCGGTTTAGACATTAATGTCTGTGTGTTGAGTTATTTTGATAGGACAGCAAATTTACACTGTTATACAAGCAGTACACTCACTACTTTACATTGTAGCAAAGTGTCATTTCTTCAGTGTTGTCACATGAAAAGGTAGAATAAAATATTTCCAAAAATGTGAGGGGTGTACTCACTTTTGTGAGATACTGTATGTGGCCGCGACGTACACATGCGTTCGCTTCTGCATGAGAGCTCCCGGAGACTGGGGCACTTTAAAAAAAAAAGAACAAAAATGTTAATTCGGTACAGCGTCCCACGACCGCTCAATTGTCAGTTAAAATAATGCAGTGGCGTATCGACAAAAAATGGCCTGGCCATAAAGGGGGGTAAAACCTTCTAAGGCTCAAGTGGTTAGGGTTATACTGAACACACGCTGTTTAATTTACATTATCCCTTCTCTTTCTGTATGTGGATGATGGCACTTTAATTAATGTAATAACAAAAATCAAAGTACCTTTTTCCTAATGGATATTCAGCTGTCACATGACCCAGCTCTCTCCCAGCCTGTCTGCAGGGAAACATAAGCAGGAGGAGATTCTACTCCTCTGCTGCTGGTCACATGCTCAAAAAAAAAAAAAAAAACAGCCTTTGGAATACAGAGTAAAAATAACCATTAACCACTCTACGACCGCTCACAGTAATACTACTGCGGCAGAGTGGTTCGTTATCGTCCAGCCACGTAGTATTAACGTGATTGGACACTCCCCCTTCTGGGCGGCGCTTGCGCGCCGCCGGAGGCTCGCTCCCGCTGTTTTCATTCACAGCGGGAGTCGGGCCAGGGGAGGAGCAGCGGCTATCGCCGCTGCTCTTACCCGATCGTCGGGGATCGAGTCTGGAGATCCGCCCGCTGTGTATAAACACAGCGGGCGGATCTCCATAGTGACAGGGAGTGACAGATCGGACTGTTCAGCATAGCTGGACATCCGATCTGTCCATGACTCACACAGTCACCTCCCCCCCTACACGTCAGTAAGCACCAGGCATACATTAACCCCTCCCTCTCCAATAAAATTAACCCCTTCCCTGCCAGTGTCATTTTTACAGTAACAGTGCATATTTATAGCACTGATTACTGCAGTAATGTCACTGGTACCCCCAAAAGTGTCAAAAATGTCAGTCAGGGGTCCGGTCTGTCCGCCGCAATGTCGCAGTCCCGCAAAAAAAATCGCAGATCGCCGCCATTACGCGTTAAAAAAAAAAACACCAAAAATGACAGAAATCTTTCCCTTTGTTAGTAAACGCAATAACTTTTGCGCAAACCAATCAAAATACGCTTATTGCGATTTTTTTTACCAAACATATGTAGCATAAAACAAATTGGCCAAAATTTTTTAAAAAAATTGGTTTTTACATCTTTTTTGGGGGGAATTTCATATAAAAAAATGTTAAAAATATTGTTATTTTTTCAAAATAAACGCTCTTTTTTTGTTTATAGCGCAAAAAGTAAAAATCGCACAGGTGATCAAATACCACCAAAAGAAAGCTCTGTTTGTGGGAAAAAAAGGACGTAAATTTCGTTTGGGTACGGCGTCGCACGAACGCGCAATTGTCAGTTGAAGTCGCACAGCGCCGAATCGCAAAAAGTGGCCTGGACGGAAGACAGCAAAATCCTCCGGTGGTAAAGTGGTTAATATCAATAAACTGTTTTAAATTGTCAAACAAATATATATTTAAAATTAAATTTGTATTAGTTTTTGGCAATAACATGGTGGGTGGATTTCTACCAGTCACAGGCGGTGTCACGACCCTCCAACCTGTGTCTTAGAATAAGAGGGAGGTGAAGCCTTCATAAATCTACATGTAAAACCTTGCCCCCATTGTATTTAGCTGGTTAGTGAACATGGAGGAGGGAGGGAGTGGGCTGTCATTTACCACTGTGTATATTCCCAGATGTGTGACTCTATGGTCACATGGGCTGCTCAGATGTGATAAACAGGAAAAGCTCAGCATAGAAACTCACTGAAAACTGAACATGTCCAGAAGTTGCAACACTGCTCTGCAAAATCCCTAGCTGAATTGGGAACTTGGACAGAAGGGGGAGATAGAGAGCAGCAGGATCAACCAGGTTTTTTTTTTTTTCAGAACACAGAAAATGTATCTTATAGTGACTGAGTGAGTATGAACAGCATGTAAAGGTCTCTTCCCAACAACCCTGATCTGGTGGTTGTGGGGGTTTGAAGGTGAGGTTCTCATCAGAATCTGGAAGCAATGCAGCCTGTCTGAGTGTGCGCTCCCTCTACTCGAATCATACCAAACCACATGTCCTCGACATGGGGGGCCCTGCAAAGCACTTTGACCCCATGTTGATGACAATAAAGGCCTCTACCCAACAACCCTGGTATGGTGGTTGTGGGGGTCTGAAGGAGAGGGGCTCATCAGAATCTGGAAGCAATGCAGCCTGGCTGAAAGAGTGTGCGCTCTCTCTACCTTAACCATACCAACCCACATGCCCTCGACATGGAGGGGGTACCTTGCAAAGCTCATTGACCCAGGGCTGGGACAAAGGGTGGGCAGGAGGGACGGCTGCCCTGGGTGCAGTGGTTTATTGCAGGGATGAGGGGGGTGCCCTGACCCTAACCATAAAGGGAAGGGGAGAGCGCAGTTTGGCATCTTTGCCCTGGGCGCTGGATGACCTTGTCCCAGCACTGCCTTGACCCCATGTTAATGACAAAAAAGGCCTCTTCCCAACAAACCTGGCCTAGTGGTTGTGGGGCTCTCAAGGTGAGGGGCTCATCAGAATCTGGAAGCACTCTTTAAAAAAATAAGGGGGTCCCTGGACCCCCCCCCCCCATGTGAACGAGTAAGGGGTACAGTACATAATACTCCTACCCATTCACAAGAAAATGTAACCTAGAAATAAAAACACCCAAAATGCTTGAGTTAAAAAAATAAAAATTCCCCCAAAATGTCTCTCAACTGTCATTATCTTGAGGGAAAGGGGCGGGCCATGGTCATATTTTGGCAGATTCATTGGAAAGGTTGCCTTTATAGCTGTTCCTGTATCTCCCATGGTCAGTGCCCCCCCCCCCCCGCCTTTCTGTTGTTGGGGGTCTGCTGGCGGTGCGCATCTTCACCTTGTTACTGCGACACCGGGTATGAGGAGGGTTTAAAATGACTTTAAAAACTCATTTACATCAAATGCCAAAAAGCGCATTTTCAAACGCAGTATGAATGCATATGCAAGAAATATGAATATATTTCAATGAGCCTAGTTTACACCATTGTGCTGCTTTGATGTGCTTTTTAAAAAATAGGACAGAATGCTCCATTGTTTTTTGCACCAGAACACACTGCAAATGCGTGTCTTCCCCTCCCAGCACAAATCCTCCCACCCCAAATCCCCCATATTAGCACAAATCCTACTCCCCAAATCCACCCTCCCTGCTCTTATCAAACACCCCCTCCCCCCGCCAGAAATATTCCCCCTGAAATTCCCTCCCAGTACAAATCCTCCGACCCCCAAATCCCACCTGTTAGCACACATTCTCCTCCCCAAATCCACCCTCCCAGCACCAATGATCTCCCCCCCCCCCCCAGCAGAAATCTTCTTCCCCCTGAAATTCCCCCTCCCAGCACAAATCCTACCACTCCAAATCCCCCTCATTAGCACATATTCAGCTTCCCAAATCCAGCCTCCTAGCACAGATCATCTCTCCCCCACCAGAAATCTTCTTTCCCCTAAAATTCCCCCTCCCAGAACAAATCCTCCCACCCCAAAAAAACTCCCTTATTAGCAAAAGCTCAGCTCCCCAAATCCACCATCCGCACAAATCATCTCAACCCCCCCCCCCCCCCCACCATCCCCAGCAGAAATCTTCTTCCCCCAGAAATTCCCTCCCAGTACAAATCCTCCGACCCCAAGTCCCACCTGTTAGCACACATTCTCCTCCCCAAATCCACCCTCCCAGCACCAATGATCTTTCCCCCCCCAGCAGAGATCTTCTTCCCCCTGGAAATCCCCCTCCCAGCACAAATCCTGCATCTAAATCTACTCTCCCGGCAACAATCCACCCCCCATACTCTCCCGGCAACAATCCACCCCCCATCCCCCTAATACAAACCCTCTTAAATCCCTCCTTTCCAGCAAAAAATCACCTATGTTGTACTATAAAATATTCCAGATCAGTATAGCACTCACTTTTTTCTTATATCATCTGAACATCTCTCTAATATATTTCTCTTCCTCCGTTGACATTCTAACCCGATTTATTATGAATTACTTCGTCTCTGCCGGGAAATTATTTTTTAATAAACTCTTTTCCACTTTTTGTTTACCTTGTTTGCAATTCTAGAAGATTGTAATATTCATTTTCTTCTTCTAAACTTTGCCAGAAAACTTGGAGCGGCCGGGAGATTCTCCCCTTCCATATGGCGATTGTTCAGCGTTAATATTAAAGGGAATGTGTCACCATTTGTACTTACAGCTCTCTATTTATTAAACTCTGGACTGAAATAAAATAGAAAAAAAAAATAAAAAAAGGAAAAAGATTTATCCTTTAGTCCCGGTTCACACTACCGCGACTTGTCAGACGACTGGTCAGCCTGACAAGTCGTGGTCCATGCAGTGCTACGGGAACAGTTCTAATAGGAGCGACTCAAGTCGCTCCGACTTAGAAAATAGTTCCTGTACTACTTCGGGGCGACATCGGAGAGACTTGCATTGACTTCCATTATGTGAAGTCCGTGCAAGTCGCGCCGAAGTCGCGGTGCACGCGACTTCACAGGTCGCCCCCGAAGTCGGATCGCCATAGTGCGAACCGACACTTAGTCGGTTTTAGCTTAGATTTACACTAGTGCTGCTGCAAACTCATGCTTTTCTGTGCGTTTTTCCACATTCTTACACACGCACATTGGCTCCTTAAAGGACGACGAAGGGAATCTGGCTAACAAAGGACAGAGAGAAGGCGAAGGTGCGAAATACATTCTTCTAGTCAAACTTCACAAAAGAAATGGGGGGGGGGATACATTAACCCAGCTTGTATTGTTAAAGTTAATCACTTAAGGACTGCCTCTGCAGTTTTACTGTGGCAGGCAGCCCCTCTTGCGCGAACCGACGTAGCCCTACGTCGGTCGCGCACCTGCTGCTAGGAAGCAAGCGCGCCGCCACTGGTGCGCTCCCACCCCCACTTGGCAGCGGGGACTCCAATGCACGGGGCCGGCGGTTCTGATTGCGGCCGGCCACCTGAGAGAGAAGGACGGTCGGCTGTTGTAAACACAGCTGACCGTTCTTCTCTCTGGAATGACCACAGAGCGCCTGTGATCCTTCTATATAGGATCACAGGTCTCTATGATCATTTCACAAGCCCATCCCTAATACAGTTAAAAAATGTGAAACGACCACTAAGGTAAAACCATATTGGAAAGTTTATTAGATAAATGCACATACATGTGGAAACATTACAAGATAAAAAATATATAATAAATATATATTAGGTGGAAAGAGTATGAATATAAGCCGGTATGCATTCCCCAGGTTGCACAATGAGACAACCAACATTAGACAAGGTATAATATATTATAATTGTATCACATAATATTGATGATCTGCATCAATATAGGCTCAACGCGTTTCTGTGGACTGTATTCCACTTCATCAGGAGAAGATGTTTGATGCGTATCTGCAAAAAATAAATGTTTAAAGAATTGTCCCGAGGGGTCATAATAGTAGAGGGAAAAAGGAAAAATAGGGAAAAACCAACCCCAGTCTACTCACAATGCAGCTCAGATGTTGTAAAGCATGTTGATGTAGAATGCCGGAATCAGCCAAGAGACCAGTCTTTCCGGGAGCTGACGGGGGTGCAAAAAAAAAGGGAAACCAGGCATAAACATGGCACATTGGGATATAATGGAAAATGTAAAAGGAAAAAAAAGAATGGACAGTGACAAGCACAGTAACATTAAGGCTTTTATTATAGATTAGTGGATAGAGTATGCTTGGTACAGTGCATTGTGCTGCTAAATAGCGTAGTATCTTAAAGTAATAGAAAAAGCCCTAAATAAGTGCCAAAGTATAGTTATACATAAGGTGCTTGGACATATCCAACTAGGATTGGGCCCAGAGGGGTAGTAAAAGTGTATATGGGAGTAGGGTATGGAAGGGAGAATCCCAAGAAACTGCATGAAGAAAAAATAAACACAGTGTAACTTACAATCCGTTGATTATGACAAAAAGTTTGTGTGTAGATAGAGCCAAGCTGCTCCCAAGAGAAGGTGCCACATGGATGCCCAAAGCCAGCCCCCACTTCACCCCCAACGCCGCGCTGGCGCGTAGGATAGAAGGCATCTCTCCACGGGATGTGGATGCCAACGGCAGCCATCCCCAGGAGGGGCGCGTATATCACGCTGTGGGTGGAAAGACGCAGCCAATGCCGCGGCACCAGGAATATGACGTCACACGCATGGCGCGAAGTGTGGCGCCGATGCACAGTGGGACATCAACCCGATCAACCGTGCCCTGTGGGCGGGGGAAAAGGAGAAGAGTCCCGGTGTGCATCGCAGCTCCCGGAGACAGGGATTATATTATATTATATATTGATGCAGATCATTATCAATATTATGTGATACAATTATAATATATTATACCTTGTCTAATGTTGGCTGTCTCATTGTGCAACCTGGGGGAATGCATACCAGCTTATATTCATACGTTTTCCACCTAATATAAATTTATTATATATTTTTTATCTGGTAATGTTGCCACATGTATGTGCATTTATCTAATAAACTTGCCAATATGGTTTTACCTTAGTGGTCGTTTCATACGTCTCATTTAACCACTTGCCGACTGCCCACAGTATATTTACTGCGGCAGTCAGCCCCTCCTGGGCAAAGTGACGTAGTACTACGTCGCTCGCCCAGGAGCCTGCAGGGGGCGAGCGCGCGCCGCCGGGGGCGCGCTCCCGCCCCCGCTCGTTCCTGCACATCCCCGCGCGTGTGACCGGCGGACCCGATGTCTGCCGGTCACTCGCGATCTCCCGCTGGAGAGGGAGAAAGGCAGGCGGCTGATGTAAACAAAGCCGCCTGTCATTCTCCCTAATGTAAGAACAGAGATCATACGATCCTGCTATGTAGGATCATATGTCTCTGTGCTTACATCACTAGCCACACCCCTTTACAGTAAGAAGCACGCCCCTAGGGACACACTTAACCCCTTGAAATGATCACTAATAAAATTAACCCCTTCCCTGCCAGTGTCATTTTTACAGTAACAGTGCATATTTATAGCACTGGTTACTGTAGTAATGTCACTGGTACCCCCAAAAGTGTCAAAAATGTTAGTCAGGGGTCCGCAATGTCGCAGTCCGGCAAAAAAAAAATCGCAGATCGCCGCCATTACTCGTTAAAAAAAAAAAACAATAAAAATGACAAAAATCTTTCCTGTAGTTAGTAAACGCAATAAATTTTGCGCAAACCAATCAAAATACCCTTATTGCGATTTTTTTTTTTACCAAAAATATGTAGCAGAAAACAAATTGGCCTAAAATGTTAAAAAAATTTAGATTTTTACATTTTTTGGGGGGGAATTTCATATAAAAAAATGTGAAAAATATTGTTATTTTTTCAACATTTTCGCTCTTTTTTTGTTTATAGCGCAAAAAGTAAAAATCGCACAGGTGATCAAATACCACCATAAAGAGGCAAAAAATTTGGGGGAGCATACCCATGTATTTCTAAAGCTGCTGCAGCTATGAACCAAAAGACATGTATATTTAAAAAAGAATAGCGCGCAAATGCAAAAGAAATTACTACCAAATCTGAAGACAATCCATAAATAAAAATGGGGGTTTGGTCCCACCATATGGCCATATCGTGCTCAAGCCCACTACTGCGTCAAAGTACCCCATTATCAGTGGGTCCTACACTATCCATGAAAAAGAGATGAATCCAGCCTTTCTAACCCTTGGAGATAAAACTCCTTGCTGGGAAAGATGTGCAAATGCACTACAGGGGACTCCTCCTATATCCACTTGATGGTGGACACTGATTGAGTACAGGTGTGTGTGGGGGGGTGGGGAGGGTTGCTCAACCTCGATAGTCTGGTCAGACCGAATACATAATAAACAGGCAAAAAATTTGGGGGAGCATATCCATGTATTTCCAAAGCTGCTGCAGCTATGAACCAAAAGACATGTATATTAAAAAAAGAATACCACCAAAAGAAAGCTCTGTTTGTGGGAAAAAAAGGATGTCAATTTAATTTGGGTACAGCATTGCACGACCGCGCAATTGTCTGTTAAAGTCACGCAGTGCTGAATTGCAAAATACCCCCTAGTCTTTGAGCAGCCAAATCCTATAGGGGTTAAGTGGTTAAAGTCTCAAATTTTCCCCTTTGTTTACCGATCCAAAATTGGGATGGAGGTGTATACTCGCTTCATTTAAAGTCCCACAACTTCCCCTTTGTTGCTAAAGTTAATTCTAAGGTCCTGCTTTATGGCTGGGCTGCAACTATCGAAAGTAATTGCTGTACGTTCCTCCAGCAGCATCTGAACATCGTGGGCACCCTGCATGTCCACCAGCGTGACAGGCAGGGGAGCCAATCCGGTTCCATTTTGGCACATTTATTCAGCACTACTGATGGGCCAAGTAGTCCTCACTACACCTGTCTTTGGCAGGAAGCCAGTAGCTTACTCGCTTTTTATGATGTTTGCTGAAGTTTCCCACCCTGATATCCAGTAATTGATCTATCACACGTATGCTGCCATAGAGGAACCAGGAAAACAGAAAATGGTATCATACTTACCGTAATTTTCTTTTCCTGGTGGCTATCCAATGGCATCATACTAACCCCACCCAGTTTGTTCCTAGCGATGTACAGGCATACCCCGCTTTTAAGTACACAATGGGACCAGAGCATGTATGTAAAACGAAAATGTACTTAAAGTGAAGCAATATCTTTTTTCATTTCCTAGGCAAGCTGGCTGGCCACAAATAGGATACTTTGCAGTCCTGGGTCCCCTCACATTGCTCCATAAGTTTGGTATCCCTGTTACTTATGGTTTGGGAGCAGTGCCATGTCAAGCTGACCAAGGTTTCCCATAGACGCCAATGTTAAAAACTGGGAGTAATGTCATGCCAAGCTGACCAGGCTGTGTCCGTACTCGCGAGTGTACGTAAAGTGAGTGTACTTAAAACGGGGTATGCCTGTACAGGGAATGGGCTGTTGTGTGGGTGTTAACTTTTTATAGCTATGATTGGTCCTGTGGGCAGAAATAAGCAGGGCTACTATCACACGTATGCTGCCATGGATAGGCACCAGGAAAAGAAAATTACGGTAAGTATTATACGATTTTCTGTTTTTTTATTTTTTTACATTTTGGAGTAAGGGTTATAACCCCTGCCAGTCCCCCCCACATCTGTGTTCTATTGCTTAGATTTCCCTTCACTTCCTGTCCCATAGCCAAACAGGAAGTGAGAAGTCCCTACAAATTAAGGGAATTCCTTGGGGAACCCCAGGTCACCAGAACTAGTGTCCCCATTGCAAGATTTCCCCTCTAATACTTTTTTGGGGACAACCCAAAATTTGGGGTTTTCTTTTACTTTCACTTTCAATGATAATGGTAAATAGAACAAATAGAGAGGATGAATCTCCCTAACGGGAGCACAGATAGCAATACAAACTGACAGGGGTTCTATTCCCTCTCCACTTTATCCACAACTAAAAAAAAAAAAAAAAAAAGTTTTGCCTTTAGTTATTCTTTAACTGTATCACTAGATTTAAATAAACTAACAATTTAAAGCCAATCTCAAGCTCACACTTTTATATTCAGATACAGAAAACAGTTTTCTTTTCCATTTGGGATAAAGATTTTTTTATACATAAATAAAAGCTGATTATTTTAACCACCCCTGCCAGTGTTGAATGGCTTGTCTCATTCATGTAAACAGATACATTCTGCTGGAGAGCTTAAGCTTTTGAAATACAACAGACTTACTGGCTGGATCAGTATCATGTAGCTCTTACTGCGCCAACTGTCATATAGATGAAAAGCTGGAAGCACATCAACCGACATAGAGTCGTCACAAAATGAATATAATAAAAAGTACAGCGCTAAATAATAACTGATACAATCCAATAACAGTGTATCAAAAAAATTACAAAATTGAGGGAAAATGAAAATGAAGTTGAAAGGGAAAACGTAATACACTTTGTTCGTGGTCACCTGTGCAAGTTTTGGACGATTCCACGTATATGCTTCACTTCTCAACACTTGGGAGTTGTTATTACGTTTCACTTCATTTTAATTTTTCCTCGTTTTTGTCATTTTTTTGATACACTGTTATTGGAATGTGTCAGTTATTATTTAGCGCTGCGCTTTTTTATTATAATATTACTGGCTGGATCACCAGATGAAAATAGAAAAAAGAGTCTAAAAAAAGAAAATGAAATGCAGCCATCACATCTAAAGGCCCTTTCACACTTGTGGGACTTGTCCTGCAACTTGGGACGGCAAAGTCGCATGATAAGTAGTACTCCATGATTATCAATAAGTACCGTTCATATGTGTGCCACTCCAAAGTAGTCCCTGCAGTACTTTGGTCCGACTTTGATGCGTTTTGAGGTCCATAGACCTCAAGATTACACAGTCATTGCTTCAAGTCCAGTCAAAATCGCGTGACTTTTAGGTCGCACAAGTGTGAAAGGAGCCCAAAAATTCTGCAATATAATAAATGTTTGCTTTTGAGTTAAATACCACTCTAAGAGTCCATTCACACTAGTACGACTTGTCAGGCGACTTGGTCAGCCTGACAAGTCGCGCACCGCCGCGCTCCATTGTGTGGTACAGGAACGGTTCAAATAGGAGCGACACAAGTCGCTCCGACTTAGAAAAAGGGTCCTGTACTATTTTGGGGCGACCTGGAGCGACTTGCATAGACATTAATTATATGAAGTCCGTGCAAGACATGCCGAAGTCACGCTGCACGCTACTTCACAGGTCGCCCGGAAGTCGTGCCGCTTCAGTGTGAATGCGGTGTAAGGATTGGTAAGTGCAGGATGTTCATTTATTTATTTATTTATTTATTTATTTAACTTAACCCCTTTCGAGCCTAAGCCTTTTTCTGACATTTGTTGCTTACAAGTTAAATCAGTATTTTTTGCTAGAAAATTACTTAAAACCACCAAACATTATATATATATTTTTTAGCAGATACCATAGAGAATAAAATGGCGATCGTTGCAATATTTTATTTCACACAGTATTTGCGCAGCGGTCTTCCAAATGCAGTTTTTTGGGAAGAAATACACTTTCATGAATTAAACAAAAACAATAAACAGTAAAGTTAACCCAATTTTTTTTTTTTTTTGTATATTGTGAAAGATGATGTTACACCGAGTAAATAGATACCTAACATTTCACGCTTTAAAATTGCGCACACTTGTGTAATGGCAACAAAATTCGGTACTTAAAATTTTTAATGGTCACCAGTTTAGAGACACAGAGGAGGTCTAGGGCTAGAATTATTGGACTCGCTCTGACAATTGTGGCGATACCTCACATGTGTGGTTTAAACACTGTTTTCAAATGCAGGTGCGACTTGCGTATGTGATCGCTTCTGTGCGAGAGCACGGAGGGATGATTTTCTTAATCATTTATTTATTTTTTTTTTTTTTTACACTATTCTTTTAAAAAAAATAATTTATGATCACTTTTATTGCTGTCACAAGGAATGTAAAAATCCATTGTGACAGTAATAGGCAGTGACAGGTACTCTTTATGGAGGGATCTGGGGTCTAAAAGACCCCAAACCCCTCCTCTGCACTTAAAAGCATTCAAAATGCCAAGCCTTTAAGGCTCCAGTACCCAGAAGTTGAGTTCATGACATCGCTTCCCGGCTTTTACATCAGGGACCCAATCAGAGCCGAATTCGGCTTTGTTCGGGACTCCAACCAGCTGGCGGACTTGCTGGCTGGTGGCTTGGCTCTCCCGGTGGGACGGGAGAGCCGGGCAAGCCACAGAAGCTGGCGGGAGGGTGGGGACGTCCCGTCCCGCTCCATGTAATGGCAGCCAAACAGCTGCTCAACCGCATCTGTTGTAATTACAAGAAAGCTGACCGTTGGCTCTAAACAACGGTACCGGGATGATGCCTCTAGCTGCAGGCATCACCCCGGTACAACCCCTTAAATCTGAGGCTGCATATTTGCCTTCCACACCATATTTCCCCCTCCACCAAATGATTTGCACCAGTGTACAAAGCAAGGTCCATAAAGACATGGAAGAGTGAGTTTAGGGTGGAGGAACTTGACTGGCCAGCACAGAGTCCTGACCTCAACCCGATAGAACACCTTTGGGATGAATTCGAGTGGATACTGTGAGCCAGGGCCTTCTCATCCAACATGGGTACCTGACCTCACAAATGCGCTTCTGGAAGAATGATCAAACATTCCCATAGACACACTCCTAAACCTTGTGGACAGCCTTCCCAGAAGAGTTGAAGCTGTTAGAGCTGCAAAGGGTGGGTCAACTCAATATTGAACCCTACGGACTAAGACTGGGATACCATTAAAGTGCATGTGTGTGTAAAGGCGGGCGTCCCAATACTTTTGGTAATATAGAGTAAAAATAAATATAGATATAGAATATATATATATATATATATATATATATATATATACATTGCCTGGCCAAAAAAAAAAAAAAAAAAAGCTGCCACCAAAAAAAAGGTCACACGCTAATATTTCGTTGGCTTTGATTACGGCACACATTCGCTGTGGCATTTTTTCGATAAGCTTCTGCAATGTCACAAGATTTATTTCCGTCCAGTGTTGCATTCATTTTTCACCAAGATTTTGTATTAATGATGGGAGAGTCGGACCACTGCTCAAAGCCTTCTCCAGCACATCCCAAAGATTCTCAATGGGGTTAAGTTCTGGACTCTGTGGTGGCCAATCCATGTGTGAAAACGATGTCTCGTGCTCCCTGAACCACTCTTTCACAATTTGAGCCTGATGAATCCTGGCATTGTCATCTTGGAATATACCTGTGCAGGGGAGGACTGGGCCAGGGGGCAGGGGGGCAATTGCCCCCTGGGCCGCTCTGATTCCCCATAAAAAGTCTGCACCACTTCTGCCACAGACATGCCTAAAGGATTCCTGGGGAAAAGAAGTAAAGAGTCCCTGCCGTTGACCTACTGAGTGCGGGTTGAAGACAAGGACGACACTCCCCCCTTGCATGAATGGTTTAAACTGTGTCTGAGCAGAGGCTGGTTCCATTCCCCACTGGAGACACTTCTGGACCGGCCAGCCCCAACCAAGCTGTCCCAGCTCCCCCCAACCTCCCCCTGCTGGCCAGGTCAAGAACCTATATTGAGCCGGTAGGTAGAGAGTATCTGGAGCAGGGCTTCAGCTTGGAATGTGGATCAGGAGGAGGATTGGGAGAGTGGAGGGGGGGGGGGGAAGGGAAAGTGGGAGGGGGAGCTGAGTCGCACCATGAGCCCCTGGTTTGTACTTGCCCCCTGGGCCAAAAGTTGCCAGTCTGCCCCTGTGCCGGGCCATCAGGGAAGAAAAAATCCATTGATGGAATGACCTGGTCATTCAGTATATTCAGTTGGTCAGCTGACCTCGTTCTTTGGGCACGTGCAGGACCTATCCAATAGGATAGTTACTGCATGCTTAGTTTAGTTAGTTAGTTGCTTAGTTTAGTTAGTTGCTTAGTTAATTCCAGGCGGCACCTTTTTTTTTTTTTGTGGCTGGGCAGTGTATATTCTCGCATTACCATATCCTGTAGTTCTAATGCATTGTTCAGTGATGGCGAACCTTGGCACCCCAGATGTTTTGGAACTACATTTCCCATGATGCTCATGCACTCTACAGTATAGTTGAGCATCATGGGAAATGTAGATCCAAAACATCTGGGGTGCCAAGGTTCGCCATCCCTGGTATAGGTGGTAGCAAAATCTAGTCTCACGGGCCTACTTTACTCATCTTTTCAGATGAAAGCCACCAAAACCCGTTGGGGAAATTGATTTTTCAGTGGTAATAAAATAGCAATAAAAAAAAAACAGCAAAATATATACTGTATACAGTGTGTGTATGTCTAAATATATATATATATATCTCCAAAATTTCAGTTTTATCAATAAGCCCTTATCTCACGGCTCTTGTCCCCCCCCCCCCCCTTTCTCGTATTTTATGACGCCAGCATCCTCAATTAAACTCTGTCTTACTTTCTGTAAGTGAGGCACTTGTTGCCATGGTGACTCATAATGGTACTGACTCAGAGTAGCATCTCCATGGCAACTGCATCCAAGCCTTTGGGAGGGAAAAAACGAGAGAGAAAAAAAAAAAAAATGGTTGCATTGCGTTGTCTCAGCAGCTCCCCGCTGCAGTGCGGTGACGGGGCCCTTTCAAGGCTCTTCAATCGAAAATAGGAAGGATGAAAGCTGCCACCAGCCGAGTGATACAGCAAGAATGATAAAACGCCAGGATCGCCCGGTTCAGTATAAATTTTGCTGCGCATTATTTATTTTGTCCAGCTTGGGCCGGTTTACACCAGATGCAGTCCAGTGCGTTTCTATTCTGCATCCAGGACACATAGACAGTATTTAACCACTTGCCGACCGCCGCCCGACTATATACGGCGGCGGTCAGCCCCTCCCAGGCAAAATGATGTACCGGTACGTCACTAGCCTGGGAGCCAATAGGGGGCGAGCGCGCGCCGCCGGAGGCGCGCTCCTGCCCCTGCTCGTTCCCTAAGCAGCCCGCGCATGTGACATGCAGACCCAATGTCCGCCGGTCACTCGCGATCGTCGGGTGGAGAGGGAGAAAGGCAGGCGGCTAATGTAAACAAAGCCGCCTGTCATTCTCCCCTGTGTAAAAGCACAGATCATACAATCCTGCTATGTAGGACCGTTGATCTCTGCTGTTACACACACAGCCACATCCAATCACAGTTAGAAGCACGCCCCTAGGGACACACTTAACCCCTCCCTCTCCAATAAAGTTAACCCCTTCCCTCCCAGTGTCGTTTTTACAGTAACAGTGCATATGTATAGCGCTGATTACTGTAGTAATGTCACTGGTACCCCCAAAAGTGTCAAAAATGTCAGTCAAGGGTCCGATCTGTCCGCCGCAATGCCGCAGTCCCGCAAAAAAAAAAAAAAAAAATCGCAGATCGCCGCCATTACTCGTTAAAAAAAAAAAAAACAATAAAAATGACAAAAATCTTTCCCTTAGTTATTAAACGCAATAACTTTTGCGCAAACCAATCAAAATATGCTTTTTGCGATTTGTAGCAGAAAACAATTTTGCCTAAAATGTTGAAAAATTTAGATTTTTACTTTTTTTTGGGGGGAAATTTCATATAAAAAAATGTGAAAAATTATGTTATTTTTGCAAAATCTTTTTTTGTTTATAGCGCATGATCAAAAAATCGCACAGGTGATCAAATACCACCAAAAGAAAGCTCTGCTTGTGAGAAAAAAAGGACGTCAAACTCGTTTGGGTACAGCGTCGCACAACCGCGCAATTGTCCGTTAAAGTCACGCAGTGCCGAGTCGTAAAATAGGCCCTGGTCAGGAAGGGGGTAAAATCTTCCGGGGCTTAAGTGGTTAACATGGATTCCAAAGGCCCTCGTTCACACCAGCGCAGGCCGTTTCAGTGCAGTCAACAAAAGTAGAGCATGTTTTTCTGTATGGAATGCAGCAAAATGCAATAAAAAATGTACCGGAAATGCACATCAACTCGTTTGAGATGAAGAAAATAAAGATGGGGGGGGGGGGGGGGGGGAAAAACACATCAAAAATGGTCATGACCATATTTGGTCAACAGCGTCACCCAGGATCCCCACTGGCTGGTATGGTTTGAGGTATAGGGCAAAACCTTTTTATTACTTTTGGGTAGAGGGGGGTGGCTCAGAACACTTATCAGTTAGTATTGCTGTCTGGGCCTCTATTTGTTCTGTGTACTATTATCGTTGAAAGGGAAAGTAAAGGAAAATCCCAAACGTTGGGTTGTCCCCAGAAAAGTAATAGATGGGAAATCTTCCAATGGGGACACTAGTTCTAGTGACCTGGGGTCCCCGAGAGATTATGGGGTTAATGCGAGGTTCCGGACTATGGTTTCTGAGTGGAGAAAGCTGTGTTTTTGTTTTTCTCCAGATTCTTTAGTTCTGGAGTGGAACCTTCAAATCTGTGTCTGGAATTGACCAGGGGCCTGCAGCCTGTCTGAGTACACAGTTGTGCATGGCCGTTTAATACTCAAGCCTGTAGAAAGCCCAGAGCTTCCAGTTTGGAGACGGCTCCCAGTGTGGGAAACAGAAGGTCTCCCCCAGGGGTCAGAAGAGCCCCAGCGCTGAGCCAGGAGCCAAGAGACAGAGGGTCTCACCCAGGGGTCAGAGGAGCCCAAGCCAGGAGCCAAGAGACAGAGGGTCTAGCCAGGGGTCACAGGAGCCCCAGCCAGGAGCTAAGAGACAGAAGTCTCACCCAGGGATTATAGGGGCCCCAGCCAAGAGACAGAGGGTCTCACCCAGGGATTTGAGGGGCCCCACCCAGGAGCCAAGAGACAGAGGGTCTCACCCAGGGGTCAGAGGAGCCCCAGCCAGGAGCCAAGAGACAGAGGGTCTCACCCAAGGGTCAAAGAAGCCCCAGCCAGGAGCCAAGAGACAGAGGGTCTCACCCAAGGGTCAAAGAAGCCCCAGCCAGGAGCCAAGAGACAGAGGGTCTCCCCCAAGGGTCAAAGAAGCCCCAGCCAGGAGCCAAGAGACAGAGGGTCTCACCCAAGGGTCAAAGAAGCCCCAGCCAGGAGCCAAGAGACAGAGGGTCTCACCCAAGGGTCAAAGAAGCCCCAGCCAGGAGCCAAGAGACAGAGGGTCTCACCCAAGGGTCAAAGAAGCCCCAGCCAGGAGCCAAGAGACAGAGGGTCTCACCCAAGGGTCAAAGAAGCCCCAGCCAGGAGCCAAGAGACAGAGGGTCTCACCCAATGGTCAGGGGAGCCCCAACCAGGAGCCAAGAGACAGAGAGTCTCATCCAATGGTCAGAGAAGCCCCAACCAGGAGCCAAGAGACAGATGGTCTCACCCAGGGGTCAAAGGTGCCCCAGCCAGGTGACAAGTGGTCTCATTCCAGGAGTAAGATTTGCTCCGATCGGGTGTCAAGAGAACACCTATCCCGAGGCCAAGATTGGGCCGTGCAACAGGGCATTGCAACTAAAGGCTGACAGAGCCAAGTAAACCAGTAGAACTGGACAACATAGAGGGACTGGTAAGAAGAGCAGCTGTGCTGCCAACAAGGAAGCCATATGGCTCTGTATTTTTTTTGACTATTCATGTTGATGTGGAAGAACCCCTGCTTTGGCAACTGATGTGAAATTTCTGTTTTATTTAATAAAAGTGGGCTGTCATGTCCAAAAATATCGTTTGGACTGGCGCAACTCATTGGAAAAGCACCTCCTACATGCGTATAATCTCTCCAATACCACTATAGGCTTGCGGCATGCTTACAGTACTAGTGAAGATAACAGCCTGATGACCTTCTCAAATTTTTGAAGCTGATTGCTTCACCCAGACAGCAAGGGGGCGGGTTGGTGACCACGCTATATTACTTAGCTGCAGTGGAGAGAAATAAGGTCACCAAAGCTGGCTATGCTATTTGGCATAAAGCCAACAAAGCAAAAAAAAAAAAACTGTTTAGATTTGTGTATATCTTTTGGCACTTTTCCACTGCAAGTACCGGATCGGCTCTACTCGGCCCTGCTTGGCCCGGTTTGCTTTTCCACTGCTGGTACCGCATGGTGCGGTGTTGGAACGGTTCGGTACGGTATGGTTTGCTTTTCCACTAAAGTAGTACTAAAGTTAAGTAGGTGGGATAACAACGGGGTGGGTGGGATTCTCTGACCAATCAGTGGCTAGTAGTGACTGCATGCAAAGGATTGTGGGATATGGTACCAGGTATGGTACCTCTTGGAACCACAATCGAGTAGGTACTGTTTTTGAGAGTCGTACCGTTCGGTTCCATGCAGTGGAAAAGTGCCGCCGTACCGTACCGTATCGAACCGTTCCTACACCATACCATGCGGTACCAGCAGCGGAAAAGCACAAAAGCGAGCCGAACCGTTCGGTTCCATGCAGTGGAAAAGCGCCAAAATTGTCTTCCACTCTGATGTTCTAAAATTCCAGGTCCAAAAGTGAAGCTGGTTGTGGGGGGGCTCACGGGAGTAAAGAGGGAGCTGAGAATAGAACAAAATTGCATTGCAGGTAACCAAAACTCGGCTCACCTCTAAATATAATACAAAACACTGCAGAGAAGAAGAGGGAAACAAAACGCAGAGGTCGTGGTGATATTGCATTACAGAAAACAGCGGGAATGGAGATGGCGATGAAGAATTGTACCAGGAACAAAAATAGCCAGAACATACTTAATTGAAAAGTTTTGTAAGTAAAGAATGAAGTTCAGAACAAGTCGTCATCCCAGCCTAAATTATTTCTTTCACGGACTACTTTTCACATTAAATAGCATTAAAGGGCAACTCAATGGACACAATCAATCAGGGGCTGTTATTTACAGCAAAAAAAAAACACAGCAATTGTTTGAAAATCAGAGCCCACTCTGCATACATTTTATCTAGCCACTTGAGCCCCGGAGGATTTGGCTGCTCAAAGACCAGGGCCTATTTTGCGATTCGGCACTGTGTGACTTTAACGGACAATTGCACAGTCGTGCGACGCTGTACCCAAATTAAATTGATGTCCTTTTTTACCCCCACAAACAGAGCTTTATTTTGGTGGTATTTGATCACATCTGCGATTTTTACTTTTTGCACTATAAACAAAAAAAGAGCGACAATTTTGGAAAAATAATAATATTTTTCACATTTTTTTTTATATGAAATTCCCCCCAAAAAATGTAAAAATCTAAATTTTTTAACATTTTAGGACATTTGTTTTTTGCTACATATTCTTGGTAAAAAAAAAATCGCAATAAGCGTTTTTGGATTGGTTTGCGCAAAAGTTATTGCGTTTACTAACTACAGGAAAGATTTATGTCTTTTTTATTGATTTTTTTTAAACTAGTAATGGCGGCAATCTGCGTTTTTTTTGCGGGACTGCGACATTGCGGCGGACAGATCGGACCCTTGACTGACATTTTTGACGCTTTTGGGGGTAGCAGTGACATTACTACAGTAATCAGTGCTATACATATGCACTGTTACTGTACTAATGACACTGGCAGGGAAGGCGTTAACTTTACTGGTGATCAAGGGGTTAAATTTATCCCTAGGGGCGTGTTTCTAACTGGGGGGCGTGGCTAGTGATGTAACCACAGAGACATACGATCCTACATAGCAGGATCGTATGATCTCTGCAGTTACATCAGGGAGAATGACAGACGGCTTTGTTTACATCAGCCGTCTGCCTTTCTCCCTCTCCAGCGGGAGATCGCGAGTGACCGGTGGACATCGAAGCCGCTGGTCACTCGCGCGGGGATGTCAGGGAACGAGCGGGGGCGGGAGCGCGCCTCCAGCGGCGCACGCTCGCCCCCTAGAGGCTCATGGGCGAGTGACGTACCGGTAAGTCCCTTTGCCCAGGAGGGGCTGACCGCCGCCATATATAGTCGTGCGGCGGTCAGCAAGTGGTTAGATTCAGCAGACATTTTACCGGGCTTCCAGGAAGGACTTACTGCACAGCAAACTTTTTGTGTGTTTTTTTTTTTTTACTCTCTGGAGATCCTGCCAGTAACAGCACTTTCTGTTTCAAGCTGGCAACGCTAAGCCATTGCCTGGCAATTAGCACCAATGGCAGCTCAATGGGCTGCCATTGCTGCTAAATGCCAATGACCGCCATTGCTGCCATTGGGCTGCCCAATGGAGGGTGGGGGGGGGGGGATTGGAGGACCTTTGGTTGAGGTAAGTATTTGTCTGTATTGGGCTTTCTCAACCTTTTTAACATAGAGGAACCCTTGAAATAACTTTACGGTCTTCGGGAACCCCTACTTAAAATTGCTATGGCTACAACGCATGATACATTAGTGGGATGGTCAGTGGGAAGAGCGCTCCTTACACTTGTGGTCATTGGGAAGAATTCCCTCCTAAAGCCCCGTACACACGTACTGATTGTCGGCCGAACGATCGGCCGTCTTTTGTCCAGGGCTGTCGTGTCTGTTGAAAACTGCAAAAGACTGCACACGAATTTTGTCGACCAACAACAGCCGACTGCAGAAGTGATGTCATGTGATGGTTAACTTTCCTTGTCTTTTTTCTTTTCTGAGCATGCCCAGTCTTGCTAATCTGCTGTCTGTCGGCCGAAATCTGTACTGACTGGCGAACAATCAGCCGACAATCGGTACGTGTGTACAGGGCTTTACAGATAGAAGAAGATCAATGGTGTCAGTGGGAACTTATCTGAGAGGCAGAAATTGCTAATTGCTCAAGAAACACCTAGCAACCTCTGGAGAACAACACGTTATAGAATTGTGTATGTGGGATTGTATGGTTGGGTTTTCAATACTGTTTTTTGCTTTTTTTTGGTTGAACCAGATGGACTTGTGTCTTTTTTCAACCTGACTAATTATGTAACTATATGTAACACTGTAACTATGGAGAAACCCTAGGGATCCACTGAACCCAGGTTTTGAAACTCTGCTGTATTAATTCCCCCTGTAAAAAGAACAAGCATTTTTTTCTTCATCAGCTTAATTGGGGAGCCTTTGTACTAATGTGTTATTTTGTCCAGCTTTGCAATTAGCAACAGTGTCCTCAGCCTGCCCCATGCATGCATGCATTCTTCACTTGGGTTGCCTATTAGGTCTTCAGGAAGAATATGCAGACCTGATAAACAGGTCAATGTGGTGATGATGACATTGGGGCGAGAGCGCCAAGGCATAGAAACCATTAAGAAGGGCAGCTTCAGAATGAAGGGGGGCAGTAATCTGAACCATAACTTTCATGTACAAACTCTGGGGTGGGTATTGAAAAGCATACAGTAAAAAAGTTCATATTACTCAAAAGTCGATTTAAAATGTTTATTGATTAAGAACATCAAGAAAAGCCAATGCACTTTGGGGGAAAGGCCTCCCCCTTTCTTAGGGCTGGAGGAGTAGATGTGATTAGAATCACAATGAGATGCAATAGGAGACCTATAATAGGGTTGAATAAAAACTGAAAAATATTTTTGCATTACAAACTGTTGGCATTTAACAAATAAACATTTCAAGCAGAACTCTGGAGTGATATGAACTTTTTTACTGGGTGCTCCCCAATACCCAACCCAGAGTTGGTCATCTACTGAGCATCCTTTTTGCTGCCATTAGAGTGGCAGCACCCTGGTACCATAACAATGTCCATCTTCACTGTACCTCCATTGCATATTAGCTTCTTTGAAGGAGGACTTACTCCACTGTGTATCCCTCAGAAGCAAGCCTCGCTTCTATTGCATGCAGAGCTATCACTCATACATTAGAACTTTTGAGGAGGAAGACTAAGGCTCCATTCACACTGCCGCGACTTGTCAGGCGACCTGTCAGCCTGACAAGTCGCGGTCCGTCGCGGTCCATTGACTGCTACAGGACCCGTTCTAATAGGAGCGACACAAGTCGCTCCGACTTAGAAAAAGGGTCCTGTACTACTTCGGGGCGACCTCTGAGCGACTTGCATAGACATTCATTATATGAAGTCTGTGCAAGTCGCGGTGCACGGGGCTTCACAAGTCGCCCCCGAAGTAGTACAGAGTTGTGCCGCTGCAGTGTGAATGCGGGCTAAGGGGCCATGGAACCAAGTTAGTAATTGTCTGTTTTAAAATAGAACTAGAAACATTTTCCATGGGACTTTAAATGAGGTACAACATTGGCATAAAAAGATTTATTAAGCAATAAATGAAAATCCTTTACATGAATAAAACAGCAAGCTGATTTGTAAACACTACCATGTACCAGCATGCAATCAACATAATATAATGATACAAATTCCACTCCAAGCTTTTTACAAAACAATGATGGATACATCCTTTAGCTCTCATAATCTCACATCTTCTTCTGTGTCTGAGCAGAGGATGGTTCCATGCCCCACTGGAGACTTTCCTCCCCTGGCCAGCCCCAACCGAGCTGTCCCACCTCCCCCCAAATGCCCCCTGCTGGCCAGGTTGGGAACCCGGATTCAGCCAGTGAGTAGAGAGTACCTGGAGCAGGGCTTCAGTCTGGAATGGGTGTCAGGAGGAGGACAGGAAGGGAGAGTGAGAGGGGGGCCAAGTCATTGCACCATGGGCCTCTGGTTTGTACTTGCCCCTTGTGCCGAAAGTTGCCAGTCTGCCCCTGCCCCCTCCCGCCGACCTCCGGTGCTTTACCGACTCGACAGTGCGATTGGCGAGCTGGAGAAGAAATCCACTGGTGGCGGAAGTTTACTATAGAGCTGACCAAGGCCAGATGTTCCCCGGTCATCTCTATGACTCTCAGCAGTTGTAAACACTGCCATGTGTTCAGCTGGAAAGCCGGAAATCTTTTTTTTTTTAATCTCAGGCTTTCCAGCCTCGAGGAGAGATCTGGGGTCTTATAGACCCCACATCTCTCCATAAAGAGGACCTGTCATGCCCTATTCCTATTACAAGGTAAATGTACATTCCGTGCATTAGAAATAAAAACATACAAAAAATAAGGGAAAGTGTAAAAATAAACAAATTAAAATAAAATAAACAATAAACCCCCCCCCCCCAAAAAAAACACAGAAGCAAACGCATATGTAGGTTGTGTGCGCAAATGTAAACGGTGTTCAAACCACCCATGTGAGGTATCACGGCGATTGTTAGAGCAAGAGAAAGAATCATAGCACAAGAACTCCTCTGTAAATCTAAACTGGTAACCTGTAAACATTTTTAAAGTGTAGCCTTTGAATATTTTTAATTACCGAAGTTTGGCGCCATTCCTCGGGTGTGCGCAATTTTAAAGCATGATGTGTTAGGTATCTGTAACCGTACCTCAACCCACATTGTACTTGTGGACTTACATCAGTATACGGCTTCCTCCCAGTCATGAACATAGATATGAGGTTTTCCAGCCGCCCCCATACAAAGCTAGCCGACAACTTAGCTTGTACTGGAATCTTCTGTTTATTGAACAGTCTCACAGAATTTTTATACAGCATGGACCTCCCCCTCCTGATCAGATTACCACACACAGGTCAGGGGTTGCCTGATTACATTATCATATGCACATGAAAAAGTATCCAAAAATAGAATTAACCTGAACTAATTATCTAGCCATCTGGACAGAAACAATATGTGAGTTGATTAACAATTAACAATGGGACAGACAGGCTTAACACAATCCACATCACATCTCAATAGACAGACAATAGGGTAAGCCTGTCTCTGACATTGAAGTTCAATATACATTATCATAATTGTAAACACAGAACCCATTTGAAGCAATCCAAACCATTAAGTATCTGTCTTTCACAGAGTACCGCCACAGTATCTATTTATTTGGCACATTTATTCATCTTATACATTATGCAAAAAAAAAAATTGGGCTAACTTTACTGTTTTTTTTTTTTTTTTTTACTCATGAAAGTGTATCTTTTCCCAAAAAAATCATGTTTGAAAAATTGCTGCGCAAATACAGTGTGACATAAAAAATTGCAATGACCGCCATTTTTTTTATTCCCTAGGGCAGTGAGGGCAAACCTTGGCACCCCAGATGTTTTGGAACTACATTTCCCATGATGCTCGACTACACTGCAGAGTAATGCTAGTATATTAAAAAAGAATAGCGCACACATGCAAAAGAAATGACTATCAAATATGAAGACAATCCATAAATAAAAATGGGGATTTGGTCCCACCATATGGCCATATCGTGCTCAAGCCCACCACTACGTCAAAGTACCCCATTGTCAGTGGGTCCTACACTATCCATAAAAAAAGGTTGAATCCAGCCTCTCTAACCCTTGGAGACAACACTCCTTGCTGGGAGAGATGTGCTACTGCACTACAAGGGACTCCTCCTATATCTAATGCTAGTATATACTGCCCTAGGGTCTTTGCTAAATATATATATAGATATATATATATATATACTTTGTATAATGTTTGTAGCAAAAAATGATGATTTTTACATGTAGGAGAGGAATGCCGGAATTCACCCGGTATGGAAGCAGTTATAATGATTGGCACCACGTTATTCTTCTATCAGTTCCCCATTTGTGCTGTGCGCCATTTAGCCTAAATAGCCCCACAACTGTGTGGCGCCTTATCCTGCCCCCAGTGCTTGAAACATGAGAACCAATCCGTATGAAGCGAAAAAAGAAAATACAGATATGAATTTGTGTTGCTCACTCCGTCAGCGGGGGAAGACAAGTGCCTATCTTTACATTTCGGCTGTTATGCATGGGAGGGTTAGTAGTAGACTCCGAAGAGGGATTACCAGTGATCTACAACGCATGGTTAAAATTTACATTCATTGTGTTTTAGGAGTTTTCTTGTTTCTTCTTTTTTTTTTTTTTTTTTTACTTTTCCCTGGAATGATAACTTAGAGCTTCTATTGTCTCTTCTTCTCCACAGAGGGCAAATCTAATTAAAATGGTTCTGGTATTTACCGCGCGTTGCCTCCCACGCTCTTCCCCCGCTGTA
Organism: Pelophylax lessonae; assembly: GCF_965119305.1. Classification (NCBI taxonomy): domain Eukaryota; kingdom Metazoa; phylum Chordata; class Amphibia; order Anura; family Ranidae; genus Pelophylax; species Pelophylax lessonae. Next base: position 24,662,399 of record NC_138769.1, read on the forward strand.
GCGCCTGGAACATCCGAGGCTGCTGTTATTTTGTAAACATTCTGATGGAAGTGTTAGCGAGGTCGCGTCTGTATTGTGCAGCGGTGAATCTGCTGAAAGGATTAATAAGGAAGTTTAAGCCTTTGATTGGGGCACAACGACGCCGGTAAATTACGATGTTTTCGTGTTTTATCTAATTTACTGCCAGCAATTTAGACCTTGTATTAAGCCAGCGTGTCGGTGATAGAGATGACGCATGTGAAAGATGAACTTCCAGCCCAAGGATCTTATATGACGTCCTAGACTTTCAGTGGAGATATCTGAATGACGGGAGGCATCATAAAGTCCCGGTTCACATATGTGCGATGACAGACATCGCATTTGATTCTGAGCGCGCTGCTCTGCAAATCACATGTCTGTGCGATGCAAACTCAGCCATACCGATTGTATGGCTGAATTCTCATCGCATTCAGACACAACTCGCACAGGACCCTTTTTTGGGTCCGCACCAGAATCGGATCGAATGGGTCTTCACACCTATGCGATCCGATTCATGTCTGAACTGACAGTTCACACTGCGATATCCAAACTAATCTGGGGGTGTCGTTAACTGTGTGAACTGCCTGCGAGTTGAATGCGATGCGGGAACCTGCAGTGGATTCGCAGGGTTCCCGTATCGCAAATGTGTGAACCGGGACTCAGATATTATCTTTTGCAGGCGGCGATTCACTGTAAGAACAATCATAGCGGCAGCTCAGCCGATTGATCGTTCTTACAGAATGTCCCACCCTCCCTCTGCCCTCCACTGCTTCTACCGGCCCGCTTGTACGATCAGCGAGCTGGAGAAGGAATGTGCCGGCGGCGGAAGTCCACCATAGAGAATACCGAGGACCAAATGGTCCCCGCCAGTCTCTATGATTCTCGGAGGCCCAGGCATGACGTTATGACGTCACGTCCGGCCTGTCAGTTGTAAACACTGCCGTGTATTCGGCTGGAAAGGCGGAGATCATTTTTTTTTTATCTCAGTCTTTCCTGCCTAGAGGAGAGATGTGGGGTCTTATAGACTCCAAATCTCTTCATAAAGAGGACCTGTCATACCCTATTCCTATTACAAGGGATGTTTACATTCCTTGTAATAACAATAAAAGTGATAACAAAAAAAAAGTTAGGCTCCTTTCACACGGCCGCTCCGTGTGTCCGCAAATCATCCAATCCATTTGCGGATGATTTGCGGACATAATGTAAGTGAATGGCACTGCGGGTGTCAGCGGAATACCATCCACTGTCATCCGATTTTCCTCCTGTCAGTTCTGTTCCGTTTTTACGAATGGAACAGAACCCCATTTTTCCTTCCGTGTAAAAAACGGAAAGGAAGGAAAATCGGATGTCAGCGGTGTCATCCGCTGACATCCGCAGTGCCATATACTTACATTATGTCCGCATATCATCCGCAAACGGATGGGATGATATGCGGGCACACGGAGCGGATGACAGAAATGTCATCCGCTTCGTGGAAAAAAAAAAAGAAAAAGTCCCGCAGCGGACCTTTCACACGGAGCGGCCGTGTGAAAGGAGCCTTAAAGCGAAAGTGTAAAAATATAAAAATAAAAATAAAGAGAAATATAAAGCACCCCTGTCCCCGCGTGCTCGCACGTAGAAGCAAAAGCATATGTACGTCTCGCCCAAATATATAAACAGCGTTCAAACCACACATGCGAGGTATGTTAGAGCGAGAGCAACAATTCTAGCCCAGGACCTCCCCTGTAACTCTAAACTGGTAATCTGTAAATATTTTTAAAAAGTCCTCTTTGGAGATTTTTAAGTACCAAAGTTTGGCACCGTTCCACAAGTGTGCGCAATTTTAACCACTTTACCACCGGAGGATTTTGCTGTCTTACATCTGGGCCACTTTTTGCGATTCGGCACTGTGCGACTTTAACTGACAATTGCGCGGTCATGCAACGCCATACCCAAACAAAATTTACGTCCTTTTTTTTCCCACAAACAGAGCTTTCTTTTGGTGGTATTTGATCACCTGTGCAATTTTTTTTTTTTTACTTTTTGTGCTATAAACAAAAAAAGAGCAAAAATTTTGAAAAAATAACAATATTTTTCACATTTTTTTTATATGAAATTCCCCCCCCCAAAAAATGTAAAAATCTAAATTTTTTATAATTTTTGGCCAATTTGTTTTCTGCTGCCTATGTTTGGTAAAAAAAATCACAATAAGCGTATTTTGATGGGTTTGCGCAAAAGTTATTGCGTTTACTAACTAAGGGAAAGATTTCTGTCATTTTTGGTGTTTTTTTTTTTAACGAGTAATGGGGGCGATCTGCGATTTTATTTGCAGGACTGCGAAATTGCGGCGGACAGATCAGACCCTTGACTGACATTTTTGACACTTTTGGGGTTACCAGTGACATTACTACAGTAATCAGTACTACAAATATGCACTGTTACTGTAAAAATGACACTGGCAGGGAAGGGGTTAATTTTATTGGAGAGGGAGGGGTTAATGTATGCCTGGTGCTTACTAACGTGTGTGGGGGGAGGTGACTGAGTGACACAAGGACAGATCACAGGTTCAGCTATGCTGAACCATGCAATCTGACCAGTGGCGTAGCGTGGGGGGTGCAGGGGGGGGCCGGCCGCACCGGGCGCAACATCTGGGGGGGGGGGGGGCGCATCCGCAGTGTCACCCTGTCTGTCTGACTTTGACATACACAATTCACACACTGTCTGTGACTGCCTCCATCTTTAGGCTGGGAGATGTCCAGCGCAGCTGCCCTATGGCTGAAAATGGCGGGGCGGGGCTGGACTGTGCCTCACATGTTTATTGGTGTAGGGTGGGGTGGCGTTGCAAGCCAAGCCCCGCCTAGTCTCTCTGCATTGAAGGGGGCATGCTGGTCTGTCTGCATTGAAAGGGGGCACGATGATCTCTCTGCATTGAAAGGGGGCACGCTGGTCATTCTGTATTGAAAGGGGGCACGCTGGTCATTCTGCATTGAAAGGGGGCACGCTGTGGTCACTCTGCATTGAAAGGTGGCACGCTGTGGTCATTCTGCATTGAAAGGGGGCATGCTGGTCATTCTGCATTGAAAGGGGGCATGCTGGTCATTCTGCATTGAAAGGGGGCACGCTGGTCATTTTGCATTGAATGGGGGCACGCTGGTCATTCTGCATTGAATGTGGGCATGCTGGTCTCTCTGCAATGAAAGGGGGCACACTGGTCTCTCTGCATTGAATGGGGGCATGCTGGTCATTCTGCATTGAAAGGGGGCACGCTGGTCATTCTGCATTGAAAGGGGGCACGCTGGTCATTCTGCATTGAAAGGGGGCACGCTGGTCTCTCTGCATTGAAAGGGGACACGCTGGTATCTCTGCATTGAATGGGGGCACGCTGGTCATTCTGCATTGAAAGGGGGGCATGCTGGTCTCTCCGCATTGAAAGGGGGCATGCTGGTCATTCAAACTTGTATTTAGATGCATTTTACTTTAATTACATCAGTATTTTCATAACAAACAATACATGTGCTTAGGGGGTAAGGGTATCTTTAACTAATCTAGTGGAAGAGACTCGAGTACTAAAATCCTGCGGGTTAGGGGGCGCAAATTACTTGCCTTGCCCCGGGTGCTGACAATCCACGCTACGCCACTGAATCTGACCCTGCCTGTCACTTAGGAGATCCGCCCGCTTTGTTTACACAAGCAGGCGGATTTCCACACTAGATCCCCGACGATCGGGGAAGAGCGGCGGTGATCACCGCCGCTCCTACCCTAGCCTGACTCCCGCTGTCACTGAAAACAGTGGGAGCGAGCCTCCAGCGGCACGCGCGCGCCGGCCCGGTCGTGCGATCCAGGGAATCCGCCGCCGGCTGAAGTTCACCATAGAGAATACCAGTGATCAGATGTTCCCAGGCAGTCTTTATGACTCTCGGAGACCCAGGCACGACATTTTGGCGTCACGCCCGGCCTGTCAGTTGTAAACACTGCCATGTATTCGGCTGGAAAGGCAGGGATCATTTTTTTTTTATCTCAGTCTTTCCTGCCTAGAGGAGAGATGTGGGGTCTTATAGACCCCACATCTCTTCATAAAGAGGACCTGTCATCAGGGCTGCTGTTAGAAATCACAGGGCCCCATACAGCCTACCCCCCCCCCGAATATATCAAGACAATATTTTCACTAAAAATACACTAAAATCATAATTAGTGGACACAAACATAAAAGAGAACCTGTGTGAATTAGCCCTCTTTAATTGTTTTTTACATTTTAAAAAGAAAAATTATATTTTTTTTAAAAATGGTAAAATATTTTTACAATCATTCCATTTTACAATTATTTTAAAGTTATTTATTACAATGTTTTATTATTATTATTATTTTTTTTACAATCTGTTATTTTTTTACAGGACAGGGAAGCCTGCAGGGCTGCAGGAGTGGGGGGGGGGGGGTGACACAGTGAAAGGGGGGCACATGGCGAGGAGGGGAGGAATCAGAAGCAGGCAGAACAGGGAGGGGGATCAGTGTCGGAGAAGCAAATACAGAAATGATGCCCTGTGTCCGTGTCTCTCCTTGCAGCAGCTGAAAGCTGGCAGGAGGGGGAGAAACTAGCTTTAAACTGATGCAGAGAGCCGCACAGGGCTTCCTTCTGTAATTACCCCTCCGGCCGACCACCGATTCCCTGTGCTGTTAAGGCCCCCCTGTTGGGGCCCCCTGTGTGCTGGTGGTCCCCCCCTATTAGCGGCCCTGCCTGTCATGCCCTATTACAAGGGATATTTAAAATATTTTTAAACCGTCATCTATGGAGATTTTTAAGTACGGAAGTTTGGCACCATTCCACGAGTGTGTGCAATATTAAAGCATGACATGATAGATATCAATTTACTCATAGCATCACCTTTCACAAAATAATTGGGCTAACTTTACTGTTTTTTATTTAATTCATGAAACTGTTTTTTTTTTTTTTTTCAAGAAAAACACGTTTGAAAAATTGCTGCGTAAATACCGAGTGATATAAAAAGTTGCAATGACCGCCATTTTATTCCCTAGGGTCTCTGCCAAAAAAAAAATATATATAATGTCATATATATATAATGTTTGGGGGTTCTGAGTAACTTTCTAGCAAACAAATGATGATTTTTACATGTAGCAGAGGAGTACCAGAATAGGCCCAGTATGGAAGTGGTTAACTCGTTGCTCTTTATGAAGTGGGCATGTCATCAGATATAATAATGTTTCGTTATATGTAATTGTGTCGGGGCTCCTTTGACGTGTTATAACAATGGTTCCCGGTGTGCCATTCATGGGACAATGGAATCCGTGCCATTCAACTGTATTGAATTATCAAAAACTATCATTTCAATCATCCTATTTTCCCCACAGTGGGTTGCGATACAGTGTACTACGTCATTACACGCTGCGCGGAAAAACTGCAGTGCAACACTATGAATGGTACTTTTAGAACTCAAAGCAGATTGTCTTGGGTTAAACATATATGCTGAAAAGGGGACCCTTAGGGTTTGTTTACACTTCAAATGTGGCAATTTGACAAGTTTTTTTAAAGCAATCTGAATACTGACTAAGCATCAGAGGATCAGTAGAGCCGGGGGACTATTTTAAGAGAAACAAGCAGATGTCACATGTGGTGAGCAGTATAGCAGGATGTGAGTGGGGAATGGAGAGAAAAAGGACTGAGTGGCAGAGGATCAGCAGAGCTGGGGGAACAGGGTGGGAGAAACTAGCAGATATCACAGATGGTGTGCAGAATGGGAGCATTATAAGGGGAGGTGAGCGGGGACTGGAGAGAGAGGAGGATCAGCAAGCCAGAGGATCAGCAGAGCTGGGGGTTACTAATAAATGTGGGATCTGCAGAGCTGGAGGCTACTACTGCGTGGGGCATCAGCAGAGCTGTTGGTTACTACTGAGTGGGGGGGTCAGCAGATTTGGGTGTTACTAGAGAGCGGGGGGGATCAGTAAAGCTGGAGGATACTACTGAGCGGGGGATCTGCTAAACAGGGGCACTAATGATCTGGGGATCTGCTCAGTAGAGGTACTAATAAGCTAGGGTTCTACTGAGCTGGGGTACTAATGAGCTGGGGATCTGCTGAACACGGGCACTAATAATCTGGGGATCTCATGAGTAGAGGTACTAATAAGCTAGGGTTCTACTGAGCAGGGGTACTAATGAGCTGGGGATCTGATGAACAGGGGCACTAATGATCTGGGGATCTGCTGAGTAGAGGTACTAATAAGCTAGGGTTCCACTGAGCAGGGGGTCTTAATGAGCTGGGGATCTGCTGAATGTAGGGTACTAATGAGCTGCACGTATTACTGAGTTGGGGGTATGACTGAGCTTGGATTCTATTGCACCCCTTTAAAAGCATCACAGAAGCATCAAAAACACATAAAAAATGTATGTTGAAGCAGTAGGCACTTTAACCAATTCAGCTCCGAAAGGTTTTATCCCCTTAATGACCAGGCCATTTTTTGCGATTCGGCACTGCGTTGCTTTAACTGACAATTGGACAAATCCAATTTTTTTATCAGTTTAGGCCAATTTGTATTCTGCTACATATTTTTTGTAAAAAAAAAAAATATCTTAAAAAGCGAATAATAATCGGTTTGCGCAAATGTTATAGCGTTTACAAACCATACGGCATAGATTAATGGACTTTTATTTTTTTATTTATTTTTTTTATTAGTAATGGCGGCGATCAGCGATTTGTATCGGGACTGCGACATTGCGGCAGACAGATCGGATCCCCCAACTGACCTTTTGGGGGGGGACCAGTGACATTACTACAGTAATCAGTGCTAAAAATATGCACTGTTACTGTAATAATGACACTGGCAGGGAAGGGGTTAACACTAGGGGCGATCAAGGGGTTAAATGTATTCCCTATATGTGCTTACTAACTGTTTGGGGGGATGCATTTAACAGAGGCAGAGAGAGATTGGTGATTCAGCTTAGCTGAATCACATGATCTTTCCCTGCCTGTCTGACAGGAGAGCCGTCTTGCATTGTTTACATACCAGAAGGGTCTTCTGTCGGTTTTGCCGAAGATCGCGAGAGGCCGGTGGCAATCGATCCCACTCCTCCCGCTTCTCCCACGGTCTGCCTCCTGCTGTGTCAAATCACAGTGGGAGTGAGGCTCTGGCGGTGCGCATGTGCCGACAAAACCGCGTGCACATAATCACGTTGATCTACGTGATTATGCGCAGCCGAGCCGCCCTGCTGCAGTAAATCTACATGGGGCGGTCAGCAAGTCTTTATTGTATATGAAAACTAATATAAGTGTAAATAAGCCCTTAGGGGGTCTATTTAGAAAAAAATTGTTGGAGGAATACAAGCATTCACCCATCTTTGATGAAGGCTGAACTTATTTTGATCACCGCCGCTCCTCCCCTGGCCCGACTCCCGCTGTAACTGAATACAGCGGGAGCGAGCCTCCGGCGGCGCGCGCGCGGCGCCCACAAGGGGAGGAGTCCAGCGACGTAGGTCTATGTCGCTGGACGATAACGAGCCACTGTGCCGCAGTAGCAGCAATGTGAGCGGTCGTAAAGTGGTTAAGGCAAAGTTTCAGACCCCATTCTTTGTGGATCTGCTCCCCCCTCCAGATATGCCTAAGGGTTCTGCCTGGCCATTTGGTCCTTCAGCTTCCCCGCGCACGTGCCAGGTATTACCAAGCCTGCAAAAGGGACAGGTAGCACGGAAGTCACAAAATGTATTTTTTCTGATTTGTACCACATTTTGAACCCTAGTGGTGCTGGTGATCATAGGAAATCACTGTATTTAGCAAAATACAGTGAAAGCTCGTCAAGGATGGAGAAATGACTGTCACACTCGTCCAACGATTTTTTTTATTACTAGACCCTGAAGTGTAGCAGGTATTTATTCCCTCTCCCAGAGATCACAGTACTCCGCCTGACAACGTCTCTGTGCTGCGTGGGAGATACCCTGCTCATGTGCAAATGTGACAAAGGGCTCTACAAGGATCTGATTGCATGTGCGTGCGCATGATGTACAAGGCAAAGAAAAAGTATTCATACCCCTTTGACATTTTCCACTTGGTGTCATGTTGCAACCAAAAATGTGAATGTACAAGTATTTTATTGGGATTTTATGTGATAGAACAACACATAGTGGCAAATAATTGTGAAGTGGAAGGAAAATGATAAATGGTTTTCAACATTTTTTTTTAAATAATTATGTGAAAAGTGTGGCTGTATTCAGGTGTGTTGAGTTATTTTGAGTTATTTGAGGGGACAGCAAATTTACACTGTTATGCAATAGAATGCAATATATATATGTGTGTGTAGCACTGCCCCTAGAGTACTGCTGAGAATTACACTTTCTGGATTCCCCTGGGTTACCCTTAGTAACTGGCAGCAGATAAACAGCAATGAAAGTTCTTGGCTCAGTCAATGATCAGTCCAGGGGATGTTGGTTTTGTGGTTTTATTGAGAACTTGGATAGGAGAAGGGATAAGTGGGATACTCCAACTGACAACTATTCACAATGGTGAGGACAACTAACTTGGCCGCTGCTTCACCCTGCCACTGAAGTGAAGATAGATCAAGTGTCCCTGCTTGAATTACTCTTTGGGGTTTTAACTTGGCACCCCCCTTTCCCATTTGCTGTGTATGCTGACACCCGTCCACAGACTCTCCACTGGAGTGGTCCCCTTCCTGGGCAGACCCCCGGCAAGCTTCCCGGTACTCACGGACGCTGTTTTTCTCAAGGTTGCTCTGCCTCCAACTCCACCAGTCAGCTTTCCTGGACCTCCTGGCTCAGCTCCACACTCCTGGCTCACCAGGCCGACCGCCTGTGACCACCATCCACTGCAGCAGAAGGAGAGACAAATGTCACCCTCCTTCTGGGACCTGGCTTCCCGCCCAAAGACACCCTGCCACATGTGCCCTTGGCTTTTATAGCCTATCCCAGGATGCACCATTCGTCTCTGCCAATCCACTGAGATACAAAAGCCTGTGTGTCACTGGCTGGGTTTCCTCCACTGTCCAACAAGCCTCCCCATTGGACACAGCGGGGACACTCCCTCTGCCCAGATGAATCACACATGGACACATGCAACAGGCCTAACTATTGATCAGGCTCTCCTGATAAGCAGAAGGAGATACTAGGCTTTACCTACCTAGCACCTACCTAGGAGGGTGCTACATATATATATATATATATATATATATACATATACATACACACACACACACATGCATGTAGCTTTGGGGTGCACACCCTAATGCAATAGGCTGCGCACACCTATGGTCCAAGCCCATGTTTGGCCATCTGCCCATATTAGGCCAATGATGTCCCAAGCATTCCCATCCCATTGTGTTGCTGAATGGGCTGAATGATCCCTGTATGCAGATAATTGCTCTGGCAATGACATCTTCCTTCTGGGTTCGGATCAAACCCAGTCTCATCCCTGCATGGGCAAAGTGATGGTGTTCCTTTAAATCTAACCTGTGTTTGATATCTGTTGATTGAATACTTTATTTTTTTTTACCATAGTTTGAATGGATATTTTAAATGCAATAACATTTCGGCTTGTTTCACACTATTTCATTGTGGCAATTCACTGTACATTCATGAATGCAATGCATGCAGTGCTGTTCATTCTGAATGGCACCCCAATGCACCTTGATGATGGAGCACAATGCGGGGCAATGCACTGACGTGTGTTGCATTCCAAGAAATGGGGCTGGTCCAGTTTCTGAAACTTTGATATGCACTGCCCACCCATTTAATTGAAAGGCTGCCTATTGCATGGTATGTTAGAAAATGCAATAACGCACATGCATTTCCACAACACACCCTAGTGGGAAATTATGAGCTTAGCTGTTCTGCCTCACTTATATAGTTTTTTATGTGTTTTCATGAACTGCACCAAGTAAATATTGTTTGATAGTATGGTGACATCTAGTGGTGGTTTTGAGCTACTACAACTGGTTTACTTATGTGATTTGGTTTTTATGTGATTTGTTTTTTGTATCTGTCCTATTTAGTGCTAGTTATATCAGTTCTAGCTAGACCCTCCCTATTTCTTCCATGTTCCTTCAGTCAGCGTTAGTACTTCGCAGAGACAAGACTTAGGAGAGACTTGAAAAACATCCTCTGTACTGCAATTAGCTAAAGTAAAATTAAGTTGGATTCATCGTCTGTGTCTTTGCACCTCTTGTCCGACACCCCCTGGTAGTGATGACAGGAGGTGTGAGAACATAGAATGGCACTGCGCCCACTGGTATTTGCAGGATGCAGATGACCGTGGATCATAAGGCAGTAACCAGGAACCATAACACAGTGACACTTGATCGACTGACAGAAGCATAGTCAGTACATAAGCCAGAAGGTCATCAACTCTCGGGTAGGGAGGTATAGAAATAATAGGTCACAATAGGCAGGCAGGAATCAAGGGGAAGACAGGAGTGAGATGGGTCATGTACAGCAAGGCAAATATAGCAGGTTGGGGCATAGGTAGTGCAAGAACTAGCTGAAGACCACCCAGCAATCTGTTCATCTTATAGTCCAGCTTAACCACGTGCCGATCGCACAATAGCTGAATGGCAGCTACAGCGCGGTCGTCCAGTTCTAGGAGGGCGCCTATTGATGTCCTCCCAGAACCACGCTCCTGTGTGCCCACTGCAGCACACTCTGTAAGATTGGGGCACAGGGCCAATCAGAGTGGCCCTTTGCCATGTGATCTACTGTGTCCAATCACAGCTAAACGCAATGTAAACACACTTGCCGGTTATCAGCATTCCTTTCCTCACGATAAGAGGAAAGCCAGTAACAGAGTGAAAAAGGGGACATCTACACTGATAATCAGGGCATTGATCACCAGTGTCCTGATTATCAGTGCAGCCCCAACAGTGTCCATCAGTGCTGCCAATCAATTCTCATTAGTGCAGCCTATCAGTGCCTCCTCATCAGTACTGCCTTTTAATGCCCATAAATGCTGCATATCAGTACCCATCAGTGCTTCCTATCAGTGCCTATCAGTGCCCATCCGTGCCGAGCAATCAATAGTCTTCTAGTTCCAATTCATACTGGCCATTTCTTGCGTTCCTATTGAAGATTCAAACTGCCTGTGGATGATGCCAAGTCAGTAAGTGTCTGGACAGACTGGGTCTAAGAAAGTATATCAATGAATTATTCAGCATTTCAAAAAGAACACTAGCCATGATGTGGATGGTGCGGAACTCATAGAAGGGAACATTTTCCAGACTTTCTTACAAAGAATTGTCTTTGCATTAGTCACACAGAGGATTGTGGGTGGCTGGGGTCTCAGTGGGTGACGGTCTCTCATTAAGCTATTCTTATCAAGCAGAATACATATTATAATATTACTTGTTCCCTTGCCGGCTTGTTGCATTGCGTTATATTCCCCCCAGAGGCTTGTGGGAAACTTTTCCTTTTAATCTGAATAAGATGCCTCATTTGCCTCATCAGTGCTGCCTATTAGTGCCCATAAATTCTGCCTATCAGTGCCCATCAGTGCCTCCTCCTCAGTGCCCACCAGTGCTGCCTCATCAATGCCCATCAGTGCCTCATCAGTGCCCACCAGTGCTGCCTCATCAATGCCCATCAGTGCCCACCAGTGCTGCCTCATCAGTGCCCATCAGTGACTCCTCATCAGTGCCTCCTCATCAGTGCCCGCCAGTGCTGCCTCATCAATGCCCAGCAGTACCCGCCAGTGCTGCCTCATCAGTGCCCATCAGTGACTCCTCATCTGTGCCTCCTCATCAGTGCCCGCCAGTGCTGCCTCATTAATGCCCATCAGTGCCGCCAGTGCTGCCTCATCAATGCCCATCAGTGCTCGCCAGTGCTGCCTCAACAGTGCCCATCAGTGCCTCCTCATCAGTGCCCGCCAGTGCTGCCTCATCAGTGCCTCCTCATCAGTGCCCACCAGTGCTGCTCATCAATGCCCATCAGTGCCTCCATCAGTGCCCGCCAGTGCTGCCTCATCAATGCCCATCAGTGCCGCCTCATAAGTGCCCATCAGTGCCTCCTCATCAGTGCCTCCTCATCAGTGCCCACCAGTGCCACCTCATCAGTGCCCACCAGTGCCTGTTTATCAGTGCCCACCAGTGCCTTTTCATCAGTGCCCACCAGTGCCTCCTCATCAGTGCCCACCAGTGCTGCCTCATCAGTGTTGCCTGTCAGTGCCTCCATCAGTACCAACCAGTGTAGCCTCATCAGTGCACATCAGTGCAGCCTCATCAGTGCACACCAGTAAAGAGGAAGAACGACCTGTTTGCAAAATTTTATAACAGAAACTAAGAAACTTTTTTTTTTCTTTTAGATTTTGATCTTTTTAGTTTGTTTAGAAAAAAATAAAAACCCAGCAGTGACGAAATACCACCAAAAGGAAGTTCTAATTGTGTGAAAGAAATAATACAAAGCTCATATGAGTACAGTGTTGCATGACCGTGCAATTGTAATTCAAAGGGAGATAGTGCTGAAAGCTGAAAATTGGCCTGGGTAGGAAGGGGGTGAAAGTGCCCTATTTAACTACTTGCCTGGTTAAATAGGCTGTTTGGCACCAATGCCAGGTGTGCACCTTCCGTTTTGTGTACATGCAAAAGCCCGCCCATCTTGCAGTGAGCCTTTGCTCAAAATTATGAGCATGGCCCAAGCATTCAATAGTCTTCTAGTTCCAATTCATAGTGGCCATCTCTTGCAGTCTTATTGAAGAGTTAAACTGCCTGTGGATGATGCCAAGTCAGCAAGTGTCTGGACAGATTGGGTCTAAGAAAGAATATCAATGCATATAGCAGCATTTGAAACAGAACACTAGTCATGATGTGGATGGTGCGGAACATTTTCCAGACTTTCTTACAAAGAATTGTCTTTGCATTAGTCACACAGAGGATTGTGGGTGGCTGGGGTCTCAGTGGGTGACGGTCTCTCATTAAGCTATTCTTATCAAGCAGAATACATATTATAATATTACTTGTTCCCTTGCCGGCTTGTTGCATTGCGTTATATTCCCCCCTGGAGGCTTGTGGGAAACTTTTTCTTTTAATCTGAACAAGATGCCTGATTTTTCTGAAAGTTCACCTATTTACATTGGAAGAAGAGACGAATTACCAGGAGTATTGACAGCTGCGGATTCATGAATCATTGTTTGACATGAGAAGCTCCGAGTGAGTCACTGTTTACTGCAAGAATAAGAAAAATCTATGGCTTATGAAAGAAAGCCAACTGCAGGCCGATAGAAAAAAAAGAAAACACCAATTATTGTAATTATCTATTCATTACAAGACCATTAAATGTGTTCTAATGGCAGCTCATGTAAGCACCTGGATTGCTTGTATCGGCTTCTTGTCATCCACCTGCCGTGCAGCAATCAGACTCTGAGAGGGAGGGGCAGCACTTCAAGCCAATCAGGGGAAAATGCAGACAGAGAGACGGCCTCATCGGTGTCCTATATAACGTAAAATACTTATGCGCTGCTAGGTTAAAGCGGTAGTATCCCCTGTGTAAAAAAAAACCTGCAGGACAATGGCATAATGTGCTAGTATGCATCGCATACTAGCACATTATGAAATACTTACCTTAGAATGAAGCTTCCACACAGTCGCCCGGACTCCGCTGAGGGAGCTGTCATGTTCCCTCTGCTTCTATTCCGGGTTTGGCAGCTCTGGTGATGTGAGTGTCTGGAGCCGCGTTGACGTCACTCCCGCACATGCGCACGGGAGTTCACTTTCTGGCAAGGAGCTCTGAAGGTCCAGCAAGATACGCCGGACCTTCAGAGCGCATGCGCCGCTGGTGTCAGTGGCTGCATGCAGGGTGAATATCTCCTAAACCGTGCAGGTTTAGGAGATATTAATTTTACCTACAGATAAGCCTTATTATAGGCCTTATTATAGGCTTATCTGTAGGTAAAAATTAAAGAGCGGCGTATACTCCTGCTTTACCCCGTCATGCCTTAGCCTTTTTCTGAAATTTGTTGCTTACAAGTTAAAATCAGTATTTTTTGCTAAAAAATTACTTAGAAATTACTTAGAAACCCCAAACATTATATATATATATATATATATATATATTTATATATATATATGTGTGTGTGTGTGTGTATATATATATATATGTGTGTATATATATATATACAGTATATATATATATATATATATATGTGTGTGTATATATATATATATATATATATATATATATATATATATGTGTGTGTGTGTGTATATATATATATATATATATATATATATATATATGTGTGTGTATATATATATATACAGTATATATATATATATATATATATATATATATATATATATATATATGTGTGTATATATATAAATATATATATATGTGTATATATATATATATATATATATATATAGTTTAGCAGAGACCCCAGAGAATAAAATGGCGATTGTTGCAATATTTTATGTCACACAGTGTTTGCGCAATGGAATACACTTTAATGATTTGAAAAAAAAAAAAAGCAAAAACAGTAATGTTAGCATAAATGATTTATTTATTTCAGGTACTTATATAGCGTTGTCAATTTACGCAGCGCTTTACATATACATTGCACATTCACATCAGTCCCTGCCCTCAAGGAGCTTACAATCTAAGGTCCCTAACTCACATTCATACACAGTAGGGCCACTTTTTTTTTTATACAGGATCCAATTAACCTACCAGCATGTCTTTGGAGTGTGGGAGGAAACCGGAGTACCCGGAGGAAACCCACGCAGGCACAGGGAGAACATGCAAACTCCAGGCAGGTAGTGTTGTGGTTGGGATTCGCACCAGCGACCCTCTTGCTGCTAGGTGAAAGTGCTAACCACTACACCACTGTGCTTTTTGAAAGATGATGTTACACTGAATAAAACGATACCTAACATGTCATGCTTTAAAATTGCGCTCACTCGTGGAATGGTAACAAACTACAGTACTTAAAAATCGCCATAGGCGACGCTTTAAAAAAATTTGAGAGTTACCAGTTTAGAGTTATAGAGAAAGTCTTGTGCTAGAATTATTGCTCTCGCTCTAACGTTCACGGCGATACCTCACATGTGTGGTTTGAACGCCATTTACATATGTGGGCGCGACGTACATATTCTTTCGCTTCTGCGTGCGAGCACGCAGTGATGGAGGCGCTTTATATTTTTTTATTGTTTGTTTTATTTTTATATTTTTTTTATTGCTCTCACTCTAACGATCACGGCGCTACCTCACACATGGGATTTGATTTTTTCTTATTTATTTTATTTATTTTTACACTGTCCCTTATCATTTGCAAACGCATGTGAAAGCTGCAGGGCCACTCCACGGCTCACCTGCCCCCTATCTATCGTTTGCTTGCATGTGCTTCCACTGTGAAGGCTCTTATAAATTCATTAGAGTTAGGACTGCAGGTAATACAGGGTGCCGTGAAGTGGCCCTGCAGCTTTCACATACGTTTGCAAATGTGTGCTAACTAAACCCCTGTTTTGACGCAAACTGTTAGACAGGTTAATTTGGTTGGTAAGCAAACTGGCTGGCAGATTGAACTGGGAATTTTACCTTTGTTTGTTTCATGTGTGGAGCCCTTCCATGTGTTCTTTGCCATGAAGGCCAGTTATAGGTGGGGGCAGTGGCCATTTTCTTTGTTGACCACAGACACATGCCCCATGGAGGCAGCTCTGATGTGAGATGAAAACCTTATAGATTTTGGCTGTGGTATATAGGTCTTGAATGTAAAGAAAAGACAACCCCCAAGCCAACTCCTTTTGCAATATGACCCCTCAATGACTTGGTCATCAGTTAATAAAAACATTCCTTTGGTATATGGTAGAACTATGCTAATGTCCTTATATGGCTCCTGGACAAGGATTTGGAGGCCTAGAATGCATAATGAGCCACTTTAATAATTGGGAATTATAAAATATAAAAACCCGATTCCAAAAAAGTTGGGACTGTACAAATTGTGAATAAAAACAGAATGTAATGATGTGGAAGTTTCAAATTTCAGTATTTTATTCAGAATACAACATAGATGACATATCAAATGTTTAAACTGAGAAAATGTATAATTTTAAGGGAAAAATAAGTTAATTTTAAATTTCATGACATCAACACATCTCAAAAAAGTTGGGACAATGCAATGTTTACCACTTTGTGGCCTCCCCTCTTCTTTTTATAACAGTCTGCAAACGTCTGGGGACTGAGGAGACAAGTTGCTGAAGTTTAGGAATAGGAATGTTGTCCCATTCTTGTCTAATACAGGCTTCTAGTTGCTCAACTGTCTTAGGTCTTCTTTGTCACATCTTCCTCTTTATGATGCGCCAAATGTTTTCTATGGGTGAAAGATCTGGACTGCAGGCTGGCCATTTCAGTACCCGGATCCTTCTTCTACGCAGCCATGATGTTGTCATTGATGCAGTATGTGGTCTGGCATTGTCATGTTGGAAAATGCAAGGTCTTCCCTGAAAGAGACGACGTCTGGATGGGAGGATATGTTGTTCTAGAACTTGGATATACCTTTCAGCATTGATGGTGCCTTTCCAGATGTGTAAGCTGCCCATGCCACACGCACTCATGCAACCCCATACCATCAGAGATGCAGGCTTCTGAACTGAGCGCTGATAACAACTTGGGTAGTCCTTGTCCTCTTTAGTCCGGATGACATGGCGTCCCAGTTTTCCAAAAAGAACTTCAAATTTTCATTCGTCTGACCACAGAACAGTTTTCCACTTTGCCACAGACCATTTTAAATGAGCCTTGGCCCAGAGAAAACACCTGCGCTTCTGGATCATGTTTAGATATGGCTTCTTTTTTGGCCTATCGAGTTTTAGCCGGCAACGGCGAATGGCACGGTGGATTGTGTTCACCGACAATGTTTTCTGGAAGTATTCTTGAGCCCATGTTGGGATTTCCATTACAGTAGCATTCTTGTATGTGATGCAGTGCCGTCTAAGGGCCAGAAGATCACCGCCATCCAGTATGGTTTTCCGACCTTGACCCTTACGCACAGAGATTGTTCCAGATTCTCTGAATCTTTGGATGATATTATGCACTGTAGATGATGAGAACTTCAAACTCTTTCAAATTTTTCTCTGAGAAACTCCTTTCGGATATTGCTCCACTATTTTTGGCCGCAGCATTGGGGGAATTGGTGATCCTCTGTCCATCTTGACTTCTGAGAGACACTGCCACTCTGAGAGGCTCTTTTTTTACTCAATCATGTTGCCAATTGACCTAATAAGTTGCAAATTGGTCCTCCAGCTGTTCCTTATATGTACATTTAACTTTTCTGGCCTCGTATTGCTACTGGTCACAACTTTTTTGGAGTGTGTAGCTCTCATGAAATACAAAATGAGCCAATATTTGGCATGACATTTCAAAATGTCTCACTTTCAACATTTGATATGTTATCTATATTATATTGTGAATAAATTATAAGTTTATGAGATTTGTAAATTAGTCCATTTCTTTTTTACTCACAATTTGTACAGTGTCCCAACGTTTTTGGATTTGGGTTTGTAGTTTCCCCATCACAGGGTAATGCCTCTAGCTGCAGGCATCACCCCGGTACAACCCCCTATTTGCGTTACATCAGTGGGAAGGAGTTAATAATTAAACCTCTAACTATTTTTATCAGTGCAATCATTATTTAGTGAACTCAACCACTATAAATCAAAATGTCAATTACGTATGAATGGTGCGCTTGTTCGGAGTATTACAAGTAGTGTTTATCACCTAACGTAACTTTTCATATGTGAATTTTAAACAAAAATCAAATAAATATTATAGCACATTCCACAAATTCTTCAAAAATCAAAAAGTGTCCACATCCGGTGCATGATAACGACCCCAAACACACCTCCAAAACGACCACTGCCTTGCTAAAGAAGCTGAGGGTAAAGGTGATGGACTGGCCAAGCACGTCTCCAGACCTAAACCCTATTGAGCATCTGTGGGGCATCTTCAAATGGAATGTGGAGGAGCGCAAGATCTCTAACATCCACCAGCTCCGTGATGTCGTCATGGAGGAGTGGAAGAGGACTCCAGTGGCATCCTGTGAAGCTCTGGTGAACTCCATGCCCAAGAGGGTTAAGGCAGTGCTGGTAAATAATGGTGGCCACACAAAATATTGACACTTTGGGCCCAATTTGGACATTTTCACATAGGGGTGTAGATCAGGTGACGACACAAAGGGGCGGGGTCTCTGGGTGACATCACCGGGTGGCCGCACCCCACGGCTATAAAAGAAGCCGCATAGAGGGGATTCGGTATAATCACCGGAGACATCGTCAGATGAGGACCAGGTTGGCAGCGGAGAAGACCAGAGGAAGAAGATCAGAGGAAGATTTTTCATAATAAAGGACTTCTCAAAACCATCGCTTGTCATTATTTACACTACACTGCCTTTTTTCGGGTGAATGGGTAGGGGTACAATGTATTCCATACTCATTCACATGGGGGGGGGGGCAGAGGTCTGGGAGGGCCCCCTTGTTACAGGGGGCATACAGATTCCAATAAGCCCCCTGCCCGCAGACCCCCACAACCACAGGTCATGAAGAAGCCCTTGTCCCCATCAACACGGGGCCAAGGTGCTTTGGGGTGGGGGGGGGATGCAGAGCCCTCCCTGCCCAAATGAACCCACCTCTCCATGTTGAAGGGGTGAGGCCTGGTATGGTCCAGGAGGGGGTGGGGCCGCTCGCTCGTCCCCTTTTCTGACCTGCCGGGCTGAATGCTCGGATAAGGGTCTGGTATGGATTTTGTGGGGGGCCTGGTATGGAACCTGGAGGGGACGCTGGTTTTTTTCCATTATGGTGTGGAATTCCCCCTCAAGATCCTCAGAGTGAAAGTCGCTCCGCAAGTCAGATCATCATGACTTGGATGCAACTTCCATTCAAATCAATGGGCTCACATAGGGAACCATTGATCTTTACATAAAAAAAAAAAAGTATGACGCGGCTTAACGCTGTATAAGCAACGTTTAGCAGCCTTTAGCAGGGTCAGACATTTTTACAGCTGTAACGCCGGTCCTCAGAACGCACTGGCCCTGGGTTTTTTGTTTCAGCTTGAAAACGCCTATGCTACTTACAGCTTCAAAATATCTGTGTGTGCATGAGGCCATAAAATAACATGGAGGGCGTTTTTAAGCTGCAAAAAAAAAATGTCTGATGCTCCTAAAAACAGCTGCAAAAACACCCTGTGTGCATGAGGCCTAAAAGTCGCACTATTTTGCAGCGATTTTAACTGGATTTGAAGCAATGCCTATGTCTATAGACCTCAAAATGCATCAAAGTCAGACCAAAGTAGTGCAGGGACTACTTTGAAGTCGTTGCAACTTGAAGTCGCACAGATATGAACGGTACTCATTGGAAATCATGGAGTACGACTTGTCATGTGACTTTGCAGTCCCAAGTCGCAGGACAAGTCGTACAAGTGTGAAAGGGACCTTAAGCTGACCTGGTAACACTGTAAGCACGTTCCAGAACATGTGTGCATCCTCCAAGCACAGGGCCTCCCCTGGGTCTCCTCCTTGGCACAGTCTCCTCTACCCCAGGAAGGCCAGCTTCAGGACCACTTTAGCACACGTCCAAAGCTTCCCCTATCACCAGGCTGGACAGCTCTAGGACCATATTCAGCACATGTCAGGCCCCAAACAGGCTATTGGGTCTAACAGCAGGGTTTCTTCCAGCAGCACCTCCCTAGGTCTAAGCCCAGGAAAAGAGAGCAAGGCCTGACCAAAATATTTATATCATCCCCCAGCATGCACCAATGGCCTAAACCTCCTACTGGATTGGCTTAAAGAAAAAAAAAATTATACTTCGTCTTTTTTATGAAATCTCATATTATGCCCAGTGATACCAGTGACACCTACTGGTGATGGTGAGAAATCACAACCCAACTAATACAATCAGTCTGGGCTAACTACCACCAGCCAAAATCTAATTTTAGATAGCAACCCCTGTTTAGGACAAAGGGGCTACACACTATGTTGCTATAATGTAGTCTATTACGCTATTTTACACCATTTGGTGTTGTCAGTGGGGAATGTCGATAAGTAAAAAAAAAAATAAAAATTATGGCAACTGTTTTGTTTACCCTTCATCTGTCAGCAATGGTAAAAAGCATTGAAAGGTTATTTAACAATTTAAATAAATACATTTTTTTTTTTTTTTTTTTTTACATTTTGTGCTTTTTTCAATGTGAAATGCGTAAATATATGTTAAAGGTGTAAAAATATTAATGAACAAAGCAAACAAAAAAAGTTTTAATTATTAATAGTTTATAAGGTGAACAAAAAATAAAAATAAAAAATCAGCAGAATAATAATAATTAAATGGAGGTCTAGAATAAGGAGTTAATTAAGGCTGATTAAAGTAAATTAAGGGTTAATAAGGGATTTAACAGAGGAACATTTAATAAAAAAAAAAAATGTTTTTTATACTTGTCAGGTTGCTTTAAAGTGACTCTAAATTCAGAAGATTTTTTTTATCTTAATGCATTCATTTTGATTTCCCGAGAAAGAACCGAGCCTGAAAGTATCAGTTTCAGGTATCGGTGCATTTGCACGAGTACCGATCAGTGGCGGTTGGTGTATTCAGGGCGCAGGGGCGCCGCCCCCCCCCCATCTATGCGTCCGGCCCCCTAATCTGCACGCAGGGCGCCGGACGCATGGAGCTTAATTTTTTTTTTTTAATCACCTGATTAGAGCCAGAGGCTCTAATAGGGTGATGCAAAGGGTGGTCCCGGGGCGCAGAGCAGTGCGCCCAGAGCCCACCCATTGTGTGACAATAGCAAATGAACATTCGCTATTGTCACACCGATCCTCCTCCTGGCCAATCAGGAAGCCGGTCTTATACCGGCTTTCTGATTGGCCGCATGGCAAACCCCATGCCATTGGCCAAGGAGGAGGCGGGAGGACCAAAGAAGACGCGCCGCTGGAGTTATGAGAAGCCTGTCTGCCAGGAGTCCAGGACTGAAGAGAAGAGAAGCCGTCGCCTCCGGGCTGTTCCAGGTAAGTGCACTGGTCTTGGGGGGGGGGGGGGGGTGGAGGGGCTTGCACACTGAACTCTGCATTGTGGGGGCACAGCACAATGTTCATTGCATTGAAGGGGGCACACACGCTGTACTCTGCATTGTGGGGGCACAGCACAATGTTCATTGCATTGAAGGGGCACGCACGCTGTACTCTGCATTGTGGGGGCACAGCACAATGTTCATTGCATTGAAGGGGCACGCACGCTGAACTCTTCATTGTGGGGGCACAGCACAATGTTCATTGCATTGAAGGGGGCACGCACGCTGAACTCTGCATTGTGGGGGCACGGCACAATGTTCATTGCATTGAAGGGGGCACACACGCTGAACTCTGCATTGTGGGGGCACAGCACAATGTTCATTGCATTGAAGGGGGCACGCACGCTGAACTCTGCATTGTGGGGGCACGGCACAATGTTCATTGCATTGAAGGGGGCACACACGCTGAACTCTGCATTGTGGGGGCACAGCACAATGTTCATTGCATTGAAGGGGGCACGCACGCTGAACTCTGCATTGTGGGGGCACGGCACAATGTTCATTGCATTGAAGGGGCACGCACGCTGTACTCTGCATTGTGGGGGCACAGCACAATGTTCATTGCATTGAAGGGGCACGCACGCTGAACTCTTCATTGTGGGGGCACAGCACAATGTTCATTGCATTGAAGGGGGCACGCACGCTGAACTCTGCATTGTGGGGGCACGGCACAATGTTCATTGCATTGAAGGGGGCACACACGCTGAACTCTGCATTGAAGGGGGCATGTACGCTGTTTATTGCATTGAAGGGGGCATTTACGCTGGTCACTGCATTGAAGGGGGCATGTACGCTGGTCACTGCATTGAAGGGGGCATGTACGCTGGTCACTGCATTGAAGGGGGCATGTACGCTGGTCACTGCATTGAAGGGGGAACACTGGTCTCTCTGCATTGAAAGGGGGCATGCTGGTCACTGTTTTGAAGGGGGCACGCTGGTCACTGTGCGTTGAAAGGGGGCACGCTGGTCACTGTGCATTGAAAGGGAGCACGCTGGTCTCTCTGCCTTGAAAGGGGGCACGCTGGTCTCTCTGCATTGAAAGGGGGCACACTATACCTTAATTACTAAAGGCCCCTTTCACACTTTTGTGACCTCAAAGTCACGCAATTTTTTACAGCGTTTTTTGCTGCAAAGCAATGCCTATTACATTTTTCTGTTTGCGCCCCCCCAAAAAATGTTGAGCACCAGCCGCCACTGGTACCGATACCTGTTAAAACAAGACAAAGGTCGCCGGTCATCCCCACACACATTCCTGTGGGTGCAAAGCTGTGCATCATGCCCCGGCAAGAAAATAGGACAATTTGTAGTGATTGACAGGTGATACCTCCTGCCGCCATGTCTAATAGAGATGAATGGGGCCAATGGACGCAGTTGAAGTATGGTGAAGCTAGAATTCAGAAATCCCCCTTTAAACCCGCATGCTGGAGACTGCGTATCCTCTCCTGATCTCCTGCCGCTGCTGACAATGCAATCCACTGAGGCCCACATTGTCAGCAATACTGTGAATTGATTATACATTTTGTTGCCTTTGCCTTTTTTCCTCTTTGCTACTTCTCAGTGCTGCTGATCCCCTCCAGCCTCTTTCATCCACTTCCTCTCTATATGCACTCATTCTGACGTTGGCTGCACATCACCGCCCAGGACTGCTACCTGACAAGGATGGACCACGCCTGGCAACATGTCAGCACGGTCACACATAGACTAAGGTGACTAGATTTTTAAAATTAAATCCGGGGACATTTTTTTTTATTGGCAAATGGCACAGGACCGCATAATACACAGAGCGCTGGGTACATGACTACATAATACACAGAGCGCTGGGTACAGGACCGCATAATACACAGAGCGCTGGGTACAGGACTACATAATACACAGAGCGCTGGGTACAGGACTACATAATACACAGAGCGCTGGGTACAGGACTACATAATACACAGAGCGCTAGGTACATGACTACATAATACACAGAGCGCTGGGTACATGACTACATAATACACAGAGCGCTGGGTACAGGACTACATTATACACAGAGCACTGTGTACAGGACTACATAATACACAAAGCGCTGGGCACAGGACTAGATAATACACAGAGTGCTGGGTACAGGACTAGATAATACACAGAGCGCTGGGTACAGGACTACATAATACACAGAGCGCTGGATACAGGACTACATAATACACAGAGCGCTGGGTACAGGACTTCATAATACACAGAGCGCTGGGCACAGGACTACATAATACACAGAGCGCTGGACACAGGACTACATAATACACAGATCACTGGGCACAGGACTAGATAATACACAGAGTGCTGGGTACAGGACTAGATAATACACAGAGCGCTGGGTACAGGACTAGATAATACACAGAGCACTGGGTACAGGACTACATAATACACAGATCGCTGGGTACAGGACTACATAATACACAGAGCGCTGGGTACAGGACTTCATAATACACAGAGCGCTGGACACAGGACTACATAATACACAGAGCGCTGGACACAGGACTACATAATACACAGAGCACTGGGCACAGGACTAGATAATACACAGAGTGCTGGGTACAGGACTAGATAATACACAGAGCGCTGGGTACAGGACTACATAATACACAGAGCACTGGGCACAGGACTAGATAATACACAGAGTGCTGGGTACAGGACTAGATAATACACAGAGCGCTGGGTACAGGACTAGATAACACACAGAGTGCTGGGTAAAGGACTACATAATACACAGAGCACTGGGTACAGGACTACATAATACACAGAGCGCTGGGTACAGGACTACATAATACACAGAGCACTGGGTACAGGGCTACATAATACATAGAGCACTGGGCACAGGACTACATAATACACAGAGCGCTGGGTGCAGGACTACATAATACACAGAGCGCTGGGTAAAGGACTACATAATACACAGAGCGCTGGGTACAGGACTACATAATACACAGAGCACTGGGTACAGGGCTACATAATACACAGAGCGCTGGGCACAGGACTACATAATACACAGAGCGCTGGGTACAGGACTACATAATACACAGAGCGCTGGGTACAGGACTACATAATACACAGAGCGCTGGGCACAGGACTACATAATACACAGAGCGCTGGGCACAGGACTACATAATACACAGAGTGCTGGGTACAGGACTACATAATACACAGAGCGCTGGGTACAGGACTACATAATACACAGAGCGCTGGGTACAGGGCTACATAATACACAGAGCGCTGGGCACAGGACTGCATAATACACAGAGCACTGGGTACAGGGCTACATAATACACAGAGCGCTGGGCACAGGACTACATAATACACAGAGCGCTGGGTGCAGGACTACATAATACACAGAGTGCTGGGTACAGGACTACATAATACACAGAGCGCTGGGTACAGGACTACATAATACACAGAGCGCTGGGCACAGGACTACATAATACACAGAGCGCTGGGCACAGGACTACATAATACACAGAGCGCTGGGTATAGGACTACATAATACACAGAGCGCTGGGTACAGGACTACATAATACACAGAGCGCTGGGTACAGGACTACATAATACACAGAGCGCTGGGCACAGGACTGCATAATACACAGAGTGCTGGGTACAGGACTACATAATACACAGAGCGCTGGGTACAGGACTACATAATACACAGAGTGCTGGGCACAGGACTACATAATACAGAGAGCGCTGGGCACAGGACTGCATAATACACAGAGCGCTGGGCACAGGACTACATAATGCACAGAGCGCTGGGCACAGGACTACATAATACACAGAGCGCTGGGTACAGGACTACATAAAACACAGAGCGCTGGGCACAGGACTACATAATACACAGAGGGCTGGGCACAGGACTACATAGTACACAGAGCGCTGGGTACAGGACTACATAATACACAGAGCGCTGGGCACAGGACTACATAATACACAGAGCGCTGGGTACAGGGCTGCATATTACACAGAGCGCTGGATACAGGACTACTTAGTACACAAAGCGCTGGGCACAGGACTACATAATACACAGAGTGCTGGGTACAGGACTGCATAATACACAGAGCGTTGAACACCGGACTGCATAATACACAGAGCGCTGGGTACAGGACTACATAATACACAGAGCGCTGGGCACAGGACTACATAATACACAGAGCGCTGGGCACAGGACTACATAATACACAGAGTGCTGGGTACAGGACTAGATAATACACAGAGCGCTGGGTACAGGACTACATAATACACAGAGCGCTGGATACAGGACTACATAATACACAGAGCGCTGGGTACAGGACTTCATAATACACAGAGCGCTGGGCACAGGACTACATAATACACAGAGCGCTGGACACAGGACTACATAATACACAGATCACTGGGCACAGGACTAGATAATACACAGAGTGCTGGGTACAGGACTAGATAATACACAGAGCGCTGGGTACAGGACTAGATAATACACAGAGCGCTGGGTACAGGACTACATAATACACAGATCGCTGGGTACAGGACTACATAATACACAGAGCGCTGGGTACAGGACTTCATAATACACAGAGCGCTGGACACAGGACTACATAATACACAGAGCGCTGGACACAGGACTACATAATACACAGAGCACTGGGCACAGGACTAGATAATACACAGAGTGCTGGGTACAGGACTAGATAATACACAGAGCGCTGGGTACAGGACTACATAATACACAGAGCACTGGGCACAGGACTAGATAATACACAGAGTGCTGGGTACAGGACTAGATAATACACAGAGCGCTGGGTACAGGACTAGATAACACACAGAGTGCTGGGTAAAGGACTACATAATACACAGAGCACTGGGTACAGGACTACATAATACACAGAGCGCTGGGTACAGGACTACATAATACACAGAGCGCTGGGTACAGGGCTACATAATACATAGAGCACTGGGCACAGGACTACATAATACACAGAGCGCTGGGTGCAGGACTACATAATACACAGAGCGCTGGGTAAAGGACTACATAATACACAGAGCGCTGGGTACAGGACTACATAATACACAGAGCACTGGGTACAGGGCTACATAATACACAGAGCGCTGGGCACAGGACTACATAATACACAGAGCGCTGGGTACAGGACTACATAATACACAGAGCGCTGGGTACAGGACTACATAATACACAGAGCGCTGGGCACAGGACTACATAATACACAGAGCGCTGGGCACAGGACTACATAATACACAGAGTGCTGGGTACAGGACTACATAATACACAGAGCGCTGGGTACAGGACTACATAATACACAGAGCGCTGGGTACAGGACTACATAATACACAGAGCGCTGGGCACAGGACTGCATAATACACAGAGCACTGGGTACAGGGCTACATAATACACAGAGCGCTGGGCACAGGACTACATAATACACAGAGCGCTGGGTGCAGGACTACATAATACACAGAGCGCTGGGTGCAGGACTACATAATACACAGAGTGCTGGGTACAGGACTACATAATACACAGAGCGCTGGGTACAGGACTACATAATACACAGAGCGCTGGGCACAGGACTACATAATACACAGAGCGCTGGGTACAGGACTACATAATACACAGAGCGCTGGGTACAGGACTACATAATACACAGAGCGCTGGGTACAGGACTACATAATACACAGAGCGCTGGGTACAGGACTACATAATACACAGAGCGCTGGGCACAGGACTGCATAATACACAGAGTGCTGGGTACAGGACTACATAATACACAGAGCGCTGGGTACAGGACTACATAATACACAGAGTGCTGGGCACAGGACTACATAATACAGAGAGCGCTGGGCACAGGACTGCATAATACACAGAGCGCTGGGCACAGGACTACATAATGCACAGAGCGCTGGGCACAGGACTACATAATACACAGAGTGCTGGGTACAGGACTACATAAAACACAGAGCGCTGGGCACAGGACTACATAATACACAGAGGGCTGGGCACAGGACTACATAGTACACAGAGCGCTGGGTACAGGACTACATAATACACAGAGCGCTGGGCACAGGACTACATAATACACAGAGCGCTGGGTACAGGGCTGCATATTACACAGAGCGCTGGATACAGGACTACTTAGTACACAAAGCGCTGGGCACAGGACTACATAATACACAGAGTGCTGGGTACAGGACTGCATAATACACAGAGCGTTGAACACCGGACTGCATAATACACAGAGCGCTGGGTACAGGACTACATAATACACAGAGCGCTGGGCACAGGACTACATAATACACAGAGCGCTGGGCACAGGACTACATAATACACAGAGTGCTGGGTACAGGACTACATAATACACAGAGTGCTGGGTACAGGACTACATAATACACAGAGTGCTGGGTACAGGACTACATAATACACAGAGCGCTGGGCACAGGACTGCATAATACACAGAGCGCTGGGCACAGTACTACATAATGCACAGAGCGCTGGGCACAGGACTACATAATACACAGAGTGCTGGGTACAGGACTACATAAAACACAGAGCGCTGGGCACAGGACTACATAATACACAGAGGGCTGGGCACAGGACTACATAGTACACAGAGCGCTGGGTACAGGACTACATAATACACAGAGCGCTGGGCACAGGACTACATAATACACAGAGCGCTGGGTACAGGACTGCATATTACACAGAGCGCTGGATACAGGACTACTTAGTACACAAAGCGCTGGGCACAGGACTACATAATACACAGAGTGCTGGGTACAGGACTGCATAATACACAGAGCGTTGGACACCGGACTGCATAATACACAGAGCGCTGGGTACAGGACTGCATATTACACAGAGCGCTGGATACAGGACTGCATAATACACAGAGCGCTGGTTACAGGACTACATAATACACAGAGTGCTGGGTACAGGACTACATAATACACAGAGCGCTGGGCACAGGACTGCATAATACACAGAGCGCTGGGCACAGGACTACATAATACACAGAGTGCTGAGTACAGGACTACATAAAACACAGAGCGCTGGGCACCGGACTGCATAATACACAGAGCGCTGGGTACAGGACTGCATATTACACAGAGCGCTGGATACAGGACTGCATAATACACAGAGCGCTGGGCACAGGACTACATAATACACAGAGTGCTGGGTACAGGACTGCATAATACACAGAGCTCTGGGTACAGGACTGCATAATACACAGAGCACTGGGCACCAGACTGCATAACACATAGAGAGCTGTGCACAGGACTGCATAATATACAGAGACGTCGGCATTCGAGCCACCAGGCTGTTTCTCAGCCAGCATGGGATGCCCTGTCTATGGTATTCTGGCCCTGAATCCAGGTATAAAACCAGGGACAGGCTTGGTATATGGACAGTGTCCTCATTCCGGGGACTGTCCCTGGAAACCGGGGACATCTGGTCACCCTAACATTGTGCTACGGGGGGCAAATGTGACAGGTTGCCAACACAGGAGCATAATTGGTGGGCGGGGAGAGAATGTTGTCACCCCATACCAGGAAGTGCCGGAACAAGGACCTTCATGTATTATAAGGCAGGAAATAAGGGGAACTTTCCAACTGCATCACGTGCAGAAAAAAACAAAACAAAAAAAAACAAAACACTTTTTTTTTTAAGTATAAAAACGGTAGAACTTCCACAAATATGCCATCCTATAAAAAAAAAACACAAACCTGTTAAATGTATTATTTAAAAAAGAAAAACAGAAAAAAGATTTTTTTTTTTTTTTTTATTCAATTAAATTTTGCCTAAGCAGCTTAATGAGCTAAATTGACATTTGGCATAATCAGTAATGTGACCGCAAAATAAATGTTGCAGAAATTGCTCCACTCATCCCTAATGGCTGCATTAGAGGCTGAAGAAAAATTGCTTAACCACTTCAGCTCCGGAAGTTTTTACCACCCTTCAAAACCAGGACATTTTTTTGCTATTTGGCTATGCACCACTTTTCCTGACGATTGCGCCAGTGGCGGCTGATGCTCCATGCGTCAGGGGGGAGGCAGACAGACCTGACCATGGACCACACCAGCTCCAGCCCGCACCATACACCATACCGCCCCCCCCCCCCCCCCGGTCACCGGCTCACTCACCCTGTGCTGCTCTTGGACTGACATGTGGAGGCAGCGAAAGGGGCTTCCCCCTCAGTCTCCTCCGTGTCTCCCTTCATTGGTCGGGCTTCCCCTGCGTCTCCTCCCTCCTCCTCCTTCACCAATAGGATGGCTTCTCATTTCGGCCAATCAGGAAACGGGTCTCAGGACCCGCTTCCTGTTTGGCCAGGAGGAGAATCTGTGTGACAATAGGGAATTTCCATTCACTATTGTCCGACAGCTGGGTGGGCTCAGGGCGCAGTGCTCTGCACCCCGAGCCCACCCTTTTTTAAAGCCTATTAGAGCCTCTGGCTTTAATCAGGTGCTTTGAAAAAAAAAAAAACCCATTGGAATACATGCATCTGGCGCCCTGCATGTAGGTTAGGGGGCCAGACGCATGGATGGGGGGGGGGGGGGGCGGAGCCCCTGCGCCCCTAATGGACGGGCCGCCACTGGATTGCGTGGTCATGCAATGTTGTATGCAAACAAAATTTACATTTTTTTTTTCATACAAATAGACTTTTTTTGGTGGTATTTGATCACCACTGTTTTTTTTTTTTTTTTTTTTTTTGCGATATAAGCGAAAAAAAGGCCAAAAAATCTTGAAAAAAATATTTTTTTTTCTTTCTGCTATAAAACGCATCCAATAAAATAAAATAAAAAATCTAATTTCTTCATAAATTTTGGCCAAATTGTATTCTGCTACATTTTTTAAATAAAAAAATCGACCAGTATATATTAATTGGTTTGTCTGAAAGTTAAAAATCAACTAGTATATATTAATTGGTTTGCCTGAAAGTTATAGCGTCTACAAACTATGGTACTGCATATATACTGGAATTTTTATTATTATTTTTTTTTTGTACTACTAATGGCAGTGATCAATGACTTATAATGGGAGTGCGATAGGGCAATCTGCCACTAACTGACGCTGGGGGAGGAACTGACACTGACATCACTAATGACATTAATACACTGATCAGTGATAATATTATACACTGTCACTGTACTAATGACACTGGATAGGAAGGGTTAATATCTAGGCCGATCAAAGGGTTAATATTCACCTAAATATGTGTAATGTGTGCTGCTTTTACTAATTGATCTCTAAGACATCATTCCCTGTGTACAGAGATCTGTATTGAATGTCGACACAGAGCTCTGAGCTGTGATTGGACACAGCCGATCAGCAGGTCCCGTCCGTTAATCATTGCCCGGGACTTGCTGTGTACAAGCACAGCGGGTGCCAGCAGGGGGGCGCGCATGAGTGCGATCTAAACCCAGGAAGTAGGGCGTTTTTGCCTACAGCGGCAACTCATCCTCAGTAAATTTCGGAGGGGCTAAGTGGTTTAAGTGGAACTTTAACCTAAAAAAATAAAAAAATTGCACACTAGTAGAATTTTTAATGCAGAAGAGACATACTAGAGACATGAATAAAAAACAAAACTAGAGACATTACTTACCTGTCTGCAAGCACTGTGCATGCTCAGTGTAAAACGAGATGACGTCACTCCTATGCATGCTTAGGAGGAGTGATGTCGTCAAGGTACTGGTCAATGGAAGCCGCTGGGGAGCAATACCCAGAACCCACTGGGCTGAAGACTTTGAAAAAGAGAGCCTGCCACCAATGCTGCCTCATTGGACAGCTCTATCAGGTCCTCAAGATCATCTGTCAACTTCTCACGTACCTGACTGATGAGCCCGATAGTGCAGAGGAAGGCCTCCCTTACGTGTCTGACTCGCGGCCCCTGGTAGAACAGACAGGTGGCATGGGACAGGGGGAGAGCAGAGTGGTATGAGGGCCTGGCGGGTCAGCTGTTGGACGGCAGCTCCAAGGTCCCAGATGCTTTAAAGGAGACAACCAGCAGGTAGGAGGATCCATACAGCAGGCAGGCTGAAGCCCGGGACACCCGAGTCCACACTAATGTTGGGGGCTCACAGGCAAACAGAACAGTTCACAGGCCGGGTCAACAACAGGCGGGCGGCGTGGAATCCAAAGGAGCAGGCAGGTTCAAGGTCAGAGGGGAGCCGAGGTCAGGTGCAAGCAGAAAGCAAGAGGAGTCCAAAAGTCAAGCCGGGTCATACAGGAGATCAATCACAGAAGCAGGTAAACAGGAAAAGGGGTCACAGGCAGGGGCTGACTGGCAACTTTTGGCCCAGGGGGCAGGTACAAACCAGTGGGGCATGGTGCAGCAACTCGGCCCCCCTCCCACTCTCCCTCTTCCCAGCCTCCTCTTGACCCCTATTCCAGGCTGAAGCTCTGCTCCAGGTACTCTCTACTCCAGGGATTCCCAAACTACGGCCCTCCAGTTGTTCAGGAACTACAATTCCCATCATGCCTAGTCATGTCTGTGAATGTCAGAGTTTTACAATGCCTCATGGGATGTGTAGTTCTGCAACAGCTGCAGGGCCATAGTTTGGGAATCCCTGCTCTACTCACTGGCCGAATCTGGGTTTCTATCCTGGCCAGCAGGGGGCGGTTGGGGGAAGCTGGGACAGCTCGGTCGGGGCTGCCTGGGGGAGGAGAGTCTCCAGTGGGGCATGGAACCGGCCCCTGCTCAGACACAGTTTACACCATCCATGCTGTGGGGGGGGAGGCCTGCGCTCAGTCCTTGTCTTTATCCCGCACTCAGTAGGTCAGCAGTGGAGACTTTTTACTTCTCTTCACCAGGCATGTCTGTGGCAGAAGAGGTGCAGCCTTTTTGTAGGGCATCAGAGCGGCCTGGGGGGCAATTGCCCCCCTGCCTCCTGGCCCAGTCCTCCCCTGGTCACAGGAAGCTGCAGATCAGACAGCAAAAACACAGTGCTGCTGAGCTGTTTAAATAATGCAGCCTGTTGCCTATCACTGAAATTAGTCTGCAGACTCTGCACTAAGCAGACCCATGACATCATCAAACTCCAGATACAGAGAACGCTCAGGTCACAGAAGAAAATCGCTCAAGATCATCCTCACGGCACCGCCACTCACGCCATACAAGATCCTCTTCACACCACCACCACCCATCATCGGTCATCAAGCCATCACTCCCGGCCAGCTGCAAACGCATGTTGGGTTTGCGGCGCCACTGCTCTTCTAGAATAATAAGCCTTCTGAGTGTGCTTCAAAGAAGCAACTAGGAAGAAAGAAATGGACGCCATAGAGGTGACAAACATCAACAGGGGGTCAGTCAGAGAATCGATCCTACAGGTTTCTGCCCCTGAAACAGACAAGCCATTTCAAAGTACTTAATCAGCTGTCTCTCACACACCGCCCAAATCGAACAACTCACCTGACAGCGAAGAACTGGAAGTCTCAGCAGGTTTTGATTTCTTGTGATAGAACTATTCGCCAGATCTTTTAACCACTTAAGCCCCGGAAGATTTTACCCCCTTCCTGACCAGGTTTTTTTTTGCGATTTTTTACTGCGTGATTTTAACAGACAATTGCGCGGTCGTGCGACGCTGTACCTAAACAAATTTGGCGTCCTTTTTTTCCCACAAACAGAGCTTTCTTTTGGTGGTATTTGATCACCTGTGCGATTTTTTTGATCATGCGCTATAAACAAAAAAAGAGCTTCAATTTTGCAAAAATAACAATATTTTTCACATTTTTTTTATATGAAATTCCCCCCCAAAAAAATGTAAAAATCAAAATTTTTTAACATTTTCGGACAATTAGTTTTATGCTACCTATGTTTGGTAAAAAAAAACGCAAAAAGCGTATTTTGATTGTTTTGCGCAAAAGTTATCGCGTATACTAACTAAGGGAAAGATTTTTGTCATTTTTGTTGTTTTTTTTTAAACTCGTAACGGCAGCGATCTGCGATTTTTTTTTTGCGGTACTGCGACATTGCGGCGGACAGATTGGACCCTTGACTGACATTTTTGACACTTTTGGGGTTACCAGTGACATTTCTACAGTAATCAGTGCTATACATATGCACTGTTACTGTAAAATTACACTGGCAGTGAAGGGGTTAACTTTTTTTTGAGAGGGAGTGGTGGTGTGTGTCCCTAGGGGCGTGATTCTTACTGTGATTGGCTGTGGCTTGAGGTGTAGGAACAGTGATCAACGGTCCTACATAGTAGAACCGTATGATCACTGTTTCTACACAGGGGAGAATGACAGGTGGCTTGTTTACATCAGCCGCCTGCCTTTCTCTCTCTGCACCGACGATCGGCGGACATCGGGTCCGCCGGTCACACTCACGGACTTGCTGGGGAACGAGCCGGGGTGGAAGCGCGCCTCCGCGGGCGCGCGCTCGCCCGCTATTGGCTCCCAAGCAAGTGACGTATATATACGTCACTTTGCCTGGCCGGGGCTGACTGCCGGCGTATATCGTCGTGCGGCGGTCGGCAACCGGTTAAGGAAGCATTTGGTTGGGAGGAACCCATAGAAGCAACACGTAAAAATAGAAAATATTTTCTGAATCCAAGGAAAAGACCAAGAATCCCTTCCTTTCATAGATGAATTGGAAGTCCTAATTAAGGAAGGGTGGCAAAAGCCAGACAAAAAAACTAGTCTGAATATTAGGCTAGCAAAATTATACCCTCTGAAAGAACCTAACATAAATCCGTCCGCACCAGTTGTAGACTCATTATTAATGCGACTAGCCAGGCACGTAACATTACCATGTCTTAATATTCAGGGATGTGCTGGACAGCAAAATTGACCTGGATCTAAAATTAGCATATCTGGCAGCAGGGGGTGCCTGCAGACCAGCCATTGCCCTAGCTGCAGTAGGAAGAGCCATTTTCAGCTGGACATCCAACGTTGAAAAACTACTTGTAGGGCCGAACAGGAGAAGGTGGTAACACCCCTTCAAGTCTCGTAGGAGATTTTGTGGCAGAGGCTTCGGTGGACACAATCAGATAATCAGGTAGAGCAGGCATCACTAAATGGCGGACCGCGGTCCGGATCCGGACCCAGTTATTGTCTCATCCGGACCCCTGCGGTCCCACCCTTTAGAGTCGTTCTGCCCACAGCTATCACCACTGCCAGTCTCACAGAGCCAACAGCTGGAGGCAGGACAGCTATAGACAGAGGGCAGGGGCTATCCAAGTTAACAAGCAGGTGATTGGTTGCAAGGATACAGGGCGGTCATTGCATAAACATGCGATTCGGACCTCTGCTGGAAGAATATTTTACTGACTGGACCTTTGTAAATTTTAATTTAATACCCCTGAGCTAGAGCAATGCTGTCCTCGGTTATTTCCAGAAGAGCCCTGAACCCTAAACCCTGGGTAGCGGATGCTGCTTCAAAGACCAACTGGTGTAAGATTCCTTATGATGGAACAAACTTCTTCGGTGCAAAGTAATGCCCCGTACACACGTACCGATTGTCAGCCGTAAATACTGGCCGACGACCGATCGGCCAATTGTAGGCTTGTTAGTATGATGCTTCCGACAGCCGACAGCGCACTTTCGGCCGAAAAGAATCTGTCGTGAAGGCATTAAAATTTTTTTTGCCCAACACCAGAACGGCCGATTGTTCGCCAGTCAGTACAGATTTCGGTCGACAATCAGCATATTTGCAAGTCTGGGCATGCTCAGAGAAGAAAAAACACACGGAAAGTTAACCATCACATGACATCACTTCTGCAGTTGGCTGTTGTTGGCCGACAAAATTCCTGTGCAGTCTTTTGCAGTTTTCAACAGACAGGACAGCCCTGGACAAAAGACGGCCGTTCGTTCGGCCGATGATCGGTACGTGTGTACGAGGCATTAGACTCAACTATCTCTAAAGTTACAGGTGGAAAATCAGGTCTGATTCCCTCATACAGAAGACCAAAACAACAGAAGCCACCTCTGTACAGACGTAATCTCCCAGAAAGGTACAGGGAGGCAAAGTCATACAGGCCAGGAAAAGAATACAAGAGAAACTGGAGGAACCCCCAAATCTCCTTCTCCTTCCTTGACACTAAAGGTAACATTCCTCATTGCTATAACTTCAGCAAAGAGGGTATCTGAAATGCAAGCACTGTTAATAAAAGAACCCTACCTGATCTTCTACCCGGACAGAGTGGTTCTAAGACCTTCGGATCTCTTTATTCCTAAAGTGGCTTCCTCGTTTCACTTTAATCAAGAGATAAGTCTTCCAGCCCTATTTAAAAATCAGGGGAACCACCTCCATTTGACGTCCAAGGAGTTGGTGACACCGCCACGACTTGCAGGCAGGCCTGCTGCCACCTCCTCTACTCCTCCTACTCCATCCTCTTTGCTAACCTCTTCGGCTGAGTCCTCCTCGGCTGAGTCCTCCTCGGCTGAGTGGGTGTTGGACTTCCCACGACTCAGTTTCTTTTGGCACAGGTTACAAATGGCATCGCTGATATCAGAGGCAGACACACAAAAAAAATGCCACACTGCTGAGCTTTGCAAGGACGGCATTCTGGTGGTGGCAACAGCTTGCGTTGATTGGCGTGCTGTCTGGCTGACCCCGGGTGCCGAATCTACATGCTGTCTGACTGCGCCACTAGCTCCTTGCGATGACCTCCTCCCCCTGCTTCCAACTCGTCTCCTCCTCCTCTCTGTCTCCCCATCTGAACTTTCCCCCTCTTCTTCTTCTCTTCGAGCAGGCACCCAGGTGACATCCACAGACACATCGTCATCATCAGCCGCTTCACTTGACAACTCAGCAAAAGCAGCAGCAGCAGGTACAACATCATCATCATCATCATCATCACAATGTACGTCCATGTGTATAATGCTGCCTGACTGAGACATATCCCCGTTATCTACATCCTCTGGCACTAATAGTTGCGCATCACTTATTTCTTCAAACTGATGTGAAAATAACTCCTCTGACGGATCAAGTGAAGCGGCTGTGGTGCTAGTGTTGGTGGTGGTGCCGGCGGGCTGGCGAGTGGTAAATTGAGAGGTGCCCGAAGCTGAGCTGGAGGAGGATGGTGCATTAAGGTTCCGAGCGGAAGCTGTAGACGATTGGGTGTCCTGTGTAAGCCAGTCAACTATGGCCTCAGAATTTTTTGAGTTCAGGGTCTGTGGTGGCCTCTGAACACTGGGCATTATTCTAGGGCCTAAGGAAATCACAGCACCACGACCACGACGGCCCTTGCGGGGTAGCCTGCCTCTGCCTGTCATTTTTTTTTAATGTGTTGTTATTGTTGTACTATGAGTGCAAGGTGCTGTGCCACCCCTATAGGAGTGTTGGGCAGTGGGTACAGTACACTCTGTGGACCTGACACTCACTGGCACCCAGGCAACTGCAATTAAAAAATATATATATTTTTTTTTACTTTGCAAGCTGCTGTGCCACCTTATATATCAGTGGTGGGTGGGCAGTGGCACAGTACACTCTCTGTGGACCTGACAGCAGTCACTGGCACCCAGGCAACTGCAATTAAAAAAAATATATATTTCTCTATCGCTCATTGACAGACGTAGTCCTCGGTGATACAGCACCTTCGGGTTATGTTGCCTCCACAGGAGTAGGACTAGACAGGAAATAAAATGCTCTGGCCACACCCTAGGGGCAGTCCCCGAGGGTATATCCTCTCTCTCTCTGCCACAGCAAATCAGTTTTTTTCTGTCTAGTCAGGAGTAAGGACCTAGATACCTTGCTGGGATCTTCGGTCCTGGCAGGATTTTTTTCTTAAAAAGATTTTTTTAGACAGCTTTTTTCTCCAGTGTTCCTGTGAGATCTTCAAGCAAGAAAGCTGAACTGGGCGACGGGCTGGATGTTGAGATCCGGTGGTCACCCCAGTTCAGCCTACGAGCGCGTGCAGGCCATAGCTCCGCGCTGGGTCGGCCGCGACATAGTCCCACTGGGGGACTGACCCCGCGAGTTAAACGTCTCGCTGAAACGCCAAGGACCATGAGTCACGGCGTCCGTATTGGTCGACAGCCCTCCCACCCCGGTGGAGAGGGGTACTGTCAGGAGTTGGTGCCCGCCTGGTT
The DNA here is from genome assembly GCF_965119305.1 of Pelophylax lessonae. NCBI lineage: Eukaryota > Metazoa > Chordata > Amphibia > Anura > Ranidae > Pelophylax > Pelophylax lessonae. The sequence goes on from NC_138769.1 coordinate 24,699,478, forward strand.
CCGGTATGGTGAGTAGCATGTTCCCCCTTTTCCCCTGACGGGTCTTGTGGTGAACGCGGGCCCCTCTCTGTATGGTAAGGATGAGTTCCCCTCTATCCTATAACATGGCACAGATCCCCCTACTTTGAGTGTGATTTTATGTGCAAAAAGTCAGGAGGCTTGGTTTGGGAGCTGACAATCTAATTGTAAACATGTTAAAAAAGATTGTAATTAGTGGCAGTATGGGTATCTTACTGTGATAATATAAGTATCCTACCAGTCAGTAGCCACGGACATGTAGACTGCTTTTCTAGTCAAGTCTCCAGCGATAGCAGGCCTTCCGAACGGCCGTGCGGTCCGCCACGGCCGGTACCGCCGACCAGGCTAAATCCCCATGTAGAGAAGGTGTTGTGATGCTCTGCAGTCACGCCGCTATTCGGTACTAACCGCCGCCATTGTTTGCTAGATCGCACGAGGCCGCCATTTTGGCGTAGCCTCGTGTCTCCAGCATGGGGGTGGCCATGTTTGAGGTGATCCAAACACCTCGTGGAGCTAGGGGAGGCGCCGGAAGGCGTGCAGAGGGGCGGAGCCGCCTCCTTTCTTCCTGGGCAGCCAGCCAAAAGACTTCCTGTTTGTGAACACAGCGCTGTAACCTATTGCAGTGAACTCTGAGCATCAAGTGGTGAGCCTGGGGGTCTATCTCTCTCTCTCTCTCTCGATCGATAGGGATCCATAGCAGGTAACACTGAGGGGCTTTTGTGGCGCTGGGGGTCTGAAAAAAAAAAAAAAAGTTTTTTATTTAAATTTGAATTGTATTTTCCGGGAAATTACTGGAATAATCATGGACCCTGCCACACAAATACCCCCACCTGTTTCCCTCGAGGGGGCCACGGGACCCGTCGGTGCACAGAGTATGGATGCATTTACAGCAGTTTTGGAGTCTTTGGTGGCTCGGGTGGAGGCAGCCTGTCAGGGACGGGGGTCAAGAAAGCGACCCCCGCCTACCCCTATATTATCTGACACCTCTGACTCAGATTCAGAGATGGTCACTGCAGCTGCAGGTCCCTCTGCAAGGGCTGTTATCTCAGGTAAAGCTCCTTCAGACAGTGAGGAGGACGTTCTTTCTCCCGCTATAATTCAGGAAGAAGCATTGGTGGACGCACTAGTTGTGGCGGTGCGGGAAACCTTAAGACTTGAGGTTTCACCGGCAGAGGCAACTGAAACAGAGATTCCCTTTGGTACTAACAAGCCCATCAAAACGGTGAAGGTTTTTCCTGTACCCAAGTGTTTTGGTAATAAAATTAAAGAGGAATGGGAGCATTCTAAGCGTACCTTTACTATTTCCAAGCGTATTGCTAGACGCTATCCGTTTGAGGAATCCATCATTAAGAAATGGACGGTACCACCAGTGGTGGATCCACCTATTTCCAGGCTGAATAAAGCCACGGTTATCCCAGTGGAGGACACTTCGTCCTTTAAGGATCCGGTGGATCGAAAGATGGAAGCGGAATCCCGCACTATCTTCTCCCTGATAGGGTCAGCATTTAGACCAGTAATTGTTATTGGTCTAGTTTCCCAGACACTAACGGAATGGGCGAGATTGGTACGCCAAGACCTAAGGGGAAAAGATATCCCCCAGGGAACATCTGATTTGATGGAACAGATTATACAAGGGCTACAGTTTGTCTGTGACGCAGCCTTGGATGCTACCCCCCTATTAGGGCATGCATCTATGTCAGCGGTAATCCTCAGACATGTGCTGTGGTTAAAATGCTGGTCAGCTGACCTAGGTTCCAAAAAGACCTTGACGAATCTCCCCTTTCAGGGGAATCGCCTATTTGGGGCCACCCTAGATGAAATTATTAAGGACGCCACTGGGGGCAAGAGCACTTTCTTGCCACAGGCTGCTAAAGTTAAGGGACCTCGCAACAAGCGAGGACCTTTCTTTACCGCCCATAAAGGGTTCGTACGCCCGGCTGGAACAAGCGGGAAAGGCAAGACTCTTCCAGGAGGGTTCAAGAAAGGCTGGTCGGACAAACAGAGGACCGACTCAGCCAAACCCGAAGCAAAGGATTACACAGCCTGAAGGTGCGCCCCCACCCGGGTTGAGGGTGGGGGGACGTTTTCACCGGTATTCAGGACATTAGATCGAGCATCAACTACTACTACCGGTGCGATTCTTCCCTTCCAACATTTAAGTACTACAGGGAGCGGTAGTCACCGTTCCCTGAATAGATCTTTTCCTTTACCTTTTCCTAAGATTAGTCTCTATTCCCCACAGGAATCGGATCTGGTTGACCAGACAGACCAAGAAGCCTCTAGCCGGGTGACTTCGGTCTCTGAGGTTCAACCAGAAAAGATCACCGTTCCTGATAGGAATCAGGTATCTGATAAATGTGTGGGAACAGAAAACGACCAGACTTTCTCGGATGGTCGGGGCCAGATAGCTCTAGGGACGCCTGGTTCAGATCCAGTCAGCGCCAGTGGTCCTAGAAATTCTAGGCTGGCCTCGTCAAGCCGGCCTGGCCGACTTGGACATGCTAGTCGCAGACGTTCCGTGGGAACTTCGTCTCAGGGAGTGTCTGTGGTCTCAAGGACCAATCTACCATCGTGCTTTACAGTCGCTGGTTTTAATGGCCTGGCCATTGAGACCCAAGTACTGAAGGACAGAGGGTTGTCAGCTTCAGTCATTCCTACCCTTATTAAAGCAAGGAAAGCAACTTCCAGCAAGGTCTATTATCACACATGGAAGACTTATATTGCGTGGTGCGAATCTTTAGGATTTCCTCCACGTACCTATTCGGTGACTCGAATATTGGCCTTTTTGCAAAAAGGGGTTGAGCAGAAACTAGCCTTGAGCACCATCAAGGGTCAAGTTTCAGCATTAGCAATCTTCTTTCAGAAACCTTTAGCTACCAAGTCCTTGGTGCGGAATTTCATCCAGGGGGTGCGGCACCTGGCTCCACCAGTCCGCGCGCCCTTACCGCCCTGGGATCTTAATTTAGTTTTGTCGGTTCTACAGAAACCTCCCTTTGAAAACATCAGGGAGATTCCCTTGCTTACTTTATCCCAGAAGGTGGCCTTCTTGGTGGCTATCACTTCTGCTCGCAGGGTGTCAGAACTGGCTGCATTATCATGCCAGTCCCCATACCTAGTGATTCATAGGGATAAGGTAGTACTTCATCCTAAGTCATCCTTTCTTCCTAAGGTGGTTTCAGACTTTCATCTGAATGAAGATATTGTACTACCTTCCTTGTGTCCTCAGCCCAATCATCATCGGGAACATGCGTTGCATTCCTTGGATGTGGTTCGGGCAATCAGGGTATACCTGAAAGCTACGGAATCGTTCCGTAAGACGGATTCACTTTTTGTGATCACGGATGGCCCCAGAAAGGGGTTGCCTGCATCTGCCGCGACTATTGCCAAATGGATTAGACAGACGGTGGTACAGGCTTATTCTATTAAGGGTCAGAGTCCTCCGTTCCCTGTTAGGGCGCACTCCACTCGAGCGCTCAGTACTTCCTGGGCCTTTCGCCATCAGGCGTCAGTGGCCCAGGTATGTAAGGCGGCCACCTGGTCGTCGGTACATACCTTTACAAAATTTTATAAAATTGATGTGATGGCATCGGCGGATGCCTCTTTTGGCCGCAAAGTGCTGCAGGCCGCAATTTGAGGAGACCGGTGGTCTACCTCGAGGGTTTTTTTCTGTTGAAAAATTTTTTTGTTGAGTCTCATCATTAAGGATGAGCATTGTAAACTTCTAGTTGGCACCGGTTGGGCCTTCTAGATTTGGATTTGATTTCCATTTTCCCACCCCTCATTTGTGATACTGCTCTGGGACTTCCCGAAGGTGCTGTATCACCGAGGACTACGTCTGTCAATGAGCGATAGAGAAAAATGGATTTTTGTAAAATCTTACCGTAAAATCCTTTTCTCTTAGCTCATTGACAGACGTAGTCCCCGCCCCTCTGTTTTTGAGTTGGGTTGGGTTAAATTCTCTAAACACTGCTTTTGTGACATAACTGATTTGCTGTGGCAGAGAGAGAGAGGATATACCCTCGGGGACTGCCCCTAGGGTGTGGCCAGAGCATTTTATTTCCTGTCTAGTCCTACTCCTGTGGAGGCAACATAACCCGAAGGTGCTGTATCACCGAGGACTACGTCTGTCAATGAGCTAAGAGAAAAGGATTTTACGGTAAGATTTTACAAAAATCCATTTTTTTTTTTTACTTTGCAAGCTGCTGTGCCACCTTATATATCAGTGGTGGGTGGGCAGTGGCACAGTACACTCTCTGTGGACCTGACAGCAGTCACTGGCACCCAGGCAACTGCAATTAAAAATATATATATATTTTTTTACTTTGCAAGCTGCTGTGCCACCTTATATATCAGTGGTGGGTGGGCACACAGTGGCACTGCAGTGGGCACAGTACACTTTGTGGACCTGACAGTCACTGGCAGCCCAGGCAACTGCAATAATAAAAAATATTTTTTTTTTTTCAATTTATTGCAACAAGATGCTGTGCCACCGTATATATATCAGTGGTGGGCAGTGCACTGCAGTGGGTACAGTGCACTCTGTGGACCTGACACAGCACTCACTGCAAGGTACTGTGCCTGTGCCACCCGAAATGAGTGTGGTGTGCACACAGTACAGTCTGTGGTGGGTCTGTGGCCTCTCACACACAGCGGGCAGGCAACTGCAGTCACAGTGTACAATAGATATATATATATATATATATATATATAAAGAAAAAACTCTATTACCTTACCAGCCCTTAAAAGGGCTTTTGGGGACGCTAGATATATATATATGTATATATATAAATAAAAAAAAAATCCTCAATTACCAGCCCTTAAAAAGGCTTTTGGGGACACTAGATAGAGATATATATATATATAAGAAGAAACAACTCAATTACCAGCCCTTAAAAGGGCTTTTGGGGACGCTAGATATATATATATATAAAAAAAAATTACACAAATACCAGCCCATAGAAGGGCTTTTTGGGGTGCTGTCCTTACAGCAGTAGTGGACCAAGAACACTGCAAGACCAGGAACACTGACTAACTGTCCCTAGCTTAACAGCAGCAGCAGCAGCAGCAGCTCTCTCCCTACTCTCACTACACACACTGCTTCAGAATGATCTAAGATGGATGCTGCCCTTGCTTATTTATAGGAGGTGGGAGGGTGTGGGAGGGAGGTACGCTGATTGGCTGGAAATGTGCCTGCTGACTGTAAAGTTCAGGGTCAAAGTTTGCCTCAATGATGTATTATGGGGGGCGGACCGAACATCGCATATGTTCGCCCGCAGCGGCGAACGCGAACATGCCAAGTTCGCCGGGAACTGTCCGCCGGCGAACAGTTCTGTACATCTCTACATATTTAGTGCAATGTGTGGATGCCAGGCTCTCTTTTGAGAAGGGCTTAGGATCAAAATTCCAATTTTGTAATTTTTTATTACAATTTGATTAAAATGGAATAAAACAGTAAGTTAAAAATACTTTTTAGTGGGAATAGAAAATGCTGATGAAAAAAAAAAATTATAATAATACAAAAAATAAATGAATAGAAATAAATCAATTTGGTTGTGGAGCCAGTAGTTGATTTTGTAATTTGGTTAAAATGGATTAAATAAGCAAATTAAAAATATTATAATTTTATTGATTTTAGCTTTTATAGAAAATTTTGACGAAGTAAAAAAAATGTAAAAAAAAAATACTCACTTGAGCTCCGGAAAGTATTACCCCCTTTATGACCAGAGCATTTTTTGTTATTCATCACTGTGCGGCTTTAACCACATAACGACCGCACACCGCAGTTTTACTGCGGCAGGCAGCCGCTCCTGGGCAAAGCGACGTAATATAACGTCGCTCAGGAGACTCTAGGGGGTAAGTGCGCGCCGCCGGCAGCGCGCTCCTGCCCCCGCTCATCAGCAGAGGAACCAGCGCGTGTGACCGGCGAGTCCGATGGCTGCCGGCCACTCGCGATCGCCCACAGCTGATAGAGAAAGACAGACGGCTGATGTAAACACAGCCGTCTGTCATTCTCCCTTAGATGATCACAGAGGCTATGTCATCCTTCTATATAGGATCGCATGTCTCTGTGATGATCTAACAAGCCACGCCCCTGATAGTTAGAATCACGCCCCTAGGGTCACATTTAACCCCTTGATCACCAATACAGTTAACCCCTTCCCTGCAAGTATCATTTTTACAGTAACAGTGCATATGTATAGCACTGATTAATGTAGTAATGTCACTGGTACCCCCAAAAGTGTCAAAAATGTAAGTTAGGGGTGCGATCTGTCCGCTGCAATGTCGCAGTCCCGCAAAAAATAAATCGCAGATCGCCGCCATTACTAGTTAAAAAAAAAACAATAAAAATTACATAAATCTTTTCCGTAGTTAGTAAACGCAATAACTTTTGAGCAAACCAATCAAAATACGCTTATTGCGATTTTTTTTTTACCACGAATATGTAGCAGAAAAAAAATTGGCCTAAAATGTTAAAAATAATTTATCTTTACATTTTTTTTTTTTTGAGAATTTCATATAAAAGAATGTGAAAAATATTATTTTTTCAAAATTTTAGCTCTTTTTTTGTTTATAGCGCAAAAAATAAACATTTGCCAGATCACGTTCTTGTATGTGATCCAGCGCAGAGAGGCAGTCCCATCGCCGTATATGTGCATGGGATGGTTAAAAAAAAAAAAAATAATTTATTAATTAATGAATAAAAAATAAATTAGATAATTAATAAAAAGGTTTTGCAGCCAGTAACCACCATAAATGTTCAGTCATCTCTACTGCATACATTTTTCATAAAGTATATTTTAGAAATGAATGAATTTTATTTGCCCTTGGTGTACTGTAAACGCATAAAAATTATTTATACCGTATACGCTCCTTGTTTTCACTTTGACTGCTTCTTTAAAACATAAAATGAAGATATGTTCCTAAGCACATCCCTCGTATACCGCCAATAAAGATGTCACACCTTATACCACTCTACCCTCCATCATCCACATTCAGCTAATAAATATTTTATTATGAACATAAAATAACAGTATATTCAATTCCACTTCTCTGTAATGTCACTGATGCCTCCATTGCACTTATAAAACAAAATCAATAAATGATTTCAATTTGTTTGCTTAATGATATTTTCCTTTATGCTTTTATTTTGTAACCGTCTGCAAGCTGGAATCTTTGGATACACTGAGCCCTACCTGACAATGCGCTGTTGCTAGCTCCACCCACTTTATGTGAGGCTCCTCCCAGGAGAAAGTTGTATCGTCTGGTCCTTTTAGTTCGATTCTTGCCCAACTCTAGACATTTTTTTTAACTTCAAGTTTTTAACCACTTTAGCCCCGGAGGATTTGGCTGCTCAAAGACCAGGGCCTATTTTGCAATTCGGCACTGTGTGACTTTAACAGACAATTGCACACTTGTGCGACGCTGTACCCAAATTAAATTGACGTCCTTTTTTTTCCCCACAAACAGAGCTTTCTTTTGGTGGTATTTGATCACCGGTGTGCAATTTTTACTTTTTGTGCTATAAACAAAAAAAGAGCGACAATTTGGAAAAAATAACAATATTTTTCAAATTTTTTATATAAAACTCTCAAAAAAAATGTAAAAATCTAAATTGTTTAACATTTTAGGCCAATTTGTTTTCTGCTACATATTTTTGGTAAAAAAAAAATCGCAATAAGCGTATTTTGATTGGTTTGCGCAAAAGTTATTGCGTTTACTAACTACAGGAAAGATTTATGTCACTTTTATTTATTTTTTTTAACTAGTAATGGCGGCGATCTGCAATTTTTTTTACGGGACTGTGACATTGCGGCGGACAGATCGGAACCTTGACTGACATTTTTGACACTTTTGGGGGGACCAGTGACATTACTACAGTAATCAGTGCTAAAAATATGCACTGTTACTGTAAAAATGACACTGGCAGGGAAGGGGTTAACTTTATTGGTGATCAGTGGGTTAAATGTATCCCTAGGGGCGTGATTCTAACTGTGGGGGGGGGGGGGGGGCGTGGCTTGTGATGTAACCACAGAGACATACGATTCTATATAGCAGGATCGTATGATCTCTGTCTTTCTCCCTCTCCTGCCGGAGATCGCGAGTGACCAGCGGACATCAGAGCCACCCGTCACTCGCGCGGGGATGTCAGGGAACATGTGGGGGCCGGAGCGCGCCTCTGGCGGTGCGCGCTCACCCCCTAGGGGCTCGTGGGCGAGTAACGTACCGGTACGTCACTTTGCCCAGGAGCGGCTGACCGCCACAGTATATAGTCGTGCGGCGGTTGACAAGTGGTTCATAAATCATAGTTCCACCCAAAAGTGGAACTTCTGCTTTAAGTATTCCTGACCCTGACCCAGGACAAGGGGTGGGATGGAGGGACAGCTGCCCTGGGCACTGTGCCATAATGTAAGGTTTGGGGGCACAACAAAGGAGATTGGGGGGGGGAGATTTGTGCTGGAGGTGGAATTTAGGGGTGCGGCAGGAGGTAATTGTTCTAGCAGGGGACATTTGGGGAGCTGTTCTAGGAGTGGGGATTGAGGGGGGTTTGTGTTGAGAGTTTTTTTGGGGTAGAGAGGGATTTGTGCTAGGAGGGATGATTGGTGGGCATTTGTGGAGGGGAAATTTAAGCTAGGATGGGGGATTGGGGGAGGGGAATTTGTGCTGGAAGGGGGAATTTAGAGTAGGGAGAGGGAGCATATGTGGAATGAGAGGATTTGAGCTAAGCATTCAGATTTTACGGTCAGTTTCTAGGGGGGAGTGGGACTTTTTTGCTGACACAAAATGATCATACATATTGGGGGGGGGAGGGGGGGGGCAATTTGCCATGTTTGCCCTGGGCTCTAGATGACCTTGTCCCAGCACTGTCCTGACCCCCCTGACATGCCACATTTGGCATGTCATTTTTTTTTTTTGGGGGGGGGGGGGGGGGCTGGTACCTAGAACCAGCTCCCACTTCCACTCAGAGTGCCGCGGCGCCCTGGCCAGAAGTTCTCCTCTCCCCCTCCCTCCCTGCAATCTTCTGGGACACGTCAACAGGTCCCAGAAGATTGCCTGGCCATTCAGGACGCGCAGCGTGACTCGCACATGCGCAGTGTGCACTGGGCTGTGAAGCCGTAAACTGTCATAGCCGGGTGCCCACTCTAATGATGTTGGCACCGCAGAGAGGAGAGGGAGAGGAGCGAGGCTTTGGGGGACTGCACCGCTGGATCCTGGGACAGGTGAGTGTGTGTTTATTAACCACTTCTGGACTGGAAGGTTTTGCCCCCTTAATGACCAGGCCATTTTTTGCGATTTGGCACTGTGTTACTTTAACTGACAATTGCGCGGTCATGCAATGCTGTAGCCTAAAAAAAAATTTCCTTTTTTTTTCCACAAATAGAGATTTCTTATTTGATCACCTCTGCGATTTTTATTTATTGCGCTATAAACATAAAAAGAGCGACAATTCTGAAAAAAAAAAACAATATTTTTCACTTTCTGCTATATGACATTCCCCCCCAAAAAAATGTAAAAATCTAAATTTTTTCATCCTTTTAGGCCAATTTGTATTGTATCTGCTACATATTTTTGGTTAAAAAAATTCCAATAAGCGTATTTTGATTGCTTTGCGCAAAAATTATCATGTCTACAAACTATGGGAAAGATTTATGTCATTTTTATTTATTATTTTTTTACTAGTAATGGCAGCGATCTGCGATTTTTAGTGGGACTGCGACATTGCAGCGGACAGATCGGACCCCTAACCTACATTTTTGACACTTTTGGGGGTACCAGTGACATTACTACAGTAATCAGTGCTAAAAATATGCACTGTTACTGTACTAATGACATTGGCAGGGAAGGGTTTAACCCAGGGGCGATCAAAGGTTTGGTGTGAGCCTAGTGAAAAGGGGGGTTGGTACCTCATGCCAAGTTGGGTGGGATTTTTGAGGCAAGTAAATTATATACAATATATAAAATAAAAGTTATATTCACTATGATAAACATCTTGTATGTTTGATGCAACAATTTTTCTATTAAATATAATATATTTTTATTTTATACATATTGTATAGAATTTACTTGCCTCAAAAATCCCACCCAACTTGGCATGAGGTACCAACCCCCCTTTTCACGATTAACCCAGGGATGAAGGCAGACACCTACACTTATAAGCTTAATAGAGGTCCAAACTAACCCCCAGGTGTGAGCCTAGGGGAGTGTTTTCTAACGGTGAGGGGGGTGGACTTGTGGAATCAACACAGAGACCTGTATTCCAGGAGCTCTGGGTTCAACAGCAGACCGCCATTCTCTCTCCACGGGGAGCGATCGCAGGTGCCTGGTGGCAATCACGATTCAATCACGTGATTGCTGCCGGCCCCACGTGAATCGGCTTCCATGCTAAATAATGGGGGCGGGAGCGCACCTCCAGCGGCACGCGCACGCACCCTAGGAACGCTCCCGCGAACCGATGTACCTTTACCGTAAAGGTACGTCGGTTCGCGCAGCCGAGCCAGCCTGGCGCAGTATATCTGCGGCGGGCAGTCGGCAAGTGGTTAAAAGTCAGCAGCTACACTTTTTGGAACTGGAACTTCGCTTTAAGTTTTAAAAAAATATAGGCATGACATCGGAATTATCTAATGTATGTTTATATCCGTTTGGTCGTGTCCAACTTGGAGATTCTATGGGCACTATATCTGATGCACTTATAGGCCTTTTTTCACTAGAACTTTCTCTATTTTTACCAAGTTAGGTTGCCAGGTCTTTCCTCAACCCTTCCAAACCCAAACAGATATAGTGCCCAATTCTATGGGCCCTACATCTGATACACTTGTAGGAATTTTTCCGAGAATTTTCTAATGAAGTAAGTCACCAGATCTTTCCTCAACCCTTCCAATTTCTCAGCTTGAAACAAGCATGCATAATGTGATAGCACTTGTGCATGGCCAATTTGTACACACATACTAGGGCCAATTAACCTATCAGCACATCTTTGGAGTGTGGAAGGGAACCCACACAAAGATGACCAGTCTCCTGGCCAAGATTGGAACCAAGGACCCTTTTGCTGGAAGGCAGAGGTCTTCATACTTTCTAAACAAAGGGCCAGTTTACTCTCTTTCCCACTTTAGGGAGAGCCGGACTGTGGCTATTGGAAGTAGAAAATGTCCCGACTTGTGGGGAAAAAAATAAATAAATAATGCCCCATCATTTCTTTCAGTGGGAGGAACTGTGCCCCACCATTGGCATCAGTGGAAGGAACTGTGCCCCACCATTGGCGTCAGTGGAAGGAACTGTGCCCCACCATTGGCGTCAGTGGGAGGAACTGTGCCCCATTATTTGTGATATTGGGAGGAATTGTGCTCCATCATTGGTGACTTATTGTGCCTATGTGTTGTCTCATTCAGAGGAATTGTGCCCCACCATTGGCGTCAGTGGGAGGAATTGTGCCCCATTATTTGTGATATTGGGAGGAATTGTGCTCCATCATTGGTGTCATTGGTGACTTATTGTGCCTATGTGTTGTCTCATTCAGTGGAATTGTGCCCCACCATTGGCGTCAGTGGGAGGAACTGTGCCCCATTATTTGTGATATTGGGAGGAATTGTGCTCCATCATTGGTGTCATTGGTGACTTATTGTGCCTATGTGTTGTGTCATTTGGAGGAATTGTGCCCCACCATTGGCGTCACTGGGAGGAATTGCGCCCTATTATTTGTGACTTTGGGAGGAATTGTGCTCCATTTGTGTCATTGGTGACCTATTGTGCCTATGGGTTGTGGCATTAGGAGGAATTGTGCCTTTTCATTGGTGTCAGTGGGGGGGAATAATGCCAGATTGTTGGTAATAAAAGCAAGCAAAGGACTGCATCTGGCTACCAGCCACAGTTTTCAGAACACTTCTGTAAGGCACAAGTGCTAACCACTAGGCCACTGTGCCACCCATCAAATGTGTAAATCATATCATAGTTAAGTCTATAACACTTTGTTTCCTTGGGTGGCTAAGAGGCCAGTAAAAACAGTTGTTTGAGTAGTGGTTTTACCACCCCTTGCTTACTGTATATGGCAAAAACAGTTTGTGCAGCCAAGATAAAAGGGGGACTGTACTGTTACAATACAATTCAAGACAAGATGGTTAGGAGGGTCTTACTGTCTAAGGTTGGAGTTGCAACAGTTGAGCAATAGATAACACTACAGCGAATGAGTAGCTTGGTGGTCATATTGGTTAGGAAGTGGTGTATTTTGGAAATCTTATGGAGGTAACCCTTGCAAGATTTGGACAATGACTGGATTTGAGGCTTAAAGGACAGATAGGAGTCCAGGATTACAGAATAGAGAATAGAAGTTGTCCAAGGACAGAATGGGAGACCCCTATAGAAAGAGGAAATGGAGGAGGAGAGCGAGTTGTAGGTGACACTGTAGGAACCATTGGATAGTTAGGGAGAGAACCAGGATAGAGCAGAGACTTGGAGGCCAGGAGAGTGAAGTTTTTATGAGGAGAAGCGGGTGGTCACCTGTATCAAAGACAGCAGAAAGGTCAAATAGTATGAGTATGATATATTGGCCTTTGTTTTTATCAGCTAGTAAGTTGTTAATGAGTTTTAGTAGGCCAGTTTCTGTGGAGTGTTGCGAGCTAAAAATTTGCCCAGAAGCCTGATCATTCCTTGTGCCATGTATGCAGTCTCTGATCGTCTTTTGTGCTATGTATACAGTCTCTGACTATCCCTTGTGCCATTTATACAGACTCTGATCATCCCTTGAGCCATGTATGCAGTCTCTGACAATCACTTATGCGATGTATACAGTCTCTGATTGTCTCTTGTGCCATGTATACAGTCTCTGACTGTCTCTTGTGCCATGTATACAGTCTCTGACTGTCTCTTGTGCCATGTAGGCAGTCTCTGACAATCACTTGTGCCATGTAGGCAGTCTCTGACCATCCCTTGTGCCATGTAATCAGTCTCTGATCATCTCTTGTGCCATGTATGCAGTCTCTGACCATCTTTTGTGCCATGCCTGCAGTCTCTGACCATCTCTTGTTACATGCCTGCAGTCTCTGACCGCCTCTTGTGCCATGCATGCAGTCTCTGAGTGTCTCTTGTAAAATTTCTGCAGTCTCTGACCGTCTCTTCTGCCATGCATGCGGAACCACTATAGCTTAATGGAGCACAAATAAAGTGTATGCCATATGGGAGGGGGTGAAGCTGGACGAAGAATGGGGGGGGGGGGGGGCGGCACCAAATTGCACCTTCGCCTGTGTAGTAAAAAATCCTTGCACAGGCCCTGCCAGAAGGTGGATGAAGAGCTCAAAAATAGCCTGAGACCTGAGAAGAAGCAGCAGAGTTCCTGGGTCCAGTCCTGCTGGAGGAGACCCTTGTGCAGGGGCTCTGCCCCTGGGGCAGCTTTCTGGAAGGATCTGTGAGGAAAACACTGAGGTCACAGCTAGACCTAGGCCTAGTCACAAGCTGAGAATCAAGGATCAAATGGGGTCTGGAGAAGCTCATTAGAAAAGAAGACAAAAGGAAGTTGATGGGAAAGAGTCCAGCTGTCCTATGGTGTGAGTCTACATCTCCCTCACTAGGAAGTGCTTGATGGATATCAGCAGGATGCAACCGATGATCCTGTGGCTAAGTGAGTAAGCAACCCTTATCCTGAAGAGTTAGTGAGTACAGATCACCGTCAGCATAGAGATCCTGTGAGACATTCAGTGTATGCAGTACAGCCAAGTTATCCAGTTCTACAGTTTTGGAGGCATCCCATGCTCCCTTTCCCAGTTCATCGTTCTAAAAAAAAAAAACCCTTCCCCTCTAAAGGGAGGAAATAGGACCAACATTTCCAGCTCTTGAGGGGAGAAATAGAACCAACATTTCTAGGAGGAGCGCTACATTTAAATGATTTGCAATCTCCTGGACAGTGAGTTAATGGATGGGGGTGGTGGGGGACAAAGTAGAGAGTTAAAGGTACAGAAGAGCAGAGGAAGACTGGATAAGTGGATGTTAACAAGGTTTGTTTGGCAGCATGGAGATGGGAATTGCATTTTAGGAGGACAGATATCTATAGGGTGACGTCTTTAGGGACTTTTTTTTTGCCACAGTGGTTCAAGCGCTTGACTGTGTTTTTTGAGCTTTCTGTTTGCAAAGGTTGTAATGGACGGGACCTGATTCAGTGTGTAGAGAGGGGAGCAAGTGAGGATGAACGTGAGCTGCTGTAGGCAAAAGTGGCCAAGTTTGGACAGGACAGGGGTGAGATTTTGTCATAGAGGTGGTCAGTAGCAAAAGTGGCAAAAGTTTTTTACGGGTAATCCTTTGTTGCTCTAAAATTATATTAAACTCCAAACCAAAAATGTAATATATTGCCTCCTACCAATCATTAGATGTGGTGCCTGCATTTGTTTCCTTTTTTTAGGCTTTTTCCCCCTCTGTCTCCACCTGGTGATCTGGCCAGTGATACACCTCCTATATTAGAGCGCCGCACTCTGGATGAAGGAGCACAGGGCGCACATTTGGACAGCAGCGTTGCTAATCTGGGGGGGGGGGGGGGGGTTGGGGGATTTAGATGTACTAGCAGATTTAGATACACTTGCAATTGGAAGCTAAACTCCCTCTCACAACTTTTGTAATCAGTTACAGCAAACAGTTTTGTTCCTTTTTGGATATAGGTTTTAAATAAAATATATAATAAATGATTGCTTCTAGGTTTAATACCGCTGTAGGGGATAGGTGGTTGAAGACAGGAACAGCCTGAAACTGATAAGGGTGTGGTCAGAGAGCGGACAGGGGGTGTTGGAGAGGTTGCAAGATGTATAATGGTGGGAGAATAAGTCAAGGTTCTTACAATCAGATGGAGTAGAAGTGTGTGTCCATTATGTTGGGTCAAGAGATGGGGTCAAGTTGGGAAGTTGAGATGCAGCCAGGAGTCACAAAGAATGATGGTGGGTATTTCAGAGGAAAGAAAAAAATAGGACAGCCAAGCATCAAGCCATCTAGGAACCTTGACACTGGTCCAAGCGTCAATGCGATCCTTAGAGTAATTATAGAAAACATAAATACAGTTAACCTCAAAAGAGGGGAAAGAGGTGTAGCTACCATTTTCTAATTAAATGTAACTGATCTAGTCAGTATATAAGTATGCTGCTCTCTACTGCAGGTAACTGTAACATCCTCTTGTGTACATAGTGTGAATAGGTTAGGTAAATGTAGTCAGACTCCATTGTAGTCAGTGGAGCCAGAGATTTTTTAGGTTGTTTAGAGTTAGCTGGCAGGCTCTGTCTCTCTGTCTGAGGGCTGAGCCTTTGTCGCCTCCCCCTGGCTTCTGGAAGCTTCCATAAAGTTCCAGAACTTAGTGAGTGAAAGGGATGGAAATAGAAGCCCTTAATATTTATGGGAGCTCTACCAATCCTTGGGTAAGGATGGCCCAGAAGGTGGAAAGTTTTCCCAAAAAGGTTCTGGAGCCAGGCCATGTGGGGAGAGATTCCAGGATTCAGGGAGGACCCCTGTGCTGGGGGCGGGGGGGGGGGGGGCTGTGCCTGCAGGCAGAAGCTATACAGTGGCAGTGGACAGAGAGACGAGAGGAGAAGGAATCAGAGAGGGAGTCTCACCCCCTTCAGTCTCATCAGGGCTGGTTGGGACACCCTGGCAAGCAAGTGGGACCTGAACAGCACGTGGCCTGCAGGATTAAAAGGGACTAAGTGAGCAACCTCTACACTTTTCAACCCCAGAAGCCTACAAGAGAGTGCAATATTCAGCTAGCTTTCAGAGGGAGAGTGCACTGTTATCCCTCACCCTTGCTTTAGGAATTCTCAGTTGGAGCCAGGTGAACTGGCATTTTGAGGGAAGACTAAAAGTACCTGAAATGAAGTTGGGACTTGTGGCTATCCAGGATGTACATCCATGCTAGAAATCCTCAAAGTTCTACATTGACCAATTTCTGGGCATCCCATAGCCACTTGAACCCAATCCAAGTTATTTACCCCGATAAATAACAAAATCAAAGTCCTTGCACTGGGTCTTTGACTACGTGGGCCTAGAGAAAATGTTTGTTGCCTGGCTGTGCAGACAAAGAGGGACCCAAAATCCAGCGGCCCTCTAAGGAGTAGCTCTACATAACAAAGACTTTGCTGTCAGACTGTTGCAGAGCCATGGTGCTTGTCTGCTCAGACTGAGGCCCAAACCCATGTACAGCGCCCCCTTATGGTACCTGTGTGCACAATCCACTACACATTAGCCTCAGTTTCCAATAAAGGAATGTTGACGCTTGTTTTACAGAAGAGACAGAAACATTTTACACTTCTCAGAAGGAAGGCTGCATTTAGCTGGGTAGGATGTGATTCATTTAACACATTTCATGTGTCTGTAAGTGCAGCTGAAAAGGAGAGAGAGAGAGAGAGAGAGAGAGGAAGAAACACATAATGGCAATGTGATTTGTATTGATTTCCTACACTTCTCTGCTTTATTGCCATTTGCGGGCCCGAGCGTTGGTAGAAATTCACAAAAACAATCTACAAAACAACCTTTGTTTATCTGTCCATCCTCTGTATGCTCTTTAAAGCACAACTGTGCCGTCTAGAAAAAAAATGAACAGGACAATTTCAGAGTTCTGAAAGCAGATTTGATGGAAACATTAAAGCAACATAATTACACACTGTACTGCACAGGTGTCAAACACAAGGGCCGTGGGCCGAATTCGGCCCCCCTATGCCATTTTATCTGGCCCCCGCACCGCTCCTGCAGCTGCACCACCTTCCTTATGCAGCCACGCAGACGCTCATCTCTGCACCCCGTGTCTCAGCAGTCAGCAGCAGAGAGGAGGACAGAATTCCTCCTACAGATCTTGAGCCTCTCTGTGCAGCCACAGCACCCCATTTGTCTAGTCATGTCTGTGAATGTCAGGTTTTTTCAATGCCTCATGGGATTTGTAGTCCCGCAATAGCTGGAGGGCCGTAGTTTGAGGATCCCTGCCCTAGACTTTCGGCTTCCCAGATCTGCACTTAGCTTCTTTCCAGCAGCAGCACAAGGTAAAGGGGGTGCACCGATGTAAGGGAGGGTCAGGACTCTTGACCTCTGATGGTGGGGGGGCTCTTGATATCCAGTGTAAGAGGGGGTGGGGTGCTATCGACATGTAGCACTGCCCCCTAGGGGACTGCTGAGAATTACACTTTCTGGATTCCCCTGGGTTACCCGTAGCAACAGTCTATGGAAACTTTTCACTTTAAATGCTTGGTTCAGACAATGAACAGTCCAGGGGATGTTGTTTTGTAGTTTATTGTAGAACTGGGATAGGAGAAGGGATGAGTTGGATACTCCAACTGATACCTATTCACAATGTTAAGGACAACTGACTTAGGATGCGGCAAGGCCGCTGCTTCACCTTGCCACTGAAGTGAAGATACTTTAATACTTGAAGTGTTCCTGCTTGAATTATCTCTTCAGGGTTCTAAACTTGGCACCCCCTTTCTCCCTTACTGTGTGTGTTGACACCCGTCCACTGACTCTCCACTGGAGTGATCCCCTTCCTGGGCAGACCCCCGGCAAGCTTCCCTGTACTCACGGACACTGTTTTTCCAGAGTCACTCTGCTTTCAACTCCATCAGTCAGCCCTCCCACACTCCTGGCTCACAAGGCCGACCGCCTGTAACCACCATCCACAGCAACAGAAGGAGAGACAGCCGTCACCCTCCTTTCAGACCCTGGCTTCCTGCCCAAAAGACCTCTTGCATCATGTGCTCCTGGCTTTTATACCCTATCCCATGATGCACCACTTCCTGTGCCAAACCCATGGGACGGTATCTAAGCCTGTGTGTCATTGGCTGGGTTTCCTCCACTGTCCAATGTACCTCTCCATTGGATACAGTGGGGACACTCCCTCAGCCCACATGAATCACACATGGAACACATGAGCAGGCCTAACTAACGATCAGGCTCCACGGATAAGCAGAAGGAACAACTAGGCTTTACATACCTAGCACCTATCTAGGAGGGTGCTACAGACATCTAAGCTTACAGATACAACAGGCCCTTTGAGGGTAACCATAATGCTATGAAATTGGGTTTGACACCGCTGCTGTACTGCCTTACTTCTTTAGTAGTTGAAATAAGCTCCAGCTGCTTTACAAGTACTTGTGGCTAGGCAGGGGCCAAAAAGTTGGACCATTGCACTCCATGTTCTGTGTGGGTGTGGCAGCAGTGGTTTGACACGCCCCTGCTGAGCTAGGGCTCCCTAATCAGCAAGGAGTGTGAACATTGCTTATTGGAGGACTTTAGTTATGACTCAGCATGGGGCGTGTCAGATTGCTGCAAGATACAGAACACAGAGAACAATGGTGCAACTCTGCAGCCAGTGCTTGGCCACAGGAACTGCTGAAGAATAATTCAACAACTTAAAAAAAAAAAAAAACTATGCATGTACGCTGTAATAACTTTCAGAACCCTGAATTAAACCAGATTTTTTTCTGTAAGGTACAGTTGAGCTGTAAAGCTAAAATCTACACTAAGTACAAACCTGAAATTGATACATATATAAAATATCTTACCTACCACTAAACAATTTTTTTATTCTTTTCAGCAAATCTCATGATCCACATACATTTGCCGAGAGTAAAAAGGGGGTTTTGGGACTTTGAATGAGGTGCAGATATCCTGCACCTCCATCCCTGTTTTACAGAACAATAAAAGGAGGGTTTGGGACTTTAAATGAGGCAACCGAAAAGAGCCTCAGGAATATGTATTAAATGTTTAATGTCATAAAATAGCACATAACAATATATACATGTCATTAATAAAATAAACATAGATGCCACTGTAAGAAAGTCCGCCTCCTAGACCTGCTCCTATGATCACGTCACACTGATTCAATTTCACAGCATTGGATTAGTGTTCCCCCTATCACAGGAGGCGGTCTAGGAGGCGGGACTTACAGTTCAGACTCAAGCCTTGTGTGTCATACACAAGGAGGGGAGGAGGGAGAAGAGGACTTTGACACCCCTCCCCTCTGTCTCAGCTCACGGCGCACCCACTCTTCTGTGCACCCGGCCACCCGCCCGGGATAGGTCCTGGGCACCGCAGCAGCTGTTCACAGCCCAAAGCGGCCCCAGGGCAGGCAGCCTACCGGGAAATTTCCCGATATCCGGGTAGGCCAGTCCGGCCCTGCCAATCACAGCTAATCACAGTGGTAAACACTGAATGAATAGTTCTCATTCAGAAAAAATGGTTGCTTATAACGGTAAAATTCACAGTTATAAGTAATTATAAAAAAAGAAAACCCTGATGACTTACCGTGTATTGCCCTGGTCACTGTACGTAAAAAAAAAAAAAAAACTGTACAAAAAAAAAACAACAAACAAAATGTAATAAAAAAAGAAAAAAAATATTTAAAAAATGTCTCTCCTGGAATCACCTCCCCAGAGTAATACAGTGTTACTATGGTAACACTGTATTGCAGTGGTCACTGTATGTAACAAAAAACTGTAAAAAAAAGAAAACAATTGTAATAAAAGAGAAAAAAAAATATAAAAAAAATGGAAAATGTCTTTTTTTTTTTACATACTGTCACCAGTCACTGTCCCTGATCACTGCCACACCAGTTATATGATGACGCTGTACTGCACTGGTGACAGTATGCAACAAATTATAAATTGTGAAAAAAACTTTTTTTTTTTCCATTTTTTAATTTTCATAAAAATTGTGACAAAAAATGACAACTTCAAAAAACTTGCCTTGCCTCTTACTAAATACCTTGCACTGTCTACTTTCCAAAAAAGTCCTGGTGTTTTTTGGCCTCAGGAAATGATTTGTGGCTATCAGTACATCAGGATTGATCTATTTTCAGATATAAATACCATAGTTTGTGGACTCTATAACTTTCCTACAGACTAAATAATATACACTGATTTGGGTTATTTTCGCCAAAGAAATGTAACAGAATACATTTTTGCCTAAATTTATGAGGAAAGATTATTTATTTGCAAAATGTTATAATAAGAAGTGTTTTTTTTTTTATAATTTTCATTTTTTTTTTTTTCGTTTATTTAGCAAAAAAAAAAAAAATTAAAAACCCAGCAGTCATTAAATACTACTGAAAGAAAGCTTTAATTGTGTGAAAAAAAAAAAAAGATAAAAATGTCATATGGATACAGTGTTGCATGGCCGCACTATTGTCATTCAAAGTGTGACAGCGCTGAAAGCTGAAAATTGGCCTGGGCAGGAAGGGGGTAAAAGTACCCGGTATTGAAGTGTTTAAGTAATGACAACGTTATTGCATGACCAATAAACAGATCCATACCAGAAATGTAAAAAATTGCACTAGTCGATAGAGCGGTTACCTTTGAAGCGGTTATATATATATATAATGTGATAAATAAATACGTCACCCACACTATTGCCGACCCTGCTTACCTGCGCAGGTATGGAAATGCCAAGGTTGAACTGTTGCGATTTGAGGAGCGTGAATCTCTATCTGACGGGTTTACGACAAGCGATCCCTCGGCTGATGGCGGTTTTGCGCGGCCCTGGGGGATGATAAATTTGTGAGAACACCTGATCGCAACAAGAACCTCAGCCAGGCCCGGTGATTAATGGGGGAGTTTTAAATATCAAGGAATCTCCAGCCAGTCACATTAAATAATATTTTGACTGGAAGCAATTGGGGAAGGAGATTCATGGTGTTGCGGGGTCACCGAGCAGCTGGAGGGACGCTGTTTAATGCAGTACGGGGGTTACAGATTTACATAGTGATACATCCGCGATTTGCTGGATTTACGGTTCGGTCGGAAACCTTGCCATGAACTGTGCCGGAGCTACGAAGCAACACAGGGGGGTCGTTGGGTGGGAAGATTGTCTCCAGTGACCTGATCAAAAAGTTTTTGGTATTTTAACCACTTCTGGACCGGAAGGATTTGCCCCCTTAATGACCAGGCCATTTTTTGCGATTCGGCACTGCGTTACTTTAACGGAAAATTGCGAGGTCGTGCGACGCTGTACCTACATAAAATTGATGTTTTTTTCCCCCCCACAAATAGAGCTTTCTTTTGGTGATATATGATCACCTCTGCGATTTTTATTTTTTGCGCTATAATCAAAAAAAGAGCGACAATTCTGAAAAAAAAAACAATATTTTTCACTTTCTTCTATCTAACATTCCCAATAATAAAAAAAAAAAAAGTAAAAATCTAATTTTTTCATCCTTTCAGGCCAATTTGTATTCTGCTACATATTTTTGGTATAAAAAAAATTGCAAAAAGCGTATTTTGATTGGTTTGCGCAAAAGTTCTCGCATCCACAAACTAGGGGAAAGATATGTCATTTTTATTTATTTATTTTACCAGTAATGGCGGCGATTTGCGATTTTTAGCGGGACTGCGACAGTGCAGCAGACAGATCGGACCCCAAACTGACATTTTTGACACTTTTGGGGGTACCAGTGACATTACTGTGCTAAAAATATGCACTGTTACTGTAATAATGACATAGGCAGGGAAGGGGTTAACCTGGTGGGTAAAACGTGAGCCTAGGGGCGTGTTTCTAACTGTGGGGGGCGTGACTTGTGAAATGATTATAGAGACCTGTGATCCTACATAGAAGGATCACAAGCGATCTGTGATCATTCCAGAGAGAAGAACGGTCAGCTGTGTTTACAACAGCTGACCGTCCTTCTCTCTCAGCGGGGAGCGATCGCGGGTGGCGGCGGCAATCGGTGCTGCCAGCACCGTGCATCGTAGTCCCCGCTGTCTAGTGGGGGCAGGAGCAGGCCGCCGGCTGCTTGCGCGCGCCCCCCAGCACCACGCACGCGACCGACGTAGTCCTACGTCAATTCGCGCAGGAGGGGCTGCCTGCTGCAGTAAAACTGCAGCAGGAGGGCCGGAAGCAGTTAAGAGAGCACTTGGCATGACTCAGTATTGGAATCTTAGCCCAGGTTCACACCAGTGCGGCTTTGAAATAGCGCTACTTCAGAGCGATTTCAAAGCCACACATCATCGATTTGCACTGCCGATTTCATTGTGGCTTGTGACTTAATTTAACAGGAGTCTAGGCAAGTCACAAGGAAATAGGTAAAGAGTAGTGGAGGAACCTTTTTTGCTAATCACTGCGACATGAGTCGGGGTGAAATGATCGATGCCTTTTGCCGGGCAATGGGGTGCGACTTATCATGCCATTTTGAATTGTCAAAGCACATGACAAGTTGCACCGGTGTGAACGGGGGGCTTAAAGTATAGCTTAAAAAGTAACTCCACTTTCGTGGGGAAAAAAATCAGCAAATAAAAAAAAAACAATGTAGCGTATACAATTGCGAAAACAAATCATATTGTAATTGAATGTTATTAGAAATTACCTTTCCTTTTCAATCTGCAGCTGTTGTAATTTTCTGAAAATGCAATACAATATGGCCGCCTGGAAGTGTTCTGTACACAGAATGTATACTGACCACACCCCCAGAAACATCTTCCTGCTTGTGTGATTGGCTCACCAATTTTCCCAGAAGTCTGCACTAAGATATAAGTCAGATTTTTGGCATCCCCTGCAACAAAAATGTCATTTTCAGTGAGATACTCCCAATAGAAACACGTCTAAAGGGATGCAGGCCAAGCAGATTTCCACAGTAGAGCCCTGCAGCTGCCACAGCTGATAGATAATTATGAAACCACTCCCATTAGACCCACTCAGCACAGAGGAACAAACAATGATTTCTTCAGACGTACAAAAGGCAGGAAATAGGCAACAAAGTTTGTTATAATCCTTGTAATGTACAGAGATCACCCAGAGGGAAATGTTTTTTTCTCAACAAAAGTGGAGTTACACTTTAACCACTTGCCGACTGCTGCACGACTATTTACGTCGGCAGTCAGCCCCTCACAGGCAGAGCGACGTAGTACTACGTCGCTAGCCTCTGAGGGTCTAGGGAGCGAGCGCGCGCCCCCGGAGGCGCGCTCCCGCGTGGTCACGGACCCCCCCGCGTGTGTGACTGGCGGACCCGATGTCCGCCGGTCACTCGGCAATCGTCGGTGCAGAGGGAGAAAGGCAGGCGGCTGATGTAAACAAGCCGCCTGTCATTCTCCCCTGTGTAGGAATAGTGATCATACGGTTCTACTATGTAGGACCGTTGATCACTGTTCCTACACCTCAAGCCACAGCCAATCACAGTTAGAATCACGCCCCTAAGGACACACATAACCCCTCCCTCTCAAAAGAAAATTAACCCCTTCCCTGCCAGTGTAATTTTACAGTAACAGTGCATATGTATAGCACTGATTACTGTAGTAATGTCACTGGTAACTCCAAAAGTGTCAAAAATGTCAGTCAAGGGTCCGATCTGTCCGCCCCAATGTCGCAGTACCGCAAAAAAAATCGCAGATCGCCGCCATTACACGTTAAAAAAAAAACAACAAAAATGACAAAAATCTTTCCCTTAGTTAGTAAACGCGATAACTTTTGTGCAAACCAATCAAAATACGCTTTTTGCGATTTTTTTTACCAAACATATGTAGCATAAAACAAATTGGCCGAAAATGTTATTAGATTTTTACTTTTTGGGGGGGGGGGAATTTCATATAAAAAATGTGAAAAATATTGTTATTTTTGCAAAATTGACGCTCTTTTTTTGTTTACAGCGCATGATCAAAAAATCGCACAGGTGATCAAATACCACCAAAAGAAAGCTCTGTTTGTGGGAAAAAAGGACGCCAAATTAGTTTAGGTACAGCGTCGCACGACCGCGCAATTGTCCGTTAAAGTCATGCAGTGCCAAATCGCAAAATAGGCCCTGGTCAGGAAGGGGGTAAAATCTTCCGGGGGGCTTAAGTGGTTAACCTAGGGCCGCTAATAAGGGGGTACCACCAGTCCTCCCGTACGGGGCCCAGGCACACAGGGGGGCCCAGGCAGTAGGGGTAATCAGATGTGGGCAGGACAGGGAGAATGATCGGTACTGCGGGGAAAGGGGGGGGGTGCAATTACAGGAATGATGCTCTTTGTGTCTTCAGCTTCTGCAGGGGGAGACATTGCAGAGCATC